>NC_139025.1:85380201-85980201 GCF_964662115.1 Mustela nivalis
TCAAATAAATAAATAAAATCTTAAAAAAAAAAAAAGGGAAAGAAATGGCCTCAAAACTGGAGATACATCCCACAGGACTGTAGGATTGGTTCAAGAACCATAGAGCAAAACTTAAGAAAATAAAACAGTAGCAATTAGCTGGGATAGAAGATAAGACCAGCTCTTCCAAGAAACATGGATGCCCCTCCAGCATCCCTTGATGGTGCCTACCCTGCTTCCCCTGCTTCATACAGGTCATAGGATACATTCCTTCCAACTCAGCTATGCTTCAATTTCAAGGCTCTCCCAGACCATTCCGTTGGCCACAAAATAGTCCATTTTGGCTGCTGCCAAGATCCTAACATCTACTCCCTTTGTCCCATTATGGATCCTTAACTTCTTTCCACAAGCTTCACTGGTAATGCTCTTGGTTCTTCATCTCTGCAAAGAACTTAGAGAAATAAGCCAGACATAAGGTCCCGTGTTACAGTGATTTGCAATGATTCCCATACGAGACAGGTACAAGATCAACATGACATGGATGCATTTCAGAAACATGCTCCATGAAAGAAAAAAGGCACAAAAGTGATAGATCTACATAGTGGGTTATTATAGTTAAAAAAGAAATAATGAGGACGATGTTTCTGAGATGATATGGAGTAATTTCTAAGATGTGCTGTTAAGTGAGAAAAGCAAACAAAAACAGGTATCTATAGTATTTACCTTTCATGTAAGCAAAATAAAAATTAAAAAAATACACAAATCCTCATTCATGCAAAAGAAATTCAAGAAGGAGAAACCAGAAACCAAAGTGTTGATTTCTTATAGGGAGCAGGTGGGGAAAATGTAGAAAGAAAGAGGGGAATGGACAGGTTAGCAGGGATGAGGGGGTGTCTTCAAATACATGTTTTTATATGTAGGACTTTCAGGATTCTAGTGATGTTTCGTATGTCCCTTGCATGCCCCTATGGTAAAACCGTTAAAACCAACCAGGATGTGGGTGAAGAATGAGATTGAAGGGCTATGTGGGCAAAGTATAATAAAGACAGAAACAAATGCTTATCTGCCTTAGAAATGAATAATAGAATCAAGTTGCAGGGACAAAGAAAAGGGCTCATAGAAGTTACTGAGGAAGTCAGTATTTTGGTTGGATATGTAAGGCTGAAGACCAAAAGAACTCTACATGAATACTACAATTGATATAGTAAGTGTTTCTTAGGAGAGCAGTGGATGAGTAATTTTGGAATTACTTTAAATGCATACTAGAATTGAACAAATATGTCGTAGTTGACAGCCAGTTTGTCATACTGTTGGAAATGCTAATGTGAAGCCTTTGAAATTCATAGGTTTTGATATGTATACAGATAGATGTGTACAGAAATGTAGTTGTCTGTGTATGCATAGGTTAGTATGCATATGTATTTATTTTCTGTCTTTGCTGGGAGTGCCTAGAAACAGTGACATCCTGGTAATAATGAAGGTATCTTGTGCCCAGGTCTTGATTTCCAAATACCTTTATTCTCTAATAAAAAGGAACCAGAGCTCCTTGGAGAAGTAGTTTATTCCAGAACTTCGCAGGGAAAATGTAAGATGAGCCTTAAACTTCTTGGAGTGTCAGAAAGTAAGGAAGTGCTTGAAGAAAGATGAGTGTGGGGGATTGTCAAAAGAACACAAGAGCTACCTAAAGGAGCTCCTCATGGTCAAAGTTAGAATAACTGAACACCAAATTTGTTAATAATAATACTGGGGTGCCTGGGTGGCTTAGTTGGTTAAGCATCCACTCTTGATTTCAGATAAGGTCTCAATCTGGAGTTTTGAGTTCAAGTCCTGGATTGGGCTCCATACTGGGCATGGAGTTTACTTAAAAAAAGAAAAAGAAAATACTGAATTTTAACATACAGATTAAAAGAAATACCTTTGAGTCCATATTCTTTTAAATAAATAATCAAATAAGTAAGGTAGAAGGAATAGCTTTTCCTTGCAGTAGAATTCCAGTTAATGAACACAGAAGGAAGGAAGTAGAGAACCCTCATTACACAAATACCACAGTGATAATTGTTGCAGACTGGATCCATTGATGAAGACTGAAATTAGAGGATGAAGGTTAAAGGAGACACAATTTGCACAGACCAAAAGCATCTACTCAGCATACATATAAGCACAAAAAGAAAGATAGTAGCTATTGTGGTGAAAATTGGCAGAATCTACCTTGCCCAAATGATCTAAGTAGTCACTAGTAATATAAATTTTGACCTTGTGAATTGGATGTGATGCATGAGAACACATCATTTCGGTGGTATTCTTGCCAGAATGCATAATATTATTCCAATCATGAGAAAATATGAGAAAACCACAAATTTTGGCACATTCTATAGAGTAACTGATGGGGGCCTTTCAAAAGTATTGAGGAGGTAAGAGAAAGATTGAAGAAATGTAACATACAGGAAGAGACTAAGAAGAAAAGAAACTAAATACATGGAATCCTGTTACAGGATGCTGAAACAGGAAGAGGATTTTAGTGGAAAAATTGTTGACATTCAGATAAGACGTGTAATTTAATTAATATTTTACTAGTTTTATTTTCCTTTCTTAGTAATTGTTTTCTAGTTACATAAGATGCTAAAACTAGGGAAAGCAGCAGGAGGGATGTAAGGAAACTTATTTTTTGCAACTTTAAGTCTGAAATTAGTTCAAAACAAAGGTTTTTTTGTTTGTTTGTTTTTTATAATTTTTTTTTAAAGATTTTATTTATTTGACAGAGAGAAATTACAAGTAGGCAGAGAGGCAGGCAGAGAGAGAGAGGGGGGAGGAAGCAGGCTCCCTGCGGAGCAGAGAGCCCAACCCAGGGCTCGATCCCAGGACCCTGGGATCAAGACCTGAGCCAAAGGCAGAGGCTTTAACCCACTGAGCCACCCAGGCGCCCCCAAAACAAAGTTTTAAGATGATATGGCAAGAATAATGCAAGGAACTGCCATGTAACTTTCACTCATATTTAGCAATTGTTTGCTTTGTTTCCTTTTTTTTTTTTTTTAAGATTTTATTTATTTGTCAGAGAGATTGAGATCATAAGTAGGCAGAGAGGCAGGCAGAGAGAGGGGGAAGCAGGCTCCCTGCTGAGCAGAGAGCCCAACACAGGGCTCGATCCTAGGACCCTGAGATCATGACCTGAGCTGAAAGGCAGAGGCTTTAACCCACTGAGCCACCTAGGTGCCCCTCCTTTGGTTTTTCAAATTTCTGTTATATTAATGCATACTTTTTTTTCTCCCCCATTTTGAGGGTCAGTTTGACACTTTGTACTGAACTTCTTTGTAATAGTTCAATATGTATTTCTTAAGAAAAAGGACATTCTCTCATACAGAACAACAGTGCAGTTACAGAAATTGTTATCGGGTCCACAGACCATATTCAGATATCTCATCAGTTGTCTCTGTAATGTCCTTTATAGGACTTTTTTTTCTTGATTCAGTCCAGGATCCAATCCAGGACTCTGTGTTTCATTTATTTGTCATACCTCTTTAATCTCTTTTAAATCTGACACAGTGTTCTTTCATGACATTTTAATTTTTGAATAGCATACCCCTGTTACTATGTATAGTGTTTGGGATTTGGGTTCATAAGATTCCTCATTATTAGATTTGCGTTATGCGTTTCGGGCAGGATTACCAATGGAGTGGTGTGTCCTGGGTATGCTGCACTAGGAGGCACATGACACATCGTTTCCAGTATGATACTAGCTTTGATCCCTTGGAGTGTTGGTGCTTCCCTACTGTACAATGACTGCCTTTCTTCCCAAACCAGTTAGTAAGTATTTTTGGAGAGAAACTTTAGACAGGAACATTCTTGATGGGAGGAGTTATGGGAAAACCCTCTTTTATCTGATGACGAGGCTTCAAAATTCTGCTTTTCTGGGTCTCCTGGCTGCCTCAGTGCATAGAGCACATGACTCTCAATCTCAGGATCGTGAGTTTAAGCCTCACATTGGGTATAGAGATTACTTTAAAAAATAAATAAAAACATATTTTTTAAAATGACGCATTTTTGATCAGGAATTCAACAGAAATATTTGAGATTTTTGTCTTGAACATGGCAGTAGCTGCTTAAGCATTAGTAAAAGAAAGTTTTTGAGGGACGCCTGGGTGGCTCAGTTGGTTAAGCAGCTGCCTTCAGCTCAGGTCATGATCCCAGCATCCTGGGATCGAGTCCCACATCGGGCTCCTTGCTCAGCAGGGAGCCTGCTTCTCCCTCTGCCTCTGTCTGCCATTCTGTCTGCCTGTGCTTGCTCTCTCCCCCTCTCTCTTTCTGATAAATAAAATCTTTAAAAAAAAGAAACTTTTTGATAAAGGACTAAAAATTCTCCTAAGCAGACAGTCTGAAGTGGGAATTTTATAGAAATGGCATTTGGGCTGTCTGTAACTTCAAACCCACTGTTTGTTCAGAATTAGGGGCAGAGTGCTTTAACAGAGAGTCACCCAGCTGTGCCTATGCTGTGTCTTCTCCCATGTCAAGTGGATCATCTTAGGAAATCAGGTTTCTTTATTGAGGTTTTTGTTTTAAATAAATTGGAAGACAAAATAAGCAGTTGGTGACTGGCTTGTTGGCTTCTCAGTCATCTTGTGTTAGGTCTGCCTTGGAATTTTTTTTTTTGAGAAGATGAAGCTTAAGTGTTGGGAGAAATTAATGGTAGCAGTAGGTTTGTCTTGGTTGGAGGATAGAATCACAAACTGGGAAGCTAGTTTACCTCTCCCCTAGCAGTTTCTGTGTGTGAGTGGCTACTGTCTCAGCTTCTTTGCAGGTTGGTTCTGGAAAGCAGTGTGTTTTAGTCAGGATGGTGTATGTTGGGTATGTTGTTATATTTCCTAGTCCACTTCAAGCCTTAAGTATAACTTAAATTCTTTCCAGAGGATGCAGAAGACTCTATTTAAGGCAGCCCCAGGCAGTATTCTTAATACTGTTTTAGTAGTTTTGTGTGTGGTTCTCAGTTGCTGCATTAGGATGACTTTATTTTTTTTTTAACCCTTGAGGAGTTGAATAAAAGACAGTGTCAGTCTACATAATCTTATTTCAAAAGGACTCCTAAATGAAATAATTGTCTTTAAATATTTTAGGCCAACAAGCAGAAAGCTTCAGCTCGTAACCTGTTTCTCACCAATAGCCGAAAGGTAAATTATAGTTTTGTGTTTCCCATTTTATGTTATGCTGGATCATATTTATGTTTGCTGCTCTTGTATCTTGTGACCTATTATTGATAATGAATCTGGGAGTACCTAAGAGAATTTCTAAATGTTCTCAATTTATTTTAAAAATACAATTGCTCTTCCTCACATTTCTGGTATTTAAATTGTTTTGGATGAGACCATAGCCTGCTCTGATTCCTTAGGGAGATCATGGAAGCTTCCTGTGCTCAGTCTCTTTAAGAAATGATGATGTTAATATCAGTACCTTCCTTTAGAAGGAAGTAGCACAACTCCTTTGAAAGCTGTGAGATCAGATGAGGTAATGTTATTCTGTTTCCTGTGCTGATCACTCATCACTGGTTTACTTACCTGTAAAATGAGTATATCGTTACTACCAACTTTATAGAGTTTTTGTGAAGAATAAATTAGTTTAATATATGTTAGGCTTAGAGTGGAGCCTAACATATAATAGGCATTAATAACTATTACTCTTAATATGTGTGGTAATACTTTGTAATTTCCCAGCACATCTCAGATCATTGTTTTTTTTCCCCATCTTCTAAGGCACTGTGTGTATAGATTTCTCATACCATGTATTACCCCAGGGTTTGGGTCACAGTACCATATGGGGATATTAATCATTCTGGGAGAGAAAGAGATGTGGCCATTGGAAGATTGTGTGCACTGACAAGACTGAGGAATTAGAGCTCAGGGAGAGCTGGCCCTAGTTTTGGGTCTTCTCTTTTGTGAGAATGTTGTTGTCATCTGCAGCTTGCCCACCAGTGTATGAAGGAGGTACGTCGAGCTGCCTTGCAGGCCCAGAAGAACTGTAAAGAGACCTTGCCTCGTGCCCGCCGCCTCACCAAGGAGATGCTTCTGTACTGGAAGAAGTATGAGAAGGTGGAGAAGGAACACCGCAAGCGTGCAGAGAAGGAGGCCCTGGAGCAGCGGAAGTTGGATGAGGAAATGCGGGAGGTATGACAGTAGTATAAAATTTTGAAACCCTGATTGCTGCAGCCATAATGAGAGGTTGTTATGTACCACATAAATTAAAAGTTAATCAATGAGATCATTGAAAAAACATTTTAAGAATAATTTTGAGGATAGTAACTTTAGTTTGATAAGCCAATTCTGTTTTTATCCTTCAGTAAGTCCCTCTTTCTGGCCTTCACCTCTCTTTTTTCTATGCCAAGTTTTTCTGTTCTTTGTAGCCTTATTCCTCTATATATTTCTGGAGGCCCAAAAAAAAGGAAAAAAAGGGACAAACGAAAGAAAAAAAACTCTTATAGCTTATCTTGGCTTGGTTCCAGGTACTGTCTGCAGTTTTCTTCCTTGTTGGAAGAGCAGGGCTGGCTGCCAAATTTAGGGTCAGATAGGAACAATAGACAACTAGTCTAGTTTTGAAACCCATCCCCCCACCTGTTTCACTGGTTTAACTTTCAGCCAGTACTCCTCTAAGCTTGATGTCAGTTGATGTAGGTGGTTAGATCGTTCAGGGAGGCAAGAGGAGAGAGTAGGAAAACAAAAATTGTGTTGCCATGAGCAAACCAGTTGGGATGTGTGGAAGGAAAGTTGAGGTCTAGAGGAAGAGAATCAGGGGATTGGTTAATGTTTTCTTTCAGGTATGGGTAGTACTCCTGTCAGAGCAGAGGTGTGGCCATTGCTGAGCTCTTCATCTTCTGTCCTTTATCATGCCTTTGAGAACCAATATGGATTTTGCCCAGTTTACTTATTTCCCCTGGGTAACATTTATCTTCGCATGCAAGACAAACATATTAGTGTGTTAGGAAACATTTGATGCTATCCGGAATACTTACTGAATTTAGAGGCATTTGAGAGTTGGTCACAGATCCTGAAGTTTTACAAGCAGCCAGACTTCTAGTCTAGGTTTGTGAGACATTCTCTCAGTTTTGTTGATAGTTAATGGATGAGTTTCCTTCATGTCTTTCTCCAGCGTGTTGAAACTTTGTTTTTCTTTTAGTTCACTGTGTTCATTTGAACGCATATTAGTTGATTTTTTTAAGGTTAAAGGAGATAATGCTTGTTTTAATTTAGAGAGGTTTCCTTGATAGAATGTTAGCTTTGCTAACACACTAAACATAAACACCTGTATCCATTATGAAAATAACTCCGTTTTCTGTTAAACTGTCTTTCAGATTTCCTACTCGTTTGAATCTGGCTCAAGTACTGTAAAATCTTAAAGAGAGAGCATAGTTTTATGTAGCATACTTTAGGACTGGTCTCCTTTCTTGATTAACTTTCCTTGTTGTGTTTTTGTTTTTCATTTTGGGGAAGGTAATGGATCAAAGATAAGTCCGCTGTACCTCATATGAATTTTATAAAAATAGTTAATGTAAAGCAGTGACTCTGTGTGTGTGTGTCTGTTTGATCTATATTCATATTATCACAGATAAATTTATTCTGTTTTCAGAGCGTTTTCTTCCTTTGATTGGCTTCTCCTGAATTGACTTCCCGAAAAATTCATACCTTCTAGTCACTTATTTTGATTTTGAGTGATGAAGATTTTTTCACATGTTTACATTTTTTAAGATATTGAAACTAAACACATGTATCTACATCCAGGTTGTGGAGTAAAAATGCATTGGTTGAGTTTAGTTGGTGTCTCAGTGCCACTCTAGGAAAGTAATACAGTAAAGAAATAAGCATTTTAGACAGAAGCCTAATGAAGAAAAGACTTCAGATTGTAAATAAGAGCAAAACCCATGTTATTGTTAGATATAACTAAAGGTTGTTCTTTGCTTTTAGTACCACTGACTTGGATTATAATAAAATTGTGCACTAGCAGTTAACTACCTTTCTAAGGTAGAAGAATTTGTAAAAGAATTATATGTAAACTATATATAGATTTGGTGAATTCTGTTGATCACCTTTGTATATGATTGATGATTTTAGTCTTTTAGTGAAAAACTTTGTTCTCCTTTAGGCCAAGAGGCAACAGCGAAAACTGAACTTCCTAATCACCCAGACAGAATTGTATGCCCATTTCATGAGTCGCAAACGAGACATGGGTCATGATGGAATTCAGGAAGAAATCCTAAGGAAACTGGAAGACAGTTCTACCCAAAGACAAATTGACATTGGTGGAGGGGTGGTAGTTAATATCACACAGGAGGATTATGGTGAGTCCTGAAGCGTTTGGTGAGTGGATCGGGGTGAAATTTGAGGGGAATTTCATAGAGAATAGTGATCAAGATGACATTGAGCTCAGAATAAAAAGAAGTAGAGGAAGTGGGTACCCTCCATTTTTTATACCTAAGGTTATACACCTGATTAGTTCTTGTACGTTTTATATTGATTGGTAGGTAATGATTAGTAAAGGAGAATTTTTTGCATGGAGTAGGGAAAGTATGAATAAAACAAACATACAAAATAACTTCTATTAAAGAATTTGAAAAGGAAAGTGTATGTTTATATGATCTTATAAGTTTGGGAATATTTTATATGTTTTGATTTGTTAGTAGAATGGAGGGTATTTTACCAGAAGAATTCAGTGAACATGTCTCAGCAGAGCAAACTATCTGTCACATAATAAGATTCTTAGTGATGCAAGTCCAGCATAAGAAAAAGACTGTGCAGTTGTGGTATTTTTAAGATTTTATTTATTGAGAGAGAGAACGAGAGAAAGCACAAGTGGGGAGGAGAGGGAAAAGCAGGCTTCCTACGAGTAGGGAACCCAGTGTGGGCCTCAATCCCAGGACCCTGAGATCATGATCTGAGCCAAAGACAGATGCTTAACCGACTGAGCCATCAGTCACCCCTCAGTTGTGGTCTTTTGGTGACCACAAGAAGTGGAAGGGTGGATCGGGGTGAAATTTGAGGGGAATTTCATAGAGAATAGTGATCAAGATGACATTGAGCTCAGAATAAAAAGAATAAGTGTGCTTGCAAGGACCTTGGGGTTCATACATATCTGGATTTCTTCTTTGGGAATAGTTTCACCCAGCAAAAATCTGTCACAATTTTGAGTCCCTGTTGTTTTGCTTTTCTTTGTTTTGTGCAAGAAACTCAGGATTGGGAGATGAGCTCAGTCGCCTGTTGGTTTCTGTGAGCTGGCTTTGGCAACTGGAGACCATGTCAGCCCTCTGCCTTCATAATCACTCCTAAGTCCTTACCTCTGTCATGTAATTTGAACCTTTCTACTCTCTCACTCTTAGGGATGAGTAAATTGGGGGAGTTAGGGATTGACAGTGTTGGTATGAGTTGCATCTTTGAAGGAGATCAGTAATGACGTATGATAATCTCTAAGTTTTCCTTTTCAGATAGTAACCATTTCAAAGCCCAGGCCCTGAAGAATGCTGAAAATGCTTATCATATTCATCAAGCTCGGGTAAGTCTTAAAAATGAAAAGAAACTGTAAGGGGCTCCAGAAATAACCTACAATCTTTCACTTGAGTGGTCTTCCTTTAGACTTACTCATAGTTTCAATAAAAAGCATTGGCAGTTGTGTATATATGTGAGTGTGTTGGGTAGAGGCTGTGTCTCTATTTAGAGCAGTAGGAATAATTGAGGAAGGGTGGAGAATGAGCATTCACTTTTCTAAGCCTTAGGAGTGTGTTGACTGAAGCTTGGACAGTTACCTATTTTTTTTGTCATCTTGAGTAATCATGGGTAATGTAGTGTGAAGCACATCATGGTTATTTAGTGGTATAAATGACATTGGTGCTTATTAAGAGAGCTATATCATCGATATAAGAATACTGCTAAGTTAGGACTTTATTTCACCTTAGTAATAAGTGGCTAATTCTTGAAGTAGTGATATTTCATGAAATCAGAAGGAAACTGCAGTTAGATTAAATTTAAGTAAAGAAAGTAAATAATATACTGCATAGGATCCCCATGTAACAGCTTCCAAATCAGGATAAACTTGACTTTCTTTACACCACACCCAGCTAAACAAATTTTAACACATGCCTTGATGGAGCAAGTAGTCCTGTAATATGGTTTATGGTCATGTAATATGTCTGCTCATCCAAAGCATATTCTTATGTGATTGTTAAAGTAATTTATATTAGTAAATTAGTAAAAATATTAGTAATATTTAATATATTGTGGGGTTTTCTTTGTTTTGTTGTTGTTTTGAGAGAGAGAGAGAGAACATGGCCGGGAGAGGGGAAGAGAGAGGAGCCGACTCCCTGCTGAGCAGGGAGCCCAGGGTAGGGTTCTATCCCAGGACCCCAAGATCATGACCTGAGCTGAAGGCAACTACTTCACTTTTTATAGAATTATCTAAGAATTAAAAAAGAGGGCACCTAGGTGGCTCAGTTGGTAAAGCCACTGCCTTCAGCTGAGGTCATAATCCTGGATCAAATCCCGCATCAGGCTCCCAGCTCCTCAGGGAGTCTGCTTCTCCCTCTGACCTTCTCCCCTCTCATAAGCGCACGTGTGCACATGCTCTCTCTCTTTCTCTCTCTCAAATAAGTAAATAAATAAATATTAAAAGAATTTTTAAAAAGAATTAATAATCTAGGTGCCCCTCGCATATTGTGCTTTATATATAATATATTAAATAATATCAGAACTTTTGTTCCAGTTATCACAAAGTAGATGTATTATCATTATGAACTTTATTTGAATTTCATTTTTTCCCTCATATGTTTCTTCAAATGTGCTCTTACTTTCTAGACAAGGTCATTTGATGAAGATGCGAAAGAAAGTCGAGCAGCTGCCCTTCGGGCAGCAAACAAGTCTGGCACTGGGTTTGGGGAGAGTTACAGCCTGGCAAACCCATCTATCCGGGCTGGGGAAGATATTCCACAGCCTACAATTTTTAATGGCAAATTAAAAGGCTATCAGCTGAAAGGCATGAATTGGTTGGCAAATCTCTACGAACAGGTGAATTTTAGAACTATGACATACCCACTCTCTTTCGTCACATGTTTTCCTAAAGTCATTGGTTCTGTGTATTGTGAGATGAGCACAAGACAAAGTTTTAAATTTCTTCCCTTTGAAAAGTTTTATCCTCTGACAAGAGTCAGAAAGATGTCTTTAAATTTTTAACCTGAAATTTTATTGGGAGGATATTTGTATCATGTTTGTCTTAGGTCTTGGTAAACCTGATTGTTTTTTGGCCTGGATTAAATTAGCAGAATAACTGGATTTGGCATCTTCACCTCAGATACCATGATTCTTAGTTGTAGCTGTGGAGTTGGCAAAAGGAATCATTACAGCTGTGGGTAATAGTGCTGAAATGGTATTTTTAGTCACCTTTGTCTAAGTTAAGTCTGATAATTTGATTAGTTCTTTGGGACAGTAGGTTGAATTCTGTGTGATGGAATATGAGAGATTATTGACTGTTTTTTTTTCCCCCCCAGGGCATTAATGGCATTCTTGCAGATGAAATGGGCCTTGGTAAAACAGTGCAGAGTATTGCCCTCCTAGCCCATCTAGCTGAGGTGGGTAGATGCAGTCTGTCTTCCCCACTCTAGATTTTGGGGTGAGAATCAGCCATTATCAAGCACTGTGCCACACTTTGTAGCATCTGAGGACAGTAGGACCTAATTCCTTGCCTTCAAAGTCATCTCAGGGTGACACAGTGTGGTGAAGCATTTTGGTTTTCAAGACTAAAATAGTTACTGAGAATGTATGGTTTGACATATTGCCCTCCGTCCCCTGCCCGGAGCCATTCATATAGTGACATAGACATTGTAGTTATTTGGACCAGAAGACCCAGGTTCACATTTGAACTCGTATTGACTATAAACAGTATAAACTTGGGCACTTTATCTGGTCTGTTTTGCTCTGACTTCACTTTAATTCTCTGAGGTTTAGTTTCTACTTCTGCAGAGTGGGGATAATACCTACTTTATAGGAATTCTCTGAGAATTAAATGAAAAAATGTATGTAGAAGCATTTTGAAAAAAGCAAAGTTCCAGTAATAGTAAAATTGGTAGGAGTGTCTCATATAAGGGAAGCAATACAAACAAGTCAGGGTATGATAAGTGCATTGTGAATGATAGAAATTAGGACCTATAAGTGGTTGGGGTGGGAGTAATGCTTGGTACTTTTTCTCAAAGTTTTTCTGAGCCAATTCCTTGCCTGTGTTGTTATTAACATAGGATATTATTGCTGAGAATGCAGATGTGGGAACTAGGCACCATTTCTCTTGTTACAGTGTATCATTCTTAAACTGCTCTTGTCACTGATTATAATTTTGAACTAAATATCTCCAGTTTTCCTGCAGTTAGCTGACCCAATTTTTGTCTTTCAGAGAGAGAATATCTGGGGACCTTTCTTAATAATTTCACCTGCTTCTACACTTAACAATTGGCACCAGGAGTTTACTAGATTTGTTCCTAAATTTAAGGTAAAAATCAATCCAACAAAAATTTCTATCTCTCTCTAAAATAAACTTTCTGACTTTTTTTTTTGCTGTGTTATTTAATTGCTCTAAGAGTTTTTAATTTCTTGCACTTTTTCTAAAATACTTTAGATACATTCTCTTTAAAACTTTCTGATTAGTGGGGTGGGTCAGTTAGTTAGGTGTCCAGCTCTTGATTTCAGCTCAGGTCATAATCTTAGGGTCCTGGGCTTCATGCTAAGCGACAAGTGTGCTTAAGATTCTCCCTCTCCCTTTACCCCTCTCCTCCACACACTTACAATCTCTCTGTCTCTCTCGTGCATGTGCGTGCTCTCTCTCTAAAATAAATAATACTGGGGTGCCTGGGTGGCTCAGTGGGTTAAAGCCTCTACCTTCGGCTCAGGTCATGATCTCAGGGTCCCTGTGATAGAGCCCCACATCGGGCTCTCTGCTCTGCGTGGAGCCTGCTTCCTCCTCTCTCTCTGCCTGCCTCTCTGCCTACTTGTGGTCTCTCTCTGTCAAATAAATAAATAAAATATTTAAAAATAAAATAAAAAAAATAATACTGGGGCGCCTGGGTGGCTCAGCGGGTTAAAGCCTCTGCCTTCGGCTCAGGTCATGATACAGAGTCCTGGGATCAAGCCCCGCATCGGGCTCTCTGCTCAGCAGGGAGCCTGCTTCCTCCTCTCTCTCTGCCTGCCTCTCTGCCTGCTTGTGCTCTCTGTCTGTCAAATAAATAAATAAATCAATAAATAAATCTTTATTTAAAAAAAGTAATAATAAAATAAATAATACCTTTAGAAAGAAAAAGTTACTGAGGTGCCTCGCTGGCTCAGTTGGCTAAGTGTCTGCCTTCACCTCAGATCATGATCCTGAGGTCTGGGATTGAGCCCCGCATCAGGCTCCCCACTTAATGGGGATCCTTTTTAATCTCCCTCTGCTGCTGCCACTGTTTGTGTTCTCTCTCGCTCTCAAATAAATACATAAAATTTTTTAAAAAGGGGCGCCTGGGTGGCTCAGTGGTTTGGGCTGCTGCCTTCGGCTCAGGTCATGATCTCAGGGTCCTGGGATCAAGCCCCCCATCGGGCTCTGCTCCGCAGGAAGCCTGCTTCCCTCCCCCCCCCCTGCCTGCCTCTCTGCCTACTTGTGATCTCTGTCTGTCAAATAAATAAATAAAATCTTTTTAAAAAAATTTTAAAAAAATAAAAATAAAAAGTAAAAAAATAAAATCTTTAAAAAAAAAAGTTACTGGGGCACCTGGGTGGCTCAGTGGGTTAAGCCTTTGCCTTTGGCTCAGGTCATGATCTCAGGATCCTGGGATCGAGCCCTGCATCGGGCTCTCTGCTTTAACCGGGAGTCTGCTCCCCCCTCTCTCTCTGCCTGTCTGCCTACTTGCGATTTCTGTCTGTCAAAAAAATAAATAAAATCTTTTAAAAAAAAAAAATCGTTACTGACAGTAACAATAATATGCATATTACATCCTTTTGTTTCATAAGTGAGAAAACCAAAGTCCAGTTTGAGTGATTTGCTGCATTAGCCCCATGGATTGATACTCTTGGTCAAACTGCCATAGTAGAAAGTATCCACCTTATTATTTTAAAAGATATTTTGGCAAATCTTATCATCAGGGCACATATCCTGTAAATTACGGCTTTGCCCCCCCCCCATATTTTCATAAATAATTCATTTTCTTGATATTCTAAAGTCAGATCTTTAGTCCTAGTCGAGATTATAATGTCTAATGTAGATAATAAAGTTGATTTTAACTAATTCAGAGAAAAAGAAGTGAGATTGAGGTCAGAAGGGAAGTATGTTGTACTAAATTGGGTAAGATGTGGAAAAGATTTATTAAACAGGGTTTAATTGTGGAAAGTTATTGAGATATAAGAAAGAATGGGTATGATTTATTATGTTGCTTGCAAGTAAAATCAGTTAAAATATGAGTTCTGTCCCCAAAGTAATGATGATGAAACTGCACAGAGAGGAAGATTTTATGGAGATTCTTTTTTTTTTTAAAGATTTTATTTATTTATATGACAGAGAGAAATCACAAGTAGATGGAGAGGCAGGCAGAGAGAAAGAGAGGGAAGCAGGCTCCCTGCTGAGCAGAGAGCCCGATGCGGGACTCCATACCAGGACCCTGAGATCATGATCTGAGCCGAAGGCAGCAGCTTAACCCACTGAGCCACCCAGGCGCCCCTGGAGATTCTTTATCGAGAGTTACTATTAGGGTCTCCCTGATTTGGGGTCTCCTTAATACATAGGTTCCATGCAGTTTAAAGGGCACAGGATAGGGTGGAGGTGGGGAGTCAGATGTTTTCTCGCTTATGTTTTTTAAGGATTAAGGACACATCTGAGATATTCCACTTAGGGATACCTTTGTGGCTATGGCCCCATCTTTGTGACTTAATTGTAGATTTAAAAACTCTTTACAAGGCACATTAGGTATATAGCTTTTAACTTTGCTGACTTATTTTTAAATTTTTAAGATGAGATTCTAAGGCAATTTGTTGAGTATTTTCTCTAGAGTTTGCCATTTGGTATATGGAGCTGTCATATTTTTTCTGCATTTATTCATTTCATTTCATTCATTCATTCATTTTCTTTTCCAGCACATGTTAAACAATCAGGAAGTTGAAAAATTAAGTCTTAAAATTTTCCAGCAAACAAGTTGTGGGGGCGCCTGGGTGGCTCAGTGGGTTAAAGCCTCTGTGTTTGGCTCAGGTCATGATCCCAGGGTCCTGGGATGGAGCCCCACGTCGGGCTCTCTGCTCTGCAGGGAGCCTGCTTCCTTCCCCCTCTCTCTGCCTGCTTCTCTGCCTACTTGTGATCTCTGTCTGTCAAGTAAATAAATAAAATCTTTTAAAAAGGGGGGGTGCTGGGTGGCTCAGTGGATTGGGCCGCTGCCTTCTGCTCAGGTCATGATCTCAGTGTCCTGGGATCGAGCCACACATCGGGCTCTTTGCTCAGCGGGGAGCCTGCTTCTCTCTCTCTCTCTCTGCCTGACTCTGCCTGCTTATGATCTCTCTCTCTGTCAAATAAATAAATAAAGTCTTTAAAAAACAAAAAAAACAAAAGCAAGTTATGTTTTCAGTAATAACTGCACTGACCATTAGATGGCAGTGCATTACTGCTTGAGTCATTGATACCTCTCCTTTGATTTTGTGCCCGTGCCCGGAACTGAGTGCTCATTTGCATGTTGAGCTTCCTTTGGATATTCTAGGGGTCAGTAAAATATGGCCATGGAATAGGATGTGGTCCTATTCCAGTTGACACTTTCATTTGTCCTAGTTGTTTTGTTTTGTTTTTTATTGTGATAAAATACACATACAGAGGAAGGGCACCTGGATGGCTCAGTCAGTAGAGCATCCAACTAGATTTCAGGGTCCTGAGTTTGAGCCCCACATTGGGTGCAGAGATTACTTGAAAACAAAAACCAAAAAGAAACAAAACAACCCACAGACATACATGGAATGTTTAAAATGTAACAATTTAAAGTGTACAGTTTAACAACTTTTACAGTGTGGTGCAGTGATCAGTACTTTCTGGTTGTAGAATTTTTTCATCATCCTAAACAGAAACCTCTTCCCCATTAAGCAGTCACTCCCCATTCCCCTTTCCCTCCAGCCCCTGGCTACCACAAGTCTGCTTCTATGGATTTGCTTATTCTGGATATTTCATCTAACTGGAATTGTATAATAGGTTGCCTTTTATATCTGGCTTCTTTTCATATAGTATAATATTTTCATGTTGCAACATGTTATTTCTTTTTATAACAATATTTTCATTATCTAGACATTCTATATTTTGTTTATCCATTTATCTCTCAGGGGTATTTGGGTTGTTTCCACCTTTTGGCTCTTGTTAGTAGTACTGTTACGAACATTCATGTACAAGTTATCATTTGAACACCTGTCCTGTGTCCTGTTTTCATTTCTTTTCATGTATACTTTAGAGTGGAATTGCTAAGTCATTTTGTATTTAACTTATTGAGGAATCTGCCACCTGTTTTTTTGGTCCAGCTTGCAAACTAAAAATAGTTTTCGTGTTTTTAAACTGTTGATTTAAAAAGAATAATATTTCATAACAAATGGTATATGAAATTTAAATACCTATATGTTGAAACACAACCACGCTCTCCTGTCTGTTATTTGTGCTTGCGTTCTTGCTACAACAGCAGAGTTGAGTAGTTGTGACAGAGATCATATTGCCTGCAAAGCTGAAAATGGTTATCATTTGCCTGTTTACGGAAAAGGTTTGTTGACCTCTGCTCTATTGATTCATTGTTTCTATTACCATTACTTCTTTAGATTGTCAGAAATGTGTTCGCTTCTCTGCGAGCATGATTAAATGCAGACTGCTCAGATTTATATAGTTAGTTTAGTTTGCATTCAAAAGATACTTGGGTCTGTGATGATAACATCTGAAAGTTCATTTTATTTGGCAGATATCTGAGTAACATTTGTTTTATGATTCTAGTATGACCGATGTCTCTGACTTCCTCTTTTTCCCTAAGAGTAATATATTTGGTTTATATTTTTTCTATAGTTAATGTTCTGTTTTCATTCCTGAAATTGGCTATTTTGTGTGTTTTCTATTTTATTCATTTCTGTTCTTTTATTATTATTGTCTACTTTCTTGTACACTTTTTCTTTCTCTAACATCTCAGGATGGAGCTTAGATTATTGATTTTCAGCTTTTTCTAGTAAGAGTTTTTAGGGGTCTTAATTGCTTTCTATGCATGACTATAGCCGTCCAACGGTTTGATGGGCCACACTTGCATTATTTGACAGACAGATCACAAGTAGGCAGAGAGGCAGGCAGAGAGAGAGGAAGGGAAGCAGGCTTCCTGCCAAGCAGAGAGCCTGATGCTTGGCTCGATCCCAGGACCCTGGGATAATGACCTGAGCTGAAGGCAGAGGTTTTAACCCACTGAGCCACCCAGGCACCCTGAATCTTTAATTTAAAATAATTTCTGGCTTCTATTTCAAGTTCCTGTTTGATTAAATAAGTCAAGGCTTATTTAAGAGTGATTCCTAGGGTGCCCAGGTGGCTCAGTTGGTTAAACATCTGCCGTTGGCTCAGATCATGGTCCTGGGATCCTGGGATCGATCCCCACATCAGTCTCCCTGCTCAGCTCTCTGCTTTTCCCTCTGCCTGCCACTCCGCTTGCTAGTGTGCGTGCACACTCTGTCAATTAAATAAATAAAATCTTCCAAAAAAAAAAATGTGGTTCTTGAGGCACTTATCTGGCTCAGTGAGTAGACTGTATGACTCTTGATCTCAAGGCTGTGAGTTCAAGCCCCATATTGGATGTAGGGTCTACTTAAAATAAGTAAGTAAATGTGGTTCTTAATTTTGAAACAAAGGAAGATTTTCTAGGTATCTTGTTACTAAGTTACGGCTTAAATCTACTATGATAGGTAAATAGGCTTTTTATGGTTTTAATCCTTTGAAATTTTTGAACTTTTCTTTTATGGTCCACCGTATATATGGTCAGTGTTTCTAAATGTCTTGTGTCTGCAGAGAGTAGGTATTATGCAGTTGTTGAGGGTAGCGTTGTATATGCGTTGGTTAGGTCAGGTGTATTTCTGCTCCTCTCTATCTTGACTGGTATTTTTGTCTGCCTATCGAAATACTAATTGAAAGAAGTATGTTAAAATTACTACAGGAATGTCTGGGTGGCTCAGTCTGTTACACATCTGATTTTAGCTGGGGTCATGATCTCAGTTTGCTTGTCCCTCTCCCTGCTTATGTACTCTTTGTCTCTCTTTCAAATCAATAAGTAAAAAAAATTTTTAAATTACTGCAATTAAGGACTTACCTATTTCTGTTTCTTCTGTCCATTTGATTTACATTTTGAGGCTGTGAGTTGTATACAAATTTGCAATTATTTTTCTCTTCCTGATAAATCAAACCTTTTATTATTATGAAATTTCTCTTGTTAAGACTTTTTGCCTTTGCCTCGTGTTTGCCTTTGCCTCGTGCCCGTTATCTCTGGCATTAAATAGATGAGCTTTCTTTGGTTTTTATGTGGTATCTTTTTCTTTCTTTTTTGTTTAACCATTCTGTTTACAGTTAAGGTTTTTTCTTGCCTTTTGTTTATATTTATGGGGAATTTTAATCTAGTGGTTGATACATGAATTTAAATCTGCCTTGCTGTTTGCTTTCTACTTCTTTCCTTCTACTTCTATAACTTTCCTTTTCTCCTTTCTGGTATCCTTTGTGTTTTTTTGGTTTTTTTTTAAAGATTTTATTTATTTATTTGACAGAGAGAAATCACAAGTAGATGGAGAGGCAGGCAGAGAGAGAGAGAGAGGGAAGCGGGCTCCCTGCTGAGCAGAGAGCCCAATGCGGAACTCGATCCCAGGACCCTGAGATCATGACCTGAGCCGAAGGCAGCGGCTTAACCCACTGAGCCACCCAGGCACCCCATCTGGTGTCCTTTGGATTGGTTAGAGTTTACTACTCTTTCTTTCCTTTTTAGCTTGCTACTTATACATTCATTTTATTCTTTAGTAGATACCCAGGAGAATATCCAAGAGTCAAGGAAACATGCACCTTGACTTTTTTAAAAGTAACAGAAATTAATACTGTTACTGCTTTCCAGACAGTACAAGGGCTTTAGTATACTTTTTTTTTTTTTTTTTCTTAAAGAGAGTGTGAGAGAGCCTTGAGCGGGATGGGGTGGAGGGAGAGAGAGAGAGAATCCTAAAGCAGGCTCCACAACCCTGAGATCATGACTTGTGTTGAAATCAGAGTTGGACTCTTAACCAACTGAGCCACCCATGTGCCTGGGGCTTTTAGTATATATTTTAACTACATTCCTCTTCTGTAGACTCACATGCTGTTGTTGTTGTTTTAGAGATTTTATTTATTTGAGAGAGAGACATGCTGTTTTGTATATATTTTCTCTTTCAAACCCCACAAAGCATTTTATTATTATCTATATATTTTAAATTCATTTAAATGTGTTCATATTACCTATTCAGTATTTTAATTGATCTTCATTTCTTCCTGTGTATTTATACTTCACTGTGACTGAGATTTTTCAGAGCAACAAAAAACATCAGGCTATAGACCTAAGAAGCACCTTGAAAGAAAACCGCACCTAGAGATGTCACAGAAAAAGTTTTGAATTTTGCATTCTTTTGTTTCACCATGCTTTAGCCTAAATATTTCCCTCTGACCTATCATCTGTTTTACTAATTTTCTCTATGCTCCATCTAATCTGTCATTAACACCCATGAATGAATTTTCAGTTTTAGTTATTTTATTTTTCAGATCTAAAAAAACTCCCTTTGGTACTTTATAGTTTCTAGAACACCACTGAATTTCCCAAGCTTATCTTTTACTTCCAGGAACCAATTAGCATCTTTTAAAAAAGTCTGTTTCTGATATTTCCATCACCTGGGTCTCCTCTGGGTTTATTTCCTATATCTGTTTTTCATTTTTTCAGTTACGGGGTCTAGTTTTTCCATATGTCTGGGACTTTTTTGTTGTTTTTGTTTGTGTTTTTATTGTATGCCAGACATTATGTAGGAAAAATTCTAGAGATAATTTGGGGGGTCTGTTTTCTTCTTCTTCCAGAGAGGATTTATATGTGTTCTGGGCTGGTGGTATTTGTTTCCTTGTTTTGGTTTTGGCCTCTAGTAATTTGGTGGGGCCCGGTTGGGAGTGAGGGCACTAATAATCCAAAGTCCCAACCTTAATCTTGTCAGGAATTGAGATGATTGAAAGCTAGCGTTCTGTACTTGTTAAGGCACATCTACGGGTAGTTGACCTTTACTGCCCATGGATATGTATCCTGTGATTCCTGTCTGAAGGCCAGGAAGGTGGGTGGATCTGATAATCTTTTCTCCTTGAATTCCAGTTTTTGTTCTGTAGGCCCTGCGTCTCTTTAAAAAAACCCACCTCTTCAATTTCTTGGTTTCTCAACTAGAACTTTTGGAAAAGATCAACATCATTAGGAAAGATACGTACCAGGTGTCGACTTTACTTTCTGGATGGACTTTCTTTTCTGGATCTTGATTCTGTAATTCTCTTCTACAGCCATAGTTTTCTGATGCCCTTTCACAAATGTTTTGTATGTTTTAATTCAGTCCTCAAGAAGAGTACTAATGGCAGTATATTCATTCTTTTGGTTCTTTTAAAATCATTCTGAATAACATTTATGATGATACTTTTAAGATTATAAATAGGAAATAATCTGCATAATGGTCCTTTTTCCAGGTGCTACCATATTGGGGAAATCCTCATGATAGAAAAGTTATCAGGAGATTCTGGAGTCAGGTAACTTTCAGCTTACTGCATATACACATGTGCCCATGTACATACACATACATATGTAATCATTTCTCCATTTTATTTGAGTAACTTCTTGTGCATAAAATCTTACATATGTTTCTAGACACTAGGCAAGTGCACTTTTTCTTCTATAACACTTTTCCCATTATAGACAATCACCTGGACTTAAGTCCAGAATTGAGTAAGAACTCTTAAATAAGTTGAAGACCAGTGTTTAACATGATCTCTAATTAAGGTGAGTACTTTAAAAAGTTACGGTTTAATTCATTGCACATCTACCACACAGAAGCAGCACATCTTTAGTAGGAGTTTGTTAAACAACTTAGCCTTAGAAAATAAAATCCATTCCTCATTATCTTGTGAGTTGATTAGGTATCTATTTTCATTCTTCCCTTCTTATATTTACAGAAGACGCTCTACACTCAGGATGCCCCCTTCCATGTGGTCATCACCAGCTACCAGCTGGTGGTGCAAGATGTGAAGTATTTCCAGCGTGTCAAGTGGCAGTACATGGTATTGGACGAGGCCCAGGCGCTCAAGAGTAGCTCCAGGTAACATGATTAGTAGAAAACAAACTAGACTGAGACGGTATAGATGTACAGAGAGAGGATACAGACTTACGATATCCTTAATGATATATACACAGGGGAGTAAGGGTCCGAGAGGGATCAGAACATGGCATGATACCGTTTTTGCATAGGCCACGTCTCTGACCAGAAGACATTTTACACGGAATACAAATATTAATGTTCAGAATACAAGGGTTCTTCTTCTTCTTTTTTTAAGATTTTATTTATTTATCAGACAGAGATCACAAGTAGGCAGAGAGGCAGGCAGAGAGAGGAGGAAGCAGGCTCCCTGCTGAGCAGAGATCCCCTCGCGGGGCTCAATCCCAGGACCCTGGGATCATGACCTGAGCCGAAGGCAGAGGCTTTAATCCACTGAGCCACCCAGGCGCCCCACAAGGGTTCTTCTTAACTTCTGTTTCTCTACTCAGTATTTATTGCATCTTAATAGATTTTGTTCTTCCAGGAACATTTTTGTGGGAGAAGACAGACATTTTGTCTGTCTGTTGATTCAGGGATTATTTTGAACAGGTCTTAGTAGGAAGTAGAATATTACATTATATAGATTGTAGGTTCTGTCTTTGTTCTGTGCAGGTTGTTCTAGTCCCTGATTGGTTATTAGAGCCCCAAGATCTTTTCATGGAAGTTACATGTTTAAAGTACTCTATTACCTTCAGTAACAAACTGAATAGTAAGTCATTGCCTGACTTTAAAGTGTTGCTCAGTGATGTTAAATGTCACATTTGGTGAACTTCTGTTAACTCTTGGTGAGCCCATATGACATTCTTAGAGATCCATTTTAACTGACAAATTGGTACTTGCTATCCTCCAACAGACATTACTTCATATTATACTCTTTTGAGGTAGGACATATTTATTACTGGGAGCAGTATACTCATTTTGCATTTCTTCTCACACCCTTTCCCTTTCTCCGTTGATCTTTCTATACTCACACTGGAAGCACAGAGATTAATAATTGTAAAGCTTTCTACTGCAGATAAATACCTTATAATTAAAAGTCTAGTGTCAACAAAACTGACCAAAGATAGTAGAGCACTTTGTTAAGCCAGAAAAGATCGTACTCTGCCCATTTGAGGGCTATTTTTTCTAAACCCTAATACCATGGTTTCAGTATACAGGAGTCATTTTCTATCCTTGGCTTTGTTGAATAATATTTTTCAATGTGTACACAGTGGAGTACTTGATTCTGAGTGTTTGGAATTTTTTTGGAAAGCCGTTTTTAGAAATACAGGGCCTTAGTAGGGTGAAGAAAGATTTACTTCTAACTTGGAATTTGTAATTCATTTTTACTGAACAGTGTTCGTTGGAAGATTCTCTTGCAGTTCCAGTGTCGGAATCGGCTTTTGCTAACTGGGACCCCAATTCAGAACACCATGGCAGAGGTAGGCATTAGTAAAGCCTTCAGTTTTATGTCTGCGTTAAATAGAATGGTTCTAGCATGAATAGAATTCTTTCCCATGCCCACCTGGAACGTCACTTCTCTGTACAAATTATAATCCACACATAAAAGGAAGAATTTGACCATAGATTGACCTAAGTGGGTTTTTTGGGTATCATTCCTATTTTCTTATTCTCTGGCATAAGCAAATAATTAATGTATTCCTTTGTATTTATGGAATAACTGGTGGCCACATTAGGAATGCTACCTATCTAATACAGAGATGTTTTTATAACAAAACGAAAAGGTAATGTTCTTTGGCACTGAGAGGAGCTAAAATTCCTTATTTAGAAAGATAATTTATCATCTAGAACAAGGGTCAGAAAAGCTTCTGTAAAGAGCCAGATAGTAGTTTTTTTCCCAGATAGTAAATAATTTAGACTTTACAGGCCATATAGTTGCCATTGCAGCTACTCAGCCTTGCCAGTGTAATGTGAAAGCAGCCATAGACAGTACATGAAGGAATAGATGGAGCTATGTCCCACTAAAACTTTCCTTATAAAAGTAGTTGGTACAAAAGCAGCCTTTGTACCAGAGGCCATAATTTATTAACCTCCGATTAAGAGTCATTATTAATTAGCAAGTTATGCTACTTCAGATTGTATTCTGTTGTGAAATGGATTTTTTTCAGTATATAAGATCTTTAAAACTATCACATTGCAAAATATGAGCAGGACTTATACTTATAGACTTTTAGTTGGAAATTATTTGAAAAATAATCTCATTTTGCTATAACATCTTAGAAAATAAGAGTTGGTTGATGAGGCATGTGCTTACACACTCATTCTTTTTCGCCCATTTGCCAACACTTATACCTGTTCCTAGACACACACACATACCACCCCGCAACTTTCACTCTCTCCAGACTCTCACCATATCCTCACACACTGTCATTTTGTTATCCTACAGTTATTTCACATATCTTCTGTTTCCAGCTCTGGGCTCTGCTACATTTCATTATGCCAACATTATTTGATTCACATGAGGAATTTAATGAATGGTTTTCCAAGGACATTGAGAGCCACGCTGAAAACAAATCCGCCATTGATGAGAGTGAGTGCTTTTATGAACTCTATTTCTTTCTACTTATCAGTGTAGGCAACACATAATTGAATATTTTCTTCTATATAAAGAATTTTTTTTGCAGTGTTCATAGAAGGATTGGAGCTGTCTGGGGGAAGAGGTTCTCTTATAAAGTAATTATTTGCTTTGTTTGTGTTTAAAAGAGCCGAAAGGATTTATACAGGTGATACTGCTGTACTGTTTACTATTTAACCAAAGCAGAATGGGCAGAGTTCAAAAAGTACCACATTTTGGCTTATAAAATCCTCATTGTCCATGTAGATTCTGAAAAACTCATATCAGGATTTTATTCCTAATTCATTCATTCCTAATTGAATGAGTTAAGGATTTTATCCTTATCCTGTGATGAAAACAGAAATATTAGAGGGATCATTTTCGTTATTTTCTTTCTATATTAGGATTTGGTTCCACTGTGAATATTTTAAACCTTATTTACCAATACTTTTGACCTTGTTGAATCATCTCTTTTAAGAACATTATGAGGTGTTTATTACATTGATACAAACAGACATCTACCAACTGTTAGAAAAGTCTTAATTTCTTATACTACAGTTTGTTAATTTGCTGACATACTTAGAAAAAATGATTTTGGAGGAACACTGGGAGGCCCAGATAGCGTCCATTTACCTATATGAGAACTCTGTTATTGATAAAATGATCCTAAAACACTCTTGTAAATTCTAATAAAAATTAAGTGGTCTTTGTTGGTCTGAGTAAGTGACAGAAAAATGCTTTTGCCCCATAGGCTATAGGTGGGTGCTGTGAAAATTCAGACTCCTTGGTTACCTACTTAAGGAAAAAATTTAAGTTTTAGTCTTCTTTCAGAGGTTCATCAAGCCAGAAGGTGTAAGAACAATTTAGTAAGAGATGACCATGATATATCTTTTGTTTGTGTTAAGTCAATATAATGTATTATTTGTCGGGGGGGCCTCCTGGCATTTCAGATCAACTCTCTCGATTACATATGATCTTGAAGCCATTTATGCTGAGGAGAATCAAGAAAGATGTAGAAAATGAATTGTCTGACAAGGTAAGGAAATAGTAATTCATTAGTTTAAGCCTTCATGGGCTCTACCTTGGGTGGGGTTCCAGGACAAAAAAAAAATTCCCTGATAAAGGTTTAGTTTGAAGGGTGATTAGTTTGAGAGAAAACCATAAACTTGAGTGGATCAAAGAAGATTTAAAATGACTCAAACAACCAAGGCAGATACTATTTTTTCTTCTTTTTGTTTTATACTTTTCATTAATTTGAGGCATTACAAGGGTAAGGGAAAAAGTATAATGAACCCTCTTGTAAACCACTGTACAGCTTCAGTAGTGATTGAGTCATTTCCATCCCCATCCCTCTAAATTATTCTGAAGGAAGTCCCAGATGTCTTTTATTTCATTTACAAATATTTTCATCTGTATCTCTAAAATATTTAGTCTTTTTTAAAGGATTTAGTCTTTTTTAAAAATACGTATCCATGTATTTTCACATCTGCTAAAGGAGCTAGTAATTCCATTATACTGTAACATATCGAGACATTGCTCAGCTATCCTCATTTATTTTTGTGTGATTCTCTCTCTTCCCTCACTCTCCTTCCAACTTCTGTTCACTGCCCCACTCTTTCTCTGTTAAAGATTTTTGAAATCATAATCCAAGCAAGATTCACACTTGGTGTTTGGATAATATGTGTCTTTTTTCTCTTTTTTTAAGATTTTATGTATCTATTTGATAGAGAGATCACAAGAAGGCAGAGAGGCAGGCAGAGAGGGGGAAGCAGGCTCCCCGCTGAGCAGAGAGCCCGACGAGGTACTCGATCCCAGGACCCTGGGATCATGACCTGAGCTGAAGGCAGAGGCTTAACCCACTCAGCCATCCAGGCGCCCCTGGGTGATATGTGTCTTAATAAATCTTTTAGTCCCTCCCTACATTTTTCCCTTGTTGAAGAAATTGAGTAATTTGTCCCATAGAGTATCCCACAGGTAGGATTTTGCTAATAGCATTATTCTGTTGTCTAACATGTTCTATGGCCTCCTGTATTTCTGTAAACTAAGAATTAGAAGTTTAATGTGCTTTGCGTTTTAATATTTTTTCCTCATATTAAGCCAGTAATTTTGGTTTGTTGGGGTGCCTGGCTGGCTCAGTCAATGGAGTATGCAACTCTTGATCTTGGGGTTATGAGTTTGAGCCCCACATTTGGCCTGTATGTTACTTAAAAATAAAATCTTAGGGGCGCCTGGGTGGCTCAGTGGGTTAAAGCCTCTGCCTTCAGCTCAAGTCATGATCTCAGGGTCCTGGGATCAAGCCCTGAATCTGGCTCTCTGCTCATCAGGGAACCTGCTTCCTTTCCTCTCTCTCTCCGCCTGCCTCTCTGCCTGCTTATGATCTCTGTCTGTCAAATGAATAAATCAAATCTTTTAAAAAAATAAATTTTTTTTTTAAATCTTAAAACAAATTTTTTTGGTTTATAGATATCTGTTTTTGAATCCTTACCAGACTTATGTTTTTTTTTTTCTTATGCCTGTGAATCCTCCCCATATTTTCCTTCTGCTTTCTCTGCCACTTCCAAGTCCTTCAGAGTTTTCCCCCCATCTTCCATAGATTCCACCTGTTTTTCACAATTTTCCTTCTACCTAAAAAGCATCTTCAAGGTTCTTGATAATATCAGGTGGTTCTCCTCTGTCACTGCCAAAAGGTTAGATTATTTTGAAATTAGTAACTCTCTTTGAAAGATTGTGGTGGAGATAGATACCTTTAAAGTGAGGCGTACCTTTGTACCTTTGTTTTATTTATTTTTAAGAAATCGTGATGACTATTTTGTGAAACTTTTTAATATTAAAAAAATATTAAAAGCCAAACAGTATTGCACAGATACACTTGATAGAAGGAAAATACTTTATAAAACAATGAATCTCTTAATATCAGAAAGGGCTCAAAAAATGATAGCAATGTCAAAATTTCTGTTATTTGGTGGTGAGTAGGGAGGTTATCAGAGGATGTAGTATGGTTCTTAATCACTGTGCATAGTATTTTCCTTACGATTTCTTAAACATCAATATTATTTCCAATCTTTTTTTTTTTTTTTAAGATTTTATTTATTTATTTGGCAGACAGAGATTACAAGTAGGCAGAGAGGCAGGCAGAGAGAGAAGAGGAAGCAGGCTCCCCGCTGAGCAGAGAGCCCGACGTGGGACTTGATCCCAGGACTTGGAGATCATGACCCGAGCCGAAGGCAGCAGCTTAACCCACTGAGCCACCCAGGCGCCCCATCCAATCTATTTTTAAATAATATATTTCTTGGGTGCCTGGGTGGCTCAGTGGGTTAAGCCGCTGCCTTCGGCTCGGGTCATGATCTCAGTGTCCTGGGATCGAGTCCCACATCGGGCTCTCTGCTCAGCAGGGAGCCTGCTTCCTCCTCTCTCTCTCTCTCTCTGCCTGCCTCTCTGCCTACTTGTGATCTCTCTCTGTCAAATAAATAAATAAAATCTTTAAAATAATAATAATAATAATAATATATTTCTTTATTAAACTCTTTTTGCCTGCTAACCACTGGTATATAAAGATGTAGTGTCCAGGTTCCATTCTGATTTTGAAGGGAGTTGAATATATAACTAATACTGTATCATAAGAGATATAGTGATTGTCTGTGTGAAGTATAATGGGAACACAGATAAGGGAATAATTCTGTTAGGGAAGGTTAGAGAAGGCATCAAAGCAGAGAGGACATGTGAGCTAGGGCTGGAATAATGAATTCGCATTTACTAGGAAACTGTGGTAAGGAAGTAGGTGTTAGGCAACAAGACCAATGAACAAAAAGGTAGAGCAGCATTTATGCAACATGTTTAGCAAACATTACTAAGCATTGTTTCTAGGGTATATAGGAGGTCCTGGTGATGAGAAGACTGGGACAGTAGGGTTGATTAGAATATGGAAACCCTTCTCTGTCTACCGGAGAATTTTTAATGTGTTACTTGAGGCAGTGATGTACATTGAAGGTTCTTCAGCAGTTGGAATCACCTTATAAGATTTGTTATGGAACGTTTCTTAGAACCAGTAAAGACTATAGGCAGGAAGACCTCTCCCTCCCCTGCGCACACACACACAAGATAGCAGTCTAGATTAGGTATGGTGAGATTCTGGGAGTGGTCAGAAAGCATGATTATTAGAGGTTAAATTCCAGGTGGATTTGAGGGACTTGGGAAATGATAAAACATGGGCATGAGAAAGAAAAAAATCAGATCCAGTTGAAATTTCTTTTTGGGTAACTGAATGAATGGTAATGCTGTTAATCAGTTGAGTAATTTATGGAAAGGATTCCCCCCGCCCCCACTGACTTTGGTACAATTATAGTGGATAGTTGAAAATACGGGGCTGGGAATGTTAGGGAAAATATTTTTGAAAGTCACTGCAATGGATAGCAGTTGGTGCTATTGAAAATGGAGGAGAGGTCAGATCTTTGCAGGTCAATACTGCTGAATATGAGACGATCTGCTGCACCAAGTCAGTTGCAGGGGAATCCCTTCAAAAAACTAAAATTTAGGGGACCTGGGTGGCTCAGTGGGTTAAGCCGCTGCCTTCGGCTCAGGTCATGATCTCGGGGTCCTGGGATCGAGTCCCACATCAGGCTCTCTGCTCAGCAGGGAGCCTGCTTCCTCCTCTCTCTCTCTGCCTGCCTCTCTGCCTACTTGTGATCTCTCTCTGTCAAATTAATAAGTAAAATCTTTAAAAAAAAAACAAAAAACTAAAATTTATACCACCAGGGAGAAGTAATCCAAGTCTAGATGAAGAGAATACAAAGAGTCCAGATGTAAAATTACTTGAGGCTATTGCAAGTAAGAATACCTTTCTCCAGTTACAAAATAATCCCAGAATATGCAGTTTAAATCTGTCTACCGACGGAAGCACTAGAAAAATTAATCATGGGCGGGACGCCTGGGTGGCTCAGTTGGTTAAGCAGCTGCCTTCGGCTCAGGTCATGATCCCAGCGTCCTGGGATCGAGTCCCGCATTGGGCTCCTTGCTCCACAGGGAGCCTGCTTCTCCCTCTGACTCTGCCTGCCACTCTGTCTGCCTGTGCTCGCTCTCACTCTCTCTCTGACAAATAAATAAATAAAATCTTTAAAAAAAAAAAAAAAAGAAAGAAAAATTAATCATGGGCATAATAACAGTGGAAAACACTATTCTGAAGCATCTGTAATGGCAACGTTAGAGCCACCTCATACAGAGATCACAAGTAGGCAGAGAGGCAGGCAGAGAGAGGAGGAAGCAGGCTTCCTGTGGAACAGAGAGCCTGATGTGGGACTCCATCCCAGGACCCTGACCTGAGCTGAAGGCAGAGGCGTTAACCCACTGAGCCACCCAGGCGCCCCAGTAATATAATTTTTGCCTAAGCTTGCTTAAGTTTGGTTTCTTTCTCAACTGAAAGTGCCCTAATGAGTATATTTTCATTCCACTGAACTTTACTGGGCATTTCAGGTCTCTTTATAACCCAGCACCTTTGCAGGTAATAGTCCTTGTGAGAATGAAGGTGTAGGTCTGATGTGGAGAACAAAGGCAGGAGAAAAAAAAGATTAAATTTCCTTACAGCTTACAGCCCACTGACAAGTATTTGGGACAGGTAGAGTGACGTTTCTCAAGGAACTCAAATGCCTCAATGTTAATACTTTAGTAAGAGCAAAAAGCAACCTTAGCTTGGCATAAGCCCTACCTCCAGGATTACCTCCAGGATCTTGTAAGTCTTTAACACATAAAAATCTGTTTGGAAACTTCCTTTTTCTTAACCCCCACCTGCCAAGATATATGTTAGCAATCATCTTCCACGCATGTGGCCCACCGATGTACATCTGAAGGGTCTCATGACTAAGGTTATACTAGACAGTAGTAAATGACTTTTTCTTAATAATAGCTAGCCCTTCAAGGTCCTGGCAAGCTTGCTTCCAAATTCCTTAGAGATTACACTATCCCTAAATCCTTCCATCTTTGAAAGAATATAATCAGTCACTCCTCACAACCCCATTGCAGCTCCTTCTGTCCAGTCTCTGTGCTCTAATAAAACCACCTTTTTGCACCAAAAAAAAAAAAAGAAAGAAAGAAAAAAGAAAATGGAGGAGATTTCACAGAGACAGCATGTAGAGTACAGTGACAGAGAAGAGCGTCAAGAAAAGAATACTTTTCTGCATAATTAGCCACATCCCAGGTTTATAGAGGTACTGAGTTTCTAAAGATCCATCTGTTGTCTGTTCAGTTATAATCTGGCTTTCATGTGTTTCTTAAGCTGATACTGAATTCTCTTAGAAACTTGTTTTCAAAGTATAAATGTCCTTACTGATTTTTAGATTGAGATTCTGATGTATTGCCAACTGACCAGCCGACAAAAGCTTCTATATCAGGCACTAAAGAACAAAATTTCCATTGAGGATTTATTACAGTCTTCTATGGGCTCTACCCAGCAAGCACAGACCACCACCAGCAGCCTCATGAATCTGGTCATGCAGTTTAGGAAGGTAAGATTTTAGGTCAGCTGCCTTGGAGTTGCCTCATTAACCCATTTCAAGAAAAAGGCTCTGACCTTGGTCAGATAAACAAAGGCTGTTTTAAAAAAAAGATGAAATGAGAAAGTATATGTTCACAAAAGTAAACATTCAGGGTTTGGGATTCCCGTGATTTTTCTGAGAGTTATGTCTGCACATGACAGTGGTATTTTTTTTATTTTCCTTCCTCTTAGGTTTGTAATCACCCAGAGTTATTTGAACGACAAGAAACTTGGTCTCCATTTCATATTACCCTAAAGCCATACCAGATTTCAAAGTTTATCTACCGTCATGGACAGATCAGGGTCTTCAACCATTCACGAGACAGGTAAGCACATACTAATACCTGTTTACTCTAAGGGTGTTTTTGTAATTTGGGGTTTTGTGGCTTAATGGCTTTGGGGGGTTTAGTGGAGAGTGTTTGAGTTCCCCAACAATAACGTATTTAAGCATAGGGTGGACACCTATTTATTGAGGGATGTTGTGATATAAATCTGTACCGTATCAAGGGTTTAATTGGCTCTTAATAGCTCTAGCCGCTTCTGGTTGCTTTTCTGATTGAGGAATGTGCACATAGTGCAAATATGTACTTGTGTCGAGAGATCACCGTATGTCTCTACTCCAGTACTGAAATTGTTTTGCAGTAGCTTATTTTATACTTGGAATAGCGCTTGTGGGAGAGCTGATTGTATTTCAGATTAATCAAATTTACCTCCTCCCGGAATCAGTGACAGATTTGGTTAAAGGTGAAATGGTTGTAATGTAATATGCTAGAGACCAATTCCATTCAGAAAATGTGTGTAGGTCCATTCTACACCTGGGAGTGAGGATATCCCTGGCTTTTGAATTTTGTAACAAGCTCCCAAAGAATTCTTATGCACATCAAGATTTGAGAATCATAGATTTAGAAAGTTCTTCTGTAGAGAAACAATATAAGCAGCATTACCAAAATAGTCAACAACATTTAACCTAATGAAACTGAAGTTGAAGGGCATCTGGATGGTTGATTAAACGTCTGCCTTCACCTCAGGTCATGATCCTGTGGTTCTGGGATCGAGCCCTGTATCAGGCTCTCTGCTCCTGGGGGAGCCTGCTTCCCGCCCCACCGCCTGCCTCTCTGCCTGCTTGTGATCTCTGTCTGTCCAATAAATAAATGAATGAATGAATGAATAAGAGAGAGAGAGAGAGAGAGAGAAAGGGAGAAAGGAAGGGAAAGAAAAGGAGAAGGGAAAGAAAGAAAAAGAGAGAAAGAAAGAAAAAAAAAGAATGAATGAATGAATTCTTGGTCTTGAGGGTGCCCGGGTCACTCAGTTAGTAAGCGTCTGCCTTTGGCTCAGGTTCTAATTCCTGGGTTCAAGCCCCACATCTGGCTCTCTGCTCAGCAGGAAACTTGCTTCTCCCTCTCCCAGTCCTCCTGCTTCTGTTCCCTCTCTTGCTGTCTCTCTCTCTGTCAGATAAATAAATAAAATCTTTGAGGGGGTAGAATTATTTGTATGTGGGGCATCTGGGTGGTTCAGTCGATTAAGTGATCTCAGGTCATGATCCTCAGGGTCATGGGATTGAACCTCGCTTCGGGCTCTACATTCAGCTAGGAGTCTGCTGGAGATTTTCTCCCTCCCCCTCTTCCTTACCCCCTGTTCCCACCCTTTCTCTAAAGTAAATAAATGTGCCTCATTAGCGCAGTAGGTAGCGCATCAGTCTCATAAAGTAAATAAATAAATATATTTTTTAAAAAATTATTTGTCTGTGATAGCTCCAGACTATTACTCAACTAGATGGGCAGAGGAAAACAGATCACAGCTGTTGTGCTGTTTGTTTCATATGGTACATGGTAACCTACAGCTTTGAATTGTGATTCTCTGAAATGAAATGAGACCACTTTGAACTTGTATTACTTTCTTACATCTATATTAATTACTTAGTACTATCTGACATTTATGCCATGATTTCTGCCTGGTAATATGGCAACAGATCTCTTAAAAGTTTTTAAAATCTAAAAGATTCTATTTAGAATCTTTAGATTCTAGAATTTAGATTCTAGATTCCAGATTCTAGAATTTAATAGAATCTAAAAAATTCTATTAAATTTAAAAGATTCTAATCTAGTTAACTTCCCAATATTTATGTTTGGATTTATTTTATTTTATTTTATTTTATTTACTGATTTTACAGGTGGTTAAGGGTTCTTCTTTCTCCGTTTGCACCAGATTATATCCAGCAGTCTCTCTTTCACAGAAAAGGTAGGTGTTTTGATTTTGGGGAAGGAAAGTATGCCAGGGATTTATCAGAATGCTCTTCATTTTGCTTAATGATTTTCAACTCACAATGATTTTGCCTGCATGCTGGATCTTTACTTATAAAGTCTTGATAATCTTTAAGTAAATTAGTTGTCTTTGTCTGTAGATGCTATGATTTGTGGCTATAACAGGAAGCAATAAAAAATTATTACATTGACCTTTCATTTTATTTTATACCTGCCTCTTAAGAGTGTCTTATACCCTTGAAACTTGACAGAGACAATGCAGGACTTTCATTAATGTGACTTCGTTCCTTCTCCTTAGTCTAAGGGAAAGAAGCAGCTCACCTTTGAGCATTGTCCATGGTAATAAGGCAAAGTTTCAGAATCTTTTAACTCTACACTATTCTTTTTCCTGTCATGATAAAAAGAGAAACGCGATTAGCCAAGGATCCAAAAAGCCCAAAGGTAGTTAATGAGCCAGCTCTACTCTGGCCCATGTATGCCAGATCTCATAGGTCTGCCTCTCCCACGTGAGGTTGTAGTACAAAAATGTGACCCCCTGACTTCCACCATAATTGCTGGGTTGAAACCTTTAGATATCTTTTCACTCTTAAATGAAAAGACAGCAGTTCAGTAGCTTTAGTTGACTGTTATTTTTTCACTTGCTATTGGGTTTAACTTTGTCCTTTGATATTCCAGGTGTTAATGAAGAAAGCTGTTTCTCCTTCCTTCGCTTTATTGATGTATCTCCAGCAGAAATGGCAAACCTCATGCTTCAGGGACTTTTGGCCAGGTGAGAAGTTTCCTTAATTTGATGAGAGAGCAGTTGAGAATAAACAGAGTTTGAGCTGTGAAATTAAATACTTAATATTGTATCATCTTAGCAAGCCTCTTATTTTTTTCTTGTTAAGAGTAAAAATTTTTATAAGGGGATCATAATTTTCTTTCGATCATTTAATAATTGCATGATGCTTCATGATATACCTGAAATAAAAATTATTTCAGCTCAACCCCCAAATGCTACCAGAAGGTCTTTAAGTCTTCTTAATTTCTAGTTAGTCTTCTATGTTATATTTGCTCCTGCAGGGCAGATAATGGCAAGTGAGTCCTTTACTTGATAGTGATTACAGCATAAACCTGTCTTAAGTATTCTGGGAGACTTAGTTCTGGTTTTTTTCCCCCTTGGAATAATGATTTTCACTTATGTTATTATTTTGTATTTATGTAATAATAAATAGTGACCTTGTTAGTAAAGGCTGTCTCCCTAATACGAGGATATTTTTATAATAGAATTTTTATAATAGAGTTAAATATTCTTTAATATTGAGTGGAGCTTTATGGAGGATTTTAGTTTTCATAGTAGCAAACCAAGTCATGCCAAAGATGGAATTTTTAGAAGAAAAGTGTGAAATGGCATCATCTGAAAGTAGGGAGGAACTGTTTCTAAAATGCTCAAGATGTACAAAAGAGACACATGAATGAAAGGCAAGGTTCCTTGCTGCTCTGAACTACCCTCAAACCTCCATGGAGCACTGAATAAGCATGTCTGCTGTGGTCTGTTTCAGATGGTTAGCTCTTTTCCTGTCTCTGAAAGCCTCCTACAGGCTCCATCAGCTGCGCTCCTGGGGAGAGCCAGAAGGGGAGAGCCAGCAGAGATATCTGAGAAACAAGGATTTCCTTCTTGGGGTTAATTTTCCACTCTCCTTTCCCAACCTTTGCAGCTGCCCTTTGTTAAAGGTAAGCACTTACTTCACTATCAGCTATCTGTGGTAGTTCTCACTTACCTTCTCTTTGCATCAGTAAAAGGAGTAATAAAGTCAGTGATGGATTCATGGAGCCACAAGTTCCTAGAGGAGTGGGAGCGGTGTGCTGAGTTAATGACTTACTGTCATTTCATAGACGGTGGCGGGGGGGGGTACATGTTTGTGCATGTGTGTATATTTAGTATGTATTTAATACATAACTTTACTGTAAAGTAGAATTTACAACTTTACTGTAAAATAGAATTTAAATTTACAACTCTTTGAATTTATCCATGTAGGTACACTCAGGTAACTACTAGATCATACCTAGATTAAGGTGTAGAACATTTCCAGTACCCAGAAGTCTCCCTCATGCATCTTCCAATTTAATACCTCCATTTCAGAATAAACTAACAAAACCACTATTCTGTCACCATAGATTATTTTTGCCAGTTTTTGACCTTCTTGTAAATGGAATTATCCCGTACATGCACTTTTGTGTCCACATCCTTTCCCTTAGTATTATGCCTGTGAGATTCATCCACATTGCACATTTCTTTTGTATACAGTGAAATAGTCCATTGTCCGAACACACCACAATTTAGTGACTGTACTGCTGTTGGTGGATATTTAGGTTGCTTCTACTTGGGGGCTATTGTAAATAAAAGTGCAGTGCATATTCTTGTACATGTCTTTTGATAAATGTACACTACTTTCTCTGGGATTCAGATCTAGGAATGAGATTGCTGTATCATCAGGTGTATGTGTGTTTAGATTTAGTGGCCATTACCAAGCCTTTTTCCAAAGTGGTTTTAGAAATTTATCCTCCTACTGGCAATGTGAGAAGTTTGCTGCTGTTCATCATTCTTGCCTGTACCTGATATTGTCAGTCCATGTTGTTGCATTTGTAATGTTATCTCATTGTGATTTTAAATTGCATTTCCATGAAAAATAATGATGCTGAACACTTTTTCATGTAATTGTTCTGGCCTTTGTAGAATAGGTGAGTGAGAAAGTGACAGAAGGTAAGGTTATAGATGTAGGTCCAGATCATAAGGGACATCATCAGTTCTTGCAAGGATTTGGATTTTATTCTGAATGAAATGGGTAACATTGGAGAATTTTGAAAAGAGATTTGTGTATTTATATATTACAGTCCTGAATTCAAAGTTAAGAAGGCAGGGCATTTTCCTTGTGTCCTCTAGAAAATTTGATGGGTCATTAGAGTTAATTGCTGTTGAATGCTAGCTATTCTTTTGTTTGGATCTGGTATTTGCCCGTGTTTGCTGAAGAATCCATATGACTTCCTCTGTTTTCCCAATTGGTTTCTCAAGCATTGCTCCATGTGTGTTTTTGGCCTCTGGTGAGAAGATTGGTAATGGAGAAAGGAGAGTAGAATTCAGGCTGTTGCAATAATATGGTCCGTGGTGGCAGGGTGACTTCCTACTGGTGAAATATTGCTGTAACTGGTCAAGAGTTGTTTAAATTCTTACAGACTGGTTCACCTGCATTTGATAATTTATATTTCTATAGTTATAAATTGTTGCTAGTTTTATTTTTGGTACAGGAAGCAACATTTTCTAAGCATTTATTGCCTTATGTAGACACTACATCTTTCTTAACTCTCAAAGATCCACCTTCCCATGTTTATATTCTTTTGTTTTCTGAAAATACAGTAATGTATTCATTGTTTCTGTTCAGTGAGGTCCTTACATCAACTAATGAATTTCCTGAGAAATTCAGATATGGGCTTTATGCCTTATGGGTAGTTATTTTAATTGAAGTTAGATTCACTTTCATTTCCTCTTTAATTTTATTTCATGTTGTGAATGGAAGTTTGCTGCTGTAGGGATTTACCATGTATACAACCATTAGGTCGCAGGCAGCTGAAAGCTAGCTCTGTATGTGTAGAGACACTGCGCTGCTTTTGGTCTCATCATCCTTATTTCCAACATGTATATATTAAAATATCAACCAGGCAGTGTATTTTGCCAGAGTTTGTTGATCTGGTACGAGAAATTGTTGCTTTCAGCTAAGCGGAGTGGTCTTTGCATGGTATCTAGTCTTAAAGGTTCACCTAACTTCTGAATAAAGAATAATTTTTTGAGACTCCGTGTGTAACATTTAATAAAAATATAATAAAGCTCACTATAGCTCTGGCGTTCAAGAATATTAAGAATATTAAGAATATTTCTATCACCGACTGATGTGTGTAGATACACAGAATACTACATACATATACATATATTTTTATAACAAAATACTCACAAAACAATACTTAACCTTCATGTACACTGCACTCTGGTTTTTTCCTTTTGTTCCTTTTTTTCTTAATGTTAGATGGAGCCTACTAAAATATGATTTCATGACCCTGACTAATCACAATTTTAAAAATACAGCATTATATGACCTCATAATATTAGAATAGGTAGAGAACTAGATAAAGAGAGTCACCACGTAGAAGATTCTGGATCATTCTTTTTAATAGTAAGAAAAGAACAAAACATTTGGAACTTAAGAATCTCACTTTCAGGGGCGCCTGGGCGGCTCAGTGGGTTAAGCCTCTGCCTTCGGCTCAGGTCATGGTCCCAGGGTCCTGGGATCAAGCCCCGCATCGTGCTCTCTGCTCAGCAGGGAACCTGCTTCCCCCTCTCTCTCTGCCTGCCTCTCTGCCTACTTGTGATCTCTCGCCATCAAATAAATAAATAAAAATCTTTAAAAAAAAAAAAAAAGAATCTCACTTTCAGTTGTTCAGAGAACTGAATGCACGTTTCACTGTGTACTTACCCTGACTTGCATTTAGTAGTCAAGGTCCATCTTTGTCTTAGTATAGTCTGATATCTATCTGTTATATCCTTGGTATTCAAAGATAGTATAAATAAAGATAATTAATTTTGAAAGAACCCAGCTTTCCTCATGTTTGAAAGATCCAAACATGAGGAAAGTAGTTTATTTTGGGAACTGTCCCCCCAAGAATGGCTTTCTTAGAATGTGCCTGTCACCACTACTGTTCTGGTTCTCACACTGGTTTCTCCTAAGTTTTTCCTATTCAAGAAGCATTTACCTAATTTGTCCAGAGAACATCAGTTTTGTCTGTTATACAAAGAAGAATAGAGAATGAAATTTTGAACACCTAATCCTTTAGAACAGATTTCCACATTTCATTAATTAAGAATATAAAAGCTAAAACTTAAGATGAATGATACTTTCACAAACATACACACATCAAAACCACACTTTGAAACCTCATGGTCTACTCGGATCCTGCCAGTTTTTCATTAAAAAAAAAAAAAAAAAGTTGACAAAAATGAGTCTTTTTTTAAAAGATAAAATTAAATATCAGTTAACAGTGCTAAGACTTAAATGTAATAATTATCTGTTGTGCTCTTGTTTTAAGTTTTTCAGCTGGTTTTAAATATAAGGTCTTGGGCTCTTAGGTGTGGGGTAAATTCATCATGTGTGCTCTGTGCCTGTCATTCCTGATATGACTTGTTTGCTGTTTTGAGGTCTAAAAATATACTTCTGGCATTGTTGATGTAATTTACTAATCCTTTGGAAGACCACTTTGTTTAAATATAGATCCTACTACTGTGGAATCAGAGTTTTTTTCACAGGAAATAAACTTGTAACTAACTAAGTATTTTCAGTAAATGTCCTGACAGTATAATTTGAGATATTTGCTATAATTCAAATGATGAATTACAAACTTAGAAAGAATGAGAAAAGTCTTGAAAGATTAGAAGAGCACTGACATTAATGTGGAGTCCATCTTTAAAGTTTGTGGGGATAGGAAGAAAATTCAGGGATGATAACCAGTACCCTAACAAAGTTATTAGGGAAGTTAAAAAAATTTTGTTTCTAACAAAATTAGCCGCTATTTGAACTCATGATTCTAAGAAGCAGCTAACTTGATTCTGAAAAGATGAGCATTTCCTTTGCTTTAGGAGATAGCAAGCCAAGTAGATTAGAGAGACAGAAGTAATAAGTATAGCATATTAAACTTTTTTTTTTAAAGATTTTATTTATTTATTTGACAGACAGAGATCACAAGTAGGTAGAGAGGCAGGCAGAGGGAGCGGAAGGGAAACAGGCTTCCCACTGAGCAGAGAGCCCAATGTGGGGCTCGATCCCAGGACCCTGGGATCATGACCTGAGCTGAAGGTAGAGTCTTTAACCCACTGAGCCACCCAGGCGCCCCATCATATTAAACTTTTTTTTTTTTTTTTTTTTTTTTTTTATTTGACAGAGAGAAAGATCACAAGTAGGCGGAGAGTCAGGCAGAGAGAGAGAGAGAGAGAGAGAAGCAGGCTCCCGCCGAGCAAAGAGCCCGATGCGGGGCTCGATCCCAGGACCCTGAGACCATGACCCGAGCCGAAGGCAGCGGCTTAATCCACTGAGCCACCCAGGCGCCCCCATATTAAACTTTTTATATCATCTCTTTTGTTGCCTTGGCTGTCCTTCTAGAGTTACTACTCATGCATGTGGGAAAGTGCATAAATCATTAAGTAGGCATACGGCTGAGTTACTTCACAAACACTATTGGAACTCTACTTCAGAAGTCCCTTATACCCACTTCCATTCACTTTTCCACTCCGCCTTACCTTCCCAGTAGTTACTGTGGGCAGATATTTGGGTGATTTCTAGTTGTTGTTGTTACAAATATTACTGTTGTATTACCGTACACATCTTTTAAAGAAAATTCATATGCATTTTGTAGGGTGTAGATCTAGTGGTCAAATTGCTGGATCATAGAGTATGCTTATGGTCATCTTTAATAGATAATACCGAGCAGTTTTCTCAAACAATTGCATCAGTGTTTTTTCTCTCATTAGCAACGTATGAGAGGATCTAGTTGTTCCACATCCTTGCCAGAATGTTATATTATTTGTTGATTTTAGCAGTCTTTCTCTGTGGTAGTATCTCGTCGTGGCTTTAAATTACATTTCCCTTATGAATAATGATATTAAATACCTTTCCTAATGCTTATTAGCCATTTGGATAACCTCCTGTATGAATTCTTATTCAAGATCTTGCTTATTTTTCTATGAGGCAGTCTGTGTTTTCATAGTGACTTGTAGTCCTTACGTATTGCAGATTATCTTCTACTCTGCAACTTTTGCACTCTCACCGGTGTCGTTAAACAGCATTTTTGTGTCCCATTGAAGAAATATTTGCCTATATACAAAGGTCATGAAGGTAATTCTGTATGTTTTTCTCCATAAGTTTTATTATTTACCTTTCATATACTGATCTATAGGGAATTGTGATGGTTTTTTAGTCTGTGGTACAGATTGCTCCCCCTTTTTTTTGCATATAGATATCCATATCCATTTGATGCAGCTCCGTTTATTGAAAAGACCATCCTTACTGCGCTTAGCATCACTTTTGCCAGATAGGTGGCAGATAGGGTCTGTTTCTGGGCTCTTTTCTGTCCCAGTGGTCCATTTGTCTATCCTTGAGCCAGTATTACTCTGTCTGAAATATAGCTTCATAATACGTTTTGATCACTGGAAACACAGGTCTTCTAAGCTTCATCTTTCTTCAGTATTGCCTTGGTTGTTCTTAGCTCTTTGCATTCTTATGTAAATTTTAGAATCAGCTTACAAATCTTATTTTAAACTCTTCCACGTTGTAGATATATAGGCCACTGGTCCCCAAGTGTTTTTCATTACGTACCCCTATTATTAAATATATTTAGTCCATTTTTACAATACCTGTGTATTATTTTCTTTAATACACATAGGGGCACCTGGGTGGCTCAGTGGGTTAAAGCCTCTGCTTTCGGCCTGGGTCATGATCCTAGGGTCCTGGGATCGAGCCCCACATCTGGCTCTCTGATCAGTGGGGAGCCTGCTTCCTCCTCTCTCTCTGCCTGCCTCTCTGCCTACTTGTGATCTGTCAAATAAATAAATAAATAAATATTTTTTTTTAAAAAAAATGATACACATAGACTAACATGTTAATTATTTACCTTGTGAATCTTGTGTATGAAGCTTCCTTTGTAGACCACTGTCTGGATAGTAAAAGAAGCCTAAGCGAGTAAAGAGGGGAGGACCCAATATTTACTGGGGGAAGTACTCCTTTTCTTGATACACCCTTATCTCCTTCTCTCTTCCTGCTGTTTGTAATTATTCAGTACCAAAGCCAATTGGAGTGATTGGATACAGCAATCTGTATGTCAGAAGAACTTATTGACTGAATGAATCTCTGGTGGTAGAATGTGAATTTGGCTTAGTGATCAGTGGTTGTCTGATGCTCCTTTTTTCTGCTGGTCAGACAATTTTAGAATTGCCTCTTCTCAAGGTCAGTCTGCTCGCACAGGGAGCATATGTAATTAGTGTTTACCAACCTGTTAGTCAGCAGTGTCTGCTGTGGGTAAGGTGTGTTAACAGTCATGGTCCCTGTTTTCTGGCTTGAAAAATCATTCATGTGTGTAGTAAAAACACCCAAACTTAAGACTTTATTTTTTTAAAGATCATTTATTTATTTGAGAGAAAGAGCACATAGGGGGAGAGGGTATTGGGGGCTGCGCAGAGGGAGAGAGATAGAATCTTGAGCAGATACCCCGCTGTGTGGAGCCAGACACAGAGTTCAATCTCTCGACCTTGAGATCGTGACCTGAGCCAATACCAAGAGTTGGATGCTTACCCGACCCTAAGGGGAGCCACCTAGGCACCTCTTAGAAAGACTTTAGGGGTGGCTCAGTGGGTTAAGCCGCTGCCTTCGGCTCAGGTCATGATCTCAGGGTCCTGGGATCGAGTCCCACATCGGGCTCTCTGCTCAGCAGGGAGTCTGCTTCCTCCTCTCTCTCTCTCTGCCTGCCTCTCTGCCTACTTGTGATCTCTCTCTGTCAAATAAATAAATCAAATCTTTAAAAAAAAAAAAGACTTTAAAAACAAAATAACTCAAGAGTTGAGAGAAGACATAATTAACTGCCAGATTGATGGTGAGTGATCAGTGGTAAAATTCAGAATGGGAAATCATCTTAGATTGAAATGAACAAAAGTTTTTATAGAAGTGTTTTTTTTCTTGTTTTAAGATTTTATTTATTTGAGAGAGAGGGAAAGTGAGTATGAGTGGGGAAAGGGGTAGGGGAGAGGGAGAAGCAGGCTCTCCACTGAGCAGGGATCCCAACATGGGGCTCAATCCCAGGACCCTGAGATCATGAGGCGAAGGCAGATGCTTAACCGACTGAGCCACCCTGGTGCCCGAAATGGTGGTGTTTTAGTTGGACTTTGAGTGGTAGGGATCTGGGTAGGAGGAAGGATATTCCAAGTTTAAGACTGGAGCTAAACAAAAGAAAGGGCCAGAAAGGTAAGTTGTAGGAGTCTTTAAATGCCAGTCTGTTGAGGTTTAGTTATTAAACCAGGAGTTTTAGCCTTTTATTAGCTTAATTTATTACATAGATGTTGTAGTTGCAATCTTGGGAAAATAAAACTTCTGGTAACTACTGTCAAGCCACTGGAAGGAGTAATCTGGTAACCAGTTTAAGGAAGGTCACTTAATCACTCAGATCACTAAGCACAGCAATGGGATTTCAGTCATTAGTATTTGATAAAGATTAATCTCAGTGTATGCTGTCAAAAAAGACGGGACGTGTTAAGGAGGATGTTAAACAAAGGTTGCAATTATTAAGTACTAAGGACCCAACAGAACTGGTAGTAACTGAATGATTACAGAGAAAGGGTCAGTGAGGCGCTTGGGTGGCACAGGTGGTTAAGCACCAACTCTTGATTTTTGCTCTGGTCATGATATCAGGGTCAGGAAATTGAGCCCTGTACAGAGTCTACTTAAGACTCTCTTCCTCTTCCTCTGCCTGCCCACCCCCAAAAAATAAATAAATCTTAAAGGGTCAGGGGACTCTGATTGATTTGGATATGGATGAGTATTGCCAGTGAAGGAATCACTTCCAAAACACAGTTCAAGAGAATGATAAATTCTATATTAAGTTTAAGGCAAATACACAGGGATGAGATTAGTACCTTTTGTCATTGGGAGTGTAGATAGAACACAGAAAGCCTGGTGCAGGGATTTACAGGGAGAGAGATTCTGGTTAGAAAGTATGGAGAGCACATGAAGTGTGCAATGAAGTGTGACAGTCAGAAAGAAGAATAGGGAGATATTTCAGGAGAGACACTGGGTTTAAGTCAAAGTTGAGTTTGTAGGGAAGGGGAGACTCAGATTTGAAGGCTAAAAGGAAAAAGCCCTTAAAGAAGGATATTGAACATGCAAGAGAGACGGTTGGTGGGATTGCGAAGTGGTTAACTACCCTTTTTATACAGTGGAAAACTCCAGTGAATCCTGGTGGGAGTTCTATAATCAACAGAAAGGTACTCTGTATCACAAAGAAAGTTTTACTATTTGTAGAAGCTCTGAAACTAAGCTTAATGTGAAAAAAGAAAGCGTTACTTAGTTCTGTCGTTTTCTTTTTTTTTTTTTTTTTTTTAAATTGTTTGTTTTTCTTCCCCAAGTGAGAACACAGTTCAAGTGTTTGAACATTTTATATAGTCCCTCTCGTCTTTGCGGTCTTACACGAGAAAAGTTAAGTAAATGTTTCCTGAATGACTTAATAGTGGTGCTTCATGTTTGTATTGGTTTTCCCTTTGGAACTTGATATATAATCTCACCTGAGGGAATGTCCTCCAGCCTAAAATTATAACATCAGTATTTAAAATAGAACTTTGTGAAGAGTTCTAACATTCCCTTGGAGGTTAAGAAGTGTGGGATTGGTAACTTGTTTGATCACTCATTAATTTTTTTTTAAGATTTTTATTTATTTATTTGACAGAGAGAGATCACAAGTAGGCAGAGAGGCAGGCAGAGAGAAAGAGGAGGAAGCAGGCTCCCTGCCAAGCAGAGAGCCCGATGCGGGACTTGATCCCAGGACCCTGAGATCATGACCTGAGCCAGAGGCAGAGGCTTAACCCAATGAGCCACCCAGGTGCCCCGATCACTCATTCATTTTATCGAACATCAGTTATTTTCGCCCTGCAGTTTCTCTTGATCAGGAACTTTGAAAAGAGCAGCTTAGGTAGGTCATTCTAGCTCAAAAAATCTTACAGAGTTCCAGTCAAGATGTCAGCTAAGGTTACAGTTATTTTGAAAGATTGACTAGAGCCATAGGATCTGCTTCCAAAGTAGCTGACTCATGTGGCTAGGAAGTTAGTATTGGCAATTGGCTGGAGGCCGTAGTTCCTTGCTGTTTGGACTTTTCCTTGGGGCTGCTTGAGTGTCCTGATGATATGGCAGCTGGCTTCCCCTAGGTTAAGTGATGAGAGAGCAAGGAAGAGGCACAGTGCCTTTTATGATTTAGTTTTGGGAGTCATGCTAGAGAGGAGAAGGAACTAGGCTCTGCCTTTTGAGGAGAAAGTTACCAAAGAATTTGTGAATATATCTTGATTGACCAGAGCCTTTTATTGTTGGGCTGAGACCTTTATGTTAGTTATTTCATTATAAAGTTTGTTTTGGTATTCCTAGTTCTGAGAGTTTGGCCTAGGCTGTTGATGGGTTTTGACTGTGACATCATAAAAGTTCTTAAATTGATTAAAGGATGTTGGTATCTCTCCCTGCTCTCTTTGTCACTCATCTTGTTCACAGTTCTATTAGCCATAGCAGATGTCAGCAGGGGAGGATATTAAATACAGGATGATATCTAGCTTTCATCTTCAACAGGAATTCATTGCTCATAAGCCCTAGGTCCTTGTAAGCAAAATTTTTTTCATTGTAATCTCTGTTGTATTCTGTATGTTAGATTTTCATTTGATTTGCCAACTTAATTCTTAACTATGTAACCTTGATTATTTGTGAAGAGATGCTATTTCTCCAACTCCTTGCTTTTCTTTTGTGGTCCTAAAAAGTGGAATAGCCTTGATTTACTATGCAAAGTAAATACAAATTATGTTTCAAAGTTTTGATGAAAATGGGGCGCCTGGTTGGCACAGCCAGTGGAGCATGCAACTCTTGACCTTGATTGTGTAAGTTTCAGTCTGTGCTGAGTATACAGATTACTTAAAAAAATAAAATCTTTGGGGCATCTGGGTGGCTCAGTGGGTTGAGCCTCTGCCTCAGGTCATGATCTCAGGGTCCTGGGATAGAGCCCCACATCGGGCTCCCTGCTCAGTGGAGGGCCTGCTTCCCTTTTCTCTCTAGGCCTGCTGCTCTGCCAACTTGTGATCTCTCTCTCTGTCCAATAAATTTTAAAAAATATCTTCAAAACAACAACAAAGTTTTGATGGAAGAACATAAGAGTGATTCCGTGTTCAAGATCGGTTTTTAAAGGTGAAATTTGGGGTATTTTTTTTTTTTTTTAAGATTTTATCTATTTATTTCACAGATAAAGTATGGAGAGCATATGAAGTGTGACAGTCAAGTGCAGCAGGCAGAGAGAGAGGGAGAAACAGGCTCCCCATGGAGCAGGGATCCCGACACAGGCCTCGATCCCAGGACTCTAGGATCACAACCTCAGCTGAAGGCAGATGCTTAAGCACCTAAGCCACCCAGGCACCCCCAACCCTTTTTAAAGATTTTATTTATTTATTTGACAGAGGCACAGAGAGAGAGGGAACAAGCAGGGGGAGGGGGAGAGGGAGAAGTAGGCTTCCCGCTGAGCAAGGAGCCTGATATGGGTCTTGATCCTAGGACCCTGGGATCATGACCGGAGCCAAAGGCAGATGCTCTACCGACTGAGCCACCCATGTGCGCCCTACCCTTTATTGAAGTAATCTCTGTGCCCAACATGGGACTCGAATTCATGATCCTTAGATCAAGAGTAGCATGCTCTATTGACTGAGCCAGCCAGACACCCTTGGAATTATTCTTGAGTAGATAGACCTGAGAGAAAGACAAGGGGACATGCTAAAATTGGAAGCAAGTGTAGAATTCTTTCTCTTGTACTATTCAAGTAGTCATTTCAAGTAAAATTCCTTTGGAGCTACCAAATTAGCTTTGAATTAATTTTTCCACATGCAGCTTTGTCCTTTTATTGCAGAAAAAAATTCTTCATTCTCTTCTGTGCCTTCATTTGTCTTATAATAAATAGTAGTTATTGTTCCAGTAGGTTTTTTCCTAAATACAGCTTCCTATCATCAAATCCAGGTAAAAGCTTTGTTCTTATTCCTCTGAGAGGACAGGTAATGAGAATTGACTAAGCTACATGTTATCATCTTGTTCCTGGTAAGCTACCTCAGACCCCATACTACTGAGTCATTTGGTGGTCTAATCCAGTCCTCACCGCATTCTTTCCCACTGTGGATATGAATGAATCTAGACAGTGAGAAGCACTCTTTCCAGAGGTGCCTATAAAATCTTAGTTTTCGCTCTGCAGTGAATGTTAGGCTTGAATTTTGTGTTACAGAGTTCAAGGAAGTCCTATTCTCATAATACTGGCTTTAGGATGATATATAAACATGAAGGAACTAAGGACTAGGCTAAGGACACAGATCAGATGACACTTTTGGGGTGTTTTAAACAAATTTAAGGCCTTTTAAACTCTCTTACTTGACATGAATTCTTGTCTAATATTTCTTTCTTTTGTGATGCTTGTGGAATAAAAGCCAACATGGTTCACTGTGTTCCTCTTAATTTTATTGTGCTCCACCCTGCTTTATTGGTGAAAATTTTAAGAAGGAGTAGTAGTGGGGCACCTGGGTGGCTCAGTGGGTTAAGCCTCTGCCTTCGGTTCAGGTCATGGTCTCAGGGTCCTGGGATGGAGCCCCACATCAGGCTTTCTGCTCGGCATGGAGCCTGCTTCCCCTTCCCCCTCTGCCTGCCTCTCTGTGTACTTGTGATCTCTCTCTCTGTCAAATAAATAAAATCTTCCAAAAGAAAAAGAAATAGTAGTTAGTTCAAATTTTTCATAAATTCATTCGCATACACCTCCTTCGCTACCGTGAGCTCTGGTCAGAGCTCCTTTCTTGTACAGATTTGTAGGGGCTAATGTGTTTCACACATACGAATCTTTTTCTTTTTCATCTTGTTTTACTTAGAAGAATAAAGACAAAATCCAGAATCTATAGGATATATCCCATGTAGTCATCTTTTGGGGGAGGCAAAACCGATTTCATGCTATATCCAGTTAAAAATGATGATTGGGAGAAGCAGAGTACAAGATGTCTCCCACTTTTCGAAAGTTCAAGGTTATAACACTTGGCTTTTAAGAAAGACCTACATTCGGGGCACCTGGGTGGCTCAGTGGGTTAAGCCGCTGCCTTCGGCTCAGGTCATGATCTCAGGGTCCTGGGATCGAGTCCCACATCGGGCTCTCTGCTCAGCAGGGAGTCTGCTTCCTCCTCTCTCTCTCTCTCTGCCTGCCTCTCTGCCTACTTGTGTTCTCTCTCTGTCAAATAAATAAATATAATCTTAAAAAAAAAAAAAAAGAAAGACCTACATTCGTACCCATTTCACTAATCAAAAGAAATCTGAAGAGGACTTTCATTTTACCAAAAAAAAAAAAAAAAAAAAAAAGGCGAAAAGCAGAAATAGCATTCAGCATTTGTTTGGCACTGAGCCACTACAGAGCTGTGTGCACTGGAGCAGTGGGAATGGCACCGCTGATCCCCTTCCCCAGGAACTATATTCAGCATTGACCTGTCATGGCTTTGAACTGTGTCTGGGAGCATCTGTACTTTATCTCAATTTATTTTGTGCATCTGTTAGCAAGGTATGTCCTGAGGTATCAGAAAAAGAGTTTATTTCTGGGGGTCTAGGAATGCTCAAAATATTTTCCACATAGATTAATGGTAATTGCTGCTTTACTTTATGCTATTTCAGCTTCCAAAAGTTTGCAAAGGAATTCTCTACTTTTGGGGAACAAGGGAAACCTGTACCAGTGTTGATTCCATCTCCTTTATCTGTTTCAGTGAAACTGTTGCCATGGTAATGGCATCATGTGTGTCAAAAGCTTTCCAGCTTTCCATACTTCCCAGCTTTTGTGAACTAGCTCATAAAAATTAGGGGCAGTTCAGATTTTGTAATTTAAAATATACAGAAGGATCTAAACATGAAGAATTGTTTTTGAAAAAAGTGGTGTGTGTTTAAGTTGTAAACACTGTTCTCTGTTAAATGCTTAGAGAGCTTTGACTGGCTATTGATGAAGAATCCCAACCAGAAATTTTCAAAAACTCACCTGCTGGATGTTAATTTGCATCTGTAGTATCTATATATGACATTATTTCCTGAGATCATGAAAGCTGCCAACGCCCCTTGTGGAAAGCTCTGAGAAGCCATTGTACTCAGGTTTTCTGTGCTTTATTTTCTCTCTTTTTGTTTGGTCACTTAAAATATCTGAAAATAGAAGCCATTTAGTCTAGCAGTTGATCTATAAACAGTACACCCTTTCATTTAAGGTGAGACCTTTCCTCACAGACAAATTTTGGAGAACAAACTGATGGTTAGCAGAGGGGAAGGGGGTTGGGGGAAGGTTGATGAGGATTAAGGAGCGCACTTGTTGTAATGAGCACTGGCTGATGGTTGGAAATGTTGAATCACTATATTGTACACCTGGATCTAATATAACACTATGTTAACTAACTGGAATTAAAATTAAAACTTAAAAAGCAAAATAATAATAATAAAGTGATACCTTTTCTCTATACCTATGTTTGATGTATTTAAGAACAAAAGCAGAAAATTAATTTTCTGAGTAATGAAGACCTAATGGTTACAAATGTTCCTTTTAATTTTAAACAAGACATGGAGAGTAAAGTATGCCCCTTGTTAAATGGGTAAATCGATATATGAGGGGAAACATCTGTGTGTTTTCTGTGCTATACTGTGGCAGGAAATTTACAGCTGTGGGGTCTATCATCCTGCCCTACTTCTTTTTGATTGAGACTTTTACATGGTATCAAAAGGCTCTCTACCAGCCTAACTTCTCTGCTTTGTGTATATTGTGATTGTGGTAGCAAGACACACACAGCTGCCAGTAACTACAGGGTAGAGAGGACACTCAAGAGCCTGAGGACGGGACACCACGTTATAACCAAATCCTGTCTCTCGTAGTGTGACTTTGTTTCTTTTGTTCTAATTTGTTCTAGGCCAAAACAAACTACAGCAGTAATGAACCTTTTCTGTCACTCCTTCACCTGTTCACTCAAGCATCTTATGCAGTGGCGGTTAAGGTGTTCTTCATGTTCTTCTGTGTTAAGCATTAAGTTTTCTTGTGTATAGCAGTGTCTAGTAGTTCATGTCATTATGTGAAGGGAATTTGGGTAATGTGGTATTAAGGACTACTTGTAAAGGAAGAATGGATGAAGCCAGTGTTAAGAGAAAATAACACAAGAAAGTATAGCTTGAGTAAAATATGCTGGGGGTGGTCAGGGTTTCTCTTAAGCTAAGGCTGTGTATGAGCATTTTGAGTGTGTGAATTTTTTTTAAATCTAAGATCAGAAAGCTACAAATCACTTTGCTGTTAGTGACTTCCTGTGAGAATACTATCTTAACCTATCTCATGTAAGACAAGTGAACATGTTTTAATTTGGGAATGACCACCCCCGGAAGTAGAATTATCATTAGACTTTTTCCAGAAGGGTGTTACAAATAACATACTGTGTTAAAAGAACTCCCTGCAGTGAATGTTATAAATCTTTTTTACCAATAACTATAAGGTTGAAGAGAAAATATTTGAAAGAAATGTTCATTCTTTCATCTTTTGCCTTTATGTTCTGGGAATGAAGTAAACAGACTTTGTTGAATTTTGCCATTTGAAAATACTTCAGATGAACGTGACTTTAAGAGATCCCTGGCAGAGACATTGTTTAGTTACTGCTCTCTGGAAGTCAGTAAACAATTCAAGGTCTTTAGGTCAGCTACTGCTGCTGCCTCAGCCCCCTGGGTGGCAGTAGACACCCTAACCAGCAGTCCTGAACTACTACTATAGCTCGATGAGAGGACCAGTAGTTCCTAGACTTTTATCTCTTCTCCTCATCCCCAAGGAAGCGCAGGGGACCTTACCACCAATAATAGGAAATGTGCTTTTGGAAAACAAGAAGACTGCCTTCATCTGTGCATAGGAATAGGATTTTTTTAGGTGTATGTTCTTAGCTATCCAGTATCTAGTATTGGAAGAACAGATTGATACCCGATCTACTCCTCACCCTGGGCTTTGAGAAGGTAGTGGACATAAATATGTAGGGAGGCTGGTGAACTTCAATGCAGATGCTAGCCAACATAGAGATCAGAATGCAGATATTGTTGAAAAACTGTCAGAAGGATAAAATTCTTTTCTAGGTAATGACAGGGACATCATCTAGAGGAAAGTATTAAACATGACCAAGCTATGGGGGCACAGTGTTATAATAAAGCATTGTAAAGACTTCCATACAGTGTGGTTAGAAACCACTGGAGAGGGGCACCTGGGTGGCTCAGTGGATTAAGCCTCTGCCTTTGGCTCAGGTCATGATCTCAGGGTCCTGGAATCAAGCCCACCATGAGGCTCTCTGCTCAGCAGGGAGTCTGCTTCCTCCTCTCTCTCTGCCTGCCTCTCTGCCTACTTGTGATCTCTGTCTGTCAAATAAGTAAATAAAATCTAAAAGGAAAACGCTTTAAAAAAAAAAAAAAAAGAAACCACTGGAGATGGCCATCTCTCCTAGAAACAGTTCAGGCCTTTCAGTTTGTTAATGACCATTATTCAGAAAATGCTGATTGGTTTTGGAAAACAGATTATGATACCCATATCCTGCTAGACAACTCAAGATGGCTTCTCTCAAAGTGTGATCCTGAAGAGCCCATTGACTTTGGGAAAAGATATCTACTGAACAATGAAGCCTTGAAGAGATTTGATCCTATGATTCCTCTGTACAGCCCTGGTTACTGTACATCTTGCAGTTTGTTTTCTTGACCTTATACTGTATAAAATTTGCCTACCTTGTGTATGGTTATTTAGGTTCCAACCTGCCTTTTCTGAGAAAACAATAAAGAAAAAAAGTGAAATAATCAAGAATGAAAATCCAAAGTTAAAATTTCTAACATTGCACTGAAGAAAGAATTGCATCTGCAATAAAGAACACTGTAACCCCACTGACAGATTCTTTTATGTGAACATCCATCCTTTTTTTTAAAAAAAAAAAAGATTTTATTTATTTTGAGAGAGACAGACAGATAGAGAGGGCACTAGTGGGGAAGAGAGGGAGGAGCAGGCTCCCCTCCGAGCAGGAAACCTATTGAGGGGTTCGATCCCAGGGCCCTGGGATCATGACCTAAGCCAAAGGCAGGCACTTAACGACTGAGCCACCCAGGTGCCCCAGCATCCCACACTTTTAAAAAATCTTCCGCATGAAAGCTTATAAACTGAAGCTTTACTGTGAGCTTTTAGCCCATTAAAATGTATTGATAAGGTAATATAAAGGGAGAATTTCTGGTTTTTAAAAAAGTGGTCAGATGGGACGCCTGGGTGGCTCAGTTGGTTAAGTGGCTGCCTTCGGCTCAGGTCATGATCCCAGCGTCCTGGAGTCCCACATCAGGCTCCTTGCTCGGCAGGGAGCCTGCTTCTCCTTCTGCCTCTGCCTGCCATTCTGTCTGCCTGTGCTCACTCTCTCCCTGTCTCTCTCTCTGATAAATAAATGAAATCTTTAAAAAAAAAAAAAAAAAGTGGTCAGATAAAGGAGCTAAAGCAGTATTGTTACCTTTTCCTGACCATTTGTATTGATGTCACTGAATAAATGAAACAGCTAACCTTTCTAGAACTACAGTTGACTCTTGAACAACATAGGGGTTTGGTATGCTGACCCTCTCTGCAGTCAAAAATCCACGTATAACTTTTGACTCCCCAAAAACTTAGCCACTAACAGTCTACTGTTAACAGGAAGCCTTACCAATGACATAAACAGCCAATTAACACATATTTTATATGTTACATGTGTTACATACTGTATTCTTAAAAGTAAGCTAGAGAAAAGATGTTATTAAAATATTAAGGAAAATACATTTACCGGATTGTTGAGTTCTTTTTGAAAAAAAGTGTATAAGTGGATCCACACTTTGTTTTTTTTTTAAAGATTTTATTTATTATTTATTCAACAGACAGAGATCACAAGTAGGCAGAGAGGCAGACAGAGAGAGAGAGGGGTAAGAAGGCTCCCTGCTGAGCAGAGAGGCCGATTCCGTGCTTGATCCCAGGACCCTGGGATCATGACCTGAGCCGAAGGCAGAGGCTTAACCCACTGAGCCACCCAGGCGCCCTGGATCCACACATTTTAAACCCATTTTCTTCAAGGGTCAACTGTACACTGCACTGTTAATATACACGTGTGGTACGAAACAGAGGTGCCTTATGCCTGGCTGGCTCAGTCAGTAAGTAGAGTATGTGACTCTTGATCACGGGGTTTTAAGTTTGAACTCCACGTTGGGTGTAGCAGTTACTTAAAATTGTTAAAAAGCAATGCGCCTTGGGGATGCCTAGGTGGCTCAGTCATTGAGCATCTGCCTTCAGCTCAGGTCATGATCCTGGAGGCCTGGGATTGAGCCACATCGGGCTCCCTGCTCTGTGAGCCTCTTTCTCCCTTTCCCTCTGCCTGCTGCTCCCCCTGCTGTGCTCTTTCTCTAACAAATAAATAAAATCTTGTTTTTAAAAAATGCATCGAAGAAAAATTTAGAAGGAGATATTATTGGCCATCATGTTTTTAATACAAGATGTGAGTTTGCATCCATGGTATAACAAATGAACCAAACCCCACCCCAAGACACTGTTTTATCTAATTAAAGTTATACTCTAACTATTTATAATTAACAGTATCTCTTCCAGAAAAAGGTAGAATTGGAAATGCCACTTGCTTACGGTATATCAATAAAACCCATGTTTTTAAAGTTAGCATGAACCTTGACTATATTATACATTTGGTTCTAAATACTGGTTTATTGTTTATTAGAATTAATATTCATGAAAAAGAATGTTTAAGTCAGTTATTTAATATGTGACATTTTTTCCATTTTGCTTTCATTAAACATACTTGCCAATGGCACTAATTTGCATTCTTGTCTTGTAGTCTCTGGTTTTCAGCAGCCACTGCAAAGCAGTGAGTGGCTACTCAGACCAGGTCATCCATCAGCGGAGATCAGCTACCTCCTCGCTTCGTTGCTGCCTGCTCACTGAACTGCCATCTTTTTTGTGTGTGGCCAGTCCACGAGTAAGTGCCACAGGAGGGAAGAGACAAAATAGATGATAATTGAAGAATTAAACCAACTTCTAAGAGATCTATTTCTTAAACAATTACTTTAAGCTCTTTGGACCTTGAGAAACGTAAATTATCAGTATTTAGAAGACACACATGGTCCTGGCTTTCCCAAGACAGTGCTCCTCCCTTTAAATTACATTGGTTTGAGAATTGTATGGTAGATCGGAATGGCTTCTTTCCCTGACCGTGTCTCTCCTGTGTCGTTCCTCTCGTTTAGTCAGGGACTCTAAACTACCATGGGAGCAAGCCATCTGTCAGGTAGATTATCACTGAACAGCAGGGTCAGGGACAAGGGAATATTTGAAAAGGAGAGGGAGCCATTTGTTACCCGCATTGAGGTTTTTGAGGGTTTTTTAGAGGAGGGGGTCAGATTGGGAGGGAGATTTGATCTGGCCTTATCGCCTCAGTGCAGTCTTCAAATAATAAAAGGAAACATAACACTCCAGCATCAGGAAACTTCTTAGCCTGGTGTTCTCTCACTCTTCTCAGCAGCTCTGCCTGGCCTGTGATTCACAGGTATGTTCCCTCTGAAAAGTGACTGTTGTGCTCTATTCACCATTCAGCAGTCTCAGTTTTATTTGCAGGTTGGGAGCAGTTTCTCTTATGGTTTCAACTTTGAGCAACTGTTAGATCCTTCCTAACCCTCCTTTTATCAAAACAGCATACTCTGTGGATTGCCAGCAGCATCGCTGCAAAGGCTCCCCTTTGCCCAGTGCTGTTTTTTACTCTGCTTACCTCTTCCATTCTTTCCTGTCGTTGATCAGAGCTAGACAGAAGCTCTCTTACAACTCTGAACAAGTATGTGAAGGGAGGGGGCAGAGTAGAGATGCATTAGACTCTCTGGTTAGAGCAGAGAACAAGTTTCAGTCTTCCTGGCTCATTTCCTTTTTGCTCTAAGGAGCATCTTTCAGTTAGCCAGGAAAACTCTTAAAGAAGTCGACATTACTTACCCTTCTGTGTTTTACCTTCTTTTTTTCACTCATTCTAGAAGGTCTGCTGTGTTCACAGTTCTGTTTAAAGAAGGTGGATCCTTCTGAATCTTCCTTAGTGATATTTTTCTGTCATTATTGACATCAGCTTGCATTCTTTATTAAGATATCAAAGGTCAGAATCTGGCAGGGGTCCCAAGAAAGTTGATGAATGGAAACGAGATGATGATGGGACTGAGTCCCATTGACTCCTGCCTGCCTTCCCTTCTTTCTGCTGACCCTGTACTACATGAACTTGATTTGCGGGCCACTGTCAACTGTGATATATATTAGCTATCTAAATAGAAAGTATTTAGATTTTCTATATATCGTGTTCTGCCAAAGCATTTTTGGTCTTGGAAGCTTTAGTCAATGCAGGTAAATGTACCCTTTCTAGAACACATCTAAAGTCAGGTGCTTCTATAGAAAGTGGTCTTTAGATCACATAGTTGTGTGGTTCATTTCCTTCTCACCCTTCCAATCTGATGTGTATACTGCGAGGCCTGACAAGAGGAAGTCTAGATTTCAGAGAGGGATGTCTAGATATTTTTACTTCTCATATCCCTAGTGATTTATAGAGCCAATTAAAAAGTGAGCTGCCTTGGGCTGTCATTGCATTGACAGGCATGAAGATTCTTTTTATTTATTCTACTCAGAGCTCTCTGGCCAACCACTCTGAAGAAGAACCCCCCTCTCCCAACAGACTCACACATGGGATACCCCAACTGTACAACTGAAGCCTTCTTTTCTGAGGAGCCCAGAGTCGAAACTGTCAGCCTGGTGCTGCTGTTTCCCTAAAGAATAGTAAATAGTGACTAGTTTGAAGAAGGCTAAAATAGCATAAAGGTGGGGTGACAGGAAGGGAACAGGAGAAAACTTTATTATTTGGCTGAAGCAGTCTGCTCTAGCACCTTCTGTTCCTACTCAGCCCCTCTCTCCATAATTATTATAGAGTTTTTTCTCGTAGCAGGTGCCAGACCTGAAATAGGAGTAATTACACCATGGTTATATGGACAGGAAGAGGAGTTTTTAAAAAGTCTGAATATTTTATACACTCATCCACAAGCTTTTACCTTTCAGATCAGGCCTGGGGTGTGAATAATCCTGATATCCTTGATTGTCTTATATTGATTTCTAACCCATCTGTGGTAGGGAAAAACTGACTTTCTTTGAAGTCGGAACCTTAGCCTTGAGCTGAAACAAATTAATGTCCCTGTCTTGTGCTGTGGAAACTTTCAGGGTCAGTTCTAGAACTGTGCCTGCCACTATGGAAGGAATTATAGGAGCTGTTTTCTTGTTAGCTGAAGAAATAATTCTGCTAGGTAAACTAAGACCCTGGAGTTCATTTTACCAAAAAACTGAAGCGCTTGGAGTGGTCACGCCTGCTAGAGCTAGAGCAGGAGCATACATGTCCTCAGGAAGGACGCGCTAAATGCTTGAGGAGACAGCCCTTGAAGATACTATAGTTTAGGAAGTTAGTGAAGCAAGAAGCAGAGGTTAGCTCATGTGAGACTAAAGGGAGTATGCATTTCCATTTGTGGGGAGGGAAGAATGGTGTGGCATGCTTCATCTCTCCCTGCTTCTGAGCAATCAGGAAGGCCACATGGGGTTAGAAGAATGGGTGGAGGCCATTTATGAGAGAGTTGACTTGGGAAGCACAGTTTAATTAGAAGTAGACTTGTTTGCCTCCTCTTAGACCTCATGAGTTCACTGCTTGCGTACTTATGACATGACATTCTGTGATTTTTGCATATATCTTGATCCAGGGCCCTTGCCAAAGAAGCTTATCAAAACATTAAAAAATATTTCACTAAGAACTGGGCCTCACATACCTCCTAGTTTTCAATTCTGGACTTGGAAGGATGTCAACAAAATGAATTTGGAAAATAGGTGAAAGTTTATAACTGGAGAAAGTTTTGTTTTTAAACTGTGTAAGAGTGCCTAGGAGTGAGTCTTAGGCAGGAAAAACATTTTGCCTGTGTCATTGTTCCCCTCTTCCTTTGTGCTGAGTTTTTAGCTTTTGATTTTTCATCTGGAGAATCTGGGCCCAAAGTCTGTATGTACGGATTATTGCTCTTATTATACTATTATTATTATTTTAGAGAGAGCACATGCGTGAGAACAAATGGGGAAGGGGCAGAAGGAGAGGGAAAGAGAATCTTAAGCAGGCCCCACCCCCAGCACAGAGCCTCATGTGGGACTCCATCTCACAACCCTGAGATCATGACCTAGCTGAAATCAGGAGTTGGATGCTTAACCCACTAAGCCACACAGGTGCCCCCCAAAATCTATATAATTCCATTACAAATTCTGCTTTTCTACAAAATAAACAACGAAAACAAAGCAGTTATCTCTGAGTGTAAAATTGATCAGTGTGAGTATCTTGTTAGAAAAGCGTAAATATGATTTACTCCTCCAAAAGTATATATACTGTATAGAACCGGTCGTACTTCTGTAGTCTTGCTGTTTATATGAGTGTTAGGAAAGTACAGCCACTATCCACTATTGACCATGCAGTTCTGGGACTCATACCGTAGATGGTAGATAGCTGCTCAGTTACTGCCAGGACACGGTACAGCAGGAAAATCCAGGCTTTATCCACCAGTTTTTAATTTCTGTCTTCATTTGTCTATGTTCAACTTTCTGTGGGAAAAAGGAATAAACTGGAAGCAAGAGAACAAACTTCTTTTGGAATGTGTAAAGATGATAGGAGATTACCAACAACTGCTTCTCGTATTGTGTGTGAAACGGGTGTGCTGTCGGGTTTTTGGAGCTTTGGAGCTGCCGGGGACACCCGCTTGCTGTGACCCCTCCCTGTAGTTTTGTGTCTGGACTGTAGATGGCACTGTTTTCTAGCAAACTCAGTTCAGCTTCATCTCTGAGCCGGAGTAGAGGACGCTGTTGTATTAGTAAATCATGCTCTTTCTTGTTTTGGTATCCTCTAGTCTCCAGCAGAGGCACCTGCAGCCCTGTAGTCAGCTAGCTGACTGTTAGTGTACCCCAGGGCAGCATTAAGAGTTGGCCTGAGGAGCCGTGGTATTCATTAAAAGCCTAGAGCTATTGGCTTTTCCTTTAGACCTTCTGGATCAAAATCTGCACTTTAGATAAGCTCCCAAGAAGGTTCTTCTACATACCAAAACTTGACAACCGTTCTATTGTCCTAATGATTGATGGGCATGAAGATAGAAAAGCTAATAGTAAGATACATTTTCCTAAATGTCTCTCTTCTGGGAAATCATAGCAACAATAAAACTAGCTAACTAGGTATGGCCCGTGTTCTGTGTTCTGATCTCTCTAATTCCTCTGCACTTGTTCCTTATACCCAGTTTCTCCGCATTCTTGGTCTTGCTCCACAGTTTTTCTGAGCAGTTTAGTGCATATAATGGGACTTTCGCATTTTATCAGCCTGAGCATGCAGATAATCACAACCTCCAAATTTCAACAGAAGGTAACTCAGGCCTCTAATCAGGTGATTTCACAGCTATCTGAATACACAGATGCTTATTAGAGTAGGAATAGACCCAAATCACTTAAAGGATTAAAATGCCTGTTTCTTAATTGGTGAGAGCCTTCTATTCCATGGGGGCGGGAGTGGGGGGCAGGCAGCATTTCAGTGTTGTTGCACCTTGTGGAGAGATTAGAGTTTGTGCATAGGCTCTGTCCTAGCGAAGAAATGAATTCACCACTCTCTGGCAGTATCTTTCTCCACCTGCTTCCACCATATCCCATCTTATGGCCTAAAGGAAAGGTTCTCTTATCTTTCATTAGGATTTTCAGTCAGCAACCTGGTCAGGGAAGAGGAGAAAAAAGTCTTGATAAACTTGGGAGCTTTGCCACAAAACCATTAAAGATCACTTTAAATGTACCAGGCCAATAACCCTTTTTGTTCTTTAGTAATGACTGTGTAGTTCCAGCTCCCTTCCTGATCTTCCCATTCTGTGTATGGCTACTAGAACTTGAAGTGGCAGAGTTGGATCAGGGATCTATAGAACCATGATAGAATCATTCCTGACCTAGTGTCCTAGTTTTTCTGAAAACTCCAGCACTCTCTGGATCTTTAGCTTGCTGCAGATTCCTGTTGTAAGTAGTTGGCCTTTTACCTGGACCAGCTCACTAAGTCAGTTATTAGGGGCAGCTTATTTGTTAGGACAAACTAGCCTGAGAATTATCCACATTTATCTACAAAGTTGGGGTGTAGGAAATGTGCAAGAGCTGTCTCACATGACTATCTCAATGCAGGTTACCGCAGTGCCATTGGATTCTTACTGCAATGACCGCAGTGCAGAATATGAGCGGCGAGTGCTGAAGGAAGGAGGGAGTCTGGCAGCCAAGCAGTGTTTGTTAAATGGGGCCCCTGAACTGGCAGCAGACTGGCTAAATCGACGATTCCAGTTCTTCCCAGAGCCAGCTGGAGGACTATGGAGCATCAGGCCTCAGAATGGCTGGTCTTTCATCAGGATTCCAGGTAAGTTCTCTGTTCTTGTGGAATGTGTTCCCAGCTCTGGCAAGGGAAGAGGAACCGAGGAGATACTCCATGTGGTGGCTTTAGATACTTGGAAGTGCTTGGGGTTTGTTTCCTGTTTTGCCCTTACTAACTTCATAGGTAAAAATACTTGAGTAATTTATGACTTAAGAGAGAAATGTTCTTTAGATTTGTGCTTACGTACTCTCCTTTGACAAGCCTACAGCTGAGAAAGGAATGCCACTCTTTAAAAAAAAAAAAAAAAAGAGCTGGGGAGAGTAAAGTTGGTAGGAAAGGCTCCAGGTCGAATGAGTACAGTTGTCTTGTGCCATTGCCAGTAGGGTGAATGAGAATGTCGTCACTTCAGAAAGCCTAGTTGAAGTAGCATAAACAGTGTCCTGCACGGAGCACTAGAGATCTGAATGATAACCAGAAGAAAAACAGTGTGTTTTGTGCCAAAACGCTAGCAGATTCCCAGACCTCCTAGAGTCAAGGTCGAGGGTTGAAAGGAAACTAGGTTTTCATCTTTGCTTTAGTGAGACTACTTTTAAGGAAACTGAACACAAGATTCCTAGGCTTATGTTGCAAATACCTGCTAGCAGACTAGAGTGCTAGTTGAGGCCTACCACGTTAGTTTTGGTCGTCCAGATTCTCTGATACTTTGATTGTATTCTTTTTACTGGATATAATGAAAGTAAATTAGCGCTGAGTATTCAAAAGAGAGAATCTGCCAAGTGTCAAGGGATTTTGGGTCAGCCTCATCATAGCTGGGATTGGAAGGTGCTTTGAACTAGAAGAATCCATCCTGAGTTTATGAGAGCAATATAATATGTGGCCTCGTAGCAGACTTAGAACACCTGAAAGCAGTGAGTGAAGGTGTACTGTTGGAAAACAAGGGGGAAAGCCCACTTGTAAAGCAGGCCTGGTTAGTAGTGGGAATAGAGGACTGAAATCCAGCAGGTCTGGAAACCATTGAATCCCAGCCATAAGATGAGCACAGGTGTTGAAAGAAGCAAGACAACATCTTATTTCTTCTTTCTCCCTTCTTTACTCTGGCTCCTAAGTTCCCAGTACAAGAGTAGAGGGCTTATTGCTGGCGCTGTGGGAATCTCTTGTGGCTTTTCCTGTTCTTTGAAAGAAAAATGGACCTTGTTTAAATAGCAGGAAGTGTCTGAGTTCTTTTCACATCGATAAAAAGCACCAGCCTCACTGGCTGTTTACTGTGAGAACCAACCAGCTCCTCACTGACCCCATTGTGCTCTGTAGACTAGCTGGGGCAGGGCAGCGAGGGATGGGGGGATGAGGGGTCACTGGAACCCGTGTTTTATCTCTTTTTGCTCTATACTTTTATATTTTCTGCTTCCTTGGGAAGGATTGGTTCCATTATAGTCCCCGAAAGACCAAAATCTCCTGGATTTCACACCTTGAATGCATCTCCCTGTTTCCCCAGGAGGATATTTATTCCTTTCAGAAGTCTTCTCTCCTTGGAAAAAGGAGGTATTTCATCTATTAGCCTAGTTTTACTGCCATGGAATATACTCATTTTGTCCCTAAATAGGCTCTTACACAGTGGCCAGTTAAGAAGTTGTGTCTAAGATACTTTAAGCCTGTACTATAGGATTGTGGAAGATGTTGCAAGAAAGAGGATAGTTCTGTACAACACTTTGAGATCCTGTTTTAAAGTGAGGTTGGACTTGGCACAGTCAGCCTAATTTCTAGGGGATTGTGCTCTTCTTGGCTCTGTGCCCTACTTAGCAACAGGTGGTGCTGTTGTCCAGTGCAACTTCGGTAGCTCCTGAGAAATTGAGTAATGGATGCTAGGCCTGAAAGATCCCAGTGTGTAGAGGGAAAGAAACCCGTTTTTTGTTTTTTTTTTTTCTGCCTGTCTTTGTAAGGACAAGTACTGGGTGATGAGTTAACATGCTTAACGGAGAAGCAGAAACACTGTTCGTTGCTTCAGTATTCAAAGGCTATGGCTGCAGTCTCTTTCTGCTTAGTCCTTTTCTTTCAGGGCAGTCCAGAGAAATCCAGTCCATCCACTTTCACTTCCCACATACACGGTAATAGCTAACAAGTGCCGCTTTTGCTTCTCTCAGGTGCTTCGGAGTTCTGTGTGCGTCTTTGTCTCTGAGCCGCCTCCTCTTAGCATCATTCATTCTAGTTAGCAAAGGAAAGGAGATGTGGGAAGCAAGGATGTGTGAAAACTATTGAATCACAACTTTGAGATGAAGCTTCTCAAAATGCAGACACTAGACTGATTTACATACGCTAAAATATTTGTGTGGAGGGAGTAGATGTGAATGGAGAGGGAAGATAAGTAGTCTGCAGAGATCCGATGAACCTAGCTTGCGTACTCTTCTCAGTGATGAAAACTGTATATGGGCTTTCTTTTTTTTCCACCGTCCTGCGCTTTTAATGAAAAAAGAAAGAAACTTACTGTCTAAAGCTGATTGGTAGCCCTGTGGGGAATGCTTAGGAGCTATCAAAATTGAGGGATCCCAGGGAACCCAATTAAAAGAGAAAGGTAATTGTGACAAGAAAATGTTGAAGTTGTTAGGAAAGCATTGCCGCCTGATCAGACTTGGAATTCATACAGGCCTCCTTGTCTGGTGCCAGGGACAGGGCCTAGCATTTGGTTCTGTCCCAGCTGCAGTCGTTTGATTGTGTTGGTAAGGAGATCAACAAAAAGAAGAGCATTTCAGTAATCTAAACAGGACCAAACAAAGAGGCTGAACAAAGGTGTGTGTGCCACAGTGTCGGGGAGGGGGTGGTGGAGGGAGAGATGTGGCCTGGCAGCGTTCCGAAGGTGGGAAAAGGCAGGCAGCAGTGCAGAGGAGTAAACATCCAGGGCCTGTGGCTTTGTAGCAAAAACAGAGTGGCTGATGATTTGTTATGGTGCTGTCAGCACATCCGTTCTCGTTCGGTTTATACAATGATTACGACTTGGCAAATGGTGGCGAGAACAGAGAAATACCCATTGAGAACTCTTGGATTGCTCTCAACAGTCAGCCTCTGCATTCTGAGGGGGGAAAAAAACGGGTTTGAACCCAGAAATTAGGGATAGACCGTACGTTTTTTTAACAGTTCCCTTTTTTACTTTTAGTGGTTAGTTGTCTGTGTTGTCTCTCTATCCTTTGTGTCTCCTTTTTTACATCCCATGACCACTTCCACATATACACTTAAATCTCCCGGCCCCTTCGGCCTCGTTTCTTCCCTCTCTTAGTAGCAGCGATTGTTCAGGGCATGTTTATGGACCAGTCTGCAAACAGGAAGCTCTACTTCCTGAAATGTGATGGGAGTTGAATGATACTGAATGGATAAGATGAAAATTTGAGAGCTAAGTGCTCTGTAAAGATCTCTGGCTAAAATGCTTTTTTTTTTCTTTTAATGGGCTGAGGAAAGAGAAAGCACGAGTTAGTGAGTAAAAGCAGCTTCCATTTCACAGAAACCCAAAGTCAGTCCTTCTGAGAAGCTGAACAAACTTTAGTGTCTTTATTAAATTACAGTTTAGGATAATGATATTTACTAGCCAGTCTATTCGAAATCATCCAGGAGAAGGAGTTTGTATTTACACAGAGGGGCAGGAATGGATATGTGTATTTGGATTTCTCGATATTTAAGTGTCTCCAGAGACAGGCAAAATAGCCTTTCTCTACATTCTCGTGCTTTCAGGAGGTGTAAACCATTTAGCCACAGAACTAGCAGAAACAAATATCTAGAGATAGGATGAAGAAGGAAAAGCAAGTTTCTCAGGTCACCTAGAGCAGATATGACATGGACCTCACTCTTAGACGTCCATGTGTACCTGCTGTCCCCTGAGTAAGGACATGGAGAAGGGAAACTTTCAGTTTTCTTAGCAGCAGATATCTGATTGGGAACTGTCCTTTGGAAGGGAACCTACACCTCCCCCTTTCAGGGTTCTTCTCAGAGCACTACTGGATCATGACTTAACAGTGCTGTGCATTCTTCTCTAGAGTTACTTTCCTGCTCTTGGGATGACAAGCACCCTGGTTGTAGTAATTTTGGCTGCATACAGCTTTGCAGTGAGTGATTTTGCTGCTTCAATTAAATACAGTTTCCCCCTCCTCCCCCCCCCCTTTTCTTCTCCCCAGGCAAGGAGAGCCTCATCACTGACAGTGGAAAGCTGTATGCCCTTGATGTCCTCCTGACTCGGCTCAAGTCTCAAGGACATAGGGTCCTTATCTACTCCCAGATGACCAGGATGATAGACCTGCTGGAGGTAGGAGAAGGAACCTTGGGGCCTAGGACACCGTGACATTTAACTTGCAGGAATCATATGTCTATGACTAATGTCCGTCCTGCTTAATGGGAACCCAAAACTTGTCTTTGTGATTTTACAGTGTGTAAAGTGAGGAGAAGCAGCTCCAGGCAGATCTGAGAATATGCAAAGGACTTTTACCTCCTTCCCTACACCTGTGAAATAGAATGTCCCCTACTCCTTCCTTTACTAGGGAAGAAATTCCCTAATTTTAAAGGAGAGCAGAGTTAGGAATTACTTAAGAAGTCCTCTGAAATTCTGTATGGAAAACAAGACTTAAGATTAGTTCTCTGTGTAGAAAACCAGAGAGCAGCTGTTCATCCTGACTTAATGTAGCGGTCTCAGCTTGACTCCATATTGTGTTCAGCTGGAGGAACTTTAGAAAATACTAATGTCTTGTCCCATCCTCAGAGATGGTTATTTAATACCTTTGGAATGAGGCCTAGGCATCAGGATACTTAAAAAAGCTCCTGAGGTGATTCTCACAGGCCGGCAAAGTTGAGAACCACTGGGTTATGTTGAAAGATACAACTTGTTTGACTGTGCAGGGCAACTTCTGTTTCTTCAGTTAGCTGTGTTGACGTTCCCTCTGCTTTCTTGTTGTCTGAGTGGAGGTTAATTACTTGATGGAGAGGAAGTCATGGACATGGAAATAGGAGAGTGAAACTGAGGACAAATAACCACAAGCCACCAGAGTTAGCGTTTAGAGCTAGAAAATTGAAAAGCTGGTGGTTGGGGGGCTAAAGCACCTGGATGTAAGTAGTATATAAATATTTGCATGTTTTTCCATGGGCTTTTTATAGCTAAGGCTTCATATTCTAACCCTGCTACTCCAGGGAGTAGCTGGTAGTAAATATGTGGAAATTGGAGCATAATTATCCCTATTTAGGAATAAGGGAGTAGGGATCATATCAGCACAGAAGGAATGAAGGGCTAGCATAGGGAAGAAGTTTTAGGTTTCTGGAAGCCAAGCCTGGCTTACTGAATTTCTCAGTCAGTAGTTTGGTAATGCCTTAGCAGGCTCTTTTTAATAATCTGGCAACTTCTTTTAGCATATTTGAGGTCACTTTGATCACTAAGTTTGGCATTTAATACAGTGTTTAGTCCCTCGAATGCTGTCAACAGGCTGAACTATCTGTTTTGTCCTATGGAATAGGTTACCTATTTCTAAATGATGGAAAAATGCTTATTGCTGGCTGTAAATCACTGTAAGAGAAGTAATTAAGCCTCTGTGTTTGCTGCAGATCTTACCTTGTGTTAAAGGTCCTAATAGCAGTAATCCAAAATAAAAGGACTGCCTGCATCTTTAATGTTCTGTTCAAACCAAATGATGTCAACAGCCCAAAAATATGAGTAACTTTCCTTCAGTGGGGCTTCTCTTACATAAAGTGCACTTGCCTTGTCCTGAAGTGTCAGGGAAGTACAGATCAAGTAGTGATCTTGCACTGCTGTGAATTATAGAAAAAGCAGTATGCTAAAGACTTTGTAAGAGAAATGATCTTTTTTTTTCCCCAAGACTATGTCAGTGTATTTTGGAGTCCTAAAGTTGCTTCATAATAAAGGAAAGTTAAAAAGTAAGTGGGGTAAGCTACCAAAAAATAACTGGCTCTGAGAGCTGAAGGGGAGTGTAGATGGTTTAAATTTTATGAATCCTACATTTTATTTCTTCTTTCTATGTATTACACCCTTCTAGGTACTCCTAAATGGTACCAAAATAAGTGATTCAAAAGTATAATGAGCTTTGTTCAGGATGAGTGCTGTAAACCCTTCCCACCAGGTGCACTTCCTATCTCTAATCCAGCAGGTTCTTTGGAGAGGTTTGTGGGAATGCGGACAATGTGGGTAGGTTTTACAAACATGGCAGCCTGAGAACCTTCTCTAAATATAGTTGCATCTCTCCATGGGGAATTCGAAATTAGGGAAAACTGAATTTCACAGCTGCTGACATTCCTTAGCCGTATGAATAACATGCATCTAGAATGCTGAAGCCAGAAAACATTGCTACTGTTTACATGTTTTTACTGAAAACCTAAAGTGAAACTGTTGTCTAGTTTCTTTTTAACACTATACTATTCTTTTTCCTTCAACATTACATTTCCTAAAAGTTCATTTGTCTTTCTTTTTTTCAGGGGGAGGCGTTCTGTTTATTTTAATACTGTTTACTCAAATGACCCAGAGTCAAGAGGCTGGACCTCAAAATTTATTTTGTGGGCATGGAGTTAAAATGCCCACAGTGTTTAATATATGTCTAATCATTTATTGAAGTGTAAAGATATTGTGGATCTTATGGCAGTGCAGGATTAGGTCTATATTTCTTTACCTTTTCAAAGAGTTATTCTGGGGTTTGCTTTGTTTTCAGATTTTACTTACTTATTTGACAGAGAGAGAGACAGCGAGAGAGGGAACACAAGCAGAGGGAGCGAGACAAGGAAGGCAGGCTTCCTGCAGAGCGGGGAGCCTGATACAGGGCTCCATCCCAGGACACTGGGATCACGACCTGAGTCAAAGGGAGACGCTAAACCGACTGAGCCACCCAGGCGCCCCTGGGTTTTTTACTCATTGTCATAATAGAAGCTTTCTGTGTAAACATTCATTAGAGTCGTGTTTCAGCTTTAAAACATGACCTGGCATGTGAACCTAAGAATCATGTTATAGAAAGGCCCTTCTGTATAGATGTTTTCCCTTGAATACGCTTGACCTTGCTTTAAAGGTCAAAAAAAAAAAAAAATACCTTGACTCTTGCCTTGTCTCTTCATTCTCAATGTGTTGGGGGTTTTGTTTGGTTAGTTTTAGATTAAAAAAAATTTTTTTTTTTGTGATGCCTGGGTGGCTCAGTGGGTTAAGCCTCTGCCTTCGGCTCAGGTCATAGTCTCAGGGTCCTGGGATTGTCTTCCTTCACCTTGGCTGTCTGTTTATTTCTAGGACTCAGAAAAACCAAAATATGGTAAAAATCCACAAACTTCTGTATGACCAGTTTTCTATTTGGGGAGAAATACTAGTTCTGGGCACTTAGTATTTGCTCAGTATTTTTTTATGAAGTGATTGATAGCCTCTTTCTCTTGGGCAAAAATCTGACTTTAAGTTTCTTGTGAATATATCAGATCTTATTCCAAATAGAATTCTGTATTCAGAAATGTCTTATTCTTTCCCACGGTATCCAAGTACTGTTTCTAGATAGGGGATAAGAAAGCAGACTGCTAAACTTCCAGGGCCAGGAATTTTTAGTGTGCCACAGGCAGAAGTCAAAGCCATAGATAGGGGAGGATATGCTAGATCCCTAAATGTTATATTACAGATTTATCTTATATTTACTGAGTCATCTGTAGGGTCTTTGCTGGTGGGGGTGCTCTGGAAGCAGACCAGACCTCTCTGCAATTGAGATGATGGTGTCCAGCTGGATGTCAGACAAAGCTTTTCCTACCATCACCATTTTTACCCGAGTTTGGAACTTTTCACCCCCTACCACCATATTCTGACAGTTGCAGAAAGCTTTTAACTCACTACAGATGACTTATATCATCTGGGTTGTCTCATTTGAGGCTCAATCCTGTTGGATCAAGCAGCTAAGACTCTAGTTGAAGGAAGTAAGTGTCAGTATTTTCTCTGAATACTAAAGTACTTTGAAAGGGTCAATCAGCTGGTACTGTATGTGGTGTGATTGTTAAGTACTGAAACCCAGACAAATTTTGTACGACACAGTGTATGAGAATAGTATAGGTCAGAATTAAATCCAGATAATTTATAGCTGATGATGGCATTTGAGACACTCGGTTGTATAACTTACCTGTTCAGCAAGTACCTCACTTGGATAGGATTCATCCAGAATAGACCTTCTGTCATTCATAAGCTGCTTTCTCTTAGAACTCCTAGTTACCTTCAGGAGCTGTGATTCTGAACCTACCGGGAAGCTAGGTTTGCTAAAACTGCCCCCCAAAAAAGCAAATTGGGCTCACTGTTACCTAGCATTTTGATTAGACTTTAGGAATGAAGGAAGGAAATGTGTCAGCTTACAACCACATTTATTCTGTTTCATTCGTTTCTATTCAGGCCAAGCATGAGCTCAGCAGATGTGAATATAGGTTATAGGTGAATATAGGTTCGTTTCTTTTCAGGCCAAGCATTGTGCTCGGCAGATGTGAATATAGGTTAAATGTTGTCTTTAATTTGAAGAAATGTATCTAATGGAGGTTATATCACACACACACAGCTGTCAAGTGTACTCTGATACTAGAGCCCAAAATGAACCAAAAACAGAGCTGAAGATAGCAAGATGGATACCTTTATTTCTAACTGGATCACTTGCGGGAGGGTTCCCATTGATAGTGACTTCTGATCTGAACTTAAATGGAATTTTAATCATCAGGGAGAAAAGCATTCCAGACTAAGGAAGCCAGGTGTAAAAAGGCACAGGGATGGGAAGGGAATAACACATATAGGGTGAAGGCAGATTATGATTGACCTATATATGCCTTGTAATTAGGTCTTGCTCCAAAAGACTCTTTGTATTAGATAAGAGAAGGATGGCTGCCATGTTTCACTCATTTGGTGTAATTTGCTTGGGCAACGGAGAGGTTATAATAGAGACTGAGGGGAGCCTTATTCTTTGCTATTGATATACCCCAAAGATGACAAGTGGCATGTCCAGGAAATAGTTAACACCAGGAGGAGGTTTGTGGATCATGAGTCTTTCCCCCAAACTGTTTGGGGAAAGTGAAATTGGGTTGAAGTGAATAGCAGAGGCAACTTTGAAATAGAAGACTCAGAACGGAAGGCTCTTGTTAGAGATATACAAACAGTTGCCTTTATTTTTTCAAATGCCCAATTACCCTTTTTTCTGTGATGATAATGGATGGAGATTATGGATATGTATTAAGAACCTTATGTGGGGGGCTCCTGGGTGGCTCAGTGGGTTGAGCCTCTGCCTTCAGCTTAGGTCATGATCTTGGGGTCCTGGGATCGAGTCCCGCATTGGGATCTGTGCTCAGCAGGAAGCCTGCTTCCTCCTCTCTTTCTGCCTGCCTCTCTGTCTACTTAGGATCTTTGTCTGTCAAATAAATAAAATCTTTAAAAAAAAAAAAGAACCTTATGTATCTTCTGCCTGACACACCACAACCACCTTTCTTCCCCTAGTGGTGGTGAGCTGCTCTTCCATGTGGAAAGCATTTTAATGCTTAACCCTTTAGGGGTTAAGCTGGGGGCTCTAGGCACCAATTAACTTGAGTTCTAGTCCTAGCTCCATTACCCACTACCTACATGACCTTAGAGAACTTACTTAACATCTGTACCGTGGGAGGGCAGATTACAACACCTGTCTTAAAGATGACTATAGTGAGGATTAGATAAGCAAAATACTTACAGAATAGTGTTTGTCACTTAGTAAATGCCCAGTAAATGCTAGCCACCATCACCACCACTACTGCAAGATGAACCTAGTACCTTTTAATTCACCACTGAGTTGTGTGAATGTTTGCTTTTATTTAGTGTACTTTATAGGAGTGAGATGTACTTGTGGAAAGTATTTTGAGTTATACTGATAACCTCTGCAGCTACTGCTTTACAAGTAACTTTACAAGTTACTTTACAAGTAACTTACAGATAGGATCCACTTCTCAAAGTGTATTTTAAGAGTGGTTTTCAAACTAGTGGTGTGGGGTAGAGGACAAGAAAATTAGGTAGAGATTAAGCAGGTGGGGCCCTGGGCTCCCCCTTCTTCATCAACCAGAATAGTAATGCCTTTTTTTGGTAAGATTTTATTTATTTATTTATTTGACGGAAATTACAAGTAGGCAGACAGAGAGGGGGAAGCAGGCTCCCCACCGAGCAGAGAACCTGATGCGGGGCTCGATCCCAGGACCCTGGTTTCTCTTCTCTCTTTGTTTGTTACCTGAGCCAAAGGCAGAGGCTTTAACCCACTGAGCCACCCAGGCACCCCCAGAATAGTAATGCTTTTTATCTATTTTATATTAGAGGGGTTTCTTTCTTTCTTTCTTTCTTTCTTTTAAGATTTTATTTATTCATTTGAGAGAGAGAGTGCATGCAAGCAGGGGCAGAGAAAGAGGGAGAAGTAGACTCCACTGAACAGGGAGTCCAATGCAGGGCTTGATCCCAGAACTCTCAGATCACGACCTAAGCCAAAGGCAGATGCTTAACTGACTGAGCCACCCAAGATCACTTACATACAGGGGTTTCATATAAGATTTCCCTTGGAAAAAGAAAAAGTTCCAGTGCTTTTGAAATAGTATAATGATGTTGTTCTCCAACAATGTTTCTCAAACTTAAATGTACTTACAAGTAATACATGTTAAAACACAAATTCTGATTCATTAGTTATGGGGTGTATCCCTCAGTTCTGCATTTGTATTTGGTTTGTTTTTTTGTTTTTTGTTTTTTTTTATTAAAAGTAGGTTTCCTGCCCAGCATGGAGTCCAGCACGACCTCAACCACCCTTGAGGTCAAGAGTCAGATGCTTAACTGACTAACCTACCCAAGTGCCCCTCAATTCTGCATTTTTAACAAATTGCGGGTGTTGCCAGTGCTGCTTATCTGAAGGCCATGCTGCAGTAGCAAGATTCCGATGGACCCCGTCCTACCTTCTCTTTGTAGTGGTGGTTCTCAGCTGCAGATATAGGGTATCTCTTGCACTCATCTTTGGAGGTTTTTAAAAATAAACCAGTCTGGGCCCTATCCCAGACCTACAGAGTCTGAGTCCCTGGGGTGGGTGCAGGCACATGTATTTTTAATCCCGGTTGAGAATCACTACTCAAATACCAAGAGTACATCTTGTCCATAACCCCTTTGGCTTCTTCAGTATTTTTTAAAAATAGTATCTAGTAGGACTGTATAGCTCTCGAGACTTCCTAAATGTTAAAAGCCATAATTTTTATTTTATTAGTTCAAGCAGTATTAGAATTTACTTTGGTTAGTAGTTATTGATCCCACAAGAATCCACTTGAGAGTACTGATGTTTGTATTTATTTAATTAACGGAGGATACTAAATTATGAGACAGCTGGAAGAGTCACAGTTCGATGACTTAACAATTTATTGTCAGAATTTGTGTTTTGATTTGAACAAAATAGAATTTGACTTTATTCTAAATCTTTAGATTTTTTTAGATAATAGAGAAGCTGAACTAAGCAGAGAAGTGGGCACATATCTTGAAATTAGCATTTGAAAGAAATGAGGCGTTTCTTTCTTTTTTTTTTTTTTTCTTGGTCATAAAATAATGGATATTTTATTCCAGCTCTGGGGTATGAAAAAAAAAGGAGGGGACATATCCTTCTATACACCATTCTAATTTAGCTAACATTAATTTGAAAAAGCTAAAGCAAATATGTGCATGTATCTGTATAAATATTTATATATACACATACATATTTCATAAGTATTGATATATTTACTCTAGTTTTTTATAAACACACCTTAAAAATCATTAAATGCATCCCAATACTTCTGCCTCTTCATCAATCACTTAATATTGTTTGGATTAAATTCACAGTTTGTGTTTTAATCTCTTATGTGATTGGTCAAACTGTACATTACATTAGAAGATGTGAGAGAAAAGCTTTGTTTAAAAGTTACACCCCCCCCCCCAAAAAAAGCTATACTCTGTGTCAGTTACCCTTTACATGATTTTTACATCATTATTTTCAACTTCATACATCTTGTAGTTCTGTACGCAGAGTATTTTAGCTTCTAGTGCTGTACATATCTACATCTTCTGGATGGGACTGTTCATGATGCATGAGCGTGGGGCCAGGCATAAACTGAGGTGGATTCTGATTTTGTCTTTGTTTCAGAGCTGAGTTCTGCTGGCAAGGAAACTGAGTATTTCAGGCTGCCAGTTGTTTTTGCAGGTATTTCTAGTGTAGCAGAATTTCCTAGCTTAGATTTTTCTTTAGGTTTAGGAAGTGATTCTTCTTTGTTGCTTTTTGTCCACAATGATTTAACTGCTCCATAAATTTGCTGGCTTACAGTATATGCCTTTTCCCCAGTTACCTTTGCAATTATTACTGACTGAACTGGGTAGCAAACAGTTACTCCTAAAGTGGCCAGCCCCAGTGGATAAGCAATTTTCTTAAACCTAGAACCTTTTTGGGGCGCCTGGGTGGCTCAGTGGGTTAAGCTGCTGCCTTCGGCTCAGGTCATGATCTCAGGGTCCTGGGATCGAGTCCCACATCGGGCTCTTTGCTCAGCAGGGAGCCTGCTTCCTCCTCTCTCTCTCTCTCTCTCTCTCTCTGCCTGCCTCTCTGTCTACTTGTGATCTCTCTCTGTCAAATAAATAAATAAAATCTTTAAAAAAAAAAAAAAAAAAACCTAGAACCTTTTCTTGCTGAAACTGTAATCACTCCAAGTTTTGGGAGAAAATCTTGAGGTGGATTCTTCAGGTAAATATATGCATCTTTTCCAAATTGTACTGTATCCATAATCCCATTTTTCATAAACACATAAACACCCTTGCACCAGCCAATATAATGACCAGTTGTACTGCGGATGGATGCAAAGCCCCTTTGTAAATGACCAGGCTGCTCTTCAACATATTTAGACTGCAGAGGTGGTGCAGTATATATGGGAAGCTGCTCCGGTTTTACTATCTGCTTTTTGTATTCTTCTTCTTTAGCTGCAAGCACAGTTATAGATGCACATATCAGACCTGCAGGTACGGGTGTCAGCTTTCCCATCATGACCAAGTGTGATTTATTCCTAGGATTCAGGGGTGGTGCAATATTCCCTAACAGCCGCCATATCTGTGACCTTCTCCGCCAGAGTTCTCATATGGTGGGCCAAATGAGGCATTTCTTTCCAGATTAAATTAGTATCCTTTCTAAACCACCCAGAATTTTTATTTATTTACTTTAAGATTTTATTCATTCATTTGACACAAAGAGAGATCACAAGTAGGTAGAACAGCAGGCAGAGATAGAAGGGGACCCGAGCCAAAGGCAGAGGGCTTAACTCACTGAGGCACCCAGGCGCCCCATAAACCACCCAGAATTTTAGAGACACATCTAGAATAGCTTTGGTATAGCCAGAATTTTTTTTTTTTAAGATTTTTTTATTTATTTGACAGAGATCACAAGTAGGCGGAGAGGCAGGCAGAGAGAGAAAGGGAAGCAGGCTCCCCACTGAGCAGAGAGCCTGATGCGGGACTCGATCCCAGGACCCTGAGACCATGACGTGAGCTGAGAGCAGAGGCTTAACCCACTGAGCCACCCAGGCGCCCCATAGCCAGAATTTTTGAATGAATACTGGATTGCTTTTTTTTTTTTAAATCTCTGCCTTCATCTTTTAGCTGTTTTTCTGTGGTGTGAGGGTGTATTCCTCTATTCTGCTTTTAGCTGCTTTTTCCATGTCCATTTACTTGTTGTTTTGAAGCTATTTACTGAAATCAGATCTAAACTCATCTAAGCCTTCTGAAATCCCACTGCTCCCCTGGGTGGAAGAGCAAAGGCTTAAAGCAGTAAATGGAAAAGATTCACTTCTGTTGCCTCAGTAACAGGCTCTCTGTAATCAGCATTGCTTTGACTATGGTCTAGGATTAATACCTCTGGTGTCATGCTGACCTTGACATACAAGTGATATCAACAGAAAGATCTATAAGAAGATTCCTTCATCAATGCTCTCACTGTGGTTAGAAATTCTGGTTCAGAAGGCAAGAGTGCTTGTTGCAGAAAGCCCACCTTGTGGTAGAAGTCCAACCAGTGGCTGTCTCTGTGTATAATTTAGTTATTTGGTTGTTCTGGATGGCAGCATCTCCTGATTGGATTAACTGCCAAGCTATAGTGAGCCTTTCAAGACTATCTTCATGCTCTCATTTTTCACCTTTTTCCTTGAATCCTTCCTTATGTAAAATACCCCTACTCTTCTGCCATTAATCCAGTGCCATTATAGGGCTGTCCCACTAAATATGAACTTGAAACTCTTCTTTGAATATGTTCTACTCCTCTTTGATTATCAAAGCCCTTAGAGAGCCACTGGAGAAAGAAAGAAATAGTAAAAATATATACAAACCACAATGAAGATGTGTTCCGCAGTGAGCTTGTCTACTTTGTCACCAGCCTGTCCTCATACATACCCTAGCCAGAGACCTCTGCCAAGCCATTAAAGGAGTTTGGGTACTAACTTGCTCTGAGAGTAGGCTGCCACACGCACTGTACCAGCCATACCCAGCTGTAGCAACCTTGTGTGCTGAGACACCCAACCAGGTATAATAAGAAAATATTGCAACAAATGAACGTCTGACCATAGAGAATTAACACAGACATCTCCCAAATGTAGAAATAACTAGTCTTTTTCAATAAGAAAAAGTTATTTTAGAACTGAAATAATTGTTTCATGGTGTTTCTTATAAATAAGCAGGTATGTTGAGTTTTTTATAATGGTTCCTCTACAAATGGACTTTTTGAAGTGTAATCCATATAGTCGGGGGTAAGAAAGGAAATCAGTGCTCATTTGGACATCATTTGTAAGAGGAATTGCAGCTTCTAAAGATGGCATTGTGTTCTCTCCCTTGCATCTCTTGAAGTTTCTTCTCCATTATTAAAAGTTGTAATTCCTCTTACAGGTGAAGTCTAGAACATGCTCTGCCATGGAAGATTACCTCATCTTCTGTTCACTCTGATGCTTAGGCTTCCCTTAACAATGATGCGTGCTTTGGGGAGCAAAACACTAGAGCAAGTTCCTTATGGAAAGAGAACTAGATATTCCATAGCTGTGAGAAACATCTGGTCACTGACTGAAAGGCCATTTTTGTTACGAAATTTCATTTTATTTTGTTGGTTTATTTTCATGAAACCTACTGAAATCTGCAGGAATACGATTAGTTTCCAAGTTGAAATTGAGGGTGGCTATAGTCTTCATGATACCTTCAGTTTTCACATACAGGCAGTGAATTCATTTGCAAGTTAAGTTCTCATACTTTTGAGATTACTTTCTTCTTGTTCTGGATATAATGACTTGCCCCAGTAAGGATGAAGTAGAAGGTGGGTAGATGTTGTGGGAATTAGAACACAGCAGTTTACATCTGATTTCTGTTTACTCTGATTGGCAGGAATACATGGTTTACAGGAAGCATACCTACATGAGGCTCGATGGCTCATCCAAGATCTCAGAGAGGCGGGACATGGTTGCTGATTTTCAGAACAGGTAACAATAATAGAAATTATAAAAATTCTCATTTAATTTTCCTTTAGTGCTTAAGATGATGAGTTTAAAAGAGATCTCAGCATCCCTCATACTTTTAAGCAGTCACGATATAGTCATTTTAAGAGGTAGCAAAATCGGCTTTTATTGGTTCAGATCAGTGTGTGTGTGGGAGAGAGAGAGAGAGAACAAATACTTAATAATTTTTGTATTCAAAATGTGCCTTCTGGGGCACCTGGGTGGCTCAGTGGGTTAAGCCTCTGCCTTTGGCTCAGGTCATGATTTCAGGGTCCTGGGATTGAGCCCCGCTTTGGGCTCTCTGGGAGCCCGCCTCCCCCTTTCTCTCTGCCTACCTCTCTGCCTACTTGTGATCTCTGTCTGTCAGATAAATAAATAAAATCTTTAAAAAAAAAAAAATACATGTCTTCTTACCGAATTAGCTACCCTTTTATTTGGGCAATAAAAGAAATGATTTCTCTGTATGAATCAAGATCCTCCTTTATGTGGATAATATATGTGTAGAAAGAAATCCACAAGGCTGTATTTCTAAATGTTAACAGTGGCTATCTCTGGATATTGACTTATAGTTGATTTTTAGTTTGTTTTCCTTACCTCTTTTGTATAAGTTTAAAGAAAATACCTTCCTTTTTCCTGTTTTCCCTCTAGCACTGTAGTAGTAATACAGTACAGTATGACAAATCGCCGTGATGCCCAATCTGTTCAGCTGGCGGCTCTCAGTTACAGTACTTCTCCCACCTGATAATGAGCCTATGAAATTTCAAGTACCGCCTGCTGGATGCTGGTGGCTTACGGAGTCATAATTATCCTAAGTGCAGGTTCTCATTATAATAAGCAGAGTCTGGTTACTGTTCCCTCCAAGGAGAAAGCCAAGCTCCACTAGCTGGTAACAGGGCTCCTGAACTTAGACCTGGATAACTGAAGAATAGAGCAGATCTTAATGTTCTGTAAATCTCAACAGTTCTGGATTTTTGGACTTTAATTGTGTAGGTGGTTAGTATTTAAGTTTTGAATTCTTGGGAAGAAAATTAAGCACTTAGTCATTTGTATTTAGGCCACAGTTTTTCATTTCTTTCATTTCAGTTTTAAAGCAAGGTTTACTTCAGATATAAAACAGTTTAGCCTAAAATACATTCATGGCTCCACATAGAGTGCCCTCTGATTGATATTTTTTGCTATTGCATGCTTTATAATGAAGCACAAGTAAGGAGATAACCCGTGTTTCGGTTTACAGTCTTTTACTCCTATAGCCCATAACTTCTAAATTGAAGATATACATCTGATTTCTTTTTTTTTTTTTTTAAGATTTTATTTATTTATTTGAGAGAGAGACAGTGAGAGAGAGCATGAGCGAGGAGAAGGTCAGAGGGAGAAGCAGACTCCCCATGGAGCTGGGAGCCCGATGTGGGACTTGATCCTGGGATTCCGGGATCATGACCTGAGCCGAAGGCAGTCGTCCAACCAACTGAGCCACCCAGGAGTCCCTATACATCTGATTTCAAGTGGTTATTTGACCAACAATGGACAGGGACGATCTGCTTTGAGCCTATTCCACTTGGTTACCTAGGAGCAACTGTGCTGACGGCCTAACCTAGCTTCTCACCTAACAGAAGCTATTGGCAGATTCTTAAATTGATTGAGACATGTATAAGCATAGTACAGTTGACCTCCAAACAACATGGTTTTGAACTGCACAGCTCGTCCACTCATATCATGGATTTTTTACTGATAAATATAAAACAGTACTATAAATGTATTTTCTCTTCCTTATGCTTTTCTCTTTTTTTGTAAGATTTTTTATTTATTTATTTGACAGGCAGAGATCACAAGTAGGCAGAGAGAGGAGGAAGTAGGCTCCCTGCTGAGCAGAGAGCCCGATGCGGAGCTCAATCCCAGGACCCTGGGATCATGACCCGAGCTGAAGGCAGAGACTTTAAACCACTGAGCCACCCAGGCACCCCTTCCTTATGCTTTTCTTAATAACTTTTCTCTAGTTCACTTTATTGTAACATTATAATATAAAATACACATAACAAACAAAGTATGTGTTAATCAACTGCTTGTATTATTAGTGAGGCTTCTAGTCAGGAGTAGGCTGTTAGTAGTTAAGTTTTTGGAGAGTCAGAAGTTATGTCCAGATTTTCGACTATGCCAGGAGGTTGCAACGGTAGTGCCTCCCTATAACCCCATCATATTGTTATGTTCCCCCAAGAAAAATTTTTTGACCAGCTGATCTTAGTCTTTTCTTGATTCTGAAATCAAATGAAACATATTTTACTTTTTCCTTGCCTACTCCAACCCTCTGGTCTTTAATATGTATGTGGTTGTATTTACATGTTGATACCATATTGTGGATATGATTGCTTGTCCTGATTTCTTCCACTTAACATTATATATTAAACATCTTCACATATCGTTTAAAAAGTCTTTGTAGGGGCGCCTGGGTGGCTCAGTGGGTTAAAGCCTCTGCCTTCGGCTCAGGTCATGATCCCAGGGTCCTGGGATCGAGCCCCACGTCGGGCTCTCTGCTCAGTGGGGAGCCTGCTTCCCTCCCTCTCTCTCTGCCTGCCTCTCTGCCTACTTGTGATCTCTGTCTGTCAAATAAATAAATAAAATCTTTAAAAAAAAAAAAAAGTCTTTGTAATCATTTTTAATGACTAATACTCCATTACACTGGATATTTATACCATATTTCTGTTGTTAAAATGTTGAGTGACTATCTTTGTTTACAAAGCTTTGTCAGCATTTTAGTTTTCTTAATAGATTCAGACAAAGAAAATTCCTGAGTGAAGGGATTTGAATATTTAAGACTTTTCAAATTGTCGCATTACCCTGTAGAAAATTCTGCCAATTTAGAGTCTGACCAGAGCTGTAGTATGTTGATTTGTTATAATTCGATCTTCTGAATCATAGAGGTACAGCTCTTCTAGCTGACCCAGTGGACATGAGATCCCAGGCTCAGTATATTTTATAGTGATCTTTTAGTGGAAGCGACTAGTAGATGTATCTAATTTATTACTTCTGAAACTGTCCATGTAATTTGTGGAACATTTGTTTGGGCAATCCCAGTGTCGCACAATAGTTTTGAAAAGCTTAGCTCTAAAAGAAGGGTATTTTCACCATTAAATTATACTAAATCTGCTTCATAAATACTTGTTTTTACACAGCTTTCTTGGGAAGCCTTACTTAAGCTTCCAGAGGGAGGAAATGATACTTATTGAGATTCAGTATTTGAGTAGCCATCATTTTAACACATGTGTCTAATATTAGGCAAAATGAGAAAAACAAACTAATGTATCCTTCCCTGCCTACATGATGAGGTAGTTGACTAGAGTTGGAATTAGGAATAGGACATAATCTCTTCTCATATATAGGGTCTGAACTGTGCCTGTGCTGATAAGATGCTTCCCTGGAAGACCCCTCCAAATGGGAAGTTCTCAACTTCTAAATTTGAGTGACTGATGTAGCCCAATATAGAGAAAAGACAGGTGTTTTTGAAAACAAAAAAGCATGGCTTGCCAAATATTTTCATTATTATAATGAAAAGACATCAAAAAGAAAAAAAGGTGGTTTCAACTGGAGAGCCCTGTGGCTCAAAGGTCAGCCAGAGTAAACAAGAACTCCTATAAAAAGCAATTTACATTCCCTTCATACAAGATTTATTTATGAGGGATCCTTCCAGGAAAAAGTCTGACTGAGACCAAAGACTGTTTGGCCAGGATGTCCTGACTGGGCAACATTCAGAACATGTGATTAGTGCATGATCCTAGAAGCCATTCACAAGGTCTTTGCTCTGGAGTGCCTCAGCCTTCACTTCCCTTCTTACTACCAATGCCATTTACCAAATGGATCTCTCTCTCTCTCTCTCTCTCTCTAACACACACACACACACACACACACACATCATCTGATCCCTTTGGAAAACGTAAGAAAAAGTGAGTGTAGCATTGATTTTTCTTAGAGTGTTCCAGCATTCTGGCTCTCTTTCAGTCATTGAGCAAGTCTTCACTGCATTCGGTTAGGCTACATGCCCAGGACTATTTGGACATTTTGGTGCATAGTGGCCTCAGTGGGTCATTAAACAAGAATAAGAGTGAGAAGACCTAAGCATGTCTATTCTACGTGATTTCATAAGCTCCTTCACAGACCACCCAGAAGCCGCTCTTGGAGGCCTGTTCAACAGAAAACCTGAGTTGAAATTCGTTTCCAGCCCCCTAGAGGGCACCCAAACCATCCTGTTGCCTTCAGGGATCCTGTTTTCTTCCTTTTAGGCAGAGCCCCCAAAACAGTAATTCACATTATCAGTACTAGATTAATTAAGTTGAAAGGAACTTCTCAGCAGTTTGATTTAAGATGTTTTTGTTTATAAATGATCCAGCAGTGTGTTCTAGGATGGATAGTAATTTATTTTAACAATGTGAGGTTTCCATAATCCTTATTTTTCCATATCTGGGGATTTATCTCTGGCTGTCCAGACTATGGAAATGACCCATCTTTCTGCCTCTACCCTTTTTTTTTTTTAAGATTTTATTTATTTACTTAACAGAGCTAGAGGGCACAAGCAGGCAGAGGGAAAGAGAGAAGCAGGTTCCCCACTGAGCAAGAAGCCTGATTTAGGACTCAATCCCAGGACTCTGGGATCATGACCTGAGCTGAAGGCAGATGCTTACGTGACTGAGCCACCCCGGTGTTCCTTCCTTGCTTTTTTTTTAAGTAGATACCACATCCAGTGTGGAGCCCAACATGGGGCTTGAACTTGAGACCCTGAGATCAAGACCTGAGCTGAGATCAACAGTCAGACGCTTAACCTACTGAGCCATCCAGACACCCCTGCTTTACCCTTCCTTATTATTGTAGTTCCCAACTGCTTTCTACCTCCCTCCCTGTCTCATCTCCTTCCCCAGCCCCTACCTCTTGCTCAGGCTCTGGACTTCTTTAGGAATTCCCAAGAGTTCCAGCCATTGGGTGGCTCCATCAGCTCTCGCACAGGTATGGGAGAGAAGCCTCTGACTGCTGCTTCTGTATCCACCAAAGCAGGAGAGAGAAGTATGGGGAGGGGCAGTCTTCTCAGGGTCAAAGAGGGAAAAATTTTTCTGTGGAGATTAGTGTAGCCATGGGAAGCTCAGTCAGTTTTTATTTGCAGCCTCACTGTGGTTAGATACGCTCTTCTGGGCTATGAGGTATCAAGCTTCCATTTACGTCATCTCATATCTATAGGAAAATGTGTTTGCAAACTAGCATGTGCCTTTTAACTTTTTGGTTTTGCCTCTATGTATTAACTATAAATGGGGACATTTTATAATCTAAATAAGTAAAGTTATGAAACATTAAACTTGATGATAAAATTCAAGGATAAACTAGTAGAACTTCAGTGGCATATGAGTGGCCCAGTTCGTTTAAGCGGCTGCCTTCACCTCGGGTCATGATCCTGGAGTCCCAGGATCAAATTCTGCATTGGGCTCCCTGCTCTGCAGGGGAGTCTGCTTCTCCCTCTGACCCTTCTGCCCTCTCATGTGCTCTCTCTCATTCTCTCTCTCCCAAATAAATAAATTAAATCTTAAAAAAAAAAAGAAACAAAAAACTAGTAGAATTTCAGTGAGAGTAGAGTATAGAGCTTTTGGAATCTGGCCTTATAACAGGCATGCAGACATACTTTGTTATCATTCTGCCTCTAGGAATCTTGTATGTAACTAAATGCAAATAATGGACTGATTTCTCTAGGACCAGCACAGCTTCGTGATTAACCAGGAGGCTAATTTCAAAATAGTTCCTTTCCTGATACTCATGTTTACTGTTGATGTGTCATTGCTTAGTCACTTCAGCTGTATTCAGAGCATCCTCATTTTATAGTCCAGGAAACAGACCTTCAGTCAAATGACTTTTTACCAAGGAAGAAAAGCATCAAGGGATAAATAAAATTCATTTTACACTGGAATTTAGTACCTCTTAATACCTCTGTGCCGTATCTGAAACTTGAGTCATAATGCTCTTCCGACTAAGTCAGCCAGGTTCCCCTGTATTTTCTAATCTGTTCTATTCCTTTCTTTTTTCTTTAATGTTGTTCAGATCTACTGAACTGAGTTCATGGCCAGTAAGAGGTGTGACCTGCAATTTGAATAACACTGGTCTAAATGAATTTCTCGTTGTATTCCTCATTTTAATCATGAGAAAAGGGATTAGCAGCTTGATTTGAAGGACTGAAGTTTGCTCACTGGTATACTGCAGTTCCTTTCTCTCTGAAATGTTCTGGAAAATAACCTTGGATAGCAGGAATATAAAAATGCAAGAGAATCACCCCTGGGCATAAAAATATATGTTTATTTAAAAAAAAAAAAAAAAAGGACTGCCTTTGCCATATTCCAAAGTAAAAAAAAAAAGATTGTTCGTGAAAACCCTCAGTGTCAATCCACTTGGAAGCCCGCTCACTCTCAGGCGCTTTTTTCTTTCCTTTATGTTCTCACCTTCATTTAATAAACTTTCACTTCACTTTGCCCTTTAAAAAAAAAAAAATGCAAGAGAATCTTTAAAAATATGCAAGAATTGGGTTCAAACTGAGCCCCTAGTTGTGTGTGTGTGTGTGTACATAGATAAATCTTAGATAAATCTTGTGGTCCAAGGCTCCTCACTGTGATCTGGCCTGGGCCCTATTCCTAGAAGGTATTCAGTAAATATTTGTTGTCTGAATGAGTGACAGTGGTACCTACTGGTTTTCTTTAAAAGGACAAGGGATGTCAAGAGAAACTTGAGGCAACTGTATCCAATCATGGGGCCTATGTTGCCATTCATTAAAAAGTACTTTCTTTTTTTTTTTTTTTTTTTTAAGATTTTATTTATTTTTTTGACAGAGAGAGAGAGAAAGATCACAAGTAGGCAGAGAGGCAGAGAGAGAGAGGGAAGTAGGCTCCCAGTCGAGCAGAGAGCCCAATGTGGGGCTCAATCCCAGGACCCTGAGACCATAATCTGAGCCAAAGGCAGCGGCTTAACCCACTGAGCTACCCAGGCACCCCTTTTAAAAAGTACTTTAAGTCTTCATAGATTGATCCTAAGTTCAGCTTAATATGTTGAAGCCATGACCTGGTTCTTAGTCCTGACCTCAGGGTCATTTTTCTGGGACTGATTTTATTCTTCTGAAAATGAGTGCTTTGGGAATTAAAATCGTTAGTTTCCACATTATTGGTAGTCATGATTCCTGGGGGAAGCGCCAAGGAATACTGGTTTTTGTACCCTATGTGTGAACTTCAAATGGTTTGACTTGTTTGAACTACGACTATTATATAGCTACTTCCATGATCACATGTTTTTCTGTTGAGGTTTGCTACATATTTATAATTATACCACCTATCAGTCCATCAGTATTAGTAGGCAGCAGAAGTATATCTGCACATTAGAAGATGACAACCATGATTTCATTTTAACATCAGAGCACCTTGGTACAGTATGTCAGGAAATGTGGATCAGGCCTGGGTAACCCTTTCCAGTTCTGGACACCACTCTGTTTTCAGAGATCCCTGTCTATTGCCACATGCTTTCTTTCTCTTGCAGTATTCCCTCTTAACATATCTTCTTCCTTTTTCTACAGGAATGACATCTTTGTGTTCCTGCTAAGCACACGAGCTGGAGGACTTGGTATCAATCTCACTGCTGCAGATACAGTGAGTAATAAGAGCACAACATACCAGATATGCAGGTTTTAAATATGTTGTTCAGTTGGCATTACCCTTTACTTTGGGTCACACTTTTTATTTCTTTGCCTCATTATGTTAAAAGATAATAGTTGCGTTTTGGCTGGAACTGGGACATTTTAGCTTTCCTTCTGGACTTTGCTGTCCATTCTGTGTGAATAGGTTTCTTACACATTCATTCAACAAATTTTTTTTTTTTTTAAGATTTTATTTATTTATTTGACAGAGAGAAATCACAAGTAGATGGAGAGGCAGGCAGAGAGAGAGAGAGGGAAGCAGGCTCCCTGCTGAGCAGACAGCCCGATGCGGGACTCGATCCCAGGACCCTGAGATCATGACCTGAGCCGAAGGCAGCGGCTTAACCCACTGAGCCACCCAGGCGCCCCTCATTCAACAAATTTTTAGTGAATGCCAACTATGTGTCCAATATTGTTCTAAACACTTGGAGTACCTCAGTGAATAAACAGATTTAAATAATCTGGCTGGGTTAACAATTTGTTTTTAGGAGCTATAACTGAACAAATCAGAAATTATTGTTTTATTGCTTTTATGCATTATTCCACCATGGGAAAAACTCATTTTTTTTTATCCCAAACTTCACAATGAAATTGTTAATTTTAAAAATGAAGACATTGTATCAAAATTATTTATCCTTTCATACCCAGCCTCCTTGGAAGAATACTTCAGTTGACTGAAGTGGAAAAGAACATTCCTTTTGAATCTCGGAATTTTTCCCAGTGTTCAAATATATTTAATAACAATTTCAGTAACCTTGAGACATAAAAATGCATATGAAATTGTTTTGTAGCATGTAATGGCTCTAAAAATGTCATTTTATGTGGCTACTGTGGTGCTTTTTGAAATATAGAGCATGAAAATTCCCAGAAACAGGAGGAGAATGCAAACCCTGTAGAGTCATGGAGAAATGAGGTAGAAGGGGGAGAAGAGGTATGAATAGACTCACAAGCTACAGAGCTAGAACTAGAGCCCATGTTCCCTAATCTGCACCCCTAGGCTATGTCCACTCTCTCTCCTTATTAACTGCTATACCGTAGGGCTACCCGACCTCAAGAAAGAAGCAGATTCTGTAACATCACTAAGTAGAATATACAGAACTCAGCTGTACCTTCCTTGGCACGTAAAACTCATCAGCCAGTTAACCAGGTTTGGACAAGACTCCAGGGCCTAAGAACTGCTGGAAGCGTCGCTGGATCGATGCTAGATCTAACGTACCCATCATCAGCTTCGGTCATCTTAAGGGAAGGCTGTCATTGGTGGTTGCTATGTTGTGGGTTCTCTGACGTGGTGGCTCACTTGATGTGACATCAGAGAGCAGAAATTTGGCTTTCTCTTTACTCCTTGGTTCTCAGCTCTATTTTTTAAGCATTCCATACTGTCCTAACTTAGTCATAATCTCAATGTGAGTACAGGAGTCACCACTTTCTCCTAGTGAATCTTTCGGAGTCCAGTCTCAGCCTCCAGCCCCATATTAATTCTCTTGGTTTACTTACACCCTTCTTTGTTACCCATGCCGCTGAGTTTGCCTCAAACTCTCAGGGAGTCTTCATCATCTTACAAGACAAAGGATAAGCTCCTTTACATGGCACACGGTGCCCTTTATTTTGTGGCTTTTATCCTTTTCAGTCTAACTGCCAGACCCCTTCTCAAAATTTATGTTCCAGAAGTAATGATTGACTTTTTGTGCTTGGATATACCATACTGTATTACACTGCTGCACGAACTCTTTGCTCAGCACCTTTTCCACCTGGTAAACTTCTGTTTATTCTTCAAGACACCATTCATGATTGGGGATGGTTGTTTTATGTGCGCTGGTGTAGCTTCTCTGATAAGGTGACACTTGAGCCAAGATCTAAAGAAAGTAAGAAAGCAAGCCAAGCATGTATCTGGCAGAAGGAAGAGCATTCCGTGCAGAAGAGATAAGTGCAAAGCCCTGTGGCGAGAACATGCTTGGCGTGATCGGACCACAGTGAGCAGCCGTTTGTAGGTGAAACAGAACGGATGAGCAGGAGAGGCTGCCAGATAAGTGTTGTGAAGCAGATCGTGGAAGGCTTCATGGGCTTGTAAGACTTTTGAGATGGGAGGCCCCTGGAAGCATTTGAACAGAGCGGTAACTTGATGTGGCTTGAGTTTTAAATGTATCCCTCTGGTTTTGGGGAATAGTGTGGGAAGATCTACAAGGAGAAAGGTAAAAGCAGGAAGTTCAGGTAAGAGTTAGACACTACATGATGGTGACTTGGACAGGTGTAGAAGCTGAAGGCGGGCGGAAATAATAGGAATTGCCATGTGTTTTGGAGGCACAGGCTGTAGAGTTTGTTGCTACGTTGGATGTGGGATATGTAGGAGGTGTCAAAGAAAACTCCCAAGATGTTTGACTTAGGCACCTGGCATGATGGAGACATCAATTACCAATTAAAGGGAAGATGCTGGGAGGAACGGGTTTGAGAGGGGAAATTGAGAGTTTGGTTTGGGGTGTATTCAGTTCAAGATTCTTAGCAAACATTGAAGGGCAAGGTCACCCAGGCAGCAGGGTCTGGAGTTCAGTAGAAGGCATAAGTTCATGTAATTAAAACGCATCTCAGCTTGCCTGTCTCAGGTTTGGTCTGTGGTTTCTTAAGTAGTTATTGGAGCACCTGGGTGACTCAGTCAGTTAAACTTGATTTTGGCTCAGGTCATGATCTCAGGGTCTGCTCACTGGTGGGCAGTGTGGTCTGCTTGTCTCCCTCTGCCCCCCCCCCCCCCCCCCCCGCTCATTTGCACGCTTTTTCTCTTTTGCAAATCAATAAATCTTTAAAAAGGGACAGGATAGTTCTTCTAGTCATTTATTTGCATAGTCAAGAAAAAAACAGATTTGAGCAAGGAAATCCTGCTTTATGCTTCCAGTATTCACATAATTTGCCCTGTGAGGTTAGGAGCTCCTGCCAGCCACAGAGAAACAAAGTAGGCTGAACCCATCCCTAGAGGAGTAGAGGTAGGAATTCCCTTTTCATCCTAGGAACTAGAGAGAAAGGGCTCTGAATGTTCTGAGTTCCTAGTTCCAAAGTAATTTACATTTAATTTTGAGGGGAAGGCTTTGGGGACCTACTTGTAAATCAGAACCTCCTGGAATACTTCTCAGTAAAATGTTCCTCAAGATTGAAATGAATTTCTAGGTTATGCTTTGTGTGAAGTCAGTATGTGTGTGTGTGTGTGTGTGTGTGTGTGTGTGAGAGAGAGAGAGAGAGAGAGATTAGAGAAACAATAGGCTTAACTGCTTGCCTGGCATTCTTCCTTTGTCCTAAGATTTATTTAGCTTTGGAAGATTCCCCAGAACCATTTATGGACAAGGAAGAGGTTAGTCAGCCTAAGATGTCAGGAAAAACTTAATGTCTTATGATTGAAAATGCATATATAAACGTGTATTTTGTAAACAGTGGGACTCTGGCCCACTCTGTTAGTTAAAAACAAGATTTTAGCATATGATTAATGGCCCCTTATTGTTTTGTTCTTTGTATATTTTTCCTAAAGTAGGGATCTCTTTGCATTTGTCTGTCTTTAGTGAGGGGTTGTTATAAACTGCGCTGTTTGTTTTGTTCTTTTTTTTTTTTTTTTAAGATTTTATTTATTTATTTGACAGAGATCACAAGCAGGTAGAGAGGCAGGCAGAGAGAGAGAGGGTAAAGCAGGCTCCCCGCTGAGCAGAGAGCCCGAAGCGGGGCTCCATCCCAGGACCCTGGGATCATGACCTGAGCCGAAGGCAGAGGCTTTAACCCACTGAGCCACCCAGGTGCCCCATGTTTGTTTTGTTCTTGGGTCAGACCTGTTTTAAATGCTCACATGTAGAGAAAGAAGGAGGAGCATTTCTCTCTTGGTGGCAATGTGAGGATTCTTCTATGTCCCATGAGGCAATAGGGGACAGACAGCTTTCGGCCTTCCCAATGCTGAGCTCCCACCGATTCTCTTGGGTGAGAGTTTCACCCTCCAAGCGTTGGTCCAACTTTTCCCAGTTCCTCTCAAAATGTTCCTGTTTTCTATTTCACTCCCTCATTCCCTGCAACTCCCTCTCATTGACCTATAAAGCCAGTGCCTCCACCCCTCCTCAGCTGTCACCTCCCTCTCCCCTCATGCCGTCCGGCTTGGCATGTACAGCTTCACGGAGGTGCTCTCTCTTAATACATTTCCACTTAGTCATTGCTGGGCCATGCTTTGTGGCCATCCATTGATTTGCTTTCCTCTTTACTGGCTAAGTTAGTTGTTCTTATCCTTTAATTGTTAGTTGTTTTTCTCTAGAATGTCTCGCTGAGCTCCATAAACCTGAATACCGAATCTAGGTATCCTCACTTTCCCACTGTGGGGAAACCTTCTATCTGGTTTGGTTTTTAGTTCTCCCCTTCTTGTTTTAGTTCTTTTAGTTCTCCCGTTCTTGTTTTAACTTACCTAGCTTGTGGATACTTCATACTTTTTCCTGATAAGTATTTTTCTTAAGAAAATCTTATTTTATTCAAGTCCTCCCAAATTCCCCATCTCTTTTAACCCATTTAAATGATAATTAGTTGGGACGCCTGGGTGGCTCAGTTGGTTAAGCAGCTGCCTTTGGCTCAGGTCATGATCCCAGCATCCTGGGATCGAGTCCCACATCGGGCTCCTTGCTCAGCGGGGAGCCTGCTTCTCCCTCTGCCTCTGCCTGCCATTCTGTCTGCCTGTGCGCGCTCTCTCCCCCTCTCTCTCTCTGATAAATAAATAAAATCTTATAAAAATAAATAAAAATAAATAAAAAATAAATAAATGATAATTAGTCACTAAATGTGGGAGTTACTTTGAAGTTAAATTGCCAACCTCTCCCCTTAGCTTTAATTTTTTTTACCTTTTATGAGCTCAAAAAACCTAAGTTGAATCAGATCTGGTTGCCACTGACACTTCCAGGAAAAAATGTGAATGTTAAGAAAGCACCTATGAAATGATTCATAATATAGAACTTCCCATTACAAATTCCTGCTGCACCATTGCCTCAGGCTTAGGTAACTAACTAAGGGTACTATCTTTTGGATGAGACATCAACTGTCATTTTCCAGTAATAGTCATTTTAGATGTGTTGAGCAAGTAGTGTTTCTCCCCTATCCAATCAGAGGCCTCCATTACATTAACTCTGTCTTCTCGTCCTTGTTCTCTCTGAAAGTTTAAAGTAGATTTTCTATAATTTTGCATATCCTGTTGAATCTCCAAAATATCCTGTCATCAGGTTTGCTCTGCTCCTTTACAAATGTAAGCATTGTGTGCTTCGAAATCCTAGGTCTGTGGACACTGTGGATAGCAGTAAGTTTTCACAATGATTTTCTTCTCTTTGTCAGGCAGTTAGTAATTTTCTTCCTGAGGATTCTGACTGATGCTAAAAATTGTGGGATTATACCTCATGTAAAAGCAAGACAAAAGATGCAGCATCAGAAAGAGCCAGTGGCAGTGTCAGGATGGCCGAGTGGTCTAAGGCGCCAGACTCAAGCACAGCTTCCAGAAAGAGCCAGTGGGGGTTTTCCTATTGTAGGCAATAGTGTTGAAAATGCTGATGCCTTTTGTCCATCTTCACTCAAAGTCTGAATTCTGCAGAGAATGGCAGAATTGTGTCCAATTTTAAATGAGAGAACAAATAAATTACTTCGGAGTAAATCACTCAGTTTACATTTTTAGGCTTGGTCTAGTGTTGATCGGTCCCCTTAGAGATTCTAGTATTAATTGTCTAGTATTTGTGGCATTCTTCTTTACACTGATGGATGCTCTCTGTTCTACAATATGACTAGATAGGGAGATTTTTTAAATAATACACATGGAATAATTGGACACCCATAGAAGATAGTGATTAAGTGAGAACTTGGGCCAGGATAGGCAATGCGAGTATTGTTAATAGTGCAGGTTGTGGAAGGAGCCTGTTAGGACTCAGGCCAGTCTCTTTCTGATTGATAAAGGAAACACACAAGGTTTGTGTGAAAATTTAGTGACCCATGTATGCACACTATTGCCAGATACATTGTAAGTGCTGAACAGATTTTCACCATTATTATTGCTAGTAGGAATCCATGAGGAATAGGAAAAGGGACATTGTTACAGTCAGGAGAAATCAGGAAGGCCTTCTTGAACGTGGGAAGCTTGAATCAGACCTTAAAGGACCAATAGAGAAGAATTGAGGGTCTATAGGTCAGAAAAAAAGCTTAAGCAAAAAGTGGTGCAGACAGTCATAAGTGAGGAGCACTGAAAAGACCTCTCTAACAGAAAGGAAGGGACATGTTTATTTTAGAAAAGAATAGAAATGAAGTTGGCTTAGTATAGCAGGACCTGATTGTTAAGGGGAGTTTGGGCTTGGTGTGTTACTGCGTAACTGGCAGGGAAATAGAGTGGGCTAGAGTGGTACCCAAAGTAGACTTAAAAAAAAGAGAAACTGAACTCTTGAAAGCCTGCTGGTCTGACAGTGGCAGCGATCCAGGTGTAGGTGATAAGGTCCCAGTTCAGAATAGGGACAGTGGGACTGTAAAAATGAGAGGTTCATTCTGAAGAAGCAGTGGCTGGATTTGGTGACTTGCTTGAATATGGATGAGGACACATGAGGACCATTTGGAACTGGCTTTCTTTCAGGAAGTCTCCTGTATTGAATAGTAGCCTCAGGGCTGAGGACCCAGGAGTCTTTTGGCTGTAGGATCACTTGTGGAGGAGAGGAGAGGAGAGTACATTCTGCTGTTCTTTATGTTTGTTGTTCAGCATACCAGAAGTAGCTTCTAGGAAACCTTTAAATGTTTCTTTGCTGAATTCAAGGGATAGGAAATAAGAGCTGGAGAATGCCAGGAAAGCTATGCCTATCCCTTACCATAGTAGACTAAGTGTTAAAGAGAAGGCTTTCAGGGGCGCCTGGGTGGCTCAGTGGTTTGGGCTGCTGCCTTTGGCTCGGGTCATGATCTCAGGGTCCTGGGATCGAGCCCCGCATCGGGCTCCCTGCTCCGCAGGAAGCCTGCTTCCCTCTCTCTCTCTCTCTGCCTGCCTCTCTGCCTACTTGTGATCTCCGTCTTTCAAATAAATAAATAAAATCTTTAAAAAAAAAAAAAAAAAAGAGAAGGCTTTCAGACATGCTGGGCTGGCTCAGTTGGAAGAACATGTAGCTCTTGAACTTGGGGTCATGAGTTCAAGGTCCACATTGAGGGTAGAAATTGCTTAAATAAATACATGAAAACTTTTAAAAAAAGAGAGAAAGAAGGTTTTCATATTCCCCCACCTCATAGGCCTACCAGGTACTTAGGCTCTGTGATCCTAGATAAATTCTGTAATTTCCTTGTGTCTCAGTTTCCTCATCTATAAAATGGGGGTCTTAATAGTACCTAAATCATAGTGATTATGGGATTTAAGTGAATTAATACACATAAAGCAACTAGAACAGTGACTGGCACATAGTGAGCACTAAGTATTAGGTAGGTAACTATTAATATTATTGCTGTTCCCTCTTTTTAAATGAAAATCCGGGGTGGGGAGGTGGGGGAGCTAGAGTATGTCTCTTTTGCCCAAGGCAAGTGAAAGACTGGCTTGGTTTTTATGAGTAGATGTGCATTCATCTTCATGCCCTTAATGCAGGGGCTGCAAGTGACTGGCTTGCCCTCGGAATTCCTGGTCTTGCCATAAGAGATGTATTTGTCTTTGATGTATTCTTGTTCTGCCCGTGCAGGTGATTTTTTATGATAGTGACTGGAATCCCACTGTGGACCAACAGGCCATGGACAGGGCCCACCGCTTGGGGCAGACAAAGCAGGTTACCGTGTACCGGCTCATCTGTAAAGGCACCATTGAAGAGCGCATTCTACAGCGAGCCAAGGAGAAGAGTGAGGTAAGCAACAGGCAGAGGAAGTAGTGCAGTGGTGGAGAAGCTGGAAAGTCAGCCGCGTGTACTGGGCTAAGACTCTTTCTTGCCTTCCATGGATCAGAAGGGGATGAAAAGTTCTTCTGAATAGAAAATAAAATCAAGTCCTACTGCCTTGGCTATTCATTCCTCACTCCTTTTCTGTCCTAATGGTGTCTACAGGCTAGATAGGGCTGTGGTTCGTGGGAGGGTGACACCAGTCATGGCTCTCCTGTTTCACATACTTTCCCATTCAGGGAAAGAAAGAATGACATTTGAGCTCTTCCTAGTACTCTCAATTTGACGATCTCTAATTTGCTAGTTTCCTTGATTTTTTTTTTTAAGATTTTATTTATTTATTTGACAGATAGAAATCACAGGTAGGCAGAGAGAGAGGAAGGGAAGCAGGCTCCTTGCTGAGCAGAGGCTTGATCCCAGGATCCCGGGATCACGACCTGAGCTGAAGGCAGAGGCTTTAACCCACTGAGCCACCCAGGTGCCCCTTCATCTTGATTTCAATATTATTGGATCTTCTAGCTATCAATTAGCAGTCCCAAGCAAAAATAGTTTTCATTGTTCTTTCTGTCGGATAAATAATCTGGATGAGCTGGTGAGATAAATGAGAATCAAGTGCCAGAGGAGCAGATTGAGAAAGATGTCACCTTCTTTCTGGATATTAGCCATAAGGGAATGGGTGCCTGCTGGTGATGTTTTGATCTGCTTTGGTATAGATTCAGCGGATGGTGATTTCTGGTGGGAACTTCAAACCAGATACTTTGAAACCCAAAGAGGTAGTTAGTCTTCTTCTGGATGATGAAGAGCTGGAGAAGAAATGTACGTACCCTATACCTCTTACTAAAGCTCTCTCTTCCCTACAGAAAATTTTTCTCTGTCCCCTCCCATCCAAAAATGATAGGGCTCCTTGGCTGTGTGCTAAGGGTAAGCAAAGCCAAAGACTATATTTGGGGAGAAATGTTTTTCATGTTAAATTAAAACCCAAACAAGAATGTGTTACGGAGTAGAAGGCAAAACTCAATTTGTTTTAAAAGTACTATGACTTTGAATAAATTTGCATCAGGGAGGCTATATCCCTAGACTCCTCAGCAGTAATGAATTTACTCTTTCTGTCTAAAGAAATGCTTTTATGGAGAAGTTGGGAGAAACACTGCTATAGCACTTCTCCCATGTATTGCTGACTTTGAGAACAGTTGGTTTCAGAATTACCTTGTGAGCCTCTGGGGATGTCAGTATCACATCAAGGAAGTATGTCTTACAGTGCTCACAATAGCCACCACCTTCTAAAACCCTTTCAGGACTCTGCAACTGTATTAAAAGGTTGAAAAGAAAAGAGGAAAGAATAAAGTCAAGAAATGGACCATGACAGTTTAACCGAATGATGGTTTGAACCCCAAAACTGTTAAAAATCCAAGAACTCTGTTCCCTCTCCATGTTAAAAAACCAGTTAATCTGCCCTAGACTAAAGTCCTGTCCTAGAACATAAATACCAGAGGATGTGGCCAACTTAATTTCAGAGAATGAGGATTCTGATTACCACAGGCACTTCATCAGATCTTCACATCTTTTTAATTTTCTTGTTAGTGAGACTGCGGCAAGAAGAGAAACGGCAGCAGGAGGAAACCAACCGAGTCAAAGAACGCAAGCGCAAGCGGGAAAAGTATGCAGAAAAGGTATCTCAAGGTTGGGTGGCCATCAGGGACCAGTAGGGGACAGGGCAGTGCTTTAAAAAAGGCTTTGGGTCCACGGTTGGTATCCAGCTTCAGCTCTGTATGTGGTGAGTAGTAGTTCTATGCTGATTGACATTTGACCAGGAGAAATGTGGCCTTGGTAGACCGGTAGTCCCCACACAGACATACCTTGTTTGGTCGCATGGAATTCTGGAAACTATTTGTTGGGGTTATTGCAAAGCATGGGGCTAAATATGGATGAGATGAATCTTACTTACATTATCAGATTCCACAGAATCTTAGAAAAGGCCTAAGAGGTCATTATATCCAATCCTACTTTAATTCTGCTAGTCATCTGCTGTCAGCAAAAGAAATCACTGACCAGTCTGTTCATCTTTTTTTTCTCTAATTTATACGAAAGATTAGAGCTGGTTTTTGTCTCCCTTCTGACATTTCCCACTTAACCCCACCAGGCCAACTGCAAAATGGAATGTAGTTCCCCTTACATTTCTCCCTGTCTTACTGTTTCTGCCAGAGTTTTATTTCAGTGATCCTTATTCCTGGTCTTTATTGAGAAGTGAATCCAAGTGAGGCTTTCAGGATTTATTCATGTTTCAGGAGTCAGCCCATTGGTTCCAACCAGGTTCCCAGATTTAACACTGAAGTATTGTTAGTTCAGAACCACTTTACTAGCTTCCAGAAAGTACTTCCTAATATTTTCTAGTGGATTTGGTTTACCTTTGAGTCGTGCTGCCCTTCCCACTTTTATCAGCCCTGATCTTGGATAAGGTAGCTACCATGGGCTTCAGGCATGTGGATCGCTCTGGGTCCTCAGGCCAACCAGTTGTCCAGGCTTCATTTCCATGGACTTTGATTTGTCTGAAGCCTATTGTCTGGCCACATGTTAACTGATTCTGTAATAAGTGGAGGTTGAGTTCTTCCCCTTATCCAAGCTTGTGTTGGACCTCATGTCCCTTGTCCCTTTGGCCATAAGACCTTGACTGATAGCAACCTCGGAGCTTGTCTGTATGACTTGACCATCTTCCAGTAGATACACCAACTCTTCCTTTTGTAAAATCCACACCCTCATCTGTACCTTCTGCTAAGCAGAACTGTCTCTAACATGAAGGATGCCTTGGTACTCACTATATCAAAGTTGAAAATCTAGGAACTGTGACTCCACCCTCAAATCTCTAACCCATTACTTACTACTATTTAGAATTAAAATAGCTTCAATATTCAGAAATAACATCAAAGAAGAAAAGATGGGGTTTGTTTTTTATTTGTTCATTTGTTTTTTTAGCCCAAATTCAGTAAATTTACTTTGCAATACAGTTGATACCATGAGCATTATTGAGCCAACAGGATAGCAAAATAAAAAGCTGTCTAAAGTTAAAGGCACAATACATTAACAAACAAATGACCCTCAGTCACGGAATTATAAATGCAGTTTGGAATGGAGGTTGACGGGAGGGGAATTAATCCAGACTACAGCAATGAAATCCTTGAACCACAGCAGGTGGTTTTCTAATACAGAGTGTTATAGGGTTTACTGATTTTGCATCAGAAGCCATCCGTGCTCTGAGTAGAGAAATTTCAGATAGTGGCGACTGGGTGGCTCAGTGGGTTAAAGCCTCTGCCTTTGGCTCAGGTCATGATCCCAGGGTTCCAAGATCGAGTCCCACATCGGGCTCTCTGCTCAGCAGGGAGCCTGCTTCCTCCTCTCTCCCTCTGCCTGCTTCTCTGCCTACTTGTGATCTCTGACTGTCAAATAAATAAATAATCTAAAAAAAAAAAAGAAGAAATTTCAGATAAACATCCAGTCGTAGTATAAACCACACAAAGACATTAACCCTGATGTAGGGGTGGGTACAGATGCCTTTAGATGCAGTGAGTGGATGTGATTCTTAGAATTTTCTAAGCACATTCTGCGATTTCAGGTCCCTAATCTGTAACAGAGCCCTAGATAGTTCTAGACCTGCTTAATGTAGCTCAACCCATAAGCATTTACATGTAAACTGAGAAAGTAATGACAAAAGCAACTCATTATTTCTTGGGTATGATAAGAACCTTTGTCCTCCTTATGCATACTTAAAAAGAAGGCAGAATGAAAACAGATGTGCAGAAAATACACTAAAGGCACTGGGCCTCCCTCTTGGAGGACGGAATCAGTTCCATCCCTGTGAGTGCTGTGGCTCGGACATGCCCTTCAAGGGTCAGGCTTTGTGCAGCCCTGATGCAGTGTGACTGGCCTGCCTTGTACCTCTGTATTACTGGGGTAGAATATACATAAATTCTTCTTAAGCTTTTCCTTTCCTTCTTCCTTAGGAGTTTTTTCCTTCCTTAAAAGTATGCTAATTGGGGAGGGGGAAAAACCTGCCAGTTTATAGAGAGTCAGATTTCTGTCATCACTTTCTTTTCCAACCCCTTTTCTTTTGGTGCCTATCTTCATGCTTTTTCCAAATTTCTTGATTTGTGTGTTCCCAGAAGAAAAAGGAAGATGAATTGGATGGGAAAAGGAGAAAGGAGGGTGTGAACCTAGTAATCCCATTTGTTCCCTCGGCTGATAACTCCAACCTCTCTGCTGACGGGGACGACTCCTTCATTAGCGTGGACTCGGCCATGCCCAGCCCTTTCAGTGAGGTGAGGCTCCTTTTAGATGCCTTCATCCCGGCAGTGGGGACTATGTCCTGATCTGGTAGCCTTTGCTTCTCCTGGAGTTCTCCTGCCTTGGGGAAGGGGGCTGCACATGGAATCCATAAGGGAAAAAGGAAATGAGGACAGGCTGGCTTCTCTGGAGCCAGAGCAGGGAATTTTACCCTCAGGAACGAAGCCAGGCAGGAGAGGGAAATAGTGACAAGGGCTGAGAAACACGTCCTCACATGGGTCTGAGGGCCATGGGCTGTGGGCACCAAGAATGGTGGTGATCTCGACCCTTCCTCCTCCAGATCTCCATCAGCAGTGAGCTGCACACCGGCTCCATCCCCCCTGATGAGAGCAGCAGTGATATGCTAGTCATCGTGGACGACCCAGCCTCGTCAGCCCCCCAGTCTCGGGCCACCAACTCTCCTGCCTCCATAACAGGCTCCGTTTCAGATACTGTGAATGGTGAGTGGTACTGCTGTCTCGTACAGCTTGGGCCTGGTCCAGTGCCTCAGGAGAGGTGTTGGTTTCGTGCTGGATGAAGTCCCAACTCCTACGATCATGGCATTTTCTACTATCTGTGAAGAAGAGTGGAGTGGAGGAAAAAGGAGAATTGATAGGCTTATTCTTTCACTAGCTCTGTCAAGTGAAAGGGAGAAAGAACTTTATAAAGATTTCAAACTTCTTTGTTTTCTAGTCAGCCCTGTATTTCATATTCCACCTTCATTTTTGCTAGTTTTTAATTAAAGTTTGCTTCTCTGGGCCTTTCTTCACTTTGGTCTGTGGGGCCCAGTGGTGCTATTTCTTGAGGAGCTCTAGCTTTAAAACTTGGGAGTAAAAGCTGACTCAACAAGGCAGGAGCACATTGAAGCACACAGGTGAACCACAGGCAGTACACGCCTGGGGTTCCTTTAGTAATGATCTAGTTTAAGGAAGAAATTCAGTTGTAATGCAACCACTCATTTCAAATGAAAAGCAACTTAAGGAATCCGGCTGTGTTAACCGTTCAGAATTCTTACTAACTCTGTGACTCCTTGGCCCAGCCATTAAATGGGGACGGATCCCTCCATGGGAATCCTAAAAACCCCGAGAGCCAGCCCTACCTGTCCGCGGAAGATTCTGTTAACATGTAAAGAGATTGACTCTTTTTCCCTCTTGGCCCATTTGTTCCCACAGGAATTTCCATTCAGGAAATGCCAGCTGCAGGACGTGGTCACTCAGCTCGAAGCCGAGGCCGCCCCAAAGGTTCAGGAAGCACAGCCAAAGGAGCAGGGAAAGGCCGGAGCAGGAAGTCCACCGCAGGCAGTGCTGCTGCAATGGCAGGAGCCAAAGCAGGGGCCGCGGCAGCCTCAGCAGCAGCCTATGCTGCATACGGGTACAATGTGTCTAAAGGTGCGGAGGCCCCGGGGCAGGGGTGAGCTGTAGGCTCCATTCTGGAGAGGGACCGTCTAGAGGGTCTGTGGAGTGTTCTGCCCAGAGAGCAGGTAGGGCACCCCCTGGGCCAGGAGGCTCCTTCCCGGAGGCCTCATTGGGTTTTGCTTCTGTACTGAGCACTCCTGACTCTGCCCTTGCCCTTGTGGCTTAGTACAGTTTCACCTTCGAAGTGGAAGTAACTACAAAGAGAGCTGAATTGCTGGACTATACTGCGTTAAATAATCATAGTTCTTCCTGCTTTGAGAACTGATGTTTTTTCCAAGATGCATGTTTTAGTAATTATAGTTCAGTAATCTGGGCTAGCATTGTCTGCGTTTGCCACCACCCGCGCCGTGTGCGTGAGAGTGTAACACATGGCCCCGCTCTGGAGTGACTAGTGGAAGTGAGAAGAGGGAGCCATCTGCGGACTGTGTTTAACAGCAGTGCAGATAGTGTGCGTGTACTGAGTGACAGAAAGGGGGAGGCCTTAATTGTAGCTGTAGCTTGGAAGAAGGGGGAAACTATGGATCTGAAGACAGAGTTGCCAGGCTGTAATTCAGAAAGGAGAAGGATGACGAAGGAAGTGGCATATCCGGGGCCACCGAGCAGGTCAGTCAGGCCGTGCTCAAGAGGGGCAGTTGGAGTCAAGAGAGGAAACACATGGCAGGACCTGATGGACAAGAGCTTCTCAGGTGTGGGATGAGGAGCTCTGGAAAGGGAGGTGGCTATGGTGAGCTCCGCGTGTGGATGTTGATAAGCGCAGCCTGTAGGACAGCTATGAGGGGTGTGAAGGAGAGCGCCATTTACCGCCTTGTCCACATTCACAGCCTGGGTTTGGTGTTTAGCTGAGAGTGTTGTAGCAGGTGTTGCCCATGACTGGATGGAAGGTGTTTAGTAAATGTGAGTCCCCCTCCCCATCCTCCTATGGCAGGAATCTTATGGGTTTGTTCGTTCAATGAGTATGATATATACTTAGTCCAGCATTTCTTAACCTTTTGTCAGCTCATCACATCCTTGGAAAACAGCAGTCATATCAGCAGTCAAGGCTGCCATGGCAAGGGTCTCACCCAGACAGACAGAGCACAACACCCATCAGGCTTTCTTCTGGAGATCTGGTCTGAGAAGGGGCAGGAGGGGTGAAGGAGGCAGAATGTCACGAGGAAAATTGACAATGCTTAGTGACTGGGAATGGGAAAACCAGGGAGAGGACCAATGCAGAGATTCCCCAGCAGCTCCAGGGTGGATGGGAAGAGGCAGTTGTGTGCCCACCAGGCACTTCAGTACTCTTTCAGGATAGACCAGTCCGCAGGAAACAACTAAAGCAGATCAGACAGTATGTTAGGAGGTGTAAGTGGATTTGGCTCTACAAGGAGGAAAGAGTTGTCACCCTGGGAGCCATCACTGAGGATGAGCAATTTGAACTGGGTCCCTGAAGTGGCAGAGCTTGGGGAATGGGGGACATCTTGTGAAGTAAAGGAGTGAATAGGAGCAGCTAATCACAAGTGGTGTCCCAAGAAGGAAGAAAGAATATGTAAGAAAATACATTAGTGCCTAAGAAGTTCCATGCCACCCTGCTTCCTTGGCTTCCCCACATTGTGTGATGTGTGCTCTGCCTGTGAGCATCAAGGTGACATCTTACTCCTTGTGGATGAGGTGACGTGGAGAAGGCTGAGGAGGTGTCGTTTTTCCCTGAAAAACACATCCCTCTTACAGAAGAGACAGCTGACAGGAGAGCAAGCAAATGTGCTAGGAAGACATTGGTAAGGAATGGGAGGGGCTGCCCACAAACTCACCTCCAGCAAACTCCAGTAACCAAGGTCGATTCCTGGGGCAGCTCGGACAGGCCTGGTGCCTATACCTACTTGTCTCTTTCTTCATACCCACAGGAATCTCTGCCAGCAGTCCTCTGCAGACGTCTCTTGTTCGGCCTGCTGGCCTTGCTGACTTTGGACCTTCAAGCGCCTCTTCTCCCTTGAGTTCCCCTTTGAGCAAAGGAAATAATGTTCCTGGGACTCCCAAGAGCCTCCACTTGACCAGCAGCCTAGCCCCAGACTCCCTGGTCCGGAAACAGGGCAAAGGCACCAACCCCTCCGGAGGACGGTAACCACCTGGACCTTCTAGCTTCCTTCAACCAAACCAGGGGCCAGAGTCATGGCCCGCATGTGGTCTTTGGATGGCTTGCCCAGTGCAGCGTCTTACATCCCAGGTCAGAGGGCAGAGATGACTAGTTGCAGCAAGGGAAAGACAGGCAGGTGGTTGGTGTGAGCACTTTTCTCACCTGTGTCTCAAGAGGAGTGCTCTGGGAGGTCTGTTAGGAAGAAGGCCCAAGGACAGAGATAGGCCTTGCAGCATCTCAAGTGAACTTGACAGCCACATCTTAAACCTCGCACTAAGGAAGGGCCTGACATAAACCCCCTTTAGATGCTCAGGCACACAGTCTCCCTCCCCATTCCACTTGGGCTCTGGCCATCTCCCTTGCAGAGGCTCTGCAAGTGCTGTGAAGAACCTTCCACGGTAGAGACATCTCTTAGGGCTGTGATTTCCTGTAGGGCTAGGAAAGGAGGAAATCATGTATCTGGCATCGTCAGTTTTTGGGCAACTCCCCATGTCTCCAGATCCCATTTGCCAGAGTGTCAGCACCGAAGAGAACAGCGAGTGCGTGAGAAGGTTAGTGGCTTGTGAGGGTGACACAGGCTAGAGGAGGCATGCCCGGAGGCACCTGTTTTCCCAGCATTTCCTCCCCTGTCCTGCATGGTTCACACCAGAGAACCTTCAGGTCCCACCAGCAACCGTAGCAGCAGCTTCCACCCCAGGACTCCCAGAAGCCAGTAAAGAGACCAGGAGCCACCTTAATCAGCAGGACATCCTCACTGCCCCTCTTGCAGACTCCCCTTGCCCTTCCTGAATGCACAGTCTCCCCATCCCTGCCCTTCAGCCCCCTGCTTGGCTGTATGCACTGTCTGTATTGCACTGAGAAAGGAAGGGACAGCAGGAGTGAGGTGGAGAGGATGGAGAAAGGGCAAAGCTGAGCACCAACCCTCCTGGCCCCACCTCCACCCGCCTGAGCTTGCTTCCCCCCAAGAGGGGCAAAGGGGTGGTGTTTGCATGGGAGGTGTTTCTGCCTGCCCCCAGCCTGATGTCCCTGGTGGAGCGGGTGCTTCCGTGCGGGCCAGCCTCTAATTTGCACACCTGAAAATCGCGGAATTGAGTTTAGACAGATTGATTTTTTAAACTTTTTTTTGGAGTAGGGGTGGTAGGGGAATCATTTAATTTAAATCATTAAGATTCTCCTGCCCAATCCCAGACTCTTGTGTACAGATACTATTTAGAGGGAATCAGAAAAATGCCAAGCCTTTTTTTCTCTTTGAATGTGCTGTCTATTTTTATAACTGAACTTGTACATATGTATAAAGAGAGACACATCTTTCTTTTACTAACTGGAGAAAAAAAAATCTTAAATAAAATGGAGTGAGATAATTTTATGTAAATCAGGGTGTCTGTGGTCTTTGTAGCTGCCTCTTTTAGGGGCACATTAGGGTTCTTGGAGGAATGTGGCAGGGTAAAGGGGAACAGAGCCCCAACAGGTCGTCATTGGGACAAGGAGTGCTGTGTGGGCATTTCCTCAGTGGCATTTTTAATCAGGCTTAGGAATTTGCCTACAGCCATCAGAGAGGAGGTCTGACCAGTCACTGGCATGCCAACGCCAAGGCCCACAGGGTGTGAGCTCCTTATGACTCAGGACCTAGACTCTAAGACTCAGGTGCGTACGGCTTGGTCTGGTCCACCATCAGGTAGCATCATAGTGATAATCGGAACACTGACAGGTTCTTTCTCCAAAAACTATACATGAGAGGTGATCTGGCAGTGTGTGATGTGTCACATCCCCAACTAATAGGAAAACCTTTATGGTCCCAGTTTCTTAAAACTGTTGTGTGCACACAAATGTGTGTATTGGCTGTTCCAGTGCACTGTCTGTGGGTCAGTTACAGCAGCGGAAATATTAACAAACTGTGAATGGAATTCAGTGTTCTCTCGTAGTTAGCAGTGCTTATAAGAATCGTGAATGAAAATAGTGAAATATGTTGCAGTGATTCCAAAGACATCCACACTTTGAAAACAGCTTTCCAATCAGTTGGTAAAGAGCGTTTCCAGCCTAGGCTGGCAGTTGGTGTGTCTCTGATTGAGCGAAACACTGATATGCTCTTGCGTCACCTTCAAGCAGGGCTCATGCTGTTCCCAAGTATGCTGGCCTTGTGGCCTCCCAGGCCTTGGCTCACCCTGCACACCCTTGGCCAGAGTGAGCTGGCTCCTGAGTAGCGGCTGCTCATGGAGTCACAGGGTCAACCTTTGCTTCATTTTGTTGATCTCCAGTACAACTATCATACACGTTGGGTATGTTGTTTTCCCTGCTGCTGGTAAACATGACCCAGGCCTCACACAAAACAGACCACTCACTATCAGTTTCTCAACTAACCATGCATGCTCTCTTGTCATCACCACTGTGGCTTGTGGTTACAACAAGCCCACTAGGATGGGTCCTCTCCAGTTCTCATTACTCAGCAAGGCCCCCAGTGACATTCCTGCTGGAGCCTTGCCAAGGTTGACAGTGGCCACCTCTCTGGGGACCTGACAACTTGGATCCTGTCACAGCTTCATCCAGATGTGAGTAGGCTAATGCCTCTGCCTGAAAAGCATGTTAAGTTTTGGATTAGAGACCTCATCTCCTCGGTCCCCAAACATGCTACAGTATATACTCCCTTTTCGCCCATTTTTAATCCAGTCCCGGGACGCCTGGGTGGTTCAGTTGGTTAAGCAGCTGCCTTCGGCTCAGGTCATGATCCCAGCGTCCTGGGATCGAGTCCCGCATCGGGCTCCTTGCTCGGCGGGGAGTCTGCTTCTCCCTCTGCCTCTGCCTGCCATTCTGTCTGCCTGTGCTTGCTCTCTCCCCATCTCTCTCTCTAATAAATAAATAAAATCTTTAAAAAAAAAAAAAAAAATCCAGTCCCTGAAGAAACAGAGCTAACATTTCATAATGAGGAATGCTCACCACCTTAATGTTCCTCACCTGTCCCTCCCTTCCCTGAGGATAGATGGATGGGACTTGAATATTAAAAGTGAAGGCCTGAAGCTCATTAAGCATCCCCAAGTTACATGATTCATGCTCTGTCTACCCACTTACTGAAGACGTGTCTGTCTCCCATGTGAGAGAGCCAAGCTCTTTTAGGAATGCAGGGAAGCAGTCCCCTAAGTGGGAAAAGGCTGGGGAGGGCTCCTGCCTGCTAAAGGAAGTATCCCTCAGGAAGTCTGGAAGTCCAAGCCTTAGAGTGCAGGTCTGGCCTGGATCACAGTGAGAGATGTCCCTTTGGCCAGGCTCACCTCACTGCATGAGTCAGCTCGGGACGCTAGGTAAGTGAATTTTAAGGTTGTGGGTCAGTATAAGCAGCCATGGAAATGCAGGGTCTGTGGTGGGCTTACTATGCCAGGATCTGTGTATAGGGGTTTGTCAAGGTACCCAGGCCTTTGGGGACACACCAGGTCTTGCTTGTGTCCGTCTAGTCCTGAGGGTCCCCAGGGCTTGCTTGTGTCTGTCTAGTCCTGAGGTTGGGCTGAGCAGGAAGCAGGGCAATGCGGACTGAGCAGTGAGCTGCATTTTTATGCACAGCATTGCCCTAGTGTCTGCCAATGTGTTCCATCTCTAGAGCCTTGATGGCTTGCAGGTGCAGTCTGCAGCCCTCACCGGTGCCACTCACAGCAGGCCATCTATCAGTAGAAACACATCTCCCTAGGGGCACCTGGCTGGCTGGGTCAGAAGAGCATATGACTCTTGATCTTGGGGTCCTGAGTTCAAGCCCCATGTTTGGGTATAGAGATTACTTAAAAAGAAAAAATCTTAAGAAAAGAAACACCCCATCAATGCCAAACTAGATGCTGAGGCAAGATTTGTAAGTTTCAGCTGTCTTCCAAGTTTCAGAGCTCCTCTGATGTGCCTCCATATCTGCAGTGAGTGAGGAGCACGGCGGTATGGCCAGTGCCGGTCTACTTTTAACTGCCAGGCGAAGATTAGGTGTGGAGTTCAACTATAGAGAAAGAAAAGGATTTGAAACCTGAACCATCCCTTAAGGCGGTGTTTCCCAAACTTCATATTCGTGAGTCACCCTGGGATCTTGAGTCGCAGATTTGAGTTTTAGAAGGTCTGGGTGAGACGGGAGAGCGCATTTCTAACACGTCCCATGTGGTGGCCATGCTGCTAGTCCTTGGACAACACCTGACATAACAGGGCCTTCGAGCACCCTCCAGCCGTGCCAGTCGGAGGAAACTTACCTGTCTGGACCTCCCCACGCCAGCCAGGAAACCCTGTATAGGAAATACAATTTTATTCTCTGCCCAATTCCACTGAATCCACCTGATGACAGAAAGTGTTTCCAGGAAAATTCAGCCCTGTACGTAATGTTTCAGGAGGTTTTTGTTTCTTTTGTTGTTCATTTCGAAACTGTCAATAACGATTTTTTTCCCTCACCCTTCCCCTCTGGGTGGCACCTGTTAGACATGTTAGGTACGCTAGCTCTCTGACGTGCGGCTCTTGCTCGGTCCGGTGTGGCCGCTGGCAGCCACTGGAGGGTCTGTGATCCCTAGACTCATTGTTTTGTGCTGCCTGTTGTCTTACCATGGCCACCAGCCTCCTCAGGGCCAGTTAACTGCTTAGCTCATTGCCAAACCCTTCTCAAGGGCCCAGGGAAATTTGGCTGCTCCTCCTGTTTCTCAGAGCCCACTGGCTTGTGAAGCCATGCAGTTTGGGAGGCAGCTGTGGCCAGTGATGGCTGCCAGCGAACCCCTCACATTGTTCATTCACACCACTCAGAGGTAAAAGGTGTGTGAAGGGCAGGATCTATTCTAGAGAAATCAGGCCTCTGGCTATCTTGAAACCATGTGCCTGGGTCTTTGCTCTATGGTAGCAAATGGTGCTGGAAAAGGTCCCTGTGTAGAAGCTCCTGAGGACTGGGGGCAGGACTTTGGGCTATTTCAGTCCTCACAGAAACAACCCACCCATTTGTCACCCTGGAAGTGTCTGGGGCCAACAGTGCCAGGCCTGGGCTGTGGAGATACCAATCTCAGGTGACAGTCACCGGGGCTGGGTTTAAAAGGTGGAAGGAAGGGGGAGGAGGAGGGAGGACATGCCTGAGGCCCACTTCCTCAGTGTTGAGGGCTGGGTATCTCCCTCCTCACCAGGCCTTCCCTCCCCACACCTCTGGCCTCTTCCAGAGTTCGCATTTCTTCCTTGCTTCGGGTCCTCAGACTTGCTGGCTCCCCTTTCCTCTCCGAAACTGCCACCACAGGGCGCCTGGCTGGCTCAGTTCGTAGAGCATAAGACTCTCAATCTCAGGGTTGTAAGTTCAAGACCCACGCTGGGTGTGGAGATTACTTTAAAGATTTAAAATTTAAAACTGCCACCACCCACTCTCTCATTCCACCCCTTCCTCCCACTCCATTATGGCAAGCTACTGGAGGATGCTCCCCCGGTTTTCTCCTAGCTACTGTCAAAAATGAACATCTTGCTTTTTTCTTTGTTAAGGGTTTTTTTGCTCATCAATACAAACAACAGGAAAAAGCAGAACTGGACATAGGAAGTTACAAAGCTCAAGATGTATATCACAGTTCTCACGGAGTATTTGGTTCCTAGTTCCTGGCACCGTGGGTGAGAGAAGTAAGGGTTCCAGGGAGAGAGGCTCCCCCACGCTTTCCTTCCTCTTAGTGAGGTAAGAGTTCTTTCCCAAAAGGCTGGGGACTGTGCTCCTGTGAGCAGCCCTGAAGGGCCTATACCTCTGCTCTCCTCCCTGTGGAGCTTCTTTGTCAGGAACCAAAGCGAAAGAATGAAAGCCTGGCCCTGTATCCTGAGTGGCTTTTCTGGGTCCTCCCTGGACTGGGGATTAGGCTGTAGCAGCCTCCCAAGGACAAAAGGAAGCAGGGGCACAGATGGTCAAAGTCACAGGAGACACGGAAGTTTGCTCAGCTTCCCATCCCCAGCTGGTGACCCCCAGAGAGCAGCTCTACAGGAGAAAACCCAGGAACATTCTGAACTTCTTACCTTCTCCACCACAGACCCCCACCCTGGATCAGGCACACCTGCCGCTGTCCCTTCCGAGAGAAGGGCTCCCTTCTCCATTCCCACGTGAGGGGTCCTGGAAGACCCTGGGCGGCTCCACACCTCGTCGTCCCCTTTACGTCCTGGTGCCATTTGCCTGGGAATGTCTGAGGAAGATGGGTGATGGAGGGCTCAAATCCAGTGGGTTGTTGGGGCTGTGTGGCTTTGGTGGTCTCAGTTTGCCCTCAGCCCAATGGGTTTCGAAAGGGCAGCATTAACTGTTACCCAGAATCTTTCTGAATAGTGAAGTCTTTCAGAGAGTTGACACTTAACTCTTTGAAGCACCAGAATTTATCTTGTTTGGAACTCTAATGAGATTTTGGGAATGCCACTGCTTAAGGAGGCAGGTTAAGATATGTACTAAACATATCTTAACATTTCCTGAGGACCTGGGTCATGTGAGGATCTGGTGCTCAGGCTCACTGCAGTATGACTACCGTGTGCCCAGCACTAACTGACACCAACAGCTACACAGTTCTTAAGTCTGTGAATAGGACCTGTGAGCCTCACTGTCTTTGTGCTGATATGAGGTAGTCCTCTCTCCTAATTTACTTTTTCCAAATTTGGCTGGGGCTTGGAAACCATTTTACCTAATTTGGAACTTCTGAACCAATTAAAAGTACTCTGTGGGGAGGAATCATGGGGTCTCCTAGGAATAAAGTAATTGAGCTTCAGTGCATGCCCCCTGTTTGGCCTGCCTTCTGGCCCCCCCGCTGGCCTCTAGTACCTTTGCTTTGGATAAGCCAAGTGTCTTAGATGAGTGTGTTTTGGTTTTTAACCAGTTCACCAAAGCTTATTGTCTATATTTTTCTCTCTCCCCTCTTTTTATTATTCTTAAAAACCAAAAAATGTATTGATTAACTTAAGTAACTAGGAACAGCTCTGCCTAGGGGTCTAGGCCATAAATTGGTGCATGCTCACTCTCAGAAGGCAGCCTGAAGGCAGTATAAGCAAACTTAGTCCATCATCCATCCAAGCTTCGGGAGACCCTTTAAGAAGATGAAATGGGTGATCTCAAAGGCAGTGTCATTGAACCTGATCTCCTGATCTCCTCCACTCCCCTGTTCTTCATCTTGTGGAAACAGGCTGGTCATCCCTAAGGACTAATTGCAGGTGTCCATTGGTTGGCCCATAAATCCTCTTGCTTACATTGGTTAGGATAGCACACACTGCTGTAACTGAGATCCAAAAAATGCAGTGGTTCAAATAAGCTATATCTTTCTCTCACATAGGAATTGGAATTCACATGTGCTCAACATAGTCATTTAAGGTCTCAGGTTCCTTTCCTCCTGTTTCTTGCCACCTCCATGTGGTGGTGGTGTCATCTGCATGGTCAATGCTGGTTGCAAAAATATAGGAGGGGGAAAGGCCGGGGAGGAGGTTCACCTGCTATCTTAAGAATTAGACCTTTGGGGGGCACCTGGGTGGCTCAGTGGGTTAAAACCTCTGCCTTTGGCTCAGGTCATGATCCCAGGGTCGTGGGATCAAGCCCTGCATCAGGCTTTTTGCTTAGCAGGGAGCCTGCTTCCTCCTCTCTCTTTCCCTGCCTGCCTCTCTGCCTACTTGTGATCTCTGTCTATCAAATAAATAAATAAAATATTTAAAAAAAGAATTAAACCTTTGGTACACCTGGGTGGCTCAGTCAGTTGGGCATCTGCCTTTGGTTCAGGTCATGATCTTAGGATCCTGGGATGGAGCCCTGCATCTGAGCCCCTGAGCTCAGTGGGGAGTCAGCTTCTCTCTCTCCCTCTCTTCTGTGCTCTCTCACTCGCTCTCAAATTTTAAAAAATAAGTAAATAAAAGGAGGTAGACCCTTAAGTGCCTTCTAGTACTTTAGTGGCTCACAGTCTCAGAAAAAGCTTTAGACCCACCTAACTGCACAGGAGGCTGCCGTACAATAACAACACTTGGACACAACAGTCCAAGGGGAAATGGGCAAAACCACTTATTCAAGATTAAACACCTTCTATGTACTGGCCCCTGTACATGCATAGAAAATGCCCACACATGGGGTGCCTGAGTGGCTCAGTGGGGTAAAGCCTCTGCCTTCGGCTCAAGTCATGTGTGATCCCAGAGTCTGGGGATCGAGCCCCGCATTGGACTCTGCGTGGCAGGAAACCTGCTTCCTCCTATCTCACTCTCTCTGCCTGCCTCTCTGCCTACTTGTGATCTGTCAACTAAATAAATAAAATCTTAAAAAAAAAAAAAAAAAGGAAAATGTCCACACACTTGCAAATGTTAATAATCATACAGGGAAATGTTCAACCTCAATAGCCAAAGAAATGCAAAATAAAACAATGAGGTTCCATGCTTTTCCTATCAGAATGACTGAGATTTGTTGTTTTTTCTTTGAAAGATTTATTTTTTTTTTAAAGATTTTATGTATTTATTTGACAGACAGAGATCACAAGTAGGCAGAGAGGCAGGCAGAGACAGAGGTGAGGAAGCAGGCTCCCTGCTGAGCAGAGAGCCCTATGTGGGGCTTGATCCTAGGACCGCGGGATCCATGATCTGAGCCGAAGGGAGAGGCTTTAACCCACTGAGCCACCCAGGCGCCCCTCTTTGAAAGATGTATTTTTAAGATTTTATTAATTTATCTAAGAGAGAAAGCACGTGAGAGAGCACAAGCAGGGGTGGGGGCAGAGGGAGAGGGAGATGGAGAAGCAGGCTCCCTGCTGAGCAGGTAGCCCGACCCAGGGCTCAATCCCAGGACCCTGGGATTATGACCTGGACTAACGGCAGATGTTTAACCGACTGAGTCACCCAGGCGCCCCAGAGATTTTTTTTTTTTTAGATTTTATTTATTTATTTGACAGAGACACAGTGAGAGAGGTTAACACAAGCAGGGGGAGTGGGAGAAAGAGAAGCAGGTTTTCTGCTGAGCAGGGAGCCTGATGTGGGGCTCGATCCCAGGACCCCGGGATCATGACCTGGGCAGAAGGCAGACGCTTAACGACTGAGCCACCAAGGTTCCCCTAGGGAGGTGTGTGTGTGTGTTTGTGTATAATTTTTTTTTTAGACTTTAAGAGAGAATACACATGTGAGAGCAGGGGGAAGGGCAGAGGGAGAGTGAGAGGGAGAGAGCAGTTTTCCCAAATGAGCATGGAGTCCCATTCAGTGCTCTCTATCTCCTGACCATGAGATCATGACCTGAGCCAAAACCAAGAATCCAACCTTAATGGGCTAAGCCACCCAGGCACCCCTGAGATTTGTTTTTGGCAGAGAGCCCGATGCGAGGCTCGATCCCAGGACCCTGGGATCATGACCTGAGCCGAAGGCAGAGGCCCTAACCCACTGAGCTACCCAGGTGCCCAAGATTTGTTTTTAAATGACAATAGCAACAGTTGGGGAAGATAAAAGGAAATGGGCCACAAACTCCTCGTAGATTCAGAGGCTTATTTGCCATGAGCTATTGTAGTTTAAGCTTCAGGACACCTCACTTTGGAGGGGCCTTCTTTGAGTAGATAGCATGGAACACTGCTTCAGCCTGGGGGAACCCCTTGGCCTTGAAAGAGTGGTCATGGGGCTGTTCTTCAGCCTCCAGTGAAACTGCCCTTGGCCTTCATCCGGTGTTCAGATCCAACTGTTAACCGCAAGGAGAATGATCTGAACAAGACACTGTTCCACCTTGACCTGGGCTTCACAGCTAACAAGCCCTCCAAAAACCAGTACAGTGGGTGGCACCAGCACAGTAAGTAAGGCCCTGGCCGGCTGAACCTTGGGAAGCCATGTTTACTGAGATCAGTGAGTAATGCCTCGCCGGAACAGGCATCTCTGAGAAAGTCACAGAGGTAACAACAGGCCACTTTCCAAAACGATCCATAAAAAAAGAATATTAAACATTTTCAGGGTGCCTGGCTGGCTCAGTCAGAGGAGGCCAGTGCCTTTAGTGGATCTCAGGGTCCTGAGTTCAAGCCCAATGCTGCTGTAGAAATTCGATAAGTTATAAGAAGACATTTCTTCCTATTTTTTCTATAGAAAGTGTAATTGCAATATCATTATTGCTTGAAAAGTCCATCAAAGAATATGCAGACCTCCATACCCACTACAGTGACTATAATTAAAAAGACTGACAATAACAAGTATTGATGAGTATGTGGAGAAACCAGAATCATTCACTTCAAGAGGTAACATAAAATGCCACACGTGCCTTGCAAAACAGTTCACAGCTCTTGGAAGAGTTCATCACAGAGTTACTGTGATGGTTGGTTTTATGTATCAGTTTGGCCCACAGGGTACCCAGACATTTGGTCAAACATTGTTCTGGGTGTTTCTGTGAGGGTGTTTTTGGATGAGTTGAACATTTAGGTCAATAGACTGAGGAAAAGCAGACTGCCCTCATTCAGCAGGTGGGCCTCATTCAATCAACTGCTGGCCTGACTAGATCGACAGGTCTCATCCTCTCTCCAGTAAGAGAGAATTAGTCCTAACTGACTGCCTTTGAGCTGGAATGTTGGCTTTCTCCTGCCTTCAGACTGGAACTGCAACATTAACTCTTCCTGCCAGCTCTGGGACCTAACGACACCGTTGGCTCTCCTGGGTCCCCAGCTTGCTGGCTCATCCTGCAGATCTTGGGGCTTGTCGGCTTTCATAATCACATGAGCCAATTATGCTAGATCTAGCTTGTCTGTATGTATGTTAATTAATTAGATAGATAGGTAGATAGACATTTAAGTTCTGTATCTCTGGAGAGCCCTAGTGACTAATAATGTGCCCTGGGAATTCCATTCCTCCATATAAACCCAAGAGAAATGAAACACATTCACACAAAACCTGTACACAAAGGTTCACTACAGCATTATTCATAAGAGTCAAAAAGTAGAAACAACCCAGGGGTGCCTGGGTGGCTCAGTCGGTTAAGCATCTGCCTTCAGCTCAGGTCACAATTACAGAGTCCTGGAATTGAGACCTGCATTGGGCTCTCTGCTCAAGGGGGAGCCTGCTTCTCCCTCTCCCTCTGCATCTCACCCCAGCTCGTGCTTTCTCTCAAATAAATAAATAAAATCTTGTAAAAAGGGACACCTGGGTGGCTCAGTGGGTTTAGCCTCTGCCTTTGGCTCAGGTCATGATCTCAGGGTCCTGGGATGGAGCCCCACATCATGCTTTCTGCTCAGCGGGGAGCCTGCTTCCTCCTCTCTGTCTACCTTCCTCTCTGCCTACTTGTGATCTCTATCTGTCAAATAAATAAATAAAATCTTAAAAAAAATTATTTGAGAGAAAGAGTGTACACACATGTGCAAGTGGGTTGGGGGAGGGACAGAGAGGGAGAGAGAATCCTTAAGCAGATACCGCTCTGAACACAAGCCCTCTTGGGGTGGGGGAGGGAGGCTGATTCCCATGACCCTGAGATCATACCCCAGCAGAAATCAAGAGTTGGGTTCAACCAACTGAGCCATCCAGATGCCCCTGTATTCTTCTTCCTTAAAGATTAGGGTATTCCCAAATTGGTTAAACTTTAAGCCTTCCACACCCAGATTTCAGTGTAGGGAATGTAAAGTGATAGAGCCTTATTTACCTAGGACAATTTGACTAGATGTGTCATGAATTTTAGAAATAGCCACACCCTTTGACCCCACCACTCTACTTTTTAAGGATATATTTTCAGGGGATAATCAAGTTTGCTGTAGAGCAGGTCTTCTCAGGTTGAATGTGCAAACAATCTCCTGAGTGGGGCTCTTATTAAAATGCAGACTGTGATTCAGTAGGTATGGGAAAGTCCCTAGATTTCCACATTTCCAATTAGTTCCAGACAATGTGGAGGCTGCTGGTTCATAGACCCCCCCCCCACCACCAATCTGATTAGCCAAACTGCAGAGGACAATTTTTGGCTGTCTAGCCAGCATCTTCCCTTTCTGCATTTGTGCAAATGCCACAGAGGTAGGCCTAACCCTACATGCACACCCTGCCCAATGACCTGGCAAAGGTGGGCCAGAGCCCCTGCCCAAGGCAATCAGAGCCTAGTGTCCCTCCCTTCTGGCTATCTTGTCATACAAGAGGGAAACAGGCCCTAAGCCTTTTTTCCCACCCTCCATGGCTGTGAACTTGAAAGCTTGCTGCTCAGGGGCTCTGGGTGAGGTGAGAAAAGAAGCAAGAGCCCTGATTGAGCCTTGCCTGAAGCTCTCTTTTTACTTTTGGGTTTTGCCCATAAATCCTATTTCGTTTAATTAAGCCCACTTGAACTGGATTTTTCTGTTGTATGCAACTCACATAAGAGGTTCATAGTAGCATAATCAAACCTTGCAAAGATTGGAAACAACCCAGATAGAAAACATAGGATTGGTTGTGTAAATTTTTGTATGTTGATATAATGGAATATTAGGTTAGCCATTACAAACTGTATTTTTGAGAATATTTGAATACATAGGAAAATGCTCACAATTTAATCTTACTTGGGCAAAAAAGTAGGATACAAAAGTAGTAAAGTGTGATCAGATGGGTCTTTTCACTTGCCTATGTATATCATATAGGGTGTTTTTTGTTTTGTTTTGTTTTAATTAATAAACTTTTACTTTGAAGTGATTTTAGGTTCACAAAGAAGTTGCAGAGGTTGTGCTGGGGGCTTCTGTATCTGCTCCCCACCTAGTTTCCCCTGAATATAATGTAGGGTTTTTTTTTTTTTTTAAGATTGACAGAGAGATAGATCACAAGTAGGCAGAGAGGCAAGCAGAGAGAAAGGGGGAAGCAGGCTCCCTACTGAGCAGAGAGCCGGATGTAGGACTCGATCCCAGGACCCTGACACCATGACTTGAGCCAAAGGCACAGACTTAACCACTGAGCCACCCAGGTGCCCCTATAGTGTAGGGGTTTGTTGTTTGTTTGTTTTTTTTTAAGATTTTTATTTATTTTTTTGACAGACAAAGATCACAAGTAGGCAGAGAGGCAAACAGAGAGAGGAGGAAGCAGGCTCCCCGGTGAGCAAAGAGCCTGATTCGGGGCTTGATCCCAGGACCCTGGGATCATGACCTGAGCTAAAGGCAGATACTTAACGACTGAGCCACCCAGGCGCCCCGTGAATGAATTGTTATTGCTTTCTACCATTCTAGATTTTCCAAATATTTTCCACTGTGATTATGTGTTATTTGATATATAACTAATTATTAATAAAAGAAGTGAATGTTTCTTAGGGAAATTCAGGGGAAAAATTCAAAAGCAAGAAGGAATACTTCCCAGAAGAAAGCTTTCTTACAAGGCATCTCCCTGTTTCAATTTGGTTCACATGATAAAATAACCTAGCAACCCCTCATGTTCCCTACCCCCGCACACATACAATACTGTTTTCAGGGGACTCTAGAGAAGCTGTACTTCAGGCAAAGGCATGGGCTGGCATTTCACATTCCTTGGGGAGCTAGTTTAAGGAAATCTGTCCTTTTTCATGGCTCAAATTAGATTCGGAGCATTGATAGGGTCCTTCCTTCTTGCCAGGCTAAGGTTCTGGTTTACCTGGGCAAAGAGCCAATTTTCCCTCTGTGTGGGAAAGGGAGCCCCCTGCCTGGCCCCCCACCCAAATAAGAGCTCTTAACTACTCAGGGTTGTCTCCGCCACCTCTTTATGCATGGGCCCTTTTCTTTTATTCAAATCTGCATTGTGTTTTATTATATATTTGATTTATTTACTTATGAATAAGTAATAAATTTATATCATTCAAAATCAAAAACATACAAAGGGCATAAGAAGAAAAAGTCTCTCTCCCATTCCATCCCCTGGCCTCCAGTTCCCCTCCTGGGAGGCAAACTGTGTTGACAGTTTCTGGTGATTCCTTCCAGACATATTTCTATGCTTTTTAAAAGACAGGATTGTATTCATACCATGTATGTAACTTTGTATGCTCCCCCCCACCACTTAACATTATATGGTAATGTTAAGAGGGTACTGTATGGAAAGTAACAGTAGTAAATACTAAATATTCACAATGACTGCAAATATTCCATGGAAGGGGGGTGGGGTGGGCCATTTGGTTGTCCTGCTAGACGGTTTGGGTTCCCCCCCCCCACAAAGTTCTCTGATTCTATCCAAATGAAACTACCGCCTGGGTTCAGCCAGCAGTTGCCTTTGGGATGGACACTGATTCGCCATTGGCTCCCCTGGGACCCAGGGCTCTGGGGTGAGGAGGAGGCCCAGGGCCCAGCCCAGAGGGACAAGCGGGTGGTCTCTGGCCTTCAGGGGCTGGCTGTGTGGTCCTGGCCAGCAGGGGAGATATATTTAGCTGGGTCAGAGGCTGCTGGCTCTGTCATGACCCAGGAGGACTATGCTGTTGGTAAACAAGCCAGAACGGAGTGACTTTTTAGCCAGCCTGCCTTCCTCCTTCCTCTCCCGGACTCGCTGGCAGGGCAGGGCCTGAGAGAGGTGGAGGAGGGTCTGACCAGGGAGCGGGCTCAGACAAAGGGCTCTCCCCTGAGGCACCCAGCAGAGAAGCGGCCTGTCTCACTGTCCCAAGTTTGTTTTTGTCATGTCCCTGCTTGCTTTGCTTCACCCGCCCTCCCCAACTTGGCAGAGCCTGGGCAGCCCAGGAAGCCCTCCCTCCCTCACTCTGCCTCCTCCCTCTTTACCCTTTCTCTCTCCACCTGGTCAGCCTGACTTGACCTCAGTGCTCTGCGAAGTAGGGGAGTTTGTTTATGTAGTCATTCGTCCTAGTCATTTATCTGTTTATATGTCCAGCAACTATATTTCGAGGGCCTGACATAAGCCAGGCTCTGTGCTGGGCACCAAGAATGTAGCAATGCCCACGAAGGTGTCAGCCCTGGCCCTCATGGAGCAGACACTCTAGTGAGGTTAGAGATAATCCAGGACATATTTAGGTGTTGGTGAAAAATAATAGAGTTAAATAGTAATAAGGCACATTCACACAGTGCTTTAGAGTGTACTGTTTTTTTCACAGATAGCCCATCTAGTCCCAAGACTGTGAGAGGTAGTGACAATTATGAGTCTCATTTTCTTTTTTTTTTTTTTTTAAGATTTTATTTATTTATTTGACAGAGAGAAATCACAAGTAGATGGAGAGGCAGGCAGAGAGAGAGGGAAGCAGGCTCCCTGCTGAGCAGAGAGCCCGATGCGGGACTCGATCCCAGGACCCTGAGATCATGACCTGAGCCGAAGGCAGCGGCTTAACCCACTGAGCCACCCAGGCGCCCGAGTCTCATTTTCAAGATGAAGAAATTGCAGCCCAGACATATGGCCCTGGCCAGGACTCATAGACTACGAAAAGGGAGGCTGGTTCTCGAACCCAGTCACTCTGACCTCAAGCCCGTGTCTCTCCTGAAAAAGGGGAGCCACTGGAAGTGGATGGGAGCTGGGAGCTCTTCATTTTCCATTTGTGAAGATGGAGCCAGAGAGGAAGAGTGCCTTGCCTAAGACACAGTTTACAACAGGAATAGGAACCTCTGGACCCCCGGTCAGTGCTCGCTCTTTGCCTCTGAACAGCTGTTCGACGCCCTGACCGGGTCCTGGTAGATTCATGTGGGAGTGTCATGGCAGGTCCATCTCCTTCCCTCCCCTGCACCCCTCCCCAGCTCACCCCCTCGGCTACATCGACCCTCTCATCGGGAGGCAGCCCAGAGTGCTCTCCCCAACCCCCACTGTGGGGAGAGCACCCCCCTCACCAGTGCCTGCTTCTCCATGGTTTTCATTTAACAAATGTAATGTGAGTACCTACTGTGTGCACGCTATGCTGGATGCTGGGAGGCAGACCAGAAACACAGTGCTATCAAAGCTGCAAGGGACTATTGATCTTGGAGTTGTGAGTTCGAGCCCCACGTTGGATGTAAGGATTACTTAAACATCTTTTAAAAATAAAATAATAAATCGAAAATAAAATTTTTTTAAAAGGCTGCAAGAGAACAGCCCAGGTATCAGAGACACAAGACAGGGCCTGGAAGTCAGGCCTTGGCCGTCCGGGAGAGGAGGGTCAGGGAAGACTTCCCAGAGAAGGTGACATCTCAGCTGAGCCCTGGAGTTGGAGTCACGAATTCACCAGGCCAGAACTAGCAGTTTGGGGACTACTAGGGTGAGGGCCTGGAGGGCGCAGGAAAGGGTAAGAAAGGTCCCCGCAGGTCACGGGCACGCTACAGGCTTCTCTCAGGTCAGGTCCCATCTGTGTGGCGTGTGTCATGCCCTCACCGCTGCAGGTGGCCTGTGAGTGGGAACTGGGTCTCCCTTCCTGTGGAAACCCCCATGGGCAAGGGCCTCCTCCTGTGGACAGATGACTCAGATGCCCCACGTAAGCAGCTTGTCATCAGCTTTTACCCCCGAGGACTCACTGTCCTTCCCAGCCAGAGCCACTGGCATGTCCGACACTCCCCATGTTGTACACCCTCCTGACCTGGCACAAATGTGACTGGGCCCAGAAGGGGCTGTGCCAGCCCCGGAGGCTTCAGTTGTGATGGGGGGAAAGTCACAGGTGGATGCATTACTGTCCCTATTCTCCCTCTCTCTGCCCCCATCCCCAGTCCCCTCAGGCTGCGCCTCCCCTCCTGTGGGGACAGGGAGCAGCACCCCATGAGGAAAGCACAAACAGCCCTCTGGCTTAGTGCCCAGAGCAAGGAGGAGGAACAAGGGCATAGATGTTGCCGCTTACTATGCATGCCAAAGGGTAGCCTAGGACCTGGCCTCTCCCAGACAGACAAAGGGAGAGAGTGGCCGGCCCAGGATGGCAGCCACCAGTATGGGTCGGTACTGCCCCAGTCAGGAACGTGCTGGAGCTGCCCATGCCTGGCCGGTCTGCCCTTGCCCTTGGGATTCCCTGTCCCTCATTCCGGGGCTGTGCACATAAATATTCAGATTGAATATTAGCAAGGGGAGGCAGCTTGGCACTTTCTCTTGGCTACGACCGAGGTTTTCATGTGGTCTTTCCCTCCAAAGGGATGTGTGACATTCCTTTCAGAAGAGTGCCTCACTGAACCCCCTTCCTCTTAGATTCCCTGAGCTGCTTTGCAGCCCCAGAGCTGTGCTATGGACTGGGGTGCCCTCAATTCCTGCCCTGGGGTCAAGGGGCTCACTTTGGTGGGGCAGACCTGCAAGGGGATCACACCAATAGGACTATTGGGTGTAAAACAGAGGTGGGGGTGCCCAAGGAGGGGCAGCAGCCATCAAGGTCAGCAGCAGCTTCCGGAAGCCTGATGCTGGCACTGAGCTCTGAAGAAGATCAGAGTCATGGGCAAAGTGGTCCAGCAAGGAGAACAGCAGGAGCAAAGGCTTGGTAGCAAGAAATCACAAGAGGTGGGTGTGGAGAAGGGGCCAGCACTAAGGCTGCAGGGACGTTTATCCTCAGATCCAGAAAGAACTGCTGAAATTTGTCATTTGAAGCCAGATTCACATTTGACATTATGGAAAATGACTAGCCAGGGGGAAAGCGGGAAGGTGAATCCATCTGGACACAACAACCGTGCAGGGAAGGAGGGCACGCGTTAGGGCGGACGTAGGAAGCCATTAGATCCCAGAACATGGCAAGGTTGGAAGCTTGGGTCAAAGGGAAGCATTCACTGGGCTTTAGCTTGCTGGTGGGGTAGGGGCAGGATCCAGAGCAAAGCTAAGGAAGGGGGCACCTGGGTGGCTCAGTGAGTTAAGCCTCTGCCTTCTGCTCAGGTCATGATCTCAGGGTCCTAGGATCAAACCCCATATTGGGCTCTCTTGCTTAGCGGGGAGCCTGCTTCCCTCTCTCTCTCTCTCTCTCTCTCTCTAGTTGTGATCTCTGTCAAATTAATTAATTAAAAAGAAAAAACAGAAACAAGGAGGGACTGAAGCTGCAGGGGGAGGAGCAGAGCATGAGGGGTGAATGTGTAATGCCAGGTCCAAGACTAAGGAAGAGGGAGTGTGGGTGCAGATGGTGCCCTCTCCCTCTAGGAGGGGAAGGACCGGTGACCAGGGAGCAGCTCTGTGGCTGAATCTGCAGGACTTGCCAAGATCTGGCTTACACCCCCAGAAAATGCCCAGGCTGAGGGTAAAGGAAGGTACAGGCCTGAACCTGGAAGGGCAGGCCTGGTGGGGACTCTCCAAGGGCAAAGCAGGAAAGGGCAGAGGAGAAAAGGCCTCCCGGGGCACTGGCCTAGAGGTGAGGGTCCGGGGACAGCCATCCAGTAAAGCAAAAACAGCTCAGTTCCACTTTCCACAGCCACCATGCAATTTACTATCCAAACCTGGATGCTTCTGAGAGTGAAAATCATAATTATTCCAGGATGAGGGAAGGGAAGTAGGCCTGTCCTGGGCACAGTGGGGTGTGTGGTCACCCTAGCCATGTAGCATGAGACTGGTCCTTGTGTAAGGACCCTGGTTGGCAGGGACACTGTCCCTGTGACCGTCAGCCTCCCCTAATCTAGCCCTGGCCCCTGAAGCTGGGTTCACATCCTGGAGCACCCCAACCCTCCTCAGAGCCAGGCCTGTGGAAAGTGGGGTCTCTCCCATTCAAAGGCCATCTCTGCACACCCTCTGCTTTTCGGATGACTGACATGGATACCTCCATGTCTTCAGGGAAATACCAGCCTGCAGAGGAACATGGTCCTTCCTGGGGCTCAGCTGGGGGCAACCTGGAGAGCCCCTAGGAGCCTGCCCACCCTAGAAGGGTGTAGAGGCCTGAGTAGGGGCACCTGCATCCCCCTGCACTGTCCATGCCCCTGGCCTTGGCAAAACCCTGGAATCCCTAGTCTCCTGCCTCCCACTTGCCCTCCTATTCCAATGGCCTGCCAGGAGGTGATCCCCACATTCCAGGTTCCCGGTTCTAGTTCCATCCTCCCCAGCCTCTACCTGGAACATTCCAAAAGGTGCCCTCCAGGTCTCACAGCCTTCGAACCAGTTTTCCCTGCCACAACACGTAAACCCAAGCCTGAACATAGCACTGAACATAGTAGACAAAACAAAAAGAACAAAAACAAAGACCCTCCACAGGAGGAAAAACACATGAAAAAAAGCAAAAACATCACTTTAGAGCCCTACTTCCCTACAAGATACAGTCTAACACTTCCTCTGTGAACTGACTCCAGAGTAGCTCTCGACCTTGGCCCTGACACTGGGCTACCAACCAGCTACTGTGTCTGTTCCCCCTTTGTCGGCGCCTCTGCCTGCTGGATTCCTCCAGCTTCTTTAAGGCCCTCCTAGACCTGACCACCTCTGCCCCAACCCCTGAGCTCCCCGAGTTGCCCTTAGCCCAGACCAGGTGTGAGGGCGCTTCTGTGCCTTCCATCTTCCACAGCAGGAAGGTGGCCTACTGCAGACTCAATAAATAGCAGCTGAACTGGCTGAACCTTCCTACTCACTCCTCCTTCTCCAGAAGGGCGCCCTGAGGGATGGACAGGATGATTTCTGAGTTCCCTGCTAACTCTGAAATCCATTAATGCTGCAGCCTAGGGCTCGCCACTTAGCCATCACTCTGTTTGAACCCCACCAACAAAAAAAGGAAAAAAAAAATTTTTTTTAGTGCTGCTGTACCAGAAAGCCTAAGATATGACCCAGGGGGGGCGCCTGGGTGGCTCAGTGGGTTGGGCTGTTGCCTTCGGCTCGGGTCATGATCTCAGGGTCCTGGGATTGAGCCCCGCATCGGGCTCTCTGCTCCGCAGGGAGCCTGCTTCCCTCTCTCTCTCCCTCTCTCTCTCTGCCTGCCTCTCTGCCTACTTGTGATCTCTGTCTGTCAAATAAATAAATAAAATCTTAAAAAAAAAAAAAAAGATATGACCCAAGGACCCCTGGGGGTCTCCAAAACCCTCTCAGGGGAACTGTGAGGTCAAGATTATTTTCATAGTAAAACTAAGAGGTTATTTGCCTTTTTGCTCTCATTTCCTCACAAGTGTACAGTGGAGTTTTCCAGAACTATATGATAGGTGGATTTGCAACAGAATGAATTTGCAACAGAATGAATGCAGAAAGAAATGAGAACCCAGCTGACTTTAAAAAAATAAATAATACCAGGGACGCCTGGGTGGCTCAGTTGGTTAAGCAGCTGCCTTTGGCTCAGGTCATGATCCCAAGTGTCCTGGGATCGAGTCCCACATCGGGCTCCTTGCTCAGCAGGGAGCCTGCTTCTCCCTCTGCCTCTGCCTGCCATTCTGTCTGCCTGTGCTCGTGCTCTCTCCCTCTCTCTCTCTGATAAATAAATAAAATCTTTAAAAAAAAAAAAAAAAACTAAATAAATAAAAAATAAAAAAAATAAATACCAAAAAATACATACATACATACATAAATACATAAATAAATAAATGATACCATTCTTTTCACAAAATTTGCCCGTTTTGGAACATAGACTCATTATTCTTCTAAAAATATGTTAATGTATAATGAATTTTTATTTTTAATTTAATGCATTTTAAACTTAATCTCAAATACACTCATGTTGCCAATTGTTATGTTCCGTGTAAATAACAACTCCTGGGGTCTTCAATTTTTAATTTGTAAAGGGGTCCTGAGACTCCTCCACCCTCCACAGAGGACCACATAAAGATCTTCCTTCTCCAGCTGCCTGTTCTCTCCAATTCTTGCTTCCCTCAGGCCACCAGGGCTGGATGCCTCAGCGCTGGGGCCCGGGCCCTGTTCTTTCTTCTTTAAAAAAAAAAAGATATGACCCAGGAACCCCTGGGGGTCTCCAAAACCCTCTCAGGGGAACTGTGAGGTCAAGATTATTTTCATAGTAAAACTAAGAGGTTATTTGCCTTTTTGCTCTCATTTCCTCATTTCCATTCTTTTCACAAAATTTGCCCACAAAATCTACTTCCAAGGCTTTCCAAAACTGTCTCCCTGGGTAAGGCCCCCAAATCTCTGACTCCAGTCCTTGTTTCTCTCCTGAATCGCCGACCCATATCCCCAGCTGCCCCACACAGACATCCGCAGCTCACACACTCACATGGGGCCCATCTCTACCCCTGCCCTTCCACCCCTTTAACTGTACCAGCAACCCTGGCCCTCTACCCTTCCTCACTCTCCCCCTCAGCCAGCCGCACCAAACCCTACCATCCTCACGCCCTGAACACTCTCAGATCTATCCTCCTGCCCATTCCCACTGCCACATCTCGGCTCAGGCCATCTTCATGTCTCCGCAGCCTGTCTCTGGCCTTCCTGCTGTAACCCAACCCAGGAGCCAGGTTCCTCTCCAGCAGTCTCTTCCCAGCTCAGAATCCAAGAAGGAATGCCACCTCCATGGTGCAGCACAGATGACCAGGCCCAGCCGGCTGGATGTTGTCCTGCCCCCTGTCCAGTCCCAATTCCCACCCCCCCACCCCTGACACCACTGTCCACTCCATCCCCACTGGTCTGACCTGACTTCCCACTCTAGCACGAGCTGCCCCTGGCCTCCGTTCACCAGAGACACCTTCTCAAGCTCAAGGCTCAGCCTCATCATTCCTTCCCTCAGAAAGCTTCCCTGACCACCTCCCTAAGCAGAGGGCCCTCTTCTCCCATCACAGCACATCCCATGCTATATGGTCCCCATTCAGAAAAAGAAAAAAAGAAAAGCCACCATTCAGAATTTCTAAGCTACTTTCCTGAGTTCCCTCAGGAGAGAGATTGCTTCACTGCTGTATCCCCAGTGCTCAGGGCAGTGCCTGGCCTATCACACTTTAGTCAATACTTAAATGAATAACTTGAAGGCAAGGCAGCCCTCCCCCCTGCGTGCCCACCCCTACCTCCCCACCTGGCCCAGGACTCAGCAGACAGTAGGGCTCTGCTCTGAGCACCCAGAACTGGCTGCCCTGCCCCACCCTGGCCTGGGAAGTGGCTGCCTAAGCCTCCCTGCTCCCTCCTCCTGTTGTGTTACCGTCCCAGAACTTGGCTAACCCCAGGCTTCCCCCACCAATGGCCAAGACATGAGGACACCAACACAACAGGCCCAACGGCTGCCCAGCTGGTTCGAGCTGACCCCGCTGGGGACACCCAGACCAATCCAGGGCACCAGCCAAAACAAGAGCAGCAACAAGACATACCATACAGCGTCCCAGCGTAAACTGATGCGTAGAGGGCTCAGGAGTTTTCGGGAGGTCACTGGGCCAAGGAGGGAAGAGGCTAGGGAGGAGCCAGGCTCTTCTGCAATGAAAAAGCTGTCCTGTGGGCCCAGGAGCAAGAGGCTCAGCCCACTAAGCTCCCAGGGGGCTGGGCTTTGCACCTGGGGATGGGGGTGGGGGCTTGGGGGGAGCAGCAACCAGGAGCAGGTAGATGGTAAACAAGTAGTAGCCCAGAGGGCACCCCCAACAACTCTTTCCATAGAGAGCAAGAGTCCTGGCAGGTCAGGTTAACCAAGAAGGCACAGCCCACACCACAGCCCCAAGAGGCAACAGAAAGCACCTGGATGTCCTCCAAAAGGCCACAGGTCTCTGCTGTCACCCTTCTCTAACCCACCTGCTCCTTTAGCAGGAAGCCAGGGGTCTCCTCTCGAGGTCAGCAAGAGGCAGCGGCTAGAGGAAGACCTGGTCTGACCTCCAAGCCCGCCAGCCTCCTCGGGGCATCAGAAAGGAGTCGCAGAGCACCAGGCCCTTGGTAATTACGCAGCGCATGAGGCTGCCCAGTAGAGCCCTGCAGACGGAATTCTGCGCACCTCAGAGCATTTTTGCCTGCACTAAGATGTGAATGGTGCCTCCTGGGACTGTTGCAAACCGGCCGGTAGCCCTGCCCTCTCAACTGCCCCCCTCCCTGCGAGAGAGATGGAGAGAGAGGGAGCCCTTGCCCCTCTTGTGCGCCTTCCAGGGCTTCACCAGTTCCCTTGCCCCAACAGCCCCTCTGAAGAAAGAACCACATTCCAGCACAAAACAGATAATAAGAGATCAGTTTATGGATAACAGTGTGGGACAGACTGGGAAGGTACCAGGGCCCATAGTGATGAGCTCCCTTGGAACAGACCAACATGAAGACAAGCAGACAGACAGAGGGACAGGAAACAGCCAAGTGGCTCAGAGGCCCAGGCCCAGCCTCAGCAGTTATGCTCGGGCTCCAGATCCAGTTCTACCCTGGAAATCTGGGGGAGGGAGGGGTGTGTGGCAGGGGGAGGGTGTGAAAGGGCGGGGATCAACAGGACCCTCAAGTGTCTCAGTTCTTGTAAGGCTCCCTAATCCTCACCCCCCACCCACACCCACCCCGCCCCTCCCAACAGGCTGGGACTTTTCCCATGTCCTCTATTTCCCGGGCTGAGGAGTGTTTGGACTGGGGATGGGAGGCAGAGCCCTGGATGGTATGGGGTTAGCAGCAGCACTGGGGGGAATTGGGCCAGGCACCAGGTGCCTGAGGTGGGGCACTGCTCAGCAGGGCCCCTATGTCTGGGGCAGGCCCCCCACCTGCCCACCACACCAACATGGTGCAATAAATAGTTTCAAGTAGTCAGTGTCAGACAGGATAGCTGGAGGCTGGTGGGACAGGCAGGGGCTTAGGAGAAAGGCTCCCAGCTGTCCACCGAGTCCTTCCAGCGGGCTCCAACTCTATCAAGTCCACTGTGTGCACAGGCTTGGGGACTTGGCCCCATGTCTATGTGGACACTCTGTGCAGGGGCTCAGCCCCTCAGACCAGTGCCAAAGCCTGCTCGGTGGGGCAGAAGCAGGGCAGCATGGTGCCCACAGCGTCCACGATGGCAGCCAGGTGCTCATCCTGTGCCTGGGGCCCACAGAGCTGCATGAAGTCCGCCAGGCGCAACAAGTACTCGAGGTTGTGGCCTGAGAAGCCGCGGCAGGCCAGGATCTGTGTTGCAATGGCCTCCTCAGGGGCAGGACCCAGGTAACCAGGATTCTGGGGGGTGGCCACATAAGCCAATGCCTTGAGTGGTTGGTCAGGGGTATCTTGGGGGTAGAAGGTGACTTCCTTGGTATCATAGCCGCCAAGCACTGCTTCCCGAACATTCAGGTACTTCAGCGCCTCGCTCACCTGCTCACCTCGAACCTGGTATGCCACACCCCAAGTGCAGCCCTAGGAGGAAAACACGGACACCACGGTCACCCAAAACAGCTCCTGGCTAATCCCACCTCAGGTCTGTGCTCTATAAGGAAAGTGGGCAGAGGACTGATGAGTCATCTAATAGCAATACATTAAGCTCATTCTCCCTTTCTTCACAAGGTTTGACAAGGTGGTCTGGCCCCAGGGCCAAAAGGATTCCTACTCAGAGCGTGTGGTCTGGAAACCAGTGGCATCATCTGTACAATTAGGAGGAGTAAGTCTCAGGCTACCCTCCAATCCTATTAAATCACAATCTGCATTTTAAGGAAATCCTCAGGTGACTCTAGTGAGAAGCACTGAGCTAGACCACCTTCCCTGCTGCCAGAGTAGCATCTCATCTAGCCTACAGCCACGGACCCAAGAGCTCTGTCTGCAACCCTCCCTGCTAGGCCCCAGGGAGTGCCTCTCTTGACTCAAGCACTTACCTCATGATCTTCAAGGAGGGTCACCACACGGCCAGGCTGAGGAGGAAAGAAAAATTTTGAAAAAGACAAGTTAGAAATCAGCTGTCACCAGAACCAGAGGAAGAAACCTTATTAACCCTGCTGGTCCAGGCCTCAGTGAGCCCCATTCATCCAGGGCAAGTGGAGAGAGTGATGCATACATGGAGAAACATACATGGCAGAGGCCCAAACTGATAACCAGAAATACTCTCCAACATGGTGATCCACAGGATCACAGATTCCAGCCATCACAGGGATCCACTGGGCACTGAAATTTAAGACACAGTCCCCAGGCTCAGGTCTATACACTTCCCCGAACAGCCCAGACATTCCAGGGCACTGGTGCCCACTACCCTGCCCCCAACCCCTTCATTCCCCCGGGCATGGTCAAATGCTCACCATCTTGTCGCTGCCCCGATGGAAGGTGTCTCCCTGCCAGAAGCGGCGGCTGTAGCCGCGCACGAAGCCCACACGGCTGTCGCTGTAGGCGAAGTCGGGCCTCCACACCAGGGAGCCGTACCCGAAAATCCACAGCGCTTGGGGGTCGCCGTCATCCCGGGGATGCGGCGAGGGTGGCGAGGGGGTTGGCGAGGGGGCTGGTGAGAGGGGCGGCGAGGCGGGCGGCGAGGCGGGCGGCGTGTTCTGGGCTGTGGACTCCTGCTTCATGGTGCCGGGCACAGGGACGGGCCCGGCGGCCTCCGAGGCTGGTCTCCGGCGCAGGCACGGAAGGACCGACGGACGCGCACACCTGGCCTGGCACCGCTCGGTCGCTCCAGCTGCGCGGCCCCTCCGGAGGTGCCTTTTAAACCCTCCGGCCGCAACGGGTCTCCGCCCACCGCGCCAGCTGCCGCGGTGATTGGGGCGGGGCAAATCCCCCTTTGACCAATTACCTTCGTGTTTTTCTTCCCGGTTAACCGCGCCGCCCTCTGAGTGGATAACTGCCCGGCCTGCCCCAGGCCCAGCGCGCCCGGTGATTGGCTCGGCTCCACCTCTATAGCAAACCTGGCAGGAGTGATGCAACCGCGGGGGAGGTTTCCCCAGCTCCGGCATGCAGCAAGGGCACCTCGGATTGCGTCAGGCCGCGGGCAGTGGACAGTAGGCACGGACGCAGGCACTGATCGTCCCTCTGGCAGCCCCTCCACGGCCTACGCCCTTGAGGAACCACGATTGGCGTGTCCCGGGCGGGTATCTCCCCACCAGCCCTGTCGGTGCACCTGGTCCGCTCACTGCCACCCCAGACAGCACGGACTCATTAACAGGCCCAGTGAAGGGCATGTCCCGAAGGACCTCTCTGGGTGGCGTCAGTGCCCGTTTCTGGGGCTCTGCCTGGGAGCACATATTCTAGGGAAGCCGTCGGAGGCACCCTCTGCATTCCGCACAGGTGACTCAAGCTGTTGGCCCGCGTGAGCAAATGGAGAAACTGAGTCACGGGGCTGGCTAAGGTTTCTGCAGAAGCTGCGAGGATGAGTCAGGCCGGGCGCCGGGAGCTTGCGGGCCTCACGTGAGGGCTACTCCCAGGGCCAGGTGTGGAACCCCTGAGCCCGGGTAGGCTTGGGGTGGAGCCTTTCAGCACACTTGCATCCACTGCTGTCACTTTGGCAGTGGTGACCAAAACTGGAGAGAGAACCTGTAAAGTCGGGCCACTTCTCCCCTGAGGCGATGGGTTTAGTTCATAGTTTGGACCTGAAACTTCTCCAACAATGGTTGTGTTCATCCTTAGGCACAGAAATTCGGAAGTTTCTGGGAGCGGCAGTCAAGGCAGCCAAATTAAGGCTCGCAGACAGCTGCGAGCTACCGGGCTTCTCTTTTGGCTACTGGCCTCCTGACCCATGGAAGGTCTGCTGGCCATCTGGGGTTAAGCCCCTAAGCAGAGGCAAAGGGCTGCCCCCTAGGCATGTCTCTGGCTGGAAATGGGGAACAGAGGCAGGAGAAGACCTGTCTCTGGAACTGCAGAACTAGCTGGGGGAAACAGCTAATGAGGTCCAGGGTGAGCCCTCTGGCAGCTGAAAAGGGCAAGATTGCTTCTCACTAGATTCTAAGTAGATTTTTTTTTTTTTTTAAGATTTTATTTACTGGGCGCCTGGGTGGCTCAGTGGGTTAAGCCTCTGCCTTCGGCTCAGGTCATGATCTCAGAGTCCTGGGATCGAGCCCCACATCGGGCTCTCTGCTCAGCAGGGAGCCTGCTTCCTCCTCTCTCTCTGCCTGCCTCTCTGCCTGCTTGTGATCTCTCTCTGTCAAATAAATAAATAAAATCTTAAAAAAAAAAAAAAAAAAACAGAAAAAAAAAAGATTTTATTTACTTATTTGACAGAGACAGACACAGGGAGATAGGGAATACAAGCAGGCGGGGTGGGAGAGGGAGAAGCAGGCTTCCCACCGAGCAGAGAGCCTGAGGTGGAGTTCAATCCCAGGACTCTGGGATCATGACCTGAGGGGAAGGCAGACACCTAACGACTGAGCCACCCAGGTGCTCCTTAAGTAGATATTTAAACTAAAAATTATAGGCATACTTAAAGTAGTCATTCCAAAAGTGTGTAAGATATATTCTCCAGTAGGAATGTTGTACTACAGTGTGTATAGCATGAAGCTAGTTATTTTAAAACAAAGTAAGTTAGGGGCGCCTGGGTATCTCTGTAGGGTGAGCCAGGTCATGATCTCAGGGTTGTGAGATCTAGCCCAGGCCCAGGCTCTGTGCTCAGCGGGAAGTTGGCTTGAGATTCTTTCCCTCTCTCCCTCCCCTTGCACTTGCTCTAAAATAAATAATTTTTCTTAAGATTTCATTTATTTGAGAGAAAGACAGAGACCATGAGCAGGGGAAGGGGGACAGGGAGAGGGAGAAGTAGACTCCCCACAGGGAGCCTGACACAAGGCTCCATCCCAGGACCCTGAGATCATGACCTGAGGCTAAGGCAGAGGCTTAACTGAGCCACTCAGGCATCCCCAGAGAACTTTCAATATTAAATGTAAACATTTTTGGAAAAGTTTGTTGTTGCTGTTCACAAGGAGCATGAATTACTTTTCTAATAGGAAAAAAATACAGGCAAATGGTTGTTTCTGGTCATTTCTTTCTCTTTCCCTCCATTCTCCATGTTCACACTCCTCTCTACTCTGTATCCTGTCCCCTTTCATCCATATGAGCATCTCCTGTGCTACTTGCTTTTTTTTTCTTTTTTTTAGATTTTTATTTATTTATTTGACAGAGATCACAAGTAGGCAGAGAAGCAGGCAGAGAAAGAGAGAGGGGGAAGCAGGCTCCCTGCTGAGCAGAAAGCCTGATGTGGGTCTTGATCCCAGGATCCTGGGATCATGATGCAAGTTGAAAGCAGAGGCTTTAACCCACTGAGCCACACAGGCACCCCTGCTACTTGCTTCTTAAGAAGGACGCTCCCCCCCCCTCCCATGAACCACCTTTGGGTAGCAGGGTAGGAGGCCAGAGACTGATACCAACACATTCCTGGAAGCATCTGAATTGACACAAACAATGCTTTGAAAAAGCAGTTTAGGGATATAAATCAGAAGTCACAAGATATCCCTGGCCTTTGACCCAATATTTCCACTCCAGGAAATTATTCAAAATATGGGAAAAGTCATATGCCTAAAGATTTTTCAATGCATTGTTATTTATAATAGCCAAACAAAAGAAGAAAAAAACATTTAAATATCCAAAAATAGTTCAGTGTGTAAGTAAATTATGCAATCAATCCCCATGGCAGAGAAATACACACAAAGAGAATAACTTAAATATGCAGCAATAGATCAAGTTTTATAAATTTTATATGAATATAAAATTAAAGCTGTGGAGTCATTAGAAACAATTATGTATGCTTATATTTGCTGACACAGAAACCTATCTGATGCAGAATTCTGTGAAAAAAGCAAGTTATAAAATAACCTAATATAACTATTTTAAACTTAAAAAGTCTGTATGTGTTTATTTGCATAGAAAAAAATCCACAGGACCACGTGAAAAAGTTCAGTGCTTACCTCGGAGTAGTAGGACTGTATGAGATTTGCACTTTCCTTTTTTATTTTTTTTAAAGATTTCATTTATTTGTCAGAGAGAGAACACAAGGAGGGGGAGATGCATGCAGAGAGAGAAGCAGGCTCCCTGCTGAGCAAGGAGCCCGACAAGGGACTTGATTCCAGGACCTGAGCATCATGACCTGTGCGTGCCAAAGGCAGACACTCAGCAGACTGAGCCACCCAGGTAGCCCTGCATTTTCTTTTCTTTTCTTTTTTTTTTAAGATTTTATTTATTTATTTGATAGAGATCACAAGTAGGCAGAGAGGAAGGGAAGCAGGCTCCCTGCTGAGCAGAGAGTCTAATGCGGACTCAATCCCAGGACCCTGGGATCATGACCTGAGCTGAAGGCAGAGGCTTTAACCCACTGAGCCACCCAGGCACCCTTGCACTTTCTTTTTTTATGCCAATTCAGATTGTCTAGGATTTTTTAAGAGAACATAAACTACTTCCATCTAGAAAAGAAAAAGTCACAATAAAAATCCACTACGAAAACAACATAGTAAAAATGCCCAGGGCTGCAGAGTCAGGCAAAAATGCAAACTATGAACCATCACATGCACTATGATTAAAACTATTAAAACAATGATAACAAGATACATGAGGAAATAGATGGGGGGAAGTGGCATAGACCAATGATGGATGTGTTGAGGTATTACATTACAGGTGACTCCTTTTCTCTTTAAGGCTTATGAGATATAATTTTTAATAATAAAAGTTGCTCTTAAAGAGCAGTTCATGGTTTTCTGGTGGCTGAGGGGCAGAAAGTATCTCAGAATTACCTAGGGCAGGGGGCACCTGGGTGGCTCAGTGGGTTAAGCCTCTGCCTTCAGCTCAGGTCATGATCTCAGGGTCCTGGGATTAAGCCCCACATCGGGCTCTCTGCTCAGCAGGGAGCCTGCTTCTCCCTCTCTCTCTGCCTGCCTCTCTGTCTACTTGTGATCTCTGTCAAATAAATAAATAAAATATTTTTAAAAAATTACCTAGGGCATATTTTCAAGATGCCCATTGGCTAACTTCCTCACACCAGAACAATGCCCCATTGGTGAGGACCTCAGTAACTCCAGGTAAGTTAGGCTCTTCCTCCTCTGCTCCCACAGCCCTTTACCCCACTTCTGTTTATGTGTCCCCTCCACCTCATGCTTCCCACAGAAACAATCATTTGTTGAGTGCTTACCATGAGCTAGGCAGTTGTCTAAATGCTTTATATCATTCTGGTTACAAACTCCTCCCTTACTTTGTAAGGTAAATGTCATTTCACAGATGAACAAATGGGGAGAAAGGTAGAGGGAAAGTGTGTGAGTGGTGGGGGGTAAGGCAGAGAGAGGGAGACAGGCAAGAGAGGGGTGCCTGGCAAGCCACAGAGCTTAAGTCTAAAGGCAGGCAGGGGGGTGCCTGGGTGCCTGGGTGGCTCAGTGGGTTAAAGCCTCTGCTTTCAGCTCAGGTCATGATCCCAGGGTCCTGGGATCGAGCCCCGCATCAGGCTCTCTGCTCAGCAGGAAGCCTGCTTCCTCCTCTCTCTGCCTGCCTCTCTGCCTACTTGTGATCTCTGTCTGTCAAATAAATTTTAAAAAATAAAAATAAAGGCAGGTAGAGCAAACCTGGATCCCCCTTGCTGGTAAGCTCTTGATATCCTGCTTCCTGAGAGCTCCCTGAGAGCAGACTCCATCTTTGAGGTCCTCTGTGGGGACCCACTCAGTGCTGGCTCATGGAAGGTTCTCCACAAAAGTAGGTAGAAGAAGTGGAGCTTTAACTTTGAAAAGTCCAGGGCACCCTGAGGTTCAGAGGAGAAGGAATCCTGAAAGACACAGGTTCAACCCTGACCCTCTCAAAACAAGAATCCCTACAAAAGTTGGCCCAGGGGTCTTGGCCACCTTCCTGGGGATATATCTTGCCTGTTCCTATTCCTCGTTTATCCCTGCCAACAACATCTGTCCCCTTCCCTTCCAGTAGGACACTCCCACTCAGTGGATTCCTCTCTGACTTTTGTAGCAGCCATCCTGTCTTTCCTCTGAAAATCCCCTTAGGAAGGGGCTTCAGATGTCATCCCCACAGAAGTACCCCTCATGAGAGAGGATTACCTCCACCTTGAAGAGTGGCACATGACTTACAGGTGAGACACACATGATGGCTTCCTTTTCTAGACCTTTCTCAAATGAACCTTTCCTTATTATTCCCCTTCGGGCGATCACTTCTCATTTCCTTGTGATCTGTTCCTTCCCACTTCTCATTCCAGTCACTGCAAACAATGTCTGGTGTTAGTGGGCACAATTATCTGAACTGGGGGAAGGTGTGTTTTAGGAGCTCCGGGACTCTGCTAAGGTATTATGCTAAGCGCTGAGGTTACTTTATAAAGCTGCTGATTCCCAAGAGATGAAAAAAACCTCCCCAGACGTGGGCTCTTGAGCCCAGTTTGCCCAGATTTGAGCCCATCTCCACCATTTGCCATCAAGTGCACTGTCTCTGGTTCTCAGTTTTCTCAACTGTGAAATGGGGATTAATAGTATGCACCTGTGGGTTCTGATGAGGCCTGAAAGAAATAATACCTTAGCCAGCACCTGGCATGTGGGAGCTTAATATATAGTTGGCTCACGGTTTTTACTATAGACTTTTTCCCTTTCCATTTTATCCAAGATAGAGCCATAGCCTATGATTTATTTTTATTTACTTTTTAATTTCTTTCCTTTTAGAGAGAGAGCAGGGGAGAGATGCAGAGAGAAAATCAGCCCCCCCCCCCAGCCATGAGCAAAGAGCCCAGTGGGGAACTGGATCCTGTACCCTGGGGTCATGACCTGAGCCAAAGGCAGACACTTAATGACTGAACCACCCCCCGCCCCGCCAGCCTATAAGAAATATATAGCCACTGGGGGTGGCTCTGTCCTTTGGGGGTCCAACTCTTGGTTTCAGCTCAGATCACTGGTGGGGATCCTGGGTTAGAGCCCTGAGTTGGGCTCTCCACTCAGTGGGAGTCTGCCTGTCTCCCTCTCTCTGCCTTACCCCCCACCACTCACACACTTTCCCTCTACCTTTCTCTAAAATAAATGGATAATTTTTTTTTTTTAAGATTTTAAAAATTTATTTATGACAGAGAGAGACAGCGAGAGAGGGAACACAAGCAGGGAAAGCGGGAGAGGGAGAAGCAGGTTCCCGCTGAGCAGGGAGCCCAATACAGGGCTTGATCCCAGGACTCTGGGATCACGACCTGAGCCAAAGGTAGATGCGTAAGGACTGAGTCACCAAGGTGCCCCATCAATGGGTAAATCTTTTTTTTTTTTAAGATTTTATTTATTTATTGGGACGCCTGGGTGGCTCAGTTGGTTAAGCAGCTGCCTTCGGCTCAGGTCATGATCCCAGGGTCCTGGGATCGAGTCCCACATCGGGCTCCTTGCTCGGCAGGGAGCCTGCTTCTCCCTCTGCCTCTGCCTGCCTCTTTGTCTGCCTGTGCTCGCTCTCTCTCCCTCTGTCTCTGGCAAATAAATAAATAAATAAATAATCTTTAAAAAAAAAAAAAAAAAAGATTTATTTTAAAGATTTATTTATTTATTTATTTATTTGATAGACCGAGAGAGATCACGAGTAGGCAGAGGCAGGCAGAGAGAGGGGGAAGCAGGCTCCCCGCTGAGCAGAGAGCCCGATGTGGGGCTCGATCCCAGGACCCTGGGATCATGACCTGAGCTGAAGGCAGAGGCTTAAACCACTGAGCCACCCAGGAGCCCCCATAAATAGATAAATCTTTTTTTTTTTAAGATTTTATTTATTTGACAGAGATCACAAGTAGGCAGAGAGGCAGGCGGAGAGAGAGGGGAAGCAGGCTCCCTGCTGAGCAGATAGCAGATGCGGGGCTCGATCCCATGACCCTGGGATCATGACCTGAGCTGAAGGCAGAGGCTTTAACCCACTGAGCCACCCGGGCGCCCCAGCAAATAAATAATAAAATTAAGTAAAAAAGCTAACATTTAGAATTTAAAAAGCTGAAAAATACCTCAAAAATTATAAAAAAACATTATTTTAAATTATTAACAGCTTGAAACATGAAACTGCCATATTTATAGGTATGGATACATCTTAATAAAAAAAGAAGTATACATTTGGTTTTGATCCTGTTCCTGGCACCGAGCTCTTAAAACCCTTGGAATTTCCTAAATGATAAGAGTGATAAAGGTGGCTTTTGTTATTCATAACAAGCCCACATCAGCCACACCTGAATTTAGTTATGTGAAGGCTATTTGGACTCTCTAAAGATGGGGGAGGGGGAGTGGCTGGTTGCCAGGGAAACCAACCAGGTGATTGAAATTGAGAACGGGAACCCTCAGCCCCAACTTCCAGTTTCTGGGTAGGGGAGAACGGCTGGAGATTGAGTCAATCACCAGTTGCTAATGATTTAATCGATCACACCTGTGTAATGAAACCTCTGTAAAAACTCAAAAGGACAGGGGGTTGGGAAGCTTCTGGGTTGTTAAATACAGGGAGGTGCTAGGAGGGCGGCATACCCAAAGAGGACAGGGAAGCTCCAGGTCCCTTCCCACATACCTTGCCCCACACACCTCTTCCATCTGCCTGTTCCTGAGTGGGTTGTGGGAACCTCTGCTCTGCAGCGGCTTAGAAGCACAAGTAACCTAGACTGGTGATTTGCTTCTGAGGTGGGAGGCAGTCTCATGGCACTGAGCCCCAGAGTTTGTGGGATCTGATGCTGTTTCCAGGCTGATAGTGTTCTCGCTGAGTTACGCACACCCAGGTGGTGAGGCACAATTGCTGGATACGTGGAAAAACCCACAAGTCTCAAGTCAGAAGTGAAGTAGTGGGGGCCCTTGGGCGGCTCAGCCACTGAAACGTCCGCCTTTGGGTTGGGCTCTCTGCTCAAGAGAGGATCTCAGGGTGCTGGGATGCAGCAGCGTTGATCTCCCTGCTCAGTGGGGAGCCTGCTTCACCCTCTGCCCCTCCCCTCATTCATTCTCTCTCTCTCTCTTTGATAAATCTTAAAAAGTGAGCGGGGTGCCTGGGTGGCTTATGTCGTGATCCCAGAATGAGCCCCGCATTGGGCTCCTTGCTCAGCGGGGAGCTGGCTTCTCCCTCTCCCTCTGCCTGCTGCTCCCTCAGCTTGTGCTCTCTCTCTCTCTCTGACAAATAAATACAATCTTAAGAACAAAACAAAACAGGGGATGCCTGGATAGCTCAGTCATTAAGTGTCTGCCTTTGGCTCAGATCCTCTGGATCCTGGGATTGAGCCCCACAACGGGCCCCTTGCTCAGCGGGAAGCCGGCTTCACCCTCTCCCACTCCTCTTGCTTGTGTTCCCTCTCTCATCATCTCTCTGTGTCAAATAAATAAATAAATAAAATCTTAAAAAAAAAAAACCTAAAAATAAAAACCCAGAAAGGCAGGTAAGTGATAGTCTGCCCAAAGCCCACTATTAATAGTTGCTTGAACAAAGAGAGAGATTTTCTGTGTATGCTTGGAGGGGAGAGATGCTAAACTAAATAAATGAATAAAATAATCCACAGTCTAGGAGTGGCTATACCTCCCACATACTTCTGAAAGATAAGTGTACCATGTGCAAGGACAGAGGTCCTGTCAATACTGGCAGAAGGATGGGTAGAAGGAGTAGCTGAACCTCTCAGGACAGTCTGCCTCAGATGGGGGAGAGAAGACCATACTCTGCTGGTTATGTCAGCTAGACCCTGGGCCAAGGGTGGAAGGCTACGTGGTACCCTGTCTACAAAAGCATGGACTATAAGAATTCCCCCATGTCCTGACAGAAGGGTGCATGGGATGGTGAGAAAACTTGGCTACATTTCTCAGCTTCTAATGAGGGAGGAAGACCCAACTGACAGAGTATCCCGGGGGGCGGGGCAGGGCAGTATTCTAGTTACTCAGACCCTGGGCCTAGTTACTCAGACCCTGGGCCTCGTCCTCCTGGCAGGGGAGGGGCAGGGCTCCAACAGAGGGCTGGGAGGGTGGGGCCTCTTTCCCAGTTCCAAGGAGGGAAGGAAGGTATCCTTCATGGTGGCAGCCAGTGGCTGGATGCAGGGTTGAGAACTGCAATGAGGAGCATTTCAGTGTAGTGGCAGGGATGCTGAGGGGAGGCCCGTGGGTCAGAGTCAAATGTCAGACCCCACAGAAATGTGGCAGTGTGGTAGGACCTGACTTAAGAGAACTCGAGAAAAACAGCCCATGTGGAGAAGTATGATTCAGGCCCCGAGAGAGCCAAGGAAGTAAAGCCTCTTAAATGAGAGCAGCTAGAATACCATCCCCTATGAACCTACTGCAAATGGGAAGGGGATTCTAGAATCTTCCAGAGCTCTTTTACCAGAGAGAGAGAAGAGGAAGCAACTGAGTGAAGGGAGCCACAAGCGGAGGTGATAGCAGACCTGGTCTAGAAGGATGGGCCTGGCCTGATGGCTGCCAGTGTGGGAAAAGGACAGCAATTTTTAACCCACTGAGCCACCCAGGCACCCCAAAGGACAGCAATTTTTAGACAAGCCGAGTGGCACACACCTGTCTGCTCATTCCCCGGGTTTGCTTTGCCTCCAAACTCAGCCAAGAAGCAGGAGGACTGGAGACAGCCAGGCTGGCTGTGCCTGGCAGGGCTTTGGCTTGGCTCTGCCCTGTAGGGGTGCCATGACTCAGGGCAGGCTGCTGCCCAGAGATGAATCCAGCCGCTGGAGATGCTAGTCACTTTGTGTCTGCCGTAGCTTTAGCTGGCTTTCTGGACCCTGCGTTGTAGACTCGGAGGGTCTTTGGGCATGAAGGGAACAGGCTGAGTCCATTCGGCCAGAGTGTGAGTAGGGTGCAGGGCCCCAGAGGCCAGGGGAAAATAGGGCAAAAGCCACTTGTGACAGATCTCCAAGGGGAAAGGGACTCTTGAGGACTTGGGGTTCTGCCATCTCTTCCCAGCACCAGAGTCCCCCTTCCACTACTTCCCACATCAGAAGTTGACCTAAGCTAGTGGTGTTCCTTAAAGACAAGGGGTACTGAGCAGGGGAGGGGCAGGGCTCCAACAGAGGCCTGGGAAGTGGCACCTCTTTCCCAATCCCAAGGGGAATGACGCCTGGGTGGCTCAGTCGGTTAGGTGTCTGCCTTCCGATAGGGTCGTGATCCCAGGGTACTGGGATGGAATCCCCATATCCAGCTCCTTGCTCAGTGGGAAGTCTGTTTCTCTTTCTCTCCCTGTCATTCCCCCTGCTTGTGCGCGCACGCTCTCTCTCTCTCTGACAAATAAATAAATAAAATATTAAAGAAAAAACGGGCACAACAGGAAGCAATGGTGGAGACAACCTGGGATCTCAGCTGCCCCTTTGGTCCTTAGGGCTACTGCTGGGACTACCTAGCCAGCCCCATTCCTATCCTGTGGGCTAGGAGAGGGGAAGCAGCAGAAAGTGGTTTGTTGGCATAAGCTTGGGAAGGATTAACCAATCAGTGGGGGAACCCGTTGCTCATAAATATTTTCATTCACCAACTCCTTTCAACCTCCTAGTAATAGGCAAGAGTATGGACATCATCTGAAAGGCTAAAGGACGGTTAGCCTCCTTGGGCAGAGACCATGCTTTATGGCCAAAGCCTGCTATATGAAAGGTGCTCCATCAGTGTGTAAGCAATAAGAATTGGATGGACTTGTCCCAGGTCACCTGGCAATGAGACCTACTGGGGCAAAGGAGCTTCAACCTCCGGGCTCAGACCCGGGGCTCTTTGCAGCCCGCCCCCACTCGTTTGCATTCAGGCTACTTCCGGGGCGGGGGTAGCTGGAAGCCTGAGGGCCGCGAGATGGGTAGGAAGCTGGCTGTACGCGAAGCCCCCTACCCCCACCCCCGGCCCAGTGTCTCTGGATACCCTGAGGCGTCTTGAGGGGCCGCGCTGCACTCTGCTGTCCACTTCCTCGGGGTCGGCGCCCGTAGGGAGCTCTGCGCTACGAAGACAACTGAACTCGAGGCCGCCGCCGCCTCCGTGGGCTCGCCCACTCGGGCCCGGGGATGGAGAAGGGCTGAGCCCCCGAGCCCCGGCGAAAGAGGGCAGCCCCCGACCGCGCGCAGCCCCGACGGCTGCACAGCGCCCTCTGGTGCCGGGCAGCGGGGCCCCGGGCGGTTCCGCCTGCCTGCCGGACGGCTTCCCGCGGCCACGGCCCCGACCCCGCGTGGCCTCCCAGGCCCGGGGCGGGCTTCGGGGAGGCGAGGGGCGGAGCCCGGCGGGCGGGGGCGTCTCCGAGAAACTCGCGGCCTTCGGCAGCTTCCCGGCCCGGGAAGTGAGCCGGGGTCGGGAGGCCGCAAACAGGAAGTCGGGCTGTAACAAAGAGCGCAGGGGGGCGGGGGTGCCGTGGGACCTCCGGGGCGCCCGGCGGCGGCGGCGGCGGCAGGTGGAGAGCCGACCGGCCAGCGCGTCGCACCTGCCCTTTCCGCCGCGCCCGGGGCTCGGGGCCCGCGGGGATCCGGCGGGGCCATGGGACCGAGTCGTGCACCCTGGACACGAGGGAGGGCGCGGCCACCCGGGGAAGGTGCATCCTCTCCCCGGGAAGGGACAGTCACAGTTCCCTGAGTGAATCACTTCCATCCCCTTCCCGGAATGCAGCAGGCCACGTGGGACGGAGGGCTGGATTTGCCGATCCTGCCGGGACCCAGGGGGAAGGGCTGGAGAGATGCAGGGAGGGGAGAGCCCTGTGTGTGTGTGTTGGGGCGGGGGTCCCCGTAGGAGTTGGAGCGTCCATCCCGACTGCCTGAGTTTAATGGTCTTATTTAGCCTGAGCCGGGGTACCGGGCGGGAGGGGTGCAGATAGAAGACACTGTCTTTTTGTTTCCTACCCCCTAACCAATCCTGAGTGGCCCTGAGGCTGGAGGGGGGGGCCCTGGTGGAACTAGCAGGATAAAGGCATTCCTTCCTTCACTGCATCTTCCTGACTCACCTCCCCACCCCGCAGAGATCCCCAGGTGGTTAGCAGCCCGTGGGTCCTGGAAAAGCAGCTGTCCCCAGAGCTAGAGTTCACAGAGGGGTCAGATGAGCCTTTAGGCTGGGCACTGCCTCCAGGCTATTAAGGAGCCACTGAACTCTGAATTCTCTTATGAAATACTCTAACAAATTCAGGAGGCATTTGCTAAACCGTGGAGAGCACTTCCCAGGGCTTTGTTTGACCTTGTTTCTGCCAAGCCAGGGACCTCTCCTGTATACCTGGACACTCTAAGGAAAGTCTTAAGAAAGTCTTGGGTACCTTACCCATGAGAAGCAGCTGCACCCTCAGGAAGTGACCTCCAGGCTAAGTATAGAAAGGCTTTTGCTGTGGCCTGTCCATACACCAGCTGCTTGGTCTAGCTTCTGCAGGGTCACTGGAGGTAGAACCACAGGTTAGAGTGCCTAACCCAGATCTGTGCTTAGATCCCCGCTTTCCCGGGGAAAGCCTGTGTGGTGGACTCTCTCAGCTCCCTGTCTAGGGCATCAGAGCCTGTGAGTGGTTTTAGCCAGCTCCCCTCCAAGGCTCTTCTCTAGGCGCTGGTGGCCCGTGAAGCCCAGCACAGCCTGGCTGTGTGGACGTGCAGGCTCGCGGGTGTCCTACCTGTCCCCCACATGGGAGCCTCGTCATCTGCCTTGTGTCCCGGCCCAGTTTTCCCAGCCCCCAGGGCCCGGGAGCCGCTTTCCTGTTTCATTTTGGGCAGGAAGAGTGAGGTCGTGTTGTTCTTCCCCCTGCTGCCGGCTCAGGCTGTGGGAACGGTTCCCTGAATATTTTCCTGTTTGATACCCTGTGTGCAGTGAGGGGAGCAAGAGCAAGGCGTGGAGCATGTGCCTGCAGGCGAGTGTGGACGAGCCTAGGTCTCTAGCTCCCACATCTCAGCATAAGCCCCCAGGTCAAGGGTGAGCATGCTGTGCGTTTAAGGGAGAAAGGAAAAGGGAGGGCAAGGAGCATGCATGTACTTGGACTCCATGGGGAGCATCTGGTGGGCCTATTTCGCGTTACTGCAGACAGGCTGGGAGCATGTGCTTAGCCTTTGTCAGTGACTCAATTTTTTTCATCATTTGCTCTCCATGGGATATATCTGGCTATAGAGAGAGGACTGTGGCCCCCTAGGGACCATGTCGTACCTTACAGGAAGGTAGACACGAAGTCAAGACTGAAACTCTCTCATTAGTGTCTCAGCCCAAGAAACCTGGACTCAGGGAAGGCCACCTCCCCTTCCTTCTCCTCTCCCTGCGGTCTTCAATAAACTCCTGCAGCTCTGGGTAGACCAGGTGCCTGGACTCAGTTCTCCTGGCTGGCTGCAAGGACAGACCTAAGGCAAGTCCCCCATGCTGCATACCCCCAAGACCAGTGCCATGCCGGGACTGAGAAAAGAGTAGGTAGGTGCCAGTCTATCTAAAACCCTTCAGTGGCAGGAGGAAAGACCCAGATGTTATTCTGGTTCAGAGACCCCATTCTCCAATAAGTGAATCTACTTGAGAAGAGCAACACCAGGAGAATCATCCCTTCCCCCAAATTCCTGTATCCCCCAGGCTGACTAGGGAGCCCCAAATTTTTTTCAGGCTTGAGGAGAGAAAGGGGGATAGATTCAGGTCAGGGGTCATATCCCCCAAGTGATGGTGGAAACATAGGGGGAAACAGGGGGCCACAGCAGCCTCAAGCCAGCAGGTAGGGAAGGCTGGTCTAGGCCTGGGAGTAGATGCGCCAGTTGGGGCCCTGTAAGGACTGGAAGGGGACAAGCATCCGGAGCCCAGCAGGCGAAGCCCAAGTGCGTGCCCACGGTCCCGGCGGTTCTGGCAGAGCAGCGGGCACCACTAGGAGACAGGGAGTCAGAGAGGCTGGAGAGAGCATTCATTCCCCTTCTGCCATCACAAACACAGGACCCAAGAAGTAATAAACTCCTGTACACATCTGTTCCATATTATAAATACACATTATATACAAAATAATGTTATAAAATGTAGAAAGGTCAGTGCTTCTGATTCTTAAATTACTTGAAATACTAGACTCCAAAATAAACTACAAAAAAAAAAAAAAACAAAATAAAAACTCATATTATTGATTTCTGAAGATCGGCTTCAAGGGTGGTCGGGGGGCAGTAGTGGGTGTGGGCAAAGCCCAGGCTCGAGGCTGTAGGAATGGTTCAAGGGAGGCAAGGGCCTGGGTGGCAACGGCACCTCCTTTTTTCCTCACTGGAATTTCCAGCATCACTGCCCTGAGCTTCCCAGTTAGGCCTGGCTCCCCTGGCAGGCCCTTCCTCTGTGTGCTCATGGGAACGCAGAGGCACCCCAGGCAGGAGGCTGGGGAGCCAGGTAAGGCTTACCAACAGCCTTGCCCAGAGGGCCAAGGCCAGGGAGAAGCTGGAGGGGTGTTATGAGCAAGGCCCTCGTGTAGTAGTTGAAGGCACCAGGCGGAAAGGTCTTCCGCTTCGGGCGCTCACCTCACCTGCAGGGCAGCTCCTGCCAAGGGCTGCACCCGATGGTATCCGGGCCTGCAGATGGCCCCGCTCATACTGGCCTCCTCTCTGATTTGGACCCAGCTGTTGCAGTGGGGCCTGGGCCAAAGGCACTTTTGGAAACACAGATGCCAGTGGAGGCCACACCAGCTCCAGGCCCCATAAGGCCAATGCCGCTCCCTCTGGAAAACAGGCCAGATCCCCAGAGGGGCCCTCTGAAGGTCCCGGCTGGGTTCCAGTGGCACCTCTCCTCTGTTCCCTGGGCCAGCACGGCCACCAGTCTGATGCCAGACAGACACCCAGAGGCATGGAAGGGTACTGCATCTCTTGGCAAGTTCACAGTCTGTCCAGGTCATGCCATTCCCTCTTCCTCCTGAGAGCAGCACGTTGCATATTAAAAATGTCCCATCCAGGATGCAATGTAAACAATGCAGAAGGAAGATCCAGCTGCTGGGGCCGAGCTGGGATGTCCTGGGAAGGCTCCTGCCTTATACCTGGAGAGAACGTGGAAAACAAGGAAGTCGGTTATCCTGGAGGACAAGAACTCCCTCCTCCATGGTGGCCCCGGGACCTCCCTGGAGAAACAGGTGGGGCAAAGGGAGGGTGGGGCAGCCCTCCCCAGACTTAGGCCCTGATACATGCACAAGCCTGGGAGCCTGTGTTCGTGCGGCTGGCCAATGGAGGAAGCAGCGGGAAGGGGCAACAGGGACACAAGGCAACCACTATTGCCCCCTACCCCAGCAGCTGGGAAGCAGTGCCAGGGAGCTGGCCAGATGCCACGGCCACCCAGCCCAGCGGTAACACAACGGGGAGGGCTAAGCCCAGCTCACCCCCCCATGGCTCCTGTTTCACATCCTCTGCAGCAACAGGGGCAGCAGGGACCCAAGAGCCCCTGAACCTGGCCTGCCAAGGAGGGGTTCTGACCCACCCTTCAGAAGCGGGCCCCTGGGCTTGAGAGTCACCAGGCTACTTTCCCATTCCTGGATGGCGGAAGGAGGCATGCTAGAAGGGAAGGTGAGCCCAGCACTCACCTCCGTGGCAATGACACATTCATTCCTCTCTTCTGATATCAAACACACAGACTGGTACATGGAATCCCTGGGGGAGCATATCGCTGATATCCGACACTCTGGCTTTTCACTGTGGGAACACAAGACAGGCCGGTGAGGGAGGGGCGGGGGTAGAGGCTGGGTGGGGGACAGGTGGGCACCTGTCTCTGACCCTGGAGAGCCAAAGGGCATGGGCTCTGAGAGAAGACACAGGGACTGGGAATGCCCAAGGCTAGCCTGGGGGACAGTGAAGAATAGGCCCCCAAGAGAGCCACAGGACCTCCAACCTTACCAGGGTCTCAGGCCTGGAAAAAACCAGCATTGCTCTTCCAGGCAAGCCATCCCATGGAAAGACAGAGTCAGAAGAGACACCCCCCCACACCGTCCCATGTGGTCCCTTGACATTTGTGAATGAATGAAAGAATGAATGAGAAGAAGGGAAGAAGGATCCCTGGCCGAAGAAATCTTGTCTTGTCGCAAGGGACTCCTGTCAGCATTGAGAAACTAGTCAAGGGCCTGGTGCCAGCCTTCCACCTGTCCTGGGGGAGCCTAGGGAGTACCGTGCAGGGCCCTGTGGCCAGGCCTGGAGCATCCCAGTGCTGCTCACCTGTGTAACCGCAGTGGCGCCTTCTCCCCTAAGCTCTTCTCACTGTGGGGGTACTTTCCCAGCATGGTCCCTCGCCCCAGAGCCCCTGGGGCTAGATTATAGTCCAGCGTGTGGTTCTGCTGTTTGCCACAGTTGGACTTGTCCAGGCCACAGTCCACTTCCAGCTCCTTCTTCTGGTTTGTATTCTTGAGCTGGGCAGCAGGGATCAGGTTGTCCTTCTGGAAGTCCGACAAGTTGTTCATGGCCTCCCTGCTGCCGTCGTCAGGTCGCCGGAGCCGCAGCTGCCGCACAGCCACCGCCACCATGCCCAGCAACACCAGCACCACCACCAGGCCCACACCCAGAGAGACAGCCACCCAGGGGAAGCTGGGCGGCATGCTCATAGGGAACTCGCAGCGGCTGCCCACAAAGCCATAGGGACAGTTGCAGACAAAGCTGTCCTCGGAGAGGCCAGGGTAGCAGGTGGCCCCATTGAAGCAGGGTCCTGAGGTACAGGCGTCGACATGTATCCGCACCTCGCAGCGCCGGCCAGAGAAGCCAGCAGCACAGGTGCACACAAGCCCATTCTCCATCTCGTGGCAGGTGCCGCCATGGGCACAAGGGTTGCGGGCACAGTCACTGAGGTGGAGTTCACAGTAGGGGCCTGTGAACCCAGGACGGCAACGGCACACGCGGTTAGGACCACGGTTCAGGCACTGGCCCCCTGTGGGTACACATGGGTCCTGAGTGAGCAATCGCCTGGGAGTCCCCCCAGGGGGAGCGCCCCAGCCCAGATCCCACCACGAAAAGTGCTGTACCAGGAATCGGGAGATCTGGGCCCCGAATTCTTCAGTGAACTTACATATAAAAACCACTAGCATCTTGCAGAGCTGGAATCGGACAGCTCTGTTTGGGTTCTCTCTCTAGCTGAAGGTGACCTGGCACCTGTTGCTGTGCCTTATTTGAAGCCTCAGTTTCCTCCCTTGTTAAATTAGAGTATAACTCTCTCCCCTCCACAGGAGATCTCCGAGGGTTAGGTTGGATGATGCAGGAAGGCAGGAGCCCCTGCCTGGTATATAGTAGATGCTCAAATAAATGTAATTATCGGTTAACAAAGTTAACAGAGTGATTATCTGGAGAACAGGCTCCATCTCTGCCCTTCCCACCCCTCTCCAGCTCCTGAGGCTTCTCTCCTGCACAGTGCTGCCTGGCTCACAGAGGGTCATCAGGAGACCAAGGAGACAAAGATAACCAGTGTGCTCTGTGCCCCCCAAAATGCGGAACATTCTAGATGCCTTGTTCCATGCCAGGCTCCACATGGCCAGGAGGTAAGGTGAGGCCTTTCAAAGTCGGGCCTTGACTGTGCCAGCCTCTCACTAGGAGGGGCCCAAGGCTTCATAGGTCCCTCTCCCTAGACCAGGACTTCCTGGGGATGGTCAGAGGCCACCCCCGCCAGGAGGGGGCTCTGATGTCAGACTAAGACGTGAAGCTGGGTATGTGCCTCTCCTCCCCTTAAGGCCTGCACCCACTGCCAACCTGCTCTTCTTCCAAAACCACCAGCTGATGATGCCAGCCCCTCACCACCCAGAGCGGGTTGGGACCATCTCAGCCTGCCCAGAGGGACAGACCTGGCCTCTCTCTGCTCCTGACTCTCCCTCCCCAGAAGGCTCTCTGAGTCCTAAGCCCGCTCCCAACCCCGGGTTAACAAGGCCACGAGACTCACCATTGGCACACGGGTTGCTGGCACACCTGTCCACTTTTTTCTCACAGTTGGAGCCCATGAAGTTAGGGGGGCACTCACAGGCATAGCTGGCTCCCTGGCTGCGCTCCCGGCAGGAACCCCCATTGAAGCAGGGGGAGTCGGCACAGCTCAATGTACTGTGCTCACAGTGCAGGCCATAGTAGCCCGGGGCACACAGGCAACGGTAACCATCCTCCTGGTCCTGGAGAGAGACCAGAAAGAGGCGTGAGTCAGACCCAGGGGGGCAACAATGCATGGCTTGGGACCAGACCCCCCCACCCCACCCATAATGCCATGGCTGCACCTCCACTGGCCCCCCTGGCTCTACCTGGCCAGACCTCTATGGGCCCGAGTCTCACCTTACAGCTGCCCCCGTTGCGACAGGGGTTGCTGTCACACTCGCTGAGCTCCAGCTCGCAGTCCACGCCAGTGTAGCCTGGGCGGCAGGTGCAGGTGTAGCTCCGCTGTCCGCTGTTGGAGCACGTCGCCCCATTCTTGCAGGGGGAGTGGTGGGTGCAGTAATTGAGATCTGCCAAGACAGGCACCAGACAGCTGAGCAGGGCTGTAGAATGGTCCCCACCTCCAGGCTCCTCATAGTGCAAGTTCACCATCCGTGTGCGCCCCAGAGGCTTCAGCCCAAAGTCGTCCTGGCCCATACCCTTCTTCCTTGACCCACATCTGACCCGAGCAATGCACCCAAGTTTAAAAAAAAAATACAGTTGGACAACTGCCTGCTAGGTAAGCTCCCAGCCACTGGCCACCAGGGTAGAAGGAAGGGAAGGAGGAGGAGTGGATGGCAAGGCCCCATGTGAAGGAGGAAGTCAGAAAAGGCTTCATGGAGGGGGGGCAGCTGAGATAAGCCTAGAAGGAGGGATAAAATGTTAACAGGTGGAAATGATAGGAAGGAGGTAAAAGCCACCTTAAGTAGTGACCAGGCATTTTTTTAAAGGGAAATGCATTGCTATAGTATTTTGAAATATAAGTATTTGTTTTCTCATTTGGAAAGGACAGGGAGGGAGCAAATACAGAAACTGAAGGGCTGTGTTTGCCTCTGATGAGTATATGACTATGTTACCTGGGAGCTAATGTGGGGAGAAGAAAGAGAGTGGGCAGGAAGAGGTGTGTACATGTGTTTGGGGTAGGGTAGAGAAAGCACACACACACACACACACACACACAAACACACAGAATACAGGGGCTGTTGAATTCCAAGCCCCTTGATGCCAGAAAGTCAGGGCCCAGGCAAGTTCTTTCTAGCCTGGCAAGCCCCCTGACCACCCTTCCTTCAGCTTGTGCTGGTGTATCCATGGCAACAGCCACCCTCTTTGACCCTGAAAATGGGAGACACGCTGCAGCTGGCTACAGGATGAGGGAGCAGAGGCTCCTTCCCGCACGGCTGGAGCTGGCCGACCCCCACTGGAGGAGTGACCAGCCTGCCCTCCCAAACCCAGAAAGAGACTGTAGGCTGAGGCAGCTGGCTGGCAAGCGCCACTGGGGAGGAACAAGGGAGGCTGTTTCTGCCCCACACCAAGAAGTCGGTTAGATGCCACTCCGCCCAGGGGCGCAGCTCGCCCACAGTCTCAGGGCAGCTGCTGGGCACACCCCACCAGACAGCTGTGTAGGGAGAGCTGCTCAAACAGCCCAGGCAGGTAAGCAAACACTTAGGGGGTTAATAGGTAACTACAAGGTAGAAGGAGGAACCGAGCCCAGCATCTCTCCTCCTGGGCCTCGCTGGAATTTGAGCACAACCTGCAACTGCTCCTGCTTCCTGGCTTCTCTAGGCACCCTGAGCAAGAAGGACCCACCATCTCACTCTAGACCAATGTAAGGATCCTTAAAAGCCCCAAGGTCTTTGAAGGATTATGAGATAAGCCAACTGGGCAGTCATCCAGTAAGAAGGGCAAGCGCTCAGGTTCCCACCCCTGCCCACCTCTCCCAGCCCCTCTGCGTGCTCTCGCTGCCCTGACTCACCTTGGTCGCAGAAGAGGCCGCCCCAGCCCTCATCGCAGGTGCACTGCCATGGGATGCTGCAGGTGCCATGGCGACAGCCATTGTGGGGAATGCATTCATCGCAGAGGCGGCCCTGCCAGCCTGGGCGGCAGCTGTTGAGCAAAAGGGAGGCTGAGGGTGAGGTGAGGGCTTAGCTGGGGGGCTGGCTCCCTCCTAGCCCACTTCCTGTCCCCTACTCACATGCACTCCGCTGGCTTGCTGCAGTAGCCGTTCTGTTCGTGACAGCCAGAAAGACAGACCGCTGAGGAAAGAAAACAGAACCCAAGTCAGATTGTTAAGGACTCTGCAGCCCCCTCTCCCTCTCCTGGCCCTGGGGGCGCCCCCAGCTCTCCTGGTCTCACTTCCCTCTCCTGGCCTCCCAGAGGGGCCGCAGGTGTTATTAAGGGCAACAGTGGCACAGGGAAGGAGAATCCAGGCTGGATAGAAGGCAATAAGGGGGTCCCTGTGGGCTCTGGCAAGATGGGGAGGAGCACTAAGAAAAGACAGATCAGAGTCCACGCCTATCCTAAGCATCCCCACCTGTTCCTGAGACCCGGCTAGTGGGCAGCCTGGACCTGTTCTGTGAGGGAGGTAGGCTGTGGCCAAAAAGAGGCCACTGTGTTGGCTCCGGGGGACCCGGAGCCAGGGAGGCAGGAGCTTGGCTGCTTACGCTCTTCGCAGTACTCCCCAGTCCAGCCGGGGAGGCAGGACAGGCTGCCATCTGGTTGGCACACGTAGTGGCCGAAGTGGTCATTGCGCTTCTTGCACAGGCGTGAGCAGCTGTCCCCATAGTAGTTGTCACTGCAGATGACCCGGTAAGAGTAGCGCAGCCTCGTTGGGGGGCTGGTCTGCTCATCCAGTAACCAGTTCTTGCCCACAGCTAGGGAGCCCTGGATGGCGATCTTGCTGATGAGCGCGTCGGGTGGCAAGGCCTCTGAAGGGGCAGAGGGCCAGGTCAAGGAAGGGCAGCCAGTCCCGAGAATGCCAGCAACTGCTGGATCAAACCAGCTGTTCAGAAGACCCCCAGCAAGCAAGCACAGGCTAGAGGAACCCAAATGTCCCACTGCTTAGCTGCCACCTGCGAGCGCGTGTGTGCACTAGCTGAAGGCCTGATATCATTCAGAAAGGAGCTAACAGAAGGATGTCAAAATGTTCTCCAGTGTTCTGGAGGCAGATAAACCAGGAAAGAGGAAAAGAGGTCAAAATGGAGAAGAAAAAAAGGGGCAAAGAGAGAGAGAAGGAAGGAGGGAGAGACGGAGGAAGAAAAGAAAAGGAAAGGAAAAAGCCAGGCCGGGGAGGACCCTGGGAGCAAAGGGTCCTCTGGTGCCCATTCACGGGTTCTGCCCTTAGAGATGGGCAATGCTTTTCTTTTTCCTTTTCAAAGTGAGAATTGTTGTGCTGCTGAAATATCCTTTTCCTCTGTGTCAGAACAACATCCCAAAGCCATTATTCCCTTTCCAAAGGAGCGGAATTCGCGAAAGGTGTAAAATACAGGAAGGGGCCCGTCAGCGGTGCTGGCAGCTTCAGCCTTTCTCACCGCCGTGCTCCCCGCGTTCCCACGCCAAAAATAACCCGCAGGAAACGCAATTGTGCTCAGAGTCCAGGCAGCTAGCGGAATCCGAGCGTCCAGCGCGGGGCGCAGCTCCAGGCAGAGCTTAGAGTCCTGCCCCCCTCACCCCCCACCCCGCACTTCCCCCGCCTATCACAGTTTAACTCTTTCGGCGCTGCGCCGTGTCGCCCCCCTGTGGCGGCCGAGCGAGCTACTCACCTGGCCGCAGGTCGTCTCCTGGCGCGTGCCAAGCTTCTATGATGAGTGAGAAGGTACCCTGGAGGCCAAAGGAGGGGGTGGGGGAAGACAGAGAGAGATGAGTAGGGGCGGGGAAGGTGGAGGTGCCTCGCGGCCTCGGGTTTAATTAATCTAATTGCAGGATACAGTTACAACTCCCGGGTCAACATAACGGGTCTGTGCGCAGCATCGCGCGAGCGGGGAAGGTGAGCGGAGAACCCTGAGCAGGAGGGTTGAGAGATGGGGGCATGTTAGCTAGAGTCATTCGAAGGTGGGTGATGCGCTGATGCAGTGGCTCATGAAAATCATATCCCAAGAGTTGGGAGAAGAGAGGGCACAGGACTGGGAAGAGGGAGACCGGTGAGAGCCTTCCTGAGGATGAGGTCTCAGGGGAGAGTCAGAAGAAAGTATCAAAAGAGAGCACCCTTGGTTTGTTTGTTTGTTTGTTTGGTTGGTTGGTTGGTTTAGTTGGAAGCGAGGAAATGGGGGGGGGGGCTTTGGTCCCAGGGAGCCCCCTTCTCGTCTTTCGCGACCCCCCAGTGCACCCGGGCTGTGCTCACCGGCCAGGTGAAATTGAAAGGCAGCTGGAGAGGGTTGCGTCCCCCGCCACTACTATCGTCCCCGACGGCGAAGGAGTTGGTGCCCAACACAGGCGTAGAGACGCTGCCGAAGGTGCAGGGCCCGGGCGACAAGACCGCCTGGAAGTGCTTAAGGCAGACGCGGAAGAACGTCCTGCAGCCGGGTTCGCACGGCCGCCCGCTGGCCAGCACGCCACGCTCGTTGGCAAACTCCTGCAGCTGCAGCTGGAAGACTCCGGAGCAGGCTGCGCGCTATTGCACAGGGACCAAGGGAAGGAAGGAGGGGAGCGGTCAGCTCGGCAGACGCCCGGGGCTCAGGCTCCGGGCGCGGCGGGAAGGGGTGGAGGGGTCGCGGGACGTTACCTGCTGCCAAAGTGCCACCAGCAGCAGTAGCGCCCAGCGAGAAGCGCTACGGGACGCGGCTGCCATCCCCTGGAGCGTCGCTCTCTCCCCGCGCCCGCCCTGTAGCTGGCTTGGTTCGGGACGCCGCTTTCCCGTGCGTCTATCCGCCGGAGGGGTCCCTGAAAAGCCCTTCTGGGGCTTTCCTCTCGCTTCGCCTTCTCGCTAGTTCTGCTCCAGCTGCTGCGGTAGGTAATCCAGGTGAGGATGGCTGGGTGGCGGCTGGGCTGAGGACGTGTCCTCGGGCTGATAGTGGAGCTGCAAGCGGGCTAGTGCTGGGTACACTGCACTGAGGCGGCTGGAGCGGCGGCTCTTGGCCTCGTGTTCCCAGCTCGCGCTCTGCGCCGCTACTGAAACCTGTGCGCTCGGGAGCCTTCCTTATATATATTGGCTCGTCTCTTCGCCGCCTGTCACTCAGAACCCATGGTCACTCTCCCCTCCCCTCCCGGCCTCTAGCGCTCCAGCCCCAGCAGGGCCTGGAGGGGGCCTCCGCCCCCGCCATCCCCCATTCCGGCCAGCCAGTCACGCACAGGTCCCCGCCCCTCCGCGCCGCTCTCAGCCCCTGGGTCCCCTAACTCTGCGCGTGCCAAGGTAACCAGTTCTCCGCGGCGGAGGAGTTAAGGTCCGAGACCCCGCTGTGAGAGGGGGTGGGGGAGGGCCTGGGGGGAATGGGGAGGGAGGTGAGCGAGTGGTTCCCGGATGGTCGTGGAGGCGGAGACACTGGGGAGTCCCCGTGGGCGGTCCGTTCGCAGCCGGAGCTAGTTACCTTCAGCCTTCGAGCAGGTAAAAAGAACTTAAGCTCGGAAAGCGAAAGCAGGGTCGAAGGACTCGGATCGCCTTCTTCCCCGAGCCCTGGAAGCTGTCGCCACCTCAGTCCCCAACCTGTGAGCTCCCATCCACCTCGCGTCCCCCTCACAACAGAGAAGCCAGTGGACGCTTTAACCTCTCTGTGGCCACACCGGGCAAGACGAGGTCCTTGAGTCAAAGACTCTAGGGCTCCCGGGGGCTCCCTCCTCCTGGTGGGCGTCTCCCTCCCTAGTTGCGAGGGGCGTGTCCAACTCGTGCCTCTCCCTTCTGCCCCCCTCCTGGGCTCGACTCGTGCCAGCCCCTAGACGCGTGGTCCCGGAGACTGGGGAAGGGGGCGTGGTCCCCGAGGTAAGGGGAGGGGGGCGCGTCCTCAGCTGTATGGTAATGAGGGTCTGGCCCCTCCTCTAGCGCCTCCCCTCACCTGGGTTCAGCTTCAGCTCCACTGCCCTCCGTCTCCCCCCACCCCAGCAGCCCCAACCCCCCACCCGCGTCCTGTCGCTCCGTTGGGGCAGGGAGGAACTCTACTGGCTCCAGCGTTGGCTCCAGCCACTGGAGAGTCCTGATGAGGGGCTGAGGTCCGGCAGACCCGGGTCCTCTCCTCATAGGGGCGAAATGTAGGGTGGAACTGAAAGCGCGCGCACTAGTTTGGGTTTCAGACCGCTGCGTCTGTCTCGCCTTCGCGGCTCCCCCGGGTGGCCCCACTTCTCCGAGCGGCTGCAGTGCAGCTGCTTTCCCGGAACCCGGCGTGATCCCCGGAGGCCTTAGACCGGGGAGGGCCGGCTTCTCCCAGTCTCGGGGGGTGCCGGGGATCTCTCTGTCTCTGCGACGCTGAGGGCGGCGGGGGCCCAGTGGCTTCAGCTGTCAGCCCGCCCGCACAGCGATGGCTGTCGTCGAGCGATAAGATCGGCGCGAAGCGGGAGGGAGCAGGGACGCGGCGCGGGCCCGGGGGAGGCCGTAGCGCGGGGAGGGGCCGGGGGGAGTGAGGCAGTGCAGCACAACAGCTGCCTATGCCTAGTACGGTCTGATTTTTTTGACTTGGGGGTGGTGGAGGGTTGGGGGGAAGGATGAGAAACAAGAGGTTGAGAGCGTGGGTTGGGGGAGGGGCGAGATGAGGAGATGGGCTCCGGGGTCCCCCACGCACGGCCACCCCTCCCAGCCACCATCTGGCGCGAGCGGGTTGGCGTGGGGAACCGAGGTGGGGCGGGGGCCGGCAGATGGGCCCAGGCTGCGCTCCAGAGTTAATGTAGGTTATGGGCAGGCGGAGTCCCCAGGCCCGAGGGAGGGGGGCCCAGGGCTTGCCTCCCAGCGATCCTGACTAGTGGGTTCCTCACACTCGCTCCGCCCAATAATCTACCTAGACCTGCCTAGGGTGCCAAAGAGTGTCCCTCTCCTCTGAGCTGGCATCCATCCCCACCTAGTTCTCTCTGCTTCCACCTCCAAATCCTAGCCTCGGAGTTCATAAAAACTCGCTTCTTTACTGACGCTGGCACTTGCCTGCCTCTCAAGGGAGACATCCAGTCCTCCAGGATGCCTCTTGCTCAATACCCACCTCACACATCCTGACTAATGGGTCCAAAAGCACTTTGCAAACAGTTAAGGACCAGACAAAACTATTATTATTCTCAGAGACACAAAATGCAAGGGATCCCAGAGACCTAGAAATCCTTTTTGAGGAGGAAAGGGTTTAATTCTGCTAGCCATCAAAAGGCATTTATGAAGCCTCTTCTTGCCACGTGGCCTCTGTCCCAGAAGTTCATTATCCTACTAAGATGCCTCCCTCGGCCCTGAGTACCCACCCGCACTCCAGTCCACTGGAGTCCCTCTTTGCCCACATTTGCTGAACAAGAAAGGATCCCACTGCTGGCCCAGAACTGAAATGCAAGTGTCCACAGCTGGGGCTCCTCCCTTTTTCTCCCACTAGAGACCAGAAGAACCCAACATGTGTCCTGAGGGCTGCCAAGAGCAGGAGACTGTGAGGCCTCCGGAGGCTGCAAATCACAAGGGGTTTGAACCCATCTGGACATCTGCTGACCTTGCCCCTGTGCAGACGCTCCACGATGCCCTGGAGAAGGAGCGTGTATGCAAGGTTCAACGGCCTGGGACTCCCCTGGACTGACTGCGGGCCCTCTGAAAGTCCGTGGGTCCTCATCCTTGCTGGCACCGACAACGTCAGGAGCCGGAGCAGGGTCCAGGCCTGGCTTCATGCAAGGCCCACAGCTTCCCATGCAGGGCCTTCTGCTTCTCTTGTCCTCTTCTTCTGGCCCCTGTACGCAGCCCCCCAGCAGGCAGAACCCTCACCTGGGACCCTAAAGCGCCAAGGTTGTCTTCCAGTTGCGCCCCTAAGCTGACCCCGGGTTTATTGGGGATTCCACGGGGGCCACGTAGAGCCTCGGGACCCCTCCCCCGTTGGGTAGCCTACTCGCCCCCCACGCCGCTACCCCCGACCCCGAGTCGGCGGCGCAGCTCCGAAGCTTACAGCATGGTTTCGTCCACCCCCGACTCCGGTTCTTGGCGGGGCAAATTGAAGCCAGGTAGGAGTGTGGCGGAGGCCTGACCGCAGAGCCCGTCGGGCATGTCATGGGCGGGGGAGCGGGCCCGGCTTGGGCGGGGCGCTTAAGCCTTGAGGTGCGCCGCTGCGGTCGCTGCGGAGAAGGGGCCACGTGCAGGGAGCCGCGGCCAGGGAGCTGCACAGAAGGCGGGGAGATTTGCAAACTGTTGCTGCCACATGGCTGCTCCTTTCGATCCATTCACATTGAAATGAGGCCGGCGCGTGCCTCATCTGCCGCAGGGCGCTGCCACGCGTCAGCTCGGCCCGCCGCGTGCCAACTGGGGCAGTGGGGCTGGCAGGGGCCTGCCAGCCATGGGGGCGCAGCCCAGGGCCCTGCGGCCAGGAGAGGGGGGAGGAGAAGGGAGCCGAGCTACCCTAGCCGCTCAGGCGCCGCAGTCTCGCGGACCTTGGCCCTGCAATTGGGAGCGAGCCGACGAGAAAGGACCGGGACGGACGGTTTCGGAGGGGGGCCAGGATCGATGCCGCCGCTCCCCGCAGATGCGCCCCGGCAGCGCTACTCTCCATCTGCCGCTGCTCGCACCTGCCGGTCAATAAATCGATTTTACAATTTAATGCAGCAGCTTCCCGCCCGCCTGGGACAGATGCCGCCGCAGAACTACCTCCGCCCTCACCCCTCCCCTCGAGGGGCGCCAGCGGTTAGGGCAGGGATTCCCGCTCGGCAGGCGGTGCCCCGCGGGGCCTCCTTCACCTCTTTCTCAAGTCCCTACAAGGAACTCTCTGCTCTGGGTCTTTCCCGTGGAACAGAGTGGGTTTCCCGTAGGACAGGCCTGAGGCTGGTAGAAGAGAAAAGATGATGACTTCGTGGTAGCCTTGGGGACGCATTTGGGTGCTAATTGTGGGTTTCGGGATAAGATGTGAGAGCCCCTGTGAGGAGAAAGGATAGGACTTGGGGCATGGGCGCTAAGAGTCTTGAAGGCAATGAGTCTTGAAGACCCCCCATGATCAAGTGATGGGGAGCTTTAGGCTGGAATGGGGCCTCTCTCCATTGTGTGCTCTGGCTGAGTGTGGGGAATAAGCATAAAATGGACTTGGCTTTTGGCACTCCTCAGCCATCTAGTCTTGGGGCCTCGGAGTTGTAATTTATTTATTTATTTTTTGAAACAATTGGGGGGGCAGGGCAGAGAGAATCTCAAGCAGGCTCTGGCTCAGCTCTCCCCATGCAGGGCTCAATTTCACTGACCCTGAGATAGTGACCTGAGCCAGACCCTTAACCAACTGAGCCATCCAGGTGCCCTTAAGTTTTATTTTTAAGTAATCTCTACACCCCATCTGGGGCTCGAACTCACAACCCAGAGATCAAGAGTCACAGGCTCGTGGTACCTGGGTGGCTCAGTGGGTTGGGCCTCTGCCTTTGGCTCAGGTCATGATCTCAGGGTCCTGGGATCGAGCCCCACAGCAGGCTCTCTGCTCAGTAGGGAGCCTGCTTCTCCCTCTGCCTGCTGCTCTGCCTGCTTGTGATTTTTCACTCTCTCTGTCAAATAAACAAAAATCTTAAAAAAAAAAAAAAAAAAAAAAAAGAGTCACAGACTCTACTGACTGAGCCAGCCAGGTGCCCCTCTTGGGGCTTGTAATTTAAACCCCTGGGTTTTCGCATCTGTGCAATGGGGATAATAATAACAGTAATGTGGGAGGGTGACCAAGGGACTGACTGTATGTGATTACACATTCTCAGGGCCCAATAAACACTAATTTCCTTTCCCCCGGGTGACATTCTGACAGCCAGGGGGAAGATTTGGGGTAGAAGGGAGATCCCTGACACCAAATGAAATCCAAAAGGAAGGGAAGGAAAAAGGAGAGCTTAAAGGAAACAGTCATAAGGGAGGAAAGCCAGGTAGGGCATGGAAACGAGGTGGACCCTGTGAAAAATCTTGATTCTAAGGGTGTTTTGTGGGAAGAGGATGTGATGAGGTTCTTGGCTGGAGAGAGATGACTGGAGCTTCGAGAATGGGTTTGGAGAAGAGATGAAGGTTGAATGAACCAAGTGCCCATGACTCTACTACCAGGACCAAGTGTAAGTCTCAGGATGGCAGCCCTCCTCCTTCCTGGTGGTGTTTCATAGCAGAGGTGTATAGGAGGAAGGAGAAGTCCACTTCTGAATTGCCCTGGTCATTGAGGCTCCTGGTAGTTCAGGGGACTCAGCCCTCTGCCCATCACCAAGTGAGCTGGGTGGTCCACAGACTAGACTGGACTGTCCGCTGGTGGTTCATGATTGGTGACCCAGTGTCTCAAGGAATGCATGTCCAAGTGGGTAAGATCATTGACCATGAGTCAGAGCGTCTGCTCTGGCTCCTTGTGAGACCAGGAACATCTCCCACCTTCAACCTCCCTGATTTCCATGGAGCATGAGGGCTGAGACTAGCCTCATATGATGTCTCCTTTGCCTTCTTGGAAGACCAGTGCAGGTGACACACAGAGCCGGGGTAAATGATGTGGACAGGGCTCTCTCCTTCTCAAGGAGAACACTTTGGCCTGCAGAGACAATGGGCTCAAGAGAGGAGAAGCTGAGGGCCCCTGACCTGAGAAGCCCCTTTTAACTGTAACAGAAGGAAGCTTTCCCCAGGCCTCCTGTGTGCTGATCAAGAGGAAAGGAGGGGCAGGGTGGAAACCTCCTGGCTGGAGGCAAGGGTCCTCACTGGTGGTGACCCAGCAGCTGCTCCAGCTTCATTTGCCAAACCCAGGGAGGGGATGCCTGGAAAGCCAGGGCCAGGAGCCATGCAACGGGTATTTCCAGACACAGAGGAGTCCGGGGTTTATGGTCGCCTCCACGGCAACTTTCCCAGAGCCCCAGGCTTCCCCTTCCCTAGCTCCTTCCTGTCCCCACCCTAGCAAATGAACAGGGACGCTGGTCGCTGGTTGGGGGGAGGCTCAGGGAGGCCTCTTCGTGGAGACCCTCTGGCTATAGGCCAAGCCCCATCCTGCCCTTGCCCCCTGCCCAGATCCCTCAGGGCATGGAAACTCTGAGAGGTGGATCACAGGGCTACAGGACAAGGTATAGGGCAAAGACATTGCTCAGAGTGATGGGACTAAGAGAGAACCTTCTGCCAGCTTGTGCAGGAGGACCTAGGGAGTCGGGACAGAGCCTGAAAGCAAAGGTTTAGGCACCCACTGGGCCCTAGATCTTGGGCCGGCTTCCTTAGCTGCGGTTTTCTTCCTCTGTAGGAGCCTCTTCACTCCACCCTGGTTGGCTAGCCTCCACGGTCCCTCCCCAGCACACAGGTCACTTGTCTCTGAAACCTCTCTTCTCTGTTGACAGGTGGGAAGCTCTCCCCAGCCGCACCCCCACCCAACACTCATCCCCTCTTCTGGCTCTGGCCTTCTATTAGCATCCAGGCTCAGTGTTGTCCCTGGGTTTCCCAGGTTCCTGGGTGCCCTTCGCCTTCCTCCACTGAGCAACAGCTCATCTCCTGGAAGGAACTCTGACCTCTCATTTCTCCACATGGCTTCTGATCTCTGATCCCAGCTGCCACCCAGGACTTGAAGCAAGCAAGAGATAGGGGATAGGCAGCCCCAGGAACCTGGGAGTGGGGGCTACTGGGACAACCTCCCTGGAAGAAAGGGTCAGGCCTGAACCAGGAAGTGCTGTGTTTCCCAAATACTCTCATAGAGAAAGACATCAGGGATAGGCGCCAACTCTGAGCAGCTGCCTGAGTGGGCAGGGGCATTGATTCCTGGAGAAGGCTGAGGGAGAATCTAACTGCCATGGTCAAGGAGGTGAGGGGTCTGAAGCAAAGGATGGTGACCGGCTGTCTCCTTCTCCCACCATGGTCGGAATGAGAGGAAACGGGCTTCAGTTGTGGCAAGAAGGATTTAGGTTAGACATATGGGAGAACTTCCTGTGACAGTGTCTACACTACGTATCCCAGTTGTTCAGCCAGGTTGAACTCTCCCCTGGAGTTGATGAGAATTGCATGTTGATGCTTGCTAATGAATAACTTGCCTTGCCTGTAATTAGCAAAGAACCTCCAGCCCAGAGAATGTATGTGTTCAGACTCTCCCCAGGGAATAAGTCCAGAGAGGCCTGGGAGGCACCAGAACCAGAGCCCCAAGGAGTTTTCTGGACAAGCTGAGGCCGCTGTGAGCCAATGTCACATTGCTTCTCCTGCCCCCAGCCGTCTGGCCGCCACTCTCAGAAAAACAAGCCCTACGGAACTGTCCAGCCACAAGAACTTTGAGGCAAAGGGGCAGGCTGAATTTCAGGTCTGGGAGCTCATAGAGAATTTCCAGAGCAAGAGTGAATACTCAGCCTCTCCAACACCAGGAATTTCAGTAATAGTCTCAGTTACTCTATACATTTAGAAACAGGCAGGCTTTGACCCTCTACTGTGTCCACTCACCCCACTCTCCTAAGTCTTGCTCGGCAGCACGAATACTCCTTTTATTGGAGCATTCTGCCACCAAAATCTCTGTGTCTCCCTGTGACCAACTCCCCCCCGCCCCTTGCTTCCCCTCCTCTCCCAAGTGGCTTCCTCCCCTACCCTTATTACCGAAGCCCTCTCCAGGTAGACAGGAAGCTGGGGAGATGGAAGACAAATCCATCAATTGCCATCAGAAGAAGAGAATGCAGGCAAAAGATGTGTATGCCCCAAGTCTAGCCTTCTTGGGGCCACATGTATGTGCAGAGTGTGGATCCAACTGTCAGCCAATTGTCGACGCGTTCTACCATGTGCCTAGCATGGGACTAAGGTCCGCAAGGCCAAAAGGAGCATCACACTTCGCTCCTGATGTGATGGGATGTGGAGATGAAATCAAGGTCCATGAAGAGGAAATGTGATGACCTTTGGAACCAGGGTTGAGAGAGGGAACGGGGCTTTAGGGGTCAAAAGAGGCTTTGTGGGAGGGCCTGGATGAAGAAAAAGAGTGGAACTTAGAGAAGAAGGGGCATTCCTGGTAGGGAGAATGGAGAGAGGAAAAGAATCAGGGGGAAAATGAAGTAGGTAAAGCTGGAACAGATTTCACACGGGGAGGGTGGGACATGAGGTTAGATAGCTAGGGTTTGGGGACCCAGCAGGCAAATTTGGACTTGACTGAGAGGCAGTCAGGAGCCTGTGGGTTTTTGAGCCGAGGAGGTCTGCAAGGTGGTCTAGAGTGGCGAGGGACAAAGGGCACGCCAGAGGCGATAGGAGTCTTTCTGCACATCTGGCTCGTAGTCAGGTGTATACGGATGCCAGGGTCCTGCCCCTGAGATGGCTGGCCACCTAAGAATGCCAGACCCCTGATCACCTGCTAGGAGGGGCCCCAAGCCCAGCATCTGCTTTCTCTTCTCAGCCTCAGCTTTCCAGATAGAGCCCTGCAAGCAGGACCAGCATTAGGGCTCCCCAGCTCTGATATGGAGAGCCGAAGCCGCTCTGGCCATGCCACTTCCCCTGCCAGTTCTCCCCACTTCCTCCCTTTTCTCTCAGAGGCCCGAGACCTTGCCTGGAAGCCCAGACTCGCCTAGATCAGAGGATGAAGGGTTGGATCAGGCCCAGGTTCGTCTAACCTCAGGCCTGGAACCCACAAAGGGAATCCATAGGTGTTTCAAGAAGCTCAGGGTGAGGTGGGCTCTCAAGGCCATCTAGACCAACCCCATATTCTGTAACCAAGAGCTTGAATACCTCCAGGGATTGGATCCTCACCCCCTCTCCAGGCTGAGCCTGCTCTTTAGATAGTACTGGTTATAACAATCACATCTGCTTATTGATCCAAAAGTCCGGCTGTGGTCAGTGTGGCCTGGTGGCAGGGAGGGCTCTGTTTGGACTGGGCCTCACTCAGGGGCTTCTGGAATGCCACTGCTAGAGGTAGGGTCCCCCAGCCTCTTGGATCTGGGGTGGCTCTGCAGGGTCTCGTGGGCCCCTTGCCTGCTTGGCACCCTGGGCTGGGGCTATTTAAGCATGGGAAGCCCGGGTCAGTTCCCAGCTCGGGGGTGGGGCAGCTGGGGTGAGGCCAGCCCTGCTCGGCCCTTCTCAGCCTCACCGGGGAGGCCAGGCTCAGGTCAGCCTGTCGCATGGGCCGTCCCTCCCCAGGCTGAGATCATCGCCCTCCGGCCTCCATGGCAGCCCCCACCTCCAGCTGAGCTCACTGCCCTGGCCCGCTGGGGGACATTGTTGTCTCCCGGGCCCCTCCCCCGGACTCAATGAGCTGTTTGTTGGCATGTCCGGCGCGGGCAAGGGGAGGGCGGGCACAGGGCGCCCGCACACAATGGGGATTCCGTCCATTCTGAGGTGACTGCGGGAACCAGGCTGGCTTTGTCCCTGGGACCCTCATTCCCACCATTTAGCGGAGCCGGAACTCCAGGCGGAAGGCCCCGTATAAGAACAACAATGTCGTCACCCTGTCTGTGGGGGAGGGTGCTGCGGGCCAGGGCTCCTGGGGCCCAGGAGACCCACAGTCTGGGGCAGCTGGAGGGGCACTTGAGGCAGGTCTTGGGGCTGAGGCTGTGCCAGAGATTGGAAGGGCAATCCCCCCGCAGCCCTGCCAGTTCATCAGCAGCCTGTGGCACGCATGGAACGGGGGTCCTCAACATCACCAGCCATGCTCCACTCCTCTGTGTGCAAAGATAAGCCCAAAGGTGCAGAAGGGACGAATGCGTCCTGTGAGCCCTGTCTGGTGGTGTGCCATGGAGGGACTGAGTTAGGGCACCCTGACCTGCAGGCCTTTCTGCATCCAACTTGGGTAAAGCACTTTGCTCCCAGCTGGGCCAAGGCCCATTGCTGGGCTACTAGCTGGGCTAGCCTGCCCCTTCGGAAGTGGCACTGGCTGCTCAGACAAGTGTTTATTTTCTAGTAGGGGGGTGGCAGGACGTCATGGCGTTTCCCTCCTGCCTGGTGCTGCAGTGGTTCTCACAGTCTGGGCACTGGTGACATCACCAGCCTTTCCTCCTCAGCCCTGGCCTCCAGGCCTCACCACCCCCCACCCCCATGCTCTGGCCCAGCTACACAGTTCTGAAGCTCCTGCTTCCGGTGCGGGCCCTTCTGAACAGGTCCTCATGGAGGATGTGAGCAGCTGGGAAGCAATAGACCATCCCCTTGTCACTGCCCTTGGCATTCAGGCTGAGCGGAGGGATAGCCCCTCTGTGTTCATCCTCACCAGGATGGCTGGTGTCCCACCCGGGCCGCTCCTAGTGAGATGCTGGCCCTTTAAGGGTCTTGGGAAGCCAGAACAACAGGAAATCCAAACGGCCTCATTAGGCAGCTCAGAGCTCAGCACAGTAATTAGTGCCCTGAAAACAAAACAAGGAAAAGCAGGTGGTGGTGCCCCCCCCAATCTCGGCTGCCCCCGGCATGGCCTGTTAGTACCCAGAGCTAGGCAGCTGGGATTGGAGCCCCTCCCTTCTAAGCCCCTCACCCCAAGCTCCTGAAGCGGGCTGCCCACTGCCCAGGCCAAGGGTCAGAGCCTGAGCTTCTGGGGAGCAGGCAGTGGCTTCTCAGAGAACTGCTGCCCCTGGGGAGATGGGAGCCCCAGAGGCGTGCATTGGGGCTTCCCCTCTCCCCACAGCCAGGTGGCCACTTGTCCAGGGCATCCTCCACCTGTTTGGAAAACAATGCGTTGGGGGCTGGGAGCTGGGGTGGGCTCCTCCAGTGGGAAGGGGGAGACCCCTGGGAATCCAAGGCCAAGAAGGCCCCCTTAGGAGAAGGAAAAATCCTGCTCTGTGGTCCTGTCTCTCAGGATCTGCGGTGATTCTCCAGGTAGGCAGGACCACTTAGACAGAGGGGACGGTAACCCACAGACCCTCTGGACAGACCCTGGGGACTTCCAAGCCCCCTCTGTTGGTAAAAGCCTGGCTGGGAGCAAAAAGGGACCCCAGTGAATTCTCCTGAGCCAGGCTACAGTGGGAGCCTCACTTTGTCCCTGATCCCCGAGATATCCCCCTATCTTTGTAAGCTAGGGGAGGGATATACTAAGCTCCACTTAAGAAACCAATATTCATTCAATGAACATTTATGGAGTAGTTGCTATGATCCTTACACTATGTTGTTTGGGTGTTCCTGAGATGGTTTCAGACAATTCATTGTGCTAGCTCATTACAGGTCCTTCTCTGTCTCTCTCTTTTAAGTAATCTCTATGCCCAACATGGGGCTTAAACTCACACCCTGAGGTCAAGAGTCACAAGAGCCAGGCGCCCCAGCCCTTCCCTGTCTTGAGAAGGCCTTCGAGTGGAGGGACTTTGGCTCTCTTCAGGTGTGTAGCTCCCCATAGACCTAGCCCATAGGTGATTGCTACATGATTATGAATAATCAAAACTGATGCAGGAATGGTCTCTGACTTCAGAGAGTTTCCCATGTAAGTTTACCAGCAGCAGCAGCAGCCTGGCAAGGCCCCCAGCCCATGGTCATCATCATGGCTCCTGTGCTCAGAGCCCAGACCTCCAGGAGGAGGGCCCAAGCCTTTGTGCCGAGCAGGGGCTGAGGGCATATGGGGGAAGGAACCTCGAGTCCTCCCGAAAATAAAGCTGGCTATGACCCTGGGGTGTGGGGAGGAGTTGCCTGGGCTACAGGCTCTGTGAGGAAGGGGGTTGCTGAACAGGAGAGCTGGGCAGGTTGGGTGTGGAGGGTGGCCAGCCTATGGCAGCTATAATTAAGCTGTGGGTAGGTTTCTGATCACAGAGCCTGCTGGCTAAGAACAAAGGCCCCAGACATCATCGCCCAAGGGGAAGAGGAGCAGAGGAAAGGGGCAGCGGTAACCCAGAACCTCCTATCAGGTTAGCCAGCTGGCCCCTGGCTGGTCAGGGGACTCTGCAGTCTAGAGGCCATCGGCTAGGTGGTGGGTAATTTCTGAGGGTCTTCAATCTGAAACCGAGGGACCAGTGCTGATGCCAGAGGTGGAGGGGACCAGCCAGCAAGTGACCAAAGTGTCACAGCGTCATGGAACAGGGGTTTCTCAGCCCATAAGAATCACCTGAGCAGCTTCCTAAAGATTTTGATGTAATTGTTCGGAAAAGGGGCCTAGGAGGCTCTGGTATTTTCTAAAAGCTCCCTAAGGGACCCATTGCGCACCGTGGCTTGAGAACCACTTCTCCCTGGAAACACAGGGCCCTGCTTTAAATCCTAAGGCCTCATTTGCCCCTCCATAGAGCCCATGGTGATCAGAGGCCACACCCACTGGACCAAATCTCCTGGAGTGCCCTGGGGAAACTGGCAACAGAGTCTGGGCAGCTTGAGGGTGGAGCCTCTGGAGAAGCCGTCCTCTTCTGGGACCCTCAACCCCAGTGGAAAGTTACCCAGGGAAGCAACCTTGGAGCAGACAAGGCAAGAAGCCTGTGGGGAGGGGTGTCCATGGGGTACCCTTGGCCTCTCCAGGTCCCCTAGCAGGCACCCTGCCGCCTAACCCTCTAGGTTCCCAGGCCCAGGGACAGCGGCCCCCAAGAGAACAGGCTGGGGACTGGGAGGGAAGAGAAGTAGACTTAAAGCACCTGAGGTGATGGGGCCTGATCCCGTTAGGGACGTGCGCGCTCCTGAATCATTTCCCGGATATAGCTCAACGGCCCAGACTTCAAGGTTTTGGGGGGGAAATCTTTTTTCCAAGTTCCTCGATCTGTCATCCCCTCCCCCGCAGGCCGGATAGGCCTGGACCAGTGTCCTCTCTCAGCTCCCCCTCAGCCTCCCAGCTCGGGCTTCTCCACTGAACTCCCTGGACATTGTTTCCCGCGTCAGGAAGTCTCTGATGCCCTGCACTGGATTTTGTTTTCCTTGTTATCGGGACAACTAATATTTTTTCCTGTGCGGAAAAAAAAAAAGAGAGAGATTTTCCCAAGCAGATTACAGCTGTCAGTGAGGGGGGGAGTGGGCTGGAGGTTGAGCCCTCCCTTCACCCTCCCCTTCTGCCACCCTTACAGGGCTGAGCTTTTGAATGAAGCAGGAAGTCCTGGCCCCACAGCCCCTTGGGCCAGTTGGAGCTGGGGGCAACTCTGGTCCTGGCCTTGGCAGAAGAGTCAGATCCCAGCGCTCTGCCCGTGGGGCCCCTGCTTCCCCACTAGGAGGGCTGACCCATTTGACATGGGCTAGGTCCCATTTCCAAGGACAGAGAGGGGGTTGTGAGCTTGCCTTCTCTCTGGGGGACAGAAAAGGTAGGACCTGGGAGGAGGGGGAGCACACAGGAGACCCTGCTCTGTGGAACCCTGTGACTTCGGGCCATTCCCTCTCCTCCCTGTGCCTCAGGCTCCTCCCCTCCACCAGGAGACAGGGACACATTGACAGGGGCCTCGCCTATCTAAAGGGTTCTGTTGTGACAATGTCGGTGAGATAAAAAATATGAGTCAGCATCAGAGGTTCTTCTGACTCAGGTCAGAAGGTTTACTGGCAGGTGTCTCAGTACCTGTGTGACCTGCATGTGGCCCCAGTGGCTGGCAGGACCCGAAATCAGAGGCTGTCCCTAAGCAGGCTTTGTCTGATCAGCACACCTGGGTGTGCAGGCGCACACACATGCATGTAATCATGAAACACATATACATACACAGGCCCGTGCATTCTTCCTTGAGAAATGCTCCCTTTCTGCATGGGGGTTTGGGGGCTCTAGGGACAGGTTGTGGGGCCTTATGTGGTAGTAGCATAACCACCCCTGCAGCAAAAGAGCCTTACCAAAGGACTGAGTTTCTTTCCATGTTAATGACAATGAATAGAAGAGTTCAGACCTGGGTTACTCCTTTGGTGGTGGTGTGCAAAGCACTAAGAAAATGAGCTGCGGGGCGCCTGGGTGGCTCAGTTGGTTAAGCCTTCGGCTCAGGTCATGATCCTGGGGTCCCGGGATCAAGTCCCACATTGGGCTCCCTGCTTGATGGGGAGTCTGCTTCTCCCTCTGACCTCTCTCCTCTCATGCTGTCTCTCTCTCTCAAATAAATAAATAAATAAATAAATAAATAAATAAATGCAATCTTTAAAAACAAAAAAACGAGCTGCACCCCCACGCCCCATGCCCTGTACCCTCCTGCATGGTGGGATGGGCCGCTCTGAGCCAGGCTGTGCTGCCTTCATCTATCAGTGTGGTGGACTCCTCAGTGGACTGAGAGCAGGAGGGAGCAAGGCCATCTGGCAAGAGGTGGGAGGAAATGGGAAAATTTCCATTTACACTTATTCTTTATCTAAAAAAATATCGAGCTTTAATAATAGTTCCTATGGGCTTTGAGTCTAGTGTGTCACTGATACATAAATGTTCATAATCAAAACTGGAAACCACAACCCTGAGAGACCAGAGCCCCCATGAAGACTTTATATCCTATCAGAAGCCCGGCTCAGATCGGTGAGGGCAGGGAGCTGTGGAGGAGGGGTTGGGGAGCTCCTGGTACAGAAAGGGCCCTATCAGATTCCCAGATGCCACCAGCCATGTGGACCTTCCTGACCACCCCAGGGCCTCCCTTCTCCCTGCCCAGCCTTTCGGGCCTGCTTAAGCCGCTGAAGGGCTCTAGAACCTTTGACTGCCATGCTTCCTGCAAGGGAGAGAGTGGTCCCATGTGTGATGTTCCCCTGACCCCTGGGGCTGGCTGAAGGGCGGCAGGCTGGGGTCCCTGTCGCTGCCCTGTATGTTGTGTCACCCCCAGGAGAAAAGTCCCTGGCGGGAGGTGGCCTTCTGCCGGGAGGCTGTTTCCTCAACCAGCCAAGGTAAGAAGTGGGGGATTTCCAGCCCTGTCCACGGGCCTGACTTTAGTACTGGGGGCTCCTCTCCTTGCTCATGCAGCCCAGACCAGGGTGAGGACAGAAACTCTGGAGTTAGGCCTGCTTATCAGCAGACCAACGTGAGGGCAGCAAAGCTCATGAGCCTCCTCATGCTACTTCCTGCCTCGGAGGGAGCTGAGCCCAGGAGGCAACCCCAGGGCTACACCTGGGATCAACTGGAACCCAGCCTTGGAAGACCCCGACAGGCATCTTGGTGGGGAGGGGGTGCTGGAAATCCAGAGCCAGGCTTACTCATGGGTCTGTGGGGAATGACTCAAATTCATGAATGCCCCTGCCTAACCCCAGCCACCCCTGGTTCTGGTGGTAAGGGGAATGACAGCTCTCCGTCTCACCCTTGAAGGCTCCCCTACCTGGCCTGTACTTCCAAGGATGCTGGAGTCAAAGAAGTCACTTGTGAGCTCCTCAGGTGGGGACCAGAGAGGCCTCACATTCCAGACATTCTGGCCTGAAAGGCTGACCCCTAGGAATGGGAAGTCGTATCCTAACAGCATTCCCTGTATTCCTGTACAGTGGTCAGGTGAGAAGGGAGCATGGGTGCAATCCTGGGAGGCTGCGTGGAGGGAGAGTAGGCACTTGGGATGACCTGGCAATGGTGGGACAATGTCCCTCCTCCAGTGTCGTTCTACTCAGGCCCAGATATGGGCTTAAGAAACTAGACTCGGGGGGCACCTGGGTGGCTCAGAGGGTTAAGCCTCTGCCTTCAGCTCAGGTCATGATCTCAGGGTCCTGGGATCAAGCCCCACATTGGGCTCCCTGCTCAGCAGGGAGCCTTCCTCCCCCTCTCTCTCTGCCTGCCTCTCTGCCTACTTGTGATCTCTTTCTCTCTGTCAAATAAATAAATAAAATCTTTAAAAAAAAAAAAAAAGAAGGAAACTAGACTCAGGGCGCCTGGTGGGCTCGGTTGGTGGAGCGTGCAACTCTTGATCTCGGGGGTTATGAGTTCAAGCCCCACATTTGGGTGTAGAGATTACTTAAAAATAAATAAAATATTTTAAAAAAAGAAAAAATGAAACAACTGGACTCTAACTCCACCTTCATGGAGATTCTCCTGTGCCTCAGATGCTTGTGAGTTTCATTTCATTACTTGGCTTGTATGTATTTGCTGTGTTCCCAGGTGTCTGTGCTTTGTGCACACACACACTTGCTTGTAGCTTGTGTGATTGATGCGCGCCAGGTGGAGGAATCGGCTGGGACTCATGCAAAGTCCCTGAGCAGGAGAGTATCTAAGGGGAAAAATCATAAATCCAGCCACCACCAGGGCACCTGGGTGGCTCAGTGGGTTAAGCCTCTGCCTTCAGCTCAGGTCATGTTCTCAGGGTCCTGGGATTGAGCCCCACATCACATAGGGCTCTCTGCTCATCAGGGAGTCTGCCCCCCCCACCTCTCTCTGCCTGCTGCTCTACCTACTTGTGATCTCTGTCAAATAAATAAATAAAATCTTTAAAAAAAAAATTCCAGCCACCACCAGTGCAGGCTAGCAACTAACGTGTGTGCGAGTTATCACCAGTCTACCCAGCAACTGGTCTTCTAAGGACTAGGACTGTGTTATCACCTCTATTTTACAAATCAATAAATGGAGCAGGGCTTAGAGAAATGAAATGACCAGACTTAGGTCATACAATGAACACATCTGGACGTCCAGGGCAGGATTTGAACCCAGATCAGTCTAAGGCCACATCAGAGATCTCTCTACCAGGCTCTCTGTGCACGGTCTCCCTTAATTACACTCCAGTGATCCTCGTCTCTCAGACCCTGGCTGCCCTGGGTCTGAAGTAACAGGCCTTTGCGTTCCCCCTTCTTTCCGCCCCTCCAGTCCAGGTGGCAAAACAAAGCCTGTTCAAGGCCACTTGGAGCCCAGGATCCGGTGGCCGCACCTTCACATCTAGCCTGTCTGTCCCCAGTTCAGAGAGGGTCTGGCTGTCCCTGGGCGGGATCAGCTAGGGCTGAGCTAGGGCCACTGTTTACAGTAAACAGAAAGCTCCCGAGGAAGGAAGAAGGGGAGGGGCTGGGGTCGCCATGGAGACAGGGACAGAGCGCAGGGCCTCAGGCCTGATCCACTCGCCCCACTAATGCATCCCTTCCCCTTCTAGAGCCAGAGGAGGCCCAAAGAAGGTCGGGACAGGGCAGTGAGCAGGAGAGGCAGGGGCAGGCAGTCTGGGCCTCAGAGCTGGGCCCGCTGAGAACACACTGCCACCTTATTATCTATTTCTACTTATTACTAACAAATGTTTATTGACGTTAGGCCCTTGAGAATAGGTTTTCTTACTTAATCCTAGCAACAATCACGATGTAGGTACCATAGTCTCTAATTGAGGAAATTGAAATTTAGAAAGATTAAGCCATTTGTCAAGGTCATAGGGCTTGCAAGTAACAGAGCAAAAATTCTGGATCAAAAACTCTCTTTACCAAGGCAGGTAGGAGATAAGCTGGCTGGTAACGCTCTGAGTCCTGCAGAAGATGGGGAAACTGAGTCCCTTGGCTACCAAGGGGACTTTCCCAGGCTTCTGGCGTTAGTGAAAGAGATTGCTGGGGACAGAACCCATGTGTTCCAACCCTAACCACTAGACCACACGGCTTCTCCATGGCTTGAGCTGGGAAGGTCCAAAGAGAAACTCCCTTTCCAGCCCCAGCCTGGAGTGTAGACTCTTCCCCAGCGAACAGGCTGCCCCTGTGGAGGCCAGGCTGGGCCAGGGTGCCGTGGGGGATGCTGGGGGGTTTCTGCCCACACATATGGTTTCCAGATTCCAGGGGATGAAAAGGAGGCCCTTAGGGGCGGAAATGGGGGATGTGTGATGACAAATTTAGACAGATTGCTTTAAAAAAAAAAAAAAAAAGGCCGAGAAACCCTAAAAAATAAAAGCAAAAATTCCGCTAGAAAACCAAAGGGAATTATTTGATTGTGAAACTGAATTGCCGTGAGGTGCAGCATGTTTTAATGTGGAACAGTATCAAGGGTCCTTTCAACTTTGACTTTGCAGAGGCTGGAGGGTGAGGAGGCTCTGTCTGCTGCTCTTGGCTTGGGCCACTGAGTTCTGGGACAGAGATGAAGTCAAGCAACACAGCCTCGAGGGTATCTGGAGTTCAGGAGTACTTGTTGGGCACTATCCTATAAGGCTTGGACCCTTCAGGTAGCTAGACTCCAAGGGTCTTTCCCGCTGGCTTATGGCCCAGGGTCTCTGCTGCTCACATAGGGAGCGCCCCAGGGAAGACTGCAGCTGGACAGTACCGAAGAGCATGTGAAAGGATGAGCTATAAGATGGGGGTTTGGGGTATCTCTAAGTTCTAGTCTTAAAGGGAAATGGCCAGGAACAGAAGGTAAAAGAGAGGACAGCTGCCTGGAATTCTGGCCTGCAGTGGGCCCAAGAGGTCAAAGGTCAAGGGGGGACAAGGGGGACTTCCTGAGACTCCCAGGGGAGTGCCAGCCAGCCAGCCAGGCTCTTGTGCAAGCTCTCAGGGCTGAACCAGGAGGGCAGGCTGGCAGTGGAGCCATGCCTGGCCCAGCCCCCTCAGCCTATCCTATCTGTCCCCCGGAGCAAGGCAAGAATAGTGTCCTCTCACCTCCAGAAAACTGGGACTCCATCCCCAGGGCAGCTTTCCTGTCCCACCTCAGGGGCCATATTCTATACTCCCGAGGGATCCTTCTCACACTCATCCTGAATCACTTACCCAGCATCGCCATATTTTGAGAAACCCGAAAAGCTTTCTCAAGCTAGCCTCTTTCTTTTCAATTCGGCTTGGATTTCCAAAGAGGAGATCAGAGGAGTTTGTGCTGAAGAGCCACGACAGGGCTTACAGGGTCCCAGCCTCAGAGGAATGAGGCACAGAATGACAGTGGAAGAGAAACAAGCCAAAAGGAATCGCTCAGGGGCCAACACAGACATGCCATACTGTTCCGGTCCAAGCTACACCTGAGCCTCCAAGTTCTGTTATATTTATTCGCATTTTCGAGCAAAGAAATTGACGTTCTGAGGGGATGATTAAACTGACAGCTGGTAAATGGCAGAGAGGAGTCTTACACCTGTTCTTTCCAGTCACCTCCCCACCCGTCCACTCAAAGCACTTCAGGGGGAGAAGGAGAGCAAGAACGGTGAAGCCGATAGCTGTGTTTGCATCCTGATGGGCACGGGGTCACTGAATTTCATGGAGAAGGGACAGGATCCTGGCTCGAGCCTCGTGTCAGCCACCAACTTCTCCTCTGAGATTCAGCATCTGGAAGATGAGGACCAGGGACTGGCCGCAATGGTTTTCCAGATGGGTTGCTCAGCATCCTGGCATCCCAGAGAGACTGGGTTGGGGGAGGAAAGACAGTAAATGGGGGTGGGGGCCTCCCGGGCCAGCTCCCATCAGGGAGGCAGAGCAGATCCATTTCGGGCTGTGAACATCCTTGAAGGCTTTTCTTAGAACAAGAGCAGCTGAGGTGTCTGCCGTGCTGGCCTTCGGAAGGCATGGTCTAGGTAGTTCAGGTCCTGGGCTGGGGAGAAGCCAGAGGACCTGGTAAGGGAAGTGGGGTAGACCATGTCTTGGCTTCTAGCCCTGTGGGAGGAAGCAGGTTGGAGCCAGAGCTGCGCTATTAGGCAGAGGAGTTGAGCTGCACCTCCTTCCACACACACCTGAGAAACACAGACTTTTGGCTACAGCCAGACTGGGAACCAAGAGCAGCACCCATTTACCTGGGGCCAGACCCATGCCCCTTTCTCTTTTCCTGTGGGCCTGCCTGGGCTTGTTCTCAGTGGACACTGGTTGCTGGTCACCAACGTAGGGCCACCCTTACCTCCCAGTGACCCCATGGTTCCTGACTTCTCAGCTCAAGAGCTACTTCAAGGTGAATGCCAAGAAACAGCAAAGCAGCTCAGGGAGAGGAAAGCCGCCAATCTGAAGGCATTTGGCGAGAAGGACTGATCCCTTGGAGAGAAGAACCCTACTTTGTGTCCCCTTTGTCAACCATCCTAGACCCAAGTTTGCCCGTCTGCCTCAGTCTTCCCTTTCAGAAACTGGGCATGGAATGGTGTCCCTCTCCTGGTGACTTCAGCAGGTACAGTTCCCGGAAAAGCATCATCATGCTTCAGGTGGCCGAGGAAGCTGGGGGCTCTGGCTGCCCCTGTCACTGGAACTACCTAGCATCCTCCTTGTCCCATGGCCCAAGCTGGATCTGCCTCTGACCACCATTCATCCTCAACCTGCTTCGGGGGCCCAGCCTCGAGCCACATAATCAAAGCTGCCAGCAGGGTCCTTTGTGGTGCTGCTCCCGTGTGGCACTGCCTAGGGGCCCCACCATGGGGCAACAGATGGACCTATGGTCTCTGCAGAACAATGGTGGGGGAGGGGCTCTGGCATCGCCTGCCCCAAACAGGAAGCACTGCATGAGCTTCAAAGAACTGGCAGGGCCAAGGGGCTGAGTGGCTGGAGCCAGTGCCAGGACCGGGCGACTGCCTGATGAGATGCCTGCCAGCCTCACGATGCCCGGCCTGCAGTGGGGGTGGGGCCTCAGTGGCCGGGCCTCTGGGGCTTGGACAGAGGGTGCCTTATGCCCTCCCGGTAGCAGTCTTTGACCTAGAAGCAGGTTGACAGAGGGGACTCCAATGGGAGGCCGTCACGCAGCTCCGCTGCCACTTGCCTGCCGGCTTGCAGTTCTTTCCCAGGCCACAGAGGGTCTGGTTCTCCAGCGAGCAGCCATGAGGGGCAGGGCTGGCACCAAGCCTGCCACCCCCTCCCTGCCTCCTGCTCCCAGCTGCTCCGCTCTGAGCCTTTTCCTCTCCACTTCCTGTTCACACAGGGGGGGGCGGGAAGTGGGGGGAGGAAGCTGGGGGGAGGCATGTAGGGGGGACCCATTGAATAAAAGGAATTAACCGTTTCCCTCCTCTGACCTCTGGGAATTTCCGCCTGTGAAAGTGTCTCGAAGAATCTGTGGAGCTGGGGGAGTGGGGAGGAGGTGTGCCCTTCTTGGCCCCCTCACCCCTCCCTTGGTGGTAGTGGGGCCAGATAACTCCCTCTGGGCCCCTAACCTTTTGTTTCCCTGGCATGGGGCGGGGGTGGGGGTGGGGGTGGGGTGGGGTTAGCGCCAAGGGCAGGCTGGAGCCTAGTGGCCTCGGAGCCCCCTCCCAACCAATGGGGTTGATGAGGGCCCAGCAGGCAACCTGAGCCCTGGGATGGGGAAAATTGGTCCCAGGAGGAATGAGCTCACCCCCATACTGGCCAGGCTTGGAGCCCCGTGCCCTCCCTGGCAGGGCTAGTGCCCTTGGCCTGTCTGCCTTAGGGACCGAAGGGAGGGCCGCCCCGCGGGAAAGCCAGGCCTCAGTCGCTGGGCCGGCACACCCTCCGATGGCCACTCCCCGTGCAGCTGTGGAAGGGAGCCAGTGGTTTCGGGAAGCCAGCCGACAGCGCCCCCTCGTGCCCGCTGACGACTTGGCCAGGCAGCCCCCCAGAGCCCTCTTAAGGGCGCGCCTCAGGAAGCACCTGCTCCCCAAGACCAGTGACCGCCCTGAGTCTACCCCAGGTGGCTTCCTTGTTTACAGGCCTCCTGCCCTGTTCTCAGCGTCACTGCCTGTGGCCACTCCTCCTATTTCCAGTGACAGCTCCAGGAGTAGCTCATTCATCTTGGTCTCTGCCCACACAGCTGCTCCCCCGCCACACCCCCTTCTGGCCCTCCCCAGGCTTAGGGCCAAGGCCCTGAGGGCCTTCTCTCGCCCCCTCCATTCGAGGCCTTGCGTGGTTTCCAGGGATCTAAGAGCTGTAGCTTCCCGTTCCCCTGACTCGACGGAACCCCATTCTGTCAGTGCCAAGGAAGCCTGGGGCTTTTTTTTTTCCAGGAAAGAGGAAGCAGCCTAGGACCAGATGGGCAGGCTGGGAAGAGACAGAAGGGGGCAGAGGCATCCCAGGCTGTCTTAGCCAAGTCCTCTGGGAGGAGGGAGCAATAGGGCAGTGTTTGTTTAACTAACATGTATTAGGCACGACAGACAACCCAAGCTGTTCTAAGCAAGTGACCATGCAAGTGGCAGGTCAAAGTTTAGACTGATACCGACAGTGGGGGACAGTACCCCTTAGCTCTCTACTGGGCATGTCTAGGTATGAGGGGAGCCTTAGAGCACATGGGAAGAGGAAGGGGAACCAGAGCTCTCCAAATCTTGGAACAGAAGGAACAGGGTTAGAATGCCCTCTACCCACCCAGATTACCAGCCCCTTCCACATTTGCTCCCTCTTGCTTCTGGCGGAAAATGGAAAGTCTGAGGTTCATCAAAGACGGCCAGTTTCTAGCCTGACCATTGGCAGAAGCCACAAAGAGACACCTGTTCTAGTGATTAGGGAACTCGGCAGGGCAAGACTCGACCAGGACTGCAGGAGCTAAAAATCTCGGAAGAGGGCTACTCTGCAAGGGAGAGAAATGCCTGCAGTCACCAGCCACTCCTGCGGGGGTTGGGGGTTGGTATTCAGCCTAATTCCAGGAACATGCACTTGTTATTTTGTTTCATTCTGGGCAGCTGATAGACCACACCTATAGAGCCCAGCAGTGGACTGTGAACCCCAGTCCATGGAGCAAAGGGTGCTGCTCTCTGATGTTACAGGAAGGCCCCAATGCAGGGCTCTCTAGGGTAGCCACAGATAAAAAGGTATAATGTGGAGGTGGGGGCTGGTCACGGTAGTTAGATGAGGAGCAAAATCTAACACGCATACAGGCTAGTGGAGGGAGGAAGGATGAGGGCTTAGATTCATGGTTAGGCAGTGCAATTTCCGAGAACATACTAGGGAGGAACAGACCAAGAAGAAAGTGACAAGAAATCAGTGCCCCCCAGCTGTCCCGGTGAGGAGGATTCTGTGGGGAGCAGCACCACCTGCTGGCCAAAGGGAAAAATAGTTCTTGGTCTGAGAGGACAGTGGGCCATCATCAAGCCCAGCTGAAGCCTAGAGCCAGAGAGGATGGAGTCTCGGGACAAGAAAGTGAGAAAAATCACAACAATGACAAAACTGTCACATCTCCAGACAAAGGAGTGAGGGCCAAGGCTGGAAAGTGTTCAGGCTTCTAGTAGCCACCCTGTGGCACTGTAGCACCCCTGGAGAAAACCCACACACCCCTCAGGCCAGCATGGACACAAAGCCATCAACTTAAGAGCCCCCAGTGCAGTGCAGGCTGTTTAATGCGCCCCACCCCCATCACCATTTTCCCCCCTACCCCCAGGAGGCCCTCTGCCCCAGGGCACCCTCACCCAGAGCCCTAGAAGGTGTACACCGGCACCTCCTTCCCCACCCTCCGTGCCCAAGATGCAGAGGGGCTGCCTTTTCACTCTGGGACCGAGAGGCAGACACAGGAGAGGCTGTCCTCTGAGGAAGAAGGGTCACAGAGGGAAAAAGAAGAATGGTACTCTCACTCTAGAAGGTGAACAGGAGGTCTGTGGGCCGTGGAGAGGAAAACAGGGCTGTTGGAGGGCGGATTGCGACAGGGTCAGAATTCTGACTCCTCCAGGCTGAGGCCCTCTCTTGGGAGGCAGACAGATGGCCCAGTTTAAGAGCAGCTCTCAAGAGGAGCACGGACAGCGGCAGAACGTGCTCACAGATGACACCTCGCAAGCGACAGCTCTAATTCCACTCTCCACAACACCATCATGGCCCAGCGGTCTCCAGGCAACTTAGCGTGTACCATGATGTGGTCTTCCCAAGAGGGGGCAGCTGTGCCCCAGACCACCTGCCCACCCAGCGGGGTGACACCCTCCTTCCTACAGCCAGCTGAGGTGCTCCTCCTCATAGCGCTGGGGGTCAATGAAGGGCCGGTCAATGGAGCGGATCATCAGCTCCCCACAGTACACGCACTCGGCGGCCACCAGTTCATCGAGGTCAGCCTTGAGCTGTTCCCGACTAGGCCCCGCCGCGGCAGCCCCTGCCTCGGCTTCCTTGGTGCGGGTAGAGCCCTTGGCAGGGGCTGGAGCAGCTCCCAACTTCCGCTGCAACTCCTCGAGCCGGGCCTGCTTGTAGGCCGGCAGGCCAGGCCGCACGGCCTGCAGCAAGCAGTCAGCATGGAACATGTGGCCACAGAGGAAAAGGTAAAAAGGGCGGTTGAGTAGGGGGAAGTCGCAGGTGGCACACTTGTCCTGGGGCTCCACTGTGCCGTAGCGGCCCCGCAGCTCCTGCAGATCTCGCCGGATACGCTGGGCGCTGGCTGTGGCCTCTTCCATCTCCCGCTGCAGCTCCTGAATGTGGTAGTTGTAGGCCTTGAGAGAGCTGCAGATGGCCTCCTTGAAGTGGTCGATGGTGACAAAGTCCGGAAAGAAGGGCAGCACGTCCTCGATCTTGAGCAGGGGGCAGCTGGCCAGGCAGGCCATGGCCGTCTGCACGTCCTCCTCCTCCTGCACCACGTGCCGAGCGATCTTCAGCCACAGCTTCTTACGCAGCTCCTCGTCGTCCTCCGGCAAGTCCGCACACTGCTTGGCCAGGTCCACGTCCACCTGCAGGGAGATCGCAAGCAGTAGGGGTCGAGGGTAGAGACTGGGACAAACTAGGGGAGACAAAGATGCCCAGGGTGAACCTGGGCCCTGGGAGAAGCCCCAAGAGGAACCTGTCTCAGTGATGTGTCTGTCCCCGGCACTGCTTTGTAAAAGCTACTTTCGGTTGAGGGAAACACTGATGTTGGCAAATGGGGAGCATATTCAAAATACAGGTTTTTGGGCCCCGCCCTCAGACTTTGATTCAGTTAAGTCCTGGGTCCAGACCCAGGGATTCACATTTTAAAGATTTTATTTATATATTTATTTGACAGACAGAGATCACAAGTAGGCAGAGAGGCAGGCAGAGAGAGAGGGGGAAGCAGGCTCGCCGTCGAGCAGACAGCCCGATGATCCCAGGACCTTGAGATCATGACCTGAGCTGAAGGCAGAGGCTTAACCCACTGAGCCACCCAGGTGCCCCGGATTCACATTTTAAACAGCACTTCCTGTGATCCTCTGCAAGTGGTAACTCGTGATTAAGAAACATACCTGAGCCCTCTCCCTCCAGCCGTAGTGACTGTAACGCAATCACTAGCAGTATGTTTGGCACTGTTCTGAGCCCTTTTCCTATATGCTACTCTCATCCACCTTAGGAGGGAAGTAACTAGAACATTATGCCATTTGCGGCCCAACGATCTGGGGCAAAGAGAGAGGGTCAGAAATCAGTCTGAGGTCACACAGCCCAGCAAGCGGCAGAACCAGATTCCAAACCCTGATCTCGGATCCTTGTTTCTAACCTCTGTACCATAGCTCCTCTCCACAGAAGCCAGCACCCTCTAGCCACAGGACACCCCCCAACTCCAAACCCTCAACATCTGACACCAGGGCTCTACAGGACCCCATCGTGGATGGGGTAGAAACTCATCGGCTCACCTGTAGGGCCAGGTCCACAGCCTCCTCGTACAGCTCCAGGACCTTGTAGACGTGAACGCAGGCACGGTGGTGGCCGTGCTCTGCACAGAGGCGCAGTGCGTACTTGAGGTCGTAATGCACGCGATGTGGGCTGGCGCCTGCCTGCTCCAGGTATGCCAGCAGCGAGGCCGGCTGGCTGCGGGCATACAGCGACAGCAGGTAATTGTGAATCGCCTGCTCCGTCTCCCCAAGCACATTGACGCAGAACTCCATGTATCGGGTGGCCTGGCTCACCTGCTGGGCCTCGCCACCCTGGCTGTAGTTCACCAGCGCAGGGATGAGCTGCCGGGCATCCAACCGGCTGCCCATCTCAATCCAAGCGTCCACCAGCTGGCGAGGAATGTGACGGATGAGGATGGGCGAGAACTTGTAGAAGAGCTGGGGGTCACGGTGGCGAGCGAGCACAGCCAGGGCCTCCTCATAGGCCTCGTGCTGGCAGTGGTATGCCACTACGCGCTCGTAATCCTGCATGATCACAGCGAAGTACACCATGTGCTCCGTGTCCCCGTGGCTGGCCAGCAGCTCGTGGATGGAGGCCCGGCTGGCGAAGAGCCACTCCTTGTGGCGGGGGCTGCTGAGGAAGGACCGGAAGCGCTCCCGGGTCTCCCGGTATAAGCTCAGAGCCTCAGGATCACCCTGCAGCGCCCCGAGTCGGCTCAGGTAAAGCTCCGTGAGCCAGGTGGTAAGCAGCGTGGCCTGGGTGCGTTCGGCTGGCTTCAGACCGGCCAGTTTTCGCTGCAGGAACTCAGCCAGGGCCTCCTCCTGACGGGCCTCCAGGAACTTCAGGGCAATCTCCTCAAAGTAGCTCTGGGTCAGGGCATAGCAGCGGGCGCTCTCCAGGTAACGACGCTGGCGAAAGCAGAACTCGGCCTCGCGGGCCAGGACAGTGTCCAGGCAGTCAGGCCGCTCTCGACAGTACTCTTTGGCCAAGTCGAAGCGGTTCATGTCCAGGTAGGTGCGCCAGACGTCCCGGGCCTCCCGCTGCACGTGGTAGCGGAAGACGGCCCTTTCGGTGTAGGCCCACAGGTGGCCTGTGGAGGAGTCCTTCACCATGTGCCTCAGGGGCCCAAACTTCTCCAGGAAGTGATCCCGTAGCACCACCTGCCCTGTCAGCGTGCACACCGCCTCCACGCGGTCTGCCAACAGCAGCAGGAAATGGAACTGGGTCAGGACGATAGCCAGGGGCGGGCTGGCTCCTGGACCGACCCCCTCTGGGTACTCCCAGACTCGCTCCTCGCTCAGCAGGGAATCGGGACGCCCGCAATCCAGGGCTCCATACAACACGCCATCCCCCATCATCCAGGCGAAGGCCCGCGGTGCAGAGCGCAACTTGGGGGTATAGAAGGCCAATTCACTGTAGCCCAGACTGCTGGGGAACTCACGGAATGGGGGTGGGTGGTCCGCGTACGCAGCAAAGAGCCCAGAGAAGCCCTGAACCTCGGCTCCCTCCGCTGCTCGCCCTATGAACTGGAAGAGGCGCTGCCGGGTGGTGGCAATGACAAAGCCACGCCCATCAGGGCCTCGCTCGGCCTCAAGGGCACACACAGGAGCTGGACCCCCTTCTTCGTTGAGTACGTACAACGGGCGGAAGTAGAGGTCTGGCGCAGGGCCGAAAAGCCCACCCTCGCTGGCTGAGAGCTCCGCTTCGAAGATCTGGCCTTGGGCGGTGCCGACCAGGATGGGACCCGTGCTGCTCTCGGTGCCCAGTGCCTTGTTCCAGCCCACACTCTCCACCAGCTGCCCCTTCCAGCGTGCCAGTGGTCGTACCTTCTGCCCATTACGGTTCACATAGAGGACCTCAGTGCTGCTCAGAGCAATCAGCAGGTGAGAGCCTGGAAAGGGGGAGAGCATGGCACCCTACAGAAGGCAGCCATTCCCACCGGCAGCCTCCTCCCTGCCTCCACCACTCTCTGATCCCACGCGCCGGGGCGGTGACTTGCACACCCCTCAACCACCGGTCCAACCCCAGACAACCCTCCCGCCACCCCCCCCATCCCACCCGCAACTCACCAGTGTGGTCCAGAAACATCTTGTGAACCTTGGCATCATCCTTGCGCCCCAGCTCCACGTGGTTGGGTTCATTGGCCTTGCCCAGGTCAATGCTGTCAAGATAAGAGTCACAGAATCACTCCAGAGAAGGCAGACCCTTTTTTGGAATCACACACCTCTTTATAATCTGATGAAAGCCACAGGCTCTCTGCCCTGAAATCTGTGTACACACATAAAATTTGGCATATGATCCCAAGGGAACTCTGACATACATACAGGGCCTCCTTAAGAACCCTCTGCTCTGAGAATTCCCCCACCTCATTTTGAGAAGTCACTGAACAAAAAGTCTTTTCCTCTGCTCAGTAGCGGTGCAATGCTTCTGGGAAGACTGGCAGGGGTATCCCATACTGCTGGGGTAAAAACGGACAACAAACAGTAGCTAATGGTTACTGAGCACTTTCTGTATACCTAGCAACATGCCGCAAGCTTCACCTAGTAGAGCTCAATGAGTCTTCAGGATAACCTTGAGGAAAGCTCCTGTTTATATTTCCCTTATTAAATTCTTTTCAAATTATACCCTCATTCTAACCAAAGAATCAAATCAAAGATGTATATTAATGATTTTCTTCTCAAACCTGTCATTCTCCAGACAAAACTGATTTTAATGTCTTTCTCCAGGCTTACAACAGAGTTGTTTTGTCACTGTTTTTTATGTTTTGACAAAAATCTCTTCATGTCATGTATATGTGCGTATATGCATATTAAGAGCTTGCTTTTCTCACTTAATATTTCCTGAACGTTCCACCATGTCAACTGATACAGGTCTCACAGTTTCAAGAACTGCCTAATCTGTCTCTTTATGGCTCAACCATAATTTTATCATTTTCCTGTTGATGGGCATTCAGTGTGTGTCCAGTTTTTCCTACCACAAATAATGCTTCCAGATTACTCTTCCAAAAGATGGTGGCAATTTATGCTTTCACCAGCAATGTGTCAAAGTCCATTCCTGTGTCTTTTCATCAGTCCCATAGGGTGAAATGGTGAAATTATTGTTTGGTGAAATGGTGAAAATTACTGTTTGTAATTTCTGTCAATCTGATAGGTTAAAGGCATGGTACCTTGTTGTTATTTTCCAAAGGTTGAAAATATATTTAGATGTTTACTAGAAATGTAGACTTCCTCTTCTGTAAACTATTGGTTTATACTCTTTGCCCTCCCCTTTCCTTTTTCTTACTAGTTTTTAAGGACTTTTTAAGGAATAGGATTAAAAAAATCTATAGCCTTACATGGAAAAACATCCTTTTCCCACCATCTTTGATCGTGCCTGATTCAAATGCTTTTTTTTAAAGTTAATTATTATTTTATTTCTTTATTTTGAGAGACAGAGAGTGTATGATTGGCGGGAGGGAAGGACAGAGGGAGAGGGAGAAAGACAGTCTTTTTTTTTTTTTTGGAAAGAGAGAGAGAAAGAGAGCATAAGCAGGGGAGCAGCAGAGGGTGAGGGAGTGGCACACTGCCTGCTGAGCAGGGAGCCCAATGCAGGGCTCAATTCCAGGACCCTGGGATCATGACCTGAGCTGAAAGCAGATGCTCCACTAACTGAGCCACCGAAGCACCCTGGGAGTGAGAGAATCTTAAGCAGGCTCCATTCCCAGTCCAATGCATGACTTGATCTCACAACCCTGAGATCATGAACTGAGCTCAAATCAAGAAAGACACCTAACTGAGTCACTCAAGTGCCCTGTATTATTTTTTTTAAAGTACACTCTACACCCAACATAGGGCTCGAACTCAGGACCCCAGAATCAAAAGTTCCATGTTCTTCCCACTGAGCCAACCAGGTGCCTCTCAAAAGTTGTTTTTGTTTTTTTTTTTTGTCATAACAGCAATTACTGTGTAGTCAAATATATCTGTCTTCTTCCTAGCGGATTTTCTAGCTTGAGTAAGAAGATCTCCCTTCAGCCCAAGAACAAAGACATTTATTATGTATTCTTTTATTTTTTTATCTTAATTAACTTATTTTTTTAAAGAGGGAGGGGGGAGAGGCAGGGGAGGGAAAGAGAATCTGAAGCAGGCTCCGTGCCCAGCACAGAGCCTGACATGGGGCTCAATTTTACAACCCCAACATCATGACCTGAGCCAAAATCAAGAGTCAGACACTTTACTCACTAAGCCACCCAGGCACCCCCATTAAATATTCTTTTGATATTGTTTATTTTTGTATTTTTAAAGATTCTATTTATTTATTTATTTATTTATTTATTTATTGGGGGTGGGTGAGTGGCGGGGGAAGGAGCAGAGAGGGAGAAGCAGGCTTCCCGCTGAGCAGGGAGCCTGACACGGGGCCCAATCCTAGGACCCTGGGATCATGACCTGAGCCAAAGGCAGACGCTTAACCAATTGAGCCACCCAGGTGTACTAATATCCAATTTACTTTTAATATTTATATGCTTATTCCACTTTGAATTTTTTTTGTGTGATATAGAGGCTTAGGTCTGTTTTATCTCTGATAATTATTCTGGATAAACAACTCTGCTGATACTTTTGTTATACATTATTTCCACTTATGTTTGTATGTATGTATGTATTTCCAGTTTTATTGATATATTATTTCCATTTACAGTGGATTTATTTTAGGACTCTAGACAGTTCCCCTGATCAATATGACCAGTGTGTGGGTTGTACTATCTCTAACAGGTGAAGGGACACATTCAGAGACTGGGTGACTTGCTCAATATTCCCTAGCTGGTAAGTGGGAGAGTTGGGATCTGATCCAGGTCTACCTGATTTTTACTACTACACTGCATTAATTCTCTTTGGGAATGGATATTCTTGGAAACTTCCAAATCTACTGTTTCACCTGTCCAGAGTGAAAGAAAGGCACTAGTCACTAATTGGGCCCCAGATACCACCAATTCAGTCCCTACTCCTAAGCCTTTTGGGCCCTCACTCACCGGAGTAGTGTATCCTTGCCCAGGCTCATGCAGAGCTGATTGCAGGAGACAACAAGACTGGTAATTCGCTCAGAAGGGGTAAAGTCAATGCGCTGCTTCGTGAAAATGGGCACTTCCTTCTCTAGCTGGGCATTCACATACCCTACAGGGAAGGAGGGAATTAAACGTTAGGTACGGAAAATGTGGAGGAGGAAGGACAAGGAGAGGCAACCAAAAATGTTTCCTCTTCAACTTCTCAACATATCCCTACCCCAAGCCTTTGGTTAAAAGCTTAATATCAATGTATCAGGTAGTTTGCTAATCACCTCTACATTAGGGTCCTGGGCTCCTTTCACGCCTCTGACAGCCATAAAGAGTGGATTCTTTGAACCCATGGATTGCTGTTGCACTGTCATGTACCCGCTCCCAATAGTAATGTGGGGAAAGCGTTGGATATTCTCCCTTATCAGTCATGGGCCCAGCAATCCCAGCTCAACTAAAGTATTCTAGATCACCACCTCCTCCTCCCTGCCCATGCAGTAATGCTCTCACTGAGTTTCCAGAAAAATGTAGGAAGAGCAAGCCCCGGGGAACAGTGCCAATCAAACTGAAGCTTCTTTCTCTCTCACCTTTTTCTCGTGTCTTTACCATTGCACAAAATATCCCAGCACTTCAGAACCCTCCGCCAAACCTGTTCACTTTCTAAAAAATTTCCCCTCAACACCAGGCTGCACCCAGATCTAGTAAAGGCCTAAAATAACTGCATTTTTCCCGGTCCAATAAAGTTCCCTCTAGGACCAGTCTTCCTTCCTCTACAATACTCTCCTACAACCATTTTCTTGGACCACTCTCTTCTTCCCGCCTCCAGAAGGGGCCTGGTAGGAAAAGCATAGGCTCTGGCTGAAGCCTTGGAGCTTATTCTCAGTTCTCTCAACTGTGGCCCTGTAGACAAGCCACTTCCTTATCTGGGTCCCAGTTTCCTCTTAGGACCCTAGTGGCAGGGCCTAGATCACAAGGCTGCTCTTTCAAACTTCGACCATCCTCCAGCTGGGGGCCAAGAGAGTCTGCGGAGATTCAGGGGCCTAGATCTGGACTGCACCTCTACGCGGTGAACCGGACCTCCTGGAGCTACTTCCCCGATCCTCCCCAGCAGGTGCCAGGTGAGCGGCGCCCTCCCCTCCCTTACCGGAGTGGGGGATGCCCACGCTGGGGCAGCCAGGCTGCAAGACGGCTGAGCGGGACAGGGAGTCCTCGTATTCATCCAGGATGGACGCCATGGTGCCCGGCCTCTGGGAGCTCCCTCCCGGGCCCAGGGATTACAACAGGGTTCCCCCCAGGGATCCCCGTCGCCCTGGATTGGAAACTGCGTCTCCCCAGCCTCGACAAGAATCTGTTGATAGATTTTGACAATCCGCCGCCCACTCCTCCTCTTTAAAATCCCGAGGATTTTCTCGCTCTCGCCTTATAAAGCGAGAAGACTGGGGAGCCCTCCCCCTTGAATCTGGCGCAGTCCCGCACTCCGCTCCCGCACCCCGAAAGACCACTGGCTCCCCTTAGCCGATTCGAGAAGATCCCAACCTCGCCCCGGCAGCTCAGCTGACTCCCGCCCCCGGGACGCGCGCCTATAACGTAACTTCCGGGTTCTTGGAGCCCAGCGTTTACTCGCGCAGGAACGTACCCTGGCCTGCCACTCCGGGGCGCGGCAAGGGCTCCGGAGGAGGGGGCGGGGCGGAGGCGGGGCGAGGGCGGGGGCGGGCCAGGGCCTGGGCCGGGCGGTTCTTGAGGGAGGGAGCCGGAAGTTCTGTGGGAGTTTTCGGCTGGAGGCGGAGCGCTGGACAAGGCAGAGGTGCGGTCCCGCTGGATGCTCCGCGGCTTCCTCCGAATACAGGCCTTTCCTTCCAGGGTGCAGTTCCGAGCTCTGACGCCAGGGGGCAATCCTGGCTCTTTTAGGCCCTTCCCCACCGGGCCGCGGAGTTCAGCCCCAGCCTCGAAGCCAGTTCCCGACTCCTTTTGTGCCCAGGCTTCCCTCCCTCAGACGACCGCTCAGCCTCCGTGTCCAGTTCCCGCTCCAACCTCTCCAAACAGGCCGCTGCCCTAGGTCCTCAGGAGAACCTCCCGTTCCTCGGTCTAGTCGCAGTCTTGATCCTATTTTCACAAGGCCAAGGCAACCAGTTCTGGCCTCTCTTCTCCCACATTTAGGAACCCACCAGCTTTCAGGAAGTGACAGAGCTGGTCACCTGGCCAACGGAAGCCAAGAGCTACCTAAACTGCCTCGAACCGGCTGCGTAATGCCTCCTCGGTGTGAGGAGAGAGAGAATGGGTGGCAGAAAAGACCCAGCACAGCTAAGGGCTGCAGGACTGCTTCGATTCACTCGTTCAAAATAGCGTCCTTACTCTTTGCCTGCCTAGCCTTAGGCTGGGTGCTGGAGTCACAGAGATAAGTACAATATCATCCTTGAAGGTCATAAACCAGCAGGGACAATGGACCAGTAAACAGATCATTAATGCTAGAAAAGCGATGGTTGGATTTGTTCAGAACCTCACTCGTTCCAAAGTGAGCATACACTCTCTGCCAGGCACGATTCCAGGCTCTGGGGGCGGCTCAATAGAGAACAAAACGGAGGAAAGTCTCAGCCCTCGTGAGGCTAACCCAGGGACATGGTCTTAGCGCTGTGGGAGCACAGAGGGGCAAATACCTGCAGAGCCTGGCAGGAACGAAGGACAAGTGACCTACCTTGAAGACTGGTGGAGAGTCCAAAGCTCACAAAGTGCCACTCCGTTTTGGTTTCCCTCTTACACCCACCTAGGCTACCCAGACAGAGCCTGTTCCCTTCGGGGACCTGCAGACTCTACCTTGTTGAAATAGGGCTATGGGCCAGGGTCACTGCCATCCTGATTTTAACATGTAGCCTGGGCGTAATGACTAAAAGCGCCCCCTTTACTCTCAGAAGCGTCCCGGTTTGTGCCACATATTGTGTGGTCCCGCTACTCTTGCTGAACTAACCTGCCAGGCACAGAGGACTGAACCCTCACCAGCCTACACCGAGGGCTTTCTGGACTGGCCCTGGCCTGGGACGGGGACACAAGTTAGGCCGAACACAGTAACTTTCTGTAGTTCCCGGGTCCCACTTCTCCCGTCCAGAACCTGCAGAAGCAAAGCCTCTCTCCCGGCGAAGGGTGGGGCTTGGCAGGCTAGATCCCAGAGGGGAAGTTGCCAGGGGTGAGCCGCAAGACAAGAGGTTTCCGCCCTGGGAAAAGTGATCCCAGCTTGGGAGCTGTCGGGCTCAGAGCAGGAGGCTCCACCCCAGATCCCCTGCTGGGTGCATCAGGGAAATACAAATAGGCCCAGGCTAAGGTCAGATAATAATAAAAGGTACATTTACTGAGTATCAACAATGTGCCAAGCACCACACCAAGTTCATAATAGTCATTGTTATTTCGTTTTACCCTTACCCTAATGCTTTGGAGCAGATACTGCTCTTTTCCCTATGCTAGGAAATCGGAAACTGACATTCCGAAGGGAGAAGGAGTTTGTCCACAGGGTCCCATGGCCAGGAAATGGGGAAACCAGGAAGCAGCATTCAAAATACAAGCAGATGCCAAGAGTTAAACACCACACCCCATTTCTCAATGCAAGACGAAGAGAAGAGGGTACAGCTGATTCCACAAGTCTGGACCATGCAGAGAAATGCCCCCCCGCTGTGGGGGGCCAGACAGCATAGGAGGGGTGTCTCAGGGACACAGAGTCCTTCCAGCTACCTCCTCCCTGTCCCCAAACCCTCAGTCCTGGGCTTCACTGCTCTCTGGGATGTAGAGGGTGGGGCCTACCTGGGCCTTGCTTACCACTGACTCCATACACACTCCCTGCTGAGCTGATCGCTGCAGGATTCCTTGGCATACTCATTCTCCCATCCATATGTTGGACTTGGGAGTAGGAAGAAGACCAGCATTCTCATCCCTGCCCAATCACTCTCTAGTTGGACACTGTGCACACGTGATGCTGTTAACTTCGGTTTCCTCATCTACAGAAATACTGTAGATACAGTAATACTTACGTAGTAGGTTTTCATAGAAAAGTAAATGAGGTGATCTAGGTGAAGTTTCATTGCTATAGTATAATGTCCAACACAGAGCATAAGCTCAGGAAACTCAAAATGTAGCTTTAATCTGACTGTCACTCCCAAGTCCACCTCCTCCATGCAGCCTCCCTAGACCACAACTTCCCCATCAGAGCTGCAACGGCTTTTCTTATCCCAGCCATTTGCTGACCCTTAATTAAGAGGCATGGGTGTTTTTCATTGATATAACAGAGGCTGATTGTGGAGAACATCCCAGACAAACCTGAGTGAGCACAGGAATACTGAAGTGTCTCAGGGAACTCACAGCTGGGGATACAGATCTACAGATCTACCAGCTCCTACCTCTCACAGTCAATGTGGTTGTTGCCACAAGATAGGCAAGGGCTGACTGCTGGGCCGGGGAGAAAGAGGAATAGTGTATGAAAGGAGGTGAACTTGACCTAAGACTTGAAGTGCATGCATGATTTCCAAGGCCAAGAAAAATAAAGAGAAGGCATTAGGCAAGCATCAAGAAAACCAAGAGAATAGGCCTGCAAGCGGTGCCAGTTGAGGGGCTGGGGAGCTGGAGCATCAGGCAGGAGGGCAGTGTAGGAAATGGGACCAGTTGTGGCCAGATTATGAAATCAATTCAATGGGCCATCAGAAGGCTTTGGCTGGGGATGAGATCATCTGATGTGGGTTCTAGAAAAAATGGGTGGTGGCTTGGGTGGAGTCTACATCAGAGAGTAGGAGACCTGAGACAGAAGCAGAGAAGTGGTAAAGGGCCCAAGCCTGGAGAATAGAGTGGGAAAGCTCTAGGGAGACATTTCCAAGGAAGAGCCCACTGGACTTAGCGACAGCTTAGATGTGGGGATGAAGGAAGGGTTCAGGACGACTCCTGGGGAGATGTGGCAGATGGGGCAGTGTCACCACTGTCCAGGAGAAGGAAGAGCTGGATGGGGGTGGGGCAGAGGTCATATGATTGAGCACACTCTAGATGGTGGCTCCTGAGGCTCCTGCCGGGCATTTACTCTGAGAGATCCAGGATCATGGGACAGTCATAACTTACTAATAAAAGTTTATTAAACAATTGCATGAATGACCTTTCTCATGCTTCAGTTTCTGCATTTGTAAAATGAGAAAAGTATAACTGTAGCTTTGTGAATATTAAAGAATATTATGCAAATCACTCAGCACAATGCCTATACCTAGAAGATGCTCAGTACAGGTTAAATAGAGGTGCCTGGGTGGCTCAGTTGGTTAAGCTTCTGCCTTCATTTCAGGTCGTGATCCTGGGGTCCTGGGATGGAGTCCTGTGTTGGGCTCCCTGCCCAGCAGAGAGCCTGCTTCTCCCTCTCCCTGCTCTCATACTACCTGTCTCTCTCTCTCTCTCTCAAATAAATAAAATCTTAAAAAAAAAAAATCAGTTAACTATTAACAGTAATTGTCAACTGAATGAAGATCCAGACCAAAAGGAGTGATTTAATTGACTTAAGTAATTTGTTGTTTTCTTTTTCTTTTTTTTTTCTCAACAAAGAACTTTAATTTCAATATATTAAAGTATACTATGTTTTCCACAGTGTATTTCTTTATTTAGTGATCTCTACACCCAACATGGGGCTTGAACTCACAACCCTGAGATCAAGTGTCACATACTCTCCTAACTGAGCCAGCCAGGGACTCCAAATTAGATGGTTTTTGTTTTTTTTTTTTAATATGCATTCTTTCTAAGAAGTTTTAGATTTATGGAAGAAATGGAAGAAGATAGTGGAGGATTTCCATGTACCTCACATCCAGTTTCTCTTACTATGAACATCTTATATTCATATGGCACATTTGTTAAAATTAGTAAATCAATATTGATACCTTATTGTTAACTAAAGTCCATGCTTTACTCAGATTTCCTCAGGTTTTACCTACGTCCTCTGGCTGCTCCAGGATTCCATCCAGGATATCACCATATATTTAGCTGTCATGTCTCCTTGGACTTCTCCTGACTCTGGCAGTTTTTCAGACTTTCCTTGTTTTTGATGACCTTGGCAATTTTGAGGAGTATTGAGCAAATATTTTGCAGGATGCTCTCTATTGGAATTTGTCTGGTATCTCTTTTTCATAATTAGATTTGGGTTATGGGTTTGGGGGAGGTGAAGTACCATTATCATCACATCATATCAAGGCTATGTACCATCAACATGACTCATCACTGTTGATGTTGACCTTGGTAGCGCTTGTCAGATTCTCCACTGTAAGGTTACTCTTCCTCCCAACCTTTTTTTTTTTTTTTCTTTTAAAGATTCTGTTTATTTATTTGAGAGAGTGAGCCAACGAGAGAGAGCATGGGGGCGGGGTGGGGGTGGTTGGCGGCAAAGGGAGAGGGAGAAGCAGATTCCCCACTGAGCAGGGAGCCCCATGCCCCCAAGCGGAACTGGATCACAGTCATGTGACTCCAGGGAGCATGACCTGAGCCCAAGGCAGCCGCTTAGCTAACTGAGCCACCCAAGCATCCCCTCCTCCCCACCTTTCAATACTATCTTCTTTTGGAGGGAAGCCTCTACACAGCCCACAGTTAAGAATGGGGATTTACCCTTCTTTGAGGATGATGTCTAAATCATTTGGAATTCTTCTGCATGGGAGATTTAGGAATTTGTGGGGTTTCTTTGTTGTTTTTGTTTTTTGAAGAACTTATTTATTTATTCAACAGAGACAGAGAGGGAACAAAAGCAGCGGGAGCAGGAGAGAGAGAGAGAGAGAGAGAGAGAGAGAGAGAGAGAAGCAGGCTTCCTGCTGAGCCGGGAGCCTGATGCAGGGCTTGATCCTAGGACCCTGGGATCATGACCTGAGCCAAAGGCAGACGCTTAAGGACTGAGCCACCCAGGTGCCCTAGGAATTCATTTTTAAATTTCATTTTTATTTTAATCATTGTAACATATGTATAAATTTTAAAACAGGGCCATAAGACTTACTAAGGAAACCCATCAGTCCTTTTCCTCACCTCCAGTTAAACTCCTTCTGACCAGTCTGTATTCATCTCTCAGTGCTCCAGTTATCCTGATCTAGGGATGTTTCCAGAATGTACCACACCTCTGCAGATATTTGAGTATTTGTCTTAGGTGTCTGATCCCTCTGGAAAGATTTTGCTGATATTCCTCCCCTTGCCAGGATCAGGACCCTCCTAGGGGCTCCTCCAGCTCCTGGACTGATCACCATGTTATGATCAGCCTGCAGTACAATTACCTGGTAGTCTCTCTCTCTCTCTCTCTCTCTCTCCCCTCTCTCCCTCTTTCTACTTTTTCACCCCTTCACCTCCCTTCCCCTTCCCTTCTTCCTCCCTACCCTCACTCTCTCTGTCCTTCCTCCTGTCCCTCCCCTCCCCCGCTTTCCCTCCTTCTCCCAGAGGTGACTCTGTATAAGCCCCCTGAGGGCAGGGACAGGTATACGGGCACACCCACTCCTAGGACAGGGCCTGGCACATTGTTAAACTATACTGAAGGGAGAAAAAAGCCCTAAGCAATGAAGAATACCTCTTCACAACCCTTTACAAGAAATTATAAATCTCTTCTTTTCCCATTTGGTATCCTTTCTGATGTTTCCAAACCTATCTGAATGGCCCCAGTTTTCAGAAAGCCTTCTCCCCTCCTTGTTAACTGTCATCCCTTATTTCACTGAGTGCATGTCAAAACCTCACCCAAGGCATGCATGGATCCAGCCTACCTTCTTTCTCTCTTCCTGCCACCTTCTAGGATTATTGCTCCAGTGGACCCAGAGAAAACACTGGAGGTGAGGGAATAGAGACACTTTTTTCACTTGTCTATGTAGGAAATGAAAGCATCCTTCAAAGCGTGCCTGGGTGGCTCAGTCGGTGCCTGCCTTTGGTAGAGGTCATAATCCTAGGGTCCTGGGATCAAGTCCCACATCAGGCTTCTTGCTCAGTGGGGAGCCTGCTTCTCCCTCTGCCTGTGGCATTCCCTGCTTGTTCTCTCTCTCTCTCAATTAAATAAAATCTTAAAAAAAAAAAAAAACTTATGAAAGACTCTCCCTCTGCCCTTCCTCCCAAAAATAAACAAATAAATCTTTAAAAATGAAAAGAAAGCATCCTCGGGTCATTGGTTCTCAAACTGGAGTCCGCATGTCCTTAGGGGGATGAGAGGCTTTCCCCAAGAGGACCAGGGCACCAAGAAAATCAGTCTTCAGCTTCCCCCATCTATTTCCTGAAAGTGACAAGCAGAAGGTACCTGGGAGGAAGAGGCAGGATCTCTTCCACCTCCCCTGCTCCTACTTTCCAAAGAAAAACACACCACTCACCTTCTGGGATGGTAAAACCAAGCCCCCTCCACACTATGGTGTTCCTTCAGGGCATAAAAATATGCAGGGAGCCCAGCCAAGAGACCTCTGGAATTATTGTTGGTATTCCTACAAAGAACAGGTAGCAAATCCTTTGTGCATCAAATGATTTCTGTTTTTTTTTTAAGATTTTATTTATTTATTTATTTGAGCGAGAGAGAGAGTGAGCAAGTGAGAGAGAGAGAGAGCAGGAAGAGGTTGAGGGAGAAGCAGATCCTGGCTGAGCAGAGAGCCCGATATGGGCCTCGATCCCAGGACCCTGGGTTCATGACCTGAGCTGAAGACAAGTACTTAATGACTGAGCCAGCCAGGTGCCCCAAAATGGTGCAGCCATTTCCTCTATGAACCAGGCACTTCCTCTATGAACCAGCAGTTCCGGGCCTGGGTATTTACTTAAGAGGAAAAAAAAAACATCTGTCTGGGCAAAGATTTACACAAAAGTATTTATAGAAGCTTTATTCATAATAGCCCCAAACTGAACACAGCTCAGTGTCTACTGACAAAAGAATAAACAAATAGTGGTATATCTGTGCAATAGAATACTATTCAGCAATAAAAAAGAACAAATTACCCTGACACGCAATGAATCTCGAAAACAGGTTGAGCAAAGGAAGCCAGACGTAAAAGAGTACACAGAAATTCTATTTCAGAGAGAGGCACAGTGAGAGAGAGAACACAAGCAGGGGGAGTGGGAGAGGGAGAAGCAGGCTTCCCACCACCAAGCAGGGATATATATTTGAAATTCTAAAACAGGCAAAAGTTAAGCTTTAGCAACAGAAAACCTGATCCGTGTTTTCCCGGGACCTATTCTAGGGGGTGGAGGATTGACTAGAAAGGAATAAGAAGGAACTTTTAAGGGGAGATGCAGATGTTTCATATCTTTTTTTTTTTTTTTTTAAAGATTTTATTTATTTATTTGAAAGACGGAGATCACAAGTAGGCAGAGAGGCAGGCAGAGAGAGAGAGAGAGGGAAGCAGGCTTCCTGCGGAGCAGGGAGCCCGATGCGGGGCTCGATCCCAGGACCCTGAGATCATGACCCGAGCCAAAGGCAGCAGCCCAAACCACTGAGCCACCCAGGCGCCCCAGATGTTTCATATCTTGATTGTGCTGGTGGTGGACACATTGGTCAAAACTCGTGGAACCCTATACTTAAAAAGGGTGCATCTTTAAAAAAAAATTTTATTTATTTGAGAGAGAGAGAGTAACCAAGAGAGAGCACAAACTGCAGGGAGAGGCAGGGGGAGAGGGAGAAAGGGAGCCCGATGTGGGGCTCAATCCCAGGACCCTGGGATCATGACCTGAGCAGGAGGCAGATGCTCAACTGACTGAGCCACCCAGGCGCCTCACAATGTGTACATCTTCTCTGTAATATCTAAATGAAGTTGATCACAATACAAAATTTTAAAAAGATCTCTGCCCAAATGTTAGAGTGTAATCAGTACTTATACGGCAAAAGATAACAAAACAATAGATAACTTGCTTTATAGCCCATAATCCTGAGCCCCGCTTCGGACTCTCTGCTCAGCAGGGAGCCTGCTTCCCCTTCTCTCTCTGCCTCCCTCTCTGCCTACTTGTGATCTCTGTCTGTCAAATGAATAGCCACTCCTGGGTGGCTCAGTCGGTTAAGCCTCTGCCTTCGGCTCTGGTCATGATCCCAGGGTCCTGGAATGGAGTCCTGCCTGCATCGGGTTCCTTGCTGGCCAGGGAGCCTGCTTGTCTCTTCTCCTCTGCCTGCCACTCTGCCTGCTTGTGCACGCTCTCACTCTCTCTCTCTCTCTCTCTCTGACAAACAAACAAATAAATAAATAAATAAAATCTTTTTAAAAAAAGAGAGAGAGAAAGAGAAAAGAGAGAAAACACAAGTTGAGGGGGGTGGGAACGGGCAGAGGGAGAAGTCAACTCCCCACTGAGCAAGGAGCCCTAGGGCTCTTTCTCCTAGGACCCAGATATCATGACCTGTGCCAAAGGCAGAGGCTTAACCAACTGAACACCCAGATGCCCTGTTTCCAAGCCCTTTTTGCTTGGTTTATACTCCTTCCAAATCCAAACAGACTGATGAAGTTCGACAGGCACACACCAGTATGACCACACCAGTATGACCACACCAGTTGTTAAAGTACCCACTTCCCTGAGTGTGCCCCACCCTGTCACTCCTGCCCAGGATCCAGCCACTAAGAGGTTAATGTTGGGCATAACCCAGTCTTCTAAAAAGCTGCTACAGCACGGGGACTATCTCTTTCTGAGGCTATACCAGTTGCTAAAGAATTTAGATAGCCCTATTCACAAGTGTGTAAAATGCTAGTTTATATAGACAGTGCCGAGAAGAGAGTTTGGAGCCATAGCATTATTCATTGAATGTTTGTTTACTGAGCTCTCTTTTTGCAAAGCTGCTGCTGTTCATCATTATCCTCATCAGCATCAAAGGATAATATGTGCTCTAGGTTACTCACAGCAAAGTGAATGGACCTCAGTGGTATCAGGCCTCAGCTCCTGTTCCAGAAGAAGCTTTGGGCAGTGGAGTCAGTCTTTGGGGCGAAGCAACTAAGGATTTGGCTGGACCTGAGACCCAGCCATTTGGGCAGGTGCTGCAGCTTCAGGGAAGGGTCATGGGCTACCAACCAGTATTTTTTTTTTTTTTTTTAGGATTTTATTTATTTGTCAAAGAGAGAGAGAAAGAGCATGCACGCACAAGTGGGGTGAGTGGCAGGCAGAGGGAGAAGCAAACTTCCCACTGAGCAGGGAGCCCAATGCGGGACTCTGTCCCAGGAGCCTGGGATCATGACCTGAGCTGAAGGCAGGTGCTTAACCGACTGGGCCAACTAGGTGCCACTGATTCCACATTTTAATATACACTCTTCGTATAGGATTCTCTTTTATTCTAACTGTACACTTTTTAAAAATACTTGGGCTCAAACTGTCTTTATAATTCTGTACCATTTAATGTTATCTTTTCACATTTCCTCATTGAAAATTCTCGTAAGGATTGTTTGCGGGGCTGGAGTTGTACTCTAACTGAAGGATGTGGGATGTCAGGTAGAGACTCAGACACTATCCAATGGCTAAACAGGAATTCGTTATAGGCTTTGAGTGAGAGAGTGACAGAATAAGTGTTTTAACTTAGGAAGCTTGGGTGCACCAGAAATGTACAAAGCAAAGATGGGAGGCAAGTAGGAGGTGATTACTGTGGCAAAGGACGTGAAAAGGAAGAGGAAAGTCTCGTATTTCAAAGAAAAGCAGATGCTCAATTGATAGCCACCCAGAGGTTCCGGGAGTCCTTTATAGATGAATTTTTTCAGGTTTCAACTCCCGCAGGCCTTTAAAAAATATTGGCCAGGGCTTGAGTGTGAGGTCTGGGCAGGAAAAAGAGACTGGGGGCGTGTCGGGCAGTAGCAGTTGGGATTAGCTAGATGTAGAGGAGGTGGTGAGAAAGAGGTAAAAGCAGAGGCTAAAGCGGAATTAGAGGGAAGATGCAGGGCAGGGCAGAAGACTGAGCCATGGGAGCCAGAGGACATGGACAGCTCAGATGGGGTTGGGCTGAAGGGTTGGCTAGCAGGATCCCGTTGGGGGAGCTGGGGAGGGGACACCATGAGGCCAGCTCAGCCCAGACAGCTGAGTTTGCCACCAACTCCCTCCCAGGACACAAGCACACCAAGTAGAGAGGGATGGGGTGGCTGGGTGATGGACACTGGGGTGGGTATGTGCTATGGTGAGCACTGTGAATTGTATAAGACTGATGAATCCCAGACCTGTACCCCTGAAACAAATAATACATTAGATATTAATAAAATAAATAAATAAATAATCTTTTTTTTTTTTTTAAGATTTTATTTATTTATTTGACAGAGATCACAAGTAGGCAGAGAGGGAGGCAGAGAGAGAGGAGGAAGCAGGCTCCCCGCCGAGCAGAGAACCCGATGCGGGGCTCGATCCCAGAACCCTGAGATCATGACATGAGCTGAAGGCAGAGGCTTAACCCACTGAGCCACCTAGGCGCCCCAATAAATAAATAATCTTAAAAAAAAAAGGAACCTATTAACTGTGCAGTCTATTGTATGGCAGTAGTAGCAGTAGTATGGTGAGTAAGGGGTGTTTTTTCCCAGTTTTACTGAGGTATGACTGCCAAATGAAGTGCTAAATGTGCAGTTCTTTCTTGGGGCCCCTCCTGAGCAGTGGGCCTGACTTAGGAGGCTTGGAGCAGAGTGTTCCCCGGGAACTGGAGAAAGACTGCTCTTGGCGTGTTTCTCTTACAAAGAGTCGGCACATTGACCTTGCTAAGTCCAAGCTACCCTACTACCAGCTTTTTGTTGTTGTTAACACCGTTTCAGCTGTAGGAAAAGCACAATGGTAGGGTAGGGATAGATCGGTTTGTTTGTTTATTTGAGATTGGTTTGGTTTACTCTCATTGAGGTTTTACCTAGGAATCCTAAAGTAGGCAGTAATTTTATTTTATTTTATTTTTTAAGATTTTATTTATTTAGGGGCGCCTGGGTGGCTCCGTGGGTTAAGCCGCTGCCTTCGGCTCAGGTCATGATCCCAGGGTCCTGGGATCGAGCCCCGCATCGGGCTCTCTGCTCAGTCGGGAGCCTGCTTCCTCCTCTCTCTCTGCCTGCCTCTCTGCCTGCTTGTGATCTCTCTCTGTCAAATAAATAAATAAAATCTTTAAAAAAAAAAAAAGACTTTGTCTTTATAAAAAAAAAAAAAAGATTTTATTTATTTATTTGACAGAGAGTCACACGTGAGAGAGGGAACACTAGCAGGGGGATAGGGAGAGGGAGAAGCAGGTTTCCCTGCCAAGCAGGGAGCCCAATGCGGGGCTCGATCCCAGGACTGTGGGATCATGACCTGAGCCAAGCCAGACACTTAATGACTGAGCCACCCAGGTGCCTCAATAAACAATAATTTTAAATAAGATAAGAGAACAAGAGAAATGCTCATGAACTTGGCCACACCTGAGGGTGAACCTGTGAAGTGTCCAGCACTTAATAGCCTCTTTAATATTGGGCAAGTCCCCTAGCTCCTCTGGGCCCCAGTATACTCACCCTCTCCCCCAGCCGTCTCGCTTTGCTTCCCATAAGACAGAGAAATTAAAGCACTAATTTCTAAGCCCCATACACCTGTGTCAGACATTTTGGAAACTAAAGGTTATTACTGCCATGATTCAATGTCAGGGCCATGTTTTGGTTTTTTGAGTGTTTTCTTTTCTTTCTTTCTTTCTAAATAAACTGTTTACATTTACAGGAAAAGTTGAGAAGATCATTTCCATATACCTCCAACCCAGGTTCCCCTCTGATGAACATCTTACATTATGTGGTTATATTTGTCATGATTAACGAACCAGCATGGATACATTATTGTTAACTAAATTCAAGTTGGGTTCGGAATTCCTCAGTTTTCCCCTAAGATCCTCCTTCAGCTCCAGAATCGGTCCACACACCATATTACTTACATTCAGTAGCCATTCTCCTCAGGCGCCCCTCAACTCTCAGCAGTTTTTCAGACTTTCCTTGTTTCTTATGACGTTGACAGTTTGGAGGAGGACTGGGCAGGCAATTCATAAAATGTCTATCAGATGAAACTTTTCTTTCTTTTTTTTTTTTAAGATTTTTTTTTTTTTTTTTTTTTACTTGACAGAGAGAGAGAGCACAAGTAGGCAGAGTGTCAGGGAGAGGAAGAGGGAGAAGCAGGCTCTTTGCTGAGCATGGAACCTGTTTCGGGACTCAATCCCAGGACCCTGGGATCATGACCTGAGCTGAAGGTAGACGCCTAACCAACTAAACCACCCAGGTGCCCCTCAGATGGAACTTTCCTGACGTTGTTCTCATGATTAGACCTCGGTTCTAGTAGGGAAGACTACAGAGGAAAAATGCCATTCTCATTACATCATATCAAGCGTACATAACTATCAACTTGACTTATCAATGTTGATCTTCATCTTGATCACCGGGTTGAGGGAGAGTTCATCAGGATTCTCCACTGTGAAGTTATTCATTCCCCCTCCACTTTTTTCATACCGTCCTCCTTGGAAGAAAGTCACTACGCACAGCCCCACTCTTAAGGAGTTGGGGGTTATGTTCCTCTTCCTGGTTCTACACATATTATTTGGAATTCTCCATGGGAAATTTGTCTCTGATGGCCTATTGATTTAGGTACTCAATAGTTTATTTATATCAGAATAGCCTTGTGGATATTTATGTTATTCTTTAGGTCATAATCCAATATGTCTTAATTTTGTTGCTCAACTTGTTCCAGATTTGGCCTTTGGAAACTCTTTCAGTTAGTTGGTTTGGTGTCTGTTTGATGTGCCTCCATCTTCCCTTTCTTGCGTTTAGGGCGTCCTTACTCTCTGTACCACAGAATGTTCCTGGCTCATCTTGTATATTTCCTGCCCCAGCCCTTGAATCAAACATTTCTCTAGAGAGAATGTTAGGGTCAAGTTTAAATCTTAGCAAATGTCTGACTGGAGGTTAGGATGGACCATCTGTCCGGGTTGTGGGGGGAGCAGGAGTAAGACTCAACCCACCATTAGGAGGGGACTTTCCCAGCTGTAGCTGCTACAATGGCAAGTCCTTAGCTGAGAAACAGGTGACTCACCAGCTCCCAGGGTTGTCTCCACCCTCCCCTTCTTGCTGGCAAGACTGTCCTTAAACCAGCTCAGACAGAGAGACCTAGGTCAGAAAGTGTCCCCACCCATGGGACCTGTCACAGGCCCAGTCAGGGCTTTCACGCCGGCAGACACCTTCCCCCATTTGTGTATTATTTTTATATACCCTTCATTCCTGCAGAAAGGATTAAACAAGATTACCCTCAAATTTATAGCTACAATTAAACTAAAAACTTGGGCAAAAGGACAAGAGTTCTGTGAAGAAGAGCCCCCACGTGTGTGTGTAGTAGTTTTGTCCCCGACACCTGGTTCACTGAATCACAGATTGCTAGCACTAGAAAGGTTTTCAAAAATAAACAGGCTTCACCTGTCATTTATTTTATTTTAATTTTTTTTTTCACTTGTCATTTTATAATGCTAAGCCGGATCAAGGAATTTCTGAGAAGTCACAAAGCTAATGAGTGGAAGAACTAGGAATACTAGGACGGGTCTCCTGGTTTACCTCTCTTTTCAAATCCCCATTCTTGTCTCCTTTTCCTGGAGAGCAAAAAGAACAGCTTTTGGACCTCCTGGGGGATACAGTGGTAAGACAACACTTTGGGGCCTCTTTCATCTGCTAGATGAATAAATATAGGTGGATATGTCTGAGAAGTCTTTGGGCCTATAATCAGGGATTATTAGGATCCCCTGATATTTGGATGTAGGGAATGTAGGAGGGAGACATTGGGATATAGAAGTGGATATTGGACAGGATCCTACCATTTCCCATAGTCAAGATTTTAATGGTTAAATCAGCAACTTTCTAGGTGTTGTCCTCAATTCTTGACAAGGAAGGAAGGAAGAAAAAATAAAAATCAGGGATCCTGACACTTTTTCAACGAGATTTCGAGATTTGGATTTGTGGATTTTTATACTATTGGTAGTAATAAGAAATAAGATTATCTCTTTGCTTTTCTTTTTTGGGGGGATTATCTCTTTTCTTTAATGTTCATTGCCTCCTCCCCTCCCAACATTCTCCCTGCAACAACTCAAGAACGAGGTGTTTTTAATGATCTTCATACAGGCTGAGATGAAAGACTATCTTGGAATTCAGAGAAAGGATTCTGGGCCTGATGTCACTTGGTACGGCTGCAAAATAGAAATGAAATTAGCTCTCTTGGGTGACCTTCCTAGAGCTACCTGGCATATATGGTCTCACTAACCCCTTCTGTAAAGGACAGTGGGTGGCCCAGAACAGCGTCAACAAAGAGGTAAATTACTATGTGTTTGTGATGATGATGATGATGAAGATAGTATTAGGGACTTTGGGGATTTAGAAAATACTCAAATGGAGAACTGTCCTTGGAGATCCTCTTCAGCTAGATTCTCCAGCACCCCGAATTCCTTTAGCAGAATATAGTGAAGGTGTTTAAGACCTGCCTCCAGGCCTAATCTAGAGGGAGCTATTCCCTGGGACTACAGTAAATTCCTGCTTGATGTATTCATGCTTGAGTTTATCTTCTCTTTATGATCTGTATTTTTTTTTTAAGATTTTATTTTGAAATAATCTGTAAGTAACCCAGAATGGGGCTTGAACTTACATTCCTGAGATCAAGAATTGAATGCTTTAAGGACTGAACCAGCCAGGGGCCGCCATGGTGTATACATTTTTAAAAAATCATTCGTTAATTAAGAAAATTATTATCCAGACTTTCATACTCGTGCAAACATATATCTAGGTTTTTTTATTTTCAACAAAGGTTTAATTTGAACAGGCTGTATTGTGTGTGCTACAACTTGCTTCTTCCTCTTAACGATAAATCCTGGATAGCGTTCTCCGCCAAGATACCTCGATCTGCCTCATTTTGGCGATTCTTTGTCTTTGCACCTGCGATTCCCTGAGCTCCAGTTTTCGTCCTGCCTCCCTTCCACCCGGCGTTTGTGATTGCCTGGCTTCATGGGGTGCACTGCGGCGCAAGGCGCGGCTGGAGGCCTGGCGGGTGGGCGGGGTTCGAGGCCGCTCGGGACATGCAGATGAGATGGGCGGGGCCCCTCATATACCCCGGGTTAGCGGCGGGCCAGCGCGCCGGGCCTTGGCGGACTCAGTCGGAGGTGGCCTGCGGCACCTGCTTTCCGGAGCGCAGCGGAGCCTGGTCCCGGGCTGTCCCCGGAGCGGGCCATGCCCCCGCGGGAGCTGAGCGAGGCCGAGTCGTCCCCGCTCCGGGCCCCGACCCCTCCCCCGCGGCGGGGCAGCGCGCCCCCGGAGCTGGGTATCAAGTGTGTGCTGGTGGGCGACGGCGCCGTGGGCAAGAGCAGCCTCATCGTCAGCTACACCTGCAATGGATACCCCGCGCGCTACCGGCCCACAGCGCTGGACACCTTCTCCGGTACGTTCAACGGCCCCGGCGGCCGCGTGGTTGGGGATAGGGTTGTGCACTCGTCGGCCGGGGCCAGCTCGGGGCCGGGAGGGCAAGGGAGCCCCCCGGGAGGGAGGCGGGAGAAAGCCCAGAGGTGGCGCTGGTGAGGTCTGGTGGGGTCCTGGACGCTCTTCCTAACTCGCCGCCCCCCCCCCCCCGCCACCGCACCCCTCCCTGACCCTATAGTGCAAGTCCTGGTGGATGGAGCGCCGGTGCGCATTGAGCTCTGGGACACAGCGGGACAGGTGAGGAGCTGGGGGCGACCCCTAATAGACTGGGAGAAGGTGGGCTGGAGCCTGGGAGGACCCTAGATGGATAAGGAATGGAGAAGGTCTTGGGCCCTTCTGACTCTCAGGTCTGCAACCCCGGTGACAATCAGATTCCTAATACCTGTGGCAGGGAATAATGCTGCTAATGATCAGGCCTTCCCATCCTAGGAAGACTTTGACCGCCTTCGCTCTCTCTGCTACCCGGATACCGATGTCTTCTTGGCCTGCTTCAGCGTGGTGCAGCCCAGCTCTTTCCAGAACATCACAGAGAAATGGCTGCCGGAGATCCGCACTCACAACCCCCAGGCACCCGTGCTGCTGGTGGGTACGCAGGCCGACCTGAGGGACGATGTCAATGTACTGATTCAGTTGGACCAGGGGGGCCGGGAGGGCCCCGTGCCCCAACCCCAGGCTCAGGGTCTAGCGGAGAAAATCCGAGCCTCCTGCTACCTTGAGTGCTCCGCTTTGACGCAGAAGAACTTGAAAGAGGTGTTTGACTCGGCTATTCTCAGCGCCATTGAACATAAAGCCCGGTTGGAGAAGAAACTGAATGCCAAAGGTGTGCGTACTCTCTCCCGCTGCCGCTGGAAGAAGTTCTTTTGCTTTGTTTGAAGAGCCTCGGTGGCTAGGGAGTAGTAGGCATAAGCCCACAGACTTCTGGAAACTGGGGCCTTTGAGGGGGATGCTGGCAGGGCCAGGCCACCCCATGGGACTCAGTTCCATCTGAACACTGTGAGGACACAGGCCTCCAACTGCCTGCTCTAATAGGTGAGGGGCTCTGATTTGGATTTCTGTGGTCAGGGTCACAGAGAAATCAAATCCCAGCACTTTCATTTTCGTGGGCTGGTCCTAACAGTGCCAGCCACGTCACCTCCAAGCATTTTGGGATCCGATTCCCAGTTTCTTATCATGAGCCCCCAGGTCAGCCTGGCTGAATTAGGACCCCCTATGGTGGTCCCCACCTTGGCACAGCGGGAGAGGAAGAGACAGGCATTTTGGAGGGCAGGAGGGTGTCCAGCCCTGATTTGGAGAGAAGTTCGGGATGGACTGGGTAAGAAGTCAAGGAGAGACAGAGAGGGGAGCTGAAAGTGAGGTCTTGGAGCCTTGGGACAGGAGGCAGTACGGTGAGGAGGCAGGTCAGAGGGCTAAGTTTGGAAGAGGAAAGAGCAAGGAGAGCAGAAAAGTGGGGCAGCTGAAGAGTAAGGCTGACACCTGGGCTGCCCTCTGCCCCCAGGGCCCGGGAGGGCAGGGCTGGTCCCTGGGAAGAACTGGGACTCAGGGCTCCCTAGGCACTGCCCAAACTGGCTGGGCCAGGAGCTGGGCAGGAAGTGAGAGGCAAGGCCCAGCAAGAGGAGGGGGAGGAGCTGCGACCTAGAGCCTAGAGGAGGAAGGGGCTGGGGTCACTTTTCTCTAAGGCCACAGCCTAGAAGGTAGGACGGTACAGAGTCTACAAATAAAGTCTTAGGTTTCTGAAGCTGCTGTCTCTGTGTCATTTCCTGAAGCTGTCTGCCCATTGCCCTCTCAGAGCCCTCTTCAAGGCCCAGCAGCCAGGATAGATAGGTTGGGCACTGAAGGTCTGAGGCCAAACTGATAGGTGGGGGCTGGACTAGATGAGACAGTGTGATGGGAACTGGACTGGGGGGGGCAGGTCTGGGGCTCCCCGCTTGGGGCTTAGCCGGTTCCCAGGAGAGCTAGCGTGGGAAGCAGCCTAGGAACGGGTTTCCCCAGGTGTCAGCGCCAGAGCTGCTTTCCCATGACCTCACCAAGCGGGTGTTGCCCCGCCCCTCTGCCCCTCCTTTCTAGAGCACCTCCCTCAGCGCTCGGGCTCTCCAGCAATGCTGGGCCCTCTAAACCTCCTTGCTCTGATCCTTCCAACTGTCCACAAGGTCTTGGGGTGGGGGACCACCTGCTTCAGAGCCTGAGCATGAAGGGACTCTTTACAGTCTAAAGCTCAACCACTGGTCAAACTCTGGGTCAAGGTGACCCAAAGACTTAGTCTTTGATCTTCGCATTCAGTCCGCAGAAGGACCAAGGTGCCAGTTGTCAATCATTTAAATAGAGGGGTTCAGTGGGTTAAGCCTCTGCTTTCGGCAGGGGCAGGGGTCATGATCTCAGGGTCCTGGGATCGAGCCCCCCCCCCCCCCCCCCCCCCCCCCCGCATTGGGCTCTCAGTGGGGAGCCTGCTTCCCTCTCTTTCTCTGCCTGCTTCTCTGCCTACTTGTGATCTCTCTCTCTCTGTCAAATAAATAAAATCTTTTTTTAAAAAAATAATTGAAATACAAGTTTGGTCCCAGAAATCCTGTGGAGTGAGGGTTTGTTGGGTGACAACTTGGAGAGGAGCAGGGATCCAGTGAACATTCCTTGGAATTGGAGCTGGAAGGAACTTTAAAGGGCAGCTTGGAGGAAAAAATACACTTTATTTTAACCATAAGGAAAGGGAGTCCCAGAGAAAAAAGGTAAAATCTCAAGTGAGATATTACTACCAAGCAGCTATAAGAGTACTCTGGGAACTCGAGTTCTGTATGTCCATGGGTAAATGTTATTCTTTTGGAGAGCTATTTCTAAGGCACACCTGGGACACCTGCTAGGCAACTGGCAGGCTGGGTGAGTGCGAGCCCTATCCCAGCCCAGCAGCCTCTGCAGGAAGTAACAGCTGCCGGAGTATGAGAAAGAGCAGGGCTGAGGGACAGAAATCCTAGCCAAGTGAAACCCGAGATAATCTCCAAATTTAGATTTTAGCCAAGACTGTCCAGCACAGGTCCCACCAGTACCCATCCCCCAGAGCTCCTGCTATCTTGTCTTTCCCTTTGTCCCCTTGCCCCTCAGGGGGGTGCTGGAGCTGCTCCAGGGCAGGCGGGGATGAGGGGGAGTAGAAGGGGTGGGGGATGGGGATGTGTCTCACACCCCAGCTCCACAGCTTTTTTTACCCCAACCCAGCCCATCACACCACCCCCCCCACCTTCAAACTCTGCCATCAACCGTAGCCTTAGGCAAATAATTTCCCTTCTGTGTGCCTCAGTTTCCTCATTTGCAAAATAAGACTCAGGATTCTGGATGAGAAGTTGTCAGACTTCTTCTGGGGGGTCTTAGAGGTGCTGCGAGTAGGGTACGGAAGTCTAAAGGCCATCTCTAAGGCTCCCCCCGCCGCCCAGCTTCTTCCCTGATTCTCTGATGGTCTCAACACATCCATACCACTATGGATGACCAGGCTTTGCTAGGTCACCAAGCCTGGCCCGCGCCTTTGTCTGCCTTGCCCTCCTCATCCCTGACCCTGCTGCTTTCCCTCTGGTGCCTCTCTGACTCAGGACTATTCCCAGCTCTCAGGGGCCAGCAGTGAACTCCCAGGCCCTCATTTTAGAATTCCAGGACTTCTGAAATCCCACACCAACCCGGACCAGGCCAGCTGGTTCCAGTGATTCCACTCCCTGATCTCCGATTATTTTTTGACTTCTGACTCTCAAGTCTTCGTTTTGCCAAGTCCTCTAGTTTGCAAAATACCACCCATGCCCTGTTTCTCTTCTAAGCATTTTTCCATACTCCCCTTTTCCAGAAAGGGTCTCTTACTTGTATTAGTGTCCACATTGCTCTCTTGGTACTTGGAGGACACTCTGAATTTGGTCACTTACTCAGATCGCATCTCCCCAGTGAAGTAGAAAGTCCTCTTCATGCCCTTGTGCTCCCAAAGGGACTTGGGCTCCGGCAATGTCTGCTGTTGGCCCTTAAGGGCTTAAGATAAAAAACCAACCAGTGAGCCCTGGAGGGGATCCTGAGGCTCAAGTTCAGCTCCAGATATGTGTCACTGAAGCCTGGAGATAAGCCTGAGAGCAATGGCTTGCTGGAAAGGCCCTTGGAGAGACCAAGCCTAAGCCCATGCTGGACAGGTGGGATTTTCTTCTGGTTCCAAACCCACTGATTTGCTCTGCTTCTGTTTCTGTCTAGAATAACCTACCTCTTTCTTGCCTTTGCCTTTTTTCCCACCTCTCCATTCTCTCTCTCTCTCTCTTTTTTTTTAAGATTTTATTTATTTATTTGACAGAGATCACAAGTAGGCAGAGAAGCAGGCAGAGGGAGAGAGGGGAACAGGCTCCCCTCTGAGCAGAGAGCCCCATGCAGGGCTTGATCCCAGGACCCTGAGATCATGACCTGAGCCAAAGGCAGAAGCTTAACCCACTGAGCCACCCAGGTGCCCTGCCACCTCTCCATTCTTGATTCTAAGTTTAAAAGGATATTGATTATGTTTATCAGATAAAATTGTATGTTTCTTACATCTACATTCTTACATGGCCTGATGGATGTAAATTGTTTTTAATGTCTGTATAACCAAACCTTAGCTGACTTTTAAAATGTTTCTTTTTTCCCATAATAGATACTCATAGGAAAATTAGAAGATTTTTCATTTATTTATTTGATAGAGAGAGAGACACAGCAAGAGAGTGAACACAAACAGAGGGAATGAGTGAGGGAGAAGCAGGCTCCCCACTGAGGAAGGAGCCCAGTGTGATCTCAATCCCAGGACCCCAGGATTATGACCTGAGCCAAAGGCAGACGCTTAACAACTGAGCCACCAGGGTGCCCCAATAGTAGCATTTTGATGTACTTCCTTCCAGCCTGTCCTTCTATGCACATATTTGAAATTGTTTTTGTGATCATGCTGTATATGAAATTTGTATTTTGGGTTTTTTTCCCTCCATTTAAAATTTTAACAGGGGTGCCTGGCTGCCTCACTTGGTAGAGCATGCAGCCCTTGATCTCTGGATTGTGGGCCCTACATAGGGCATAGAGGGCATGTAACCGTATGTGAATATTTGCTTACTATTTCTACTATTTCACCCTGACCATAATTTCTCAACCAGACCCCAAATTGGGAGCATTGAGGTTGTTTTCCTCTAACTTTTTTTTCCCTTCTATTATAAATGATACTACGTTGACATTTGATTTTTTTTTTTTTCCCATTATGGGTTGGCCCTCTACAGAAAAACAGTTTCTCTTTGGTTTGGAGATTGGACCCCGTAGAATTCCAAGTGGCTCTTCAGAAAGAGCTTGGGTTTCTGTGTCTGTCTGACTCGTGTGTGTGTGTGGGGGGGATATCTTTCTGTGGGAGGATGACCAGCAGATTGCGGGTGCACAATAAATACTAAGTGATGACAAGGTGTATGTATGTTGTGTATCTGTGGTCACGCGCATTTCCCTGCGTTAGTCCCTGTTTTTGCTCTTGCATATTGAAAGTGGGTATTGTCTTTGGGCAAAGCTCTGAATAATTCCATATATGTGCAAGTCTGTGTGTCTGTGTCTGTCCATGTAGGCGTCTCTCTTTATGCAAGATGTGTACAGCTCTGGATGTGCATGTCCATGCACCCACATGGTATCTGGCCTTACGAGTGTGTATTGTACACAAATCTGCGTGTGTGTCTGGGTGTGCACGTGTAGGTTAGGCCAAGTTCCTGGGGGGCTGTGTGTCTACACGTCTGTGCGCGCTGTGTGGATCTGTGAGGGGGTCTCTCTCTGTGTGCTTCCTTGTGCCTGGCGAGCATACTGGGCCTGGGCTGTCGTGTGAGTGTGTGTGCACGCGAAAGGAGGTGTGCCTGGCTTGCTTTCCCCCTGGGAGCACAGAGGTGCCCAGGGCGGGGGTGACGCACCCTCCCCGAGTTCCCCCGTTCTCCTGGGAACCGGCTTGGGAGAGTGAGTGAGACCGAAAGCAGACTGCGTCAGGAACACCAGCCCCTTTTGCAACCAGCCCAGGCCCCAGGCAGTCGGTAACCGCGGCTCTCCCAGGTCAGACCTGCCCACCGTATGTGGCTGCCAGGAGACCAGGCTCCCAGCAGGGCCGCACTGTCAGCGCCCTCCTTGGACCTGGGCCAGATCCACCATAGGGAGCACGACTCAGCCCGCCGAGGGGCCCCATGAGTCACCCTGTGGCAACAGCAGGGAGTGACTTCCTGGGCAGCGCTGGCTGTCCCCGGGAATCACAGCTTTCTGCCTCACATTGCTGCAATGCCCGGGTGGCCTTATCTCCTCCGGGATCACCTGCTGTTCTTACAACTGAACTTCTCCTTAGCTCCAATTTTCAGATGAAAAGACCGAAGCACAGAGCCCCCTGATTAAGGTGAAGCCTGAGCTGGGCCTTGGACCTGGGTTTCTTAACCCTGGGTCCAGGCCTCTTTCTAGGGAGCCACCTAGGGCTCTAGGTTTCTGCCCCGTTAGCTCTAGAAATGATTCTCTTAGAGGGCGGGGCTGGGAGTTGTGGTTTCTGGGACAGACTCAGTTGTCCAGGGCTGGGGAGTGGGGCAGAGGGAGACAGGGCTGGAGGTAGGATGTGGGGGAAAGAAGTCAGCACTGAACCAGGCCTGTTCTCCTTGTGTAATATTTTCAAGGCTTTCTCCATTGAATAGAGGATTTGTCCCATAATTGGAATGACCATGAAATTCATTGTCAGGTTCAGGATATTTTTGTTTTTTTTTTAAAGATTTTATTTATTTACTTGAGAGAGAGAGACAGTGAGAGAGAGCATGAATGAGGAGAAGGTCAGAGAGAGAAGCAGACTCCCCATGGAGCTGGGAGTCCGATGCGGGACTTGATCCCGGGACTCCAGGATCATGACCTGAGCCGAAGGCAGTCGTCCAACCAACTGAGCCACCCAGGCGTCCCGGTTCAGGATATTTTTGAGATTGAAGGGAGCTCTATTAGTCACCTGTCCTTATGGTCATCCGACTTGTGATCCCTTTGGAAGGCAGAGCCCGAGGTTGTCATCAGCAAAGAGGGCCTCCTTGACCCTCACCTGCATCAGTCTGCCTCTCTCCCCAGGTGTGCAGATGACTCCCTGGCCCCTTGGCAATGAGGGATGTCAGGGGGGCCCTTGGGCCCAGTGGGGGCATAGAAGTTCCCTGGGCCCCTTGAAGCTGGTGGAAAATCAGCCAGCACAGACCCCACCCAAGGACACCTGACCCACGACGGCTTCCTCCCTCTGACCTGTGGCCATGCTCTGCGGCTTCTGCCCATCTGCTTCCCCTCTCCAGTACTCTGAGGCAGCTGGGGAGCAAGCAGAGAGACCTCTGTCCTAGTGAGACAGGGGACCCTTGGATCCTGGGGCACCACCCCACCCCTGCCCAATGGACCATATGCTCTGCTGACGACCCCATCTCCCATGTGCGCTCCTGTTTCAGCCCCATCCTGACTTGCTGGGCAACTTTGGGCAAATTACTGCCTTCCTCCTTGTCTGAGTTTCTCTTTGTTGTGAAGTGGGGTTAATACTTTCTGCCCCTCCCTGGCTCCCAGGGGACCTGTGGGGATAATCAAGATAATAGTGGGGAGCTGATTTGGAGGAAGCTATTGAGAACCAAGCAAGAGGTATCAGTGCTGGCCCATGTTTACATGGGTGTGGACCTTGGGTTCCCAGCATTCTGGGGCCTGGGACCAGCCCTGACAACTTCTTGGCCTGGCTCCTGGCTCCTTTGTCCCACTTCCAGAGAAAGGACAAAAACTGAAGCCAGGAGTCTCATCATCTGGAGAAAATGATGTTAGAGCAAAAAGTTTGGGGCTCAGGAATACTGGCTTCGCTCTGTACTCCACCACTGGCTGCGTGACCTTGCACCAGTCCCTGCCCCTCTCTGGGCCTCAATAACTTGACTCTGACAACCCCCCTCCACTCTGCACTCAGGGATCCCAAGTCTATAATCAGAGGCCAGCATCATGGTTTAGGGGATAGAAAGGATCTTGTCGTCTAGTCCTTTACTTTCCATAGACTATGATGGACTTCTCTTTGAGGGTCACAGACAGATCCTGGTCAGTCTGATGAACTCAAGTCCTACACTGGTTGCAAAAGGGATCACATGGGAGAAGGGAAGGGGGTCAGAGAAAATCCGCTAGGAAGACAACCGCAAGTGAGTTAGGGAGTCAGTAGTAGAATCTGTTGCACTGGGGCACCTGGGTGGCTCAGTGGGTTAAGCCGCTGCCTTCGGGGTCCTGGGATCAGTCCTACATCAGGCTCTCTGCTCAGCGGGGAGCCTGCTTCCCTCTCTCGCTCTCTGCCTACTTGTGATCTTTCTCTGTCAAATAAATAAATAAAAATCTTAAAAAAAAAAAAAAAAGAATCGGTTGCACGCCTGCAGTGTTTGATTCGCCCTGTACCTTGGGCCTCTCTCTCCATGTTTAAAACCTGGCACAGTCCTCTCTTCCTCCCACAGCTGCCTATGGAAAGTGGCTCTTGCCCCCAGTCCTTACTACACCTGCAACTGTCCCCGCCCCCACCCTCCCACCCTCACCTCCACTCCCCACCTTCCTCAGGTTTCCACCTGGCTCCTCTCCTCATTTGGCTCTTTCCCGACCCTGGTGGGCTTTGAAACTCTTCACCTTTGAACTGCTCTCTTCCGGGTCTCCCGCCCCCCAACTCCAACCACCTCTCTAACCACTACTCCTCTGGGTCCTCTCCTTCTAAGCAAAGGCTCTGTCTCAGGGTTCAGAGTGTTTTTTCTCCCCCAAAAGTCTCCCACCCTTCCATGTTCCCCTCCCCAGCCTACTCCCAAATCCAGGAGCTCTGCCTTCTCCTCTGAGCCCAGACCCTCCCAACTGGAGTGCTTGGCCCTTACCCCGACACATCTACAGCTGGAAACTTGCAGAGCTGAGCCTGTGGCCCAGAGACTACAAAACTTGTATGTTTTTGCCTTGTTCCTGGCCTTGTTATTCATTTGACAGAGAGAGAGCACAAGTAGGCAGAGAGGTAGACAGAGGGAGAGGGAGAAGCAGGCTCCCCACTGAGCAGGGAGCCTTATGTGGGGCTGGATCCCAGGACCCTGAGATCATGACCTAAGCTGAAGGCACACGTGTAACCGACTGGGCCACCCAGGCCCCCTATTCCTGGTCTTTTTAAATGTTCCTTCATGCTCTTTTTTGTCTTCCACCTACTTTATACTCATGTTATTTCATACTTTATAGAGACTTTTAAGCTGCTTTTAAATCCTTCCTCAGGAAGGCAAGGCATAAGCAAACAAAAACTAAGTAACCAACGATAAAATCAATAAAACCAGTCTCATTCTGATACCTGGGGGCCCCTCATCTTTATGATTCTCTCGAGACTGCCCTGCCCACACAGCCCCGTTTCTGTGGGCAGCAGTGTCACCCGCCCAGGCTCCCAGGACAGAAAACCTGCAGACTCTACTGACTCAGTTTCTCCCTTTTCATACTCCAGACTCCAAGACTTGCAGTCTCTCCCTTCCCTAGATCTCAGAAGCTCTCTCCTCTTTTCCTTCCCCACTGTCTCCATCCCATCACAGAGCCAGCATCATGGTTTTGGGGCATGGTCTGAAGGTTTGTTTCTTACTGGAATATACGTGGATACTTTTTCAAACCAGTAACTTTTTATTACAAAAGCAATAGACATTTCTTATAGAAAATGTAGAAAATGCAGGCTGACCAAAGGGAAACAAAAAACACCTGTAATTTTATCCATGAGAGGGAACATTTGGTTAAATACCCTTTTTTAGTTTTGTTCTAAACATATAGCACCCCTTTTTAAACTCTGCCACAAGGAGCCTCTTGATTTCTTTCTTGCTTTATTTTCTTGGTCATCTTGGTTCTGGGATCCACTGATGGAACCCCAGATGACCCTGTAGTTGGGGGTTAGAAAAGGCAGATGTTCTGGGGGACCCTGTGGGAGACTCTGGACCCTACCGGCCTCCCCTTCTTCCCCCCAGCCTGGACTTCTGGGGTTGGGACTATCAGATAGGGCTACTGACAGCACCCGCTCCAAGGGGAACTGGAAAGTGCCTTCCCAGGCTGTAGTATAGCAGATGGGTGGGGAAGGGAGGGGTCTTGTACAATAGGGCAAACCACTCCTGATTCAGGGTTGTTTTTTTAAGTGGGCAGGGATGATTTCAGGAGAAACAATTCAGTTTTGTCAGTGTTTATTGGAACTGTTGGGATCAATAAATTTTAGAGAAAACTCCCCAATATTGGAAGATATGTTGGGTTAGAGGGGATAAGATGATGTGGGCCCCAAAGTTGAATGAATGCCAGGAGTGGTGGGCTGGGTAGAGGCTATGGATGGCTCAGTGTCTGCCCAGCTCAGGAGAACCCAAACTCAGTGCCTGGTTTGCTGTAGGAATGTGAGCCCCAGATTGCCAATCTCCCAAGTTTTCACAAAAAGCTAGAAAAGCAGATTTAAAAAAAAAGAATTTTCCTGAATCTTTAAATGTTAGTAACTAATCAAAGAAGCTAAACCGCTGTTTGCATCAAAGCATGATTGGCTGCCAGCATGGAACTTTTCGATTAGCTTTCCTTCACATCTAATGTACTTTACACAGGTTACCCTCATTTACTTGGTGTGGCTTTTCTCCCTCTTTTCCTCTCCCATCGTGTGACCTCTAGTGATATGACCAGCTTACCTAACCACTCCTTAAAGCTGAGTTTGAATCGTTCCTTCCCCAGCTCAAATCTGTCTTCACTAACATATTCACCAATATTGCCTCTCTCCACCAGGCTCCTGGCTTTCCCTCTCAGGGTTTGAGTCAAATTGAGCAGCTCATTGGTCAAAATGAGACCCATGGTCTTCACTGCCTGGCTTTTGCTCACTATGCTTTGTTGTGCCTGAAACACCCACACCCGCCTGCTCATCTCTTTTTATAACTCCCCCATGAAGCCATTTCTCAACATCCCTCTTAATTTCCATGGCTCGACTAGCCTCCATTGTATTCAACAGCCTTTTGTTAGACACTTTGTATTGCCAAGCATGGCCTGGCATGGGGGACACTGAAGTAAATAAGACTCCATCCCTGTGGCACTTGACTGGCTCAGAGGAGCATGTGACCCTTGATCTTATGGTCGTGAGCTCAAGCCCAGTATTGTGTATAGAGATCACGTAAATAAATGAACTTACTATAAAAAAAAAAAAAAAAGAAGAAGAAGAAGAAGAAGCCCATCCCCAGGCCTGCCAGAGGAGCCTCCTCCAGATGAGGGCAGACCTACACTACCACGGGCCACGCATGCCCCAGAGCTGTACAATAGCTGTACAATGCAGGAGAGTGGAGAGGGCAGCAATAGGCTTTGGCTAGAGAAACAGCAAACACTTTTTGAGCTTCATCATGAGGAGTAGAGGCTTTCTGGGAGAAAGGCATTTGAAGTAGGGGCAACAGCCTGTGCAAAGGAATGGAGATGTGCAAGTTCTGAGAAAGGGTGGTCATGGAAAAGAGGATGGCTGGGAAAGTCACCGAAACAAGCGATTTGGGAACCAATCTGTTTCTAACAGTATTTGCATTCCTTTTGCTTGCGCTCTAGTGTAAGTTCTAGAAGAGTGGAGGCTGTGTCTCAGCTTTTGTGGTTCCACACCTGCTGCCTGCCTGGGACTGGGTACCTTTGCTCAAACGCTTTCTGCGAAAACACAGCGCCTGGTAGTGGTGAGAGTGCCCCCTAGCGGCCCCTGTGCGCTCCTTCTTCCCGTTGTCCGAGCTGACCGGGCAGAATCCTCCCTGCACCCCTGATCTTACCGGAGATGGCACTTTGTCTGGCATCGTCTCACTTCATCTCCACCCCTCCCTAAGAGGGGGATGTTCCTTTCTGTCCAACAAACAATTAAGCATTTATTTTTCGTTGATCACTGTTGGAGGCATTGGGCTACAGAATTTCATGAGTCATTCATCACCTCAGCCTTGGAGGTGCTGCAGAGATCCAAGGGATAATGGGGGTTGTCCCCAGGGCTAGGGGCACTAGAGAAACCGAAACCATTTGGAGTCTTGAAGGATAGATGAATGGCTGGCAGAATTGGAAGCCAAAATTCAATATCCTCTGAAATGGGGGGGCACCAGAGTAATGAGACTTGCCCCTGCCGTCTATCTACTACCATTTACTAAGGTCATGGAGGGGATGTGGGGTGATGGAGACCCGAGACTACAAAGATATCGTCTGTTGTCTCCAGGAGTTCACAACCTAGAGGGAAGACAGATAAGGAGACAGAGAGAAGGGAGCACTCTCTGCTCAGGAGGTGTCTCCCACCTGAGCGAGCGTGGGAGCCTTTGGGGAAGAACAATTCGGCCAAAAGTTGAGAAGTAGGATGTGGTCCAGGTTGAGTGCGCAACAGTTACAAGAACATAGTAGTGTGTTAACAGTCAAAAGGAGGCTCATCCTGGGGTGCTAGAAAAGTTCTGCTTTTTAAAAAGAATTTATTTGAGAGAGCGAGCAAGCAAGCATGAGGGGGAGGTCAAAGGGAGAAGCCGACTCCCGGCTGAGCAGGAAGCTCGATGCAGGACTCCATCCTGGGACTCCAGGATCATGACCTGAGCTGAAGGCAGTCACTTAACCAACCGAGCCCGCCAGGCGCCCAAGGTTCTGCTTCCTGATCCGGGTGCTTGCCTCCTGGATGCATGTGGTTATGGAAATTCATGGAGCTGTACACTTCCGGGAGTCAAATATGTACCCTTACCTGCAATCATTTGTAGCCCCCAACCTTTCGCATCTTCATGTTTTGTTTTAAGATTTAGAGAGAGCATGGGCAGGAGGGGCAGAGGGAGAGTAAGAGAGAAACCCAAGTAGACTCCATTCCAAGCTTGGAGCCTGAAGCTGAGCTCAATCCCATGACCCTGAGGTCATGACCTGAGCTGAAACCAAGAGCTGGATGCCCAAATGACTGTGCCCCCCAGGTGCTCCTCCATGTTATTTTTCTGTACAGCAATTATTATAGTCCAAAAGTATCTCTTAGGTAAGACTAGGAGCCATGTTAGGATTTGAACCCGGTCCTCAGTACCTATAAGACCCTGGGAACTCTGCTGAGTCAGCGTCCTGGAAAATGGGGGATAATAATAGTACCTTCCCTCATCACAGGGCTGGGTGCCAGGAAAGAACTTAAGATACATAAAGCACTTACGCAATGCTTCCTGCATGCTTGACAATATCCGATTGGAGGTGTAGGGCACATAGAAGCTCAATATATTATTTGTTTAAGAAATTAATGAAAGGATGGGTTTTTTTTTTGTTTTTGTTTTTGAAACCAAACAAAAACTGGCTGAAACACAGCGGGGTATGGGGTGGAGTACCTCAGTTAAAGGCCCTTGGGCAGGAGCTCAAAGCCTGGGGAGCAGTAACACTCCTGTAAAGAGGCCAAAACTTCTTTGGGGGGGGGGTACAGGGGAGACAGCGGTGACCTAGGCCCCCACACCAATAGGAGTGAAGACCCAGAGCTCAACGCCATGCTCCTCCCTGCCCCTGAGTTCCCCACTACACACAGCACTCAGGATCTGCCCCAGCAACCAAGCAGGCTTGACATGGCTCAAACCAGGAAGACATAATGCTACCAGGCAGTACAGGAGCCTCCCTGGGCCCCCTTCTTCCATGGCCCTCAACCCTCCCCTCTGGTGGTCAAACACGGCAATTCTTTCCACCCTCAGGGGCTGAGGGCAGTTTCGGGAAGGGTGGGAAAACCTGCTAAGCAAGGTGGCCAAAGCGGGAACCACCAAACCGGTTGTACAGGGCGGTCCTACTCCACCGCCTCCCCCCTTCCCCAGCAACCCTGTCCCTCTCCTGCCCCACAGAGCAGAGGCAGCAACCTCACAGAACCAACCATTTTATTACCCTGTGGGTGGACTGGGGCCTGTGGAAGGCAGGGGAGCGGGTGGGGGTGTGATGCCTGAGAGCCCTGGGGCATGTGGGGAGGACACAGCAGCTGCTGGCTGGTGGGGCCAGGCCTCATTCTTAGAGGAAGGGAAGAGGCAGCCTCTTTCCACTCCTCTTACCCATCCCCATGACATTAAATAAACAAAAAAGCAACTTTACAGCACAAAATATACAGGGACGTCCTTGACCCTAGCCCTGGTCTGTGCAGAGTGGGAAGAGGAGGGCTTGGGGGGTCTCCAGTTTCTGACATTACCACAGGCCCCTTCCCAATGCCACAGGGTGGGGACAGGCCACTGTGACCAAGAAACAAAACTCCAACTTCTTCTGAAATCCTAGGCAAACAGGTCCATCTGTGTGTGGGACTTGGCTCAAAGGTTTTCGGCTCCTCCTAGACCCTGGAGCTTTGTCAGGAATGGGAGGCCTAAGCTTCGTTGAGATGTCTCCCAGAGGGGCTAGAGCCCTGCCTCAGAAGCAGAGTGGGCCTGGGAACCAGGCTGTAGGAGTCTGGTCCCGCAGTTTTCCCTGGCCCAGGCTTCCATCTTGGTGAGGAGGAAGCAGGGACAGGCAAGAGCTGGAAAGAGACTGCGAGAGCCCCAGGCTCAGAGGGGCCGGGTGGTATGGTTATAGACCAGGTGCTCCGTGTCCTCTGTGGTGGAGACGGTAGAGTTGGCAGGGGTAGGGGGCTGAGGGTGGTGGTGTTGGCGGCGGTGGCGGTATCTGTGGAGGCCCTTCCTCTGGTCCTTGAAGAAGTAGTAACCCAACAGGGCTGTCACCACCACAATGCAGGTGACCAGGAGGACCGCAATGGCCACCTCCACGGAGCCTGGGAGAAGAAGGGGCATAATGGAGGCAAGCTCCCAAGGCCTGCTCAGCTCTGATGCCCACCCCCACTCTGTGCAGATGGACCGAGTCAGATGGATGCCAGGTGTGGAATGGCCTCCAGCGAATGAGCAGCTGGGTTCCATCAGGAGCTCAAGGAAAGGCCTGGAACTCTGATGGCAAACATATGACATGCACTTTCCCATGCTTCCTTCCTCTGCTTGTGGCTATGGGCACTCTGTCCCTTTAGCCAACCTCAGGATCCTTCTCGACACAGGTTTCAGCAGTCAGCATTGATCACACGGAGCTAATCCTGGGGAGGACACCCACCCGTCCGTGAGAGGGCAGACCAGGGCTCACCTATGTTAGGAATGGGGGTTTCCCGCCGGAGCCCAAAAACATCCTTCTCTACAAAAGGATGAGGAGAGAAACAAGTCAATACTCAAGGCTCTGAGACTCAGCTGCTCCTCAGCACCCCAGACCACCCACTGCCACCCTCCGCCACCCCCATTCCGGGTACTCTGATGATGAGCCAGGATTGGCCCAGGCCTGGAGACAGAGCACAGTGTTCTAGCTGAGCCCTTTCCCGCCCGCCTCCTGAGCCCCACTGCCCAGCTCACTGGAGACACCACGACAGGACGCAAGACACTGCTGCTCCTCCTCAAAGTTGTTCTTGTTGCCGTAGCAGCCACCATAGGTAAAGCGGGCACAGCGTTCACTGAAGGGGTTGTAGTACCAGCGTGGAATGTTCTCCTGGCAAAGGCCAGTGTCTGGCAGGTCCACACAGTGCCCTGGGGGGTACAGAGCAGGCCAAGGGGTGAGCGGGTCCATGGGGGGCCTCCCTGCTGCCATTCACCAGGCTCCACAGGGTCACTGCTTCCTGCCTCATGCTGAGACACAGGGAGGGCTTCAGGGGGCCCCAGAAACAGCTGGCCCTTCTGGCAGTTTTGCCAGAAGCAAGGAAGACAGATCCGGGACAATTTTAGGTCTAGAAATACCCTCCACTGACTTGTGTAACTGTTTTTTTATTGTTATTTAATTATTTATTTATTTTCATTTTCTTTAACACTGGATGGTCTATCTTATTATTATTATTATTTTTTTGGATGGTCTATCTTTTAACAAAGAAGGTTCAGGATCTGAGCCCTATAGGGGGTAGGGCTAAAATTTATTAACATTTTTTTTTTAAGATTTTATTTATTTGAAAGACAGAGATCACAAGTAGGCAGAGAGGCAGGCAGAGAGAGAGGATTGGAAGCAGGCTCCCTGCCAAGCAGAGAGCCGAATTCGGGGCTCGATCCCAGGACCCTGGGATCATGACCTGAGTTGAAGGCAAAGGCTTTAACTCATTGAGTGACCTAGCACCCCTATTAACATTGTTTTATTATGGCTATTTTATTTTATTTTTTATTTATTTTAAAGATTTTATTTATTCATTTGAGAGAGACAGTGAGAGAGAGCATGAGCGAGGAGAAGGTCAAAGAGAGAAGCAGACTCCCCACGGAACTGGGAGCCCCATGTGGGACTCGTCCCAGGATCATGACCTGAGCCGAAGGCAGTTGTCCAACCAACTGACCCACCCAGGCATCCCTATTATGGCTATTTTAATAGTTCATCTCGATTTGCAGCATGTAATAGTAGCTTTCCATATATGCTAGTGAGATGACATTTCCTTTAATACATTGTTTGTTTATTTATAATACATTAAGTTTAAAAAGTACTTGACTTTGGGCACCTGGTGGCTCAGTTGGTTAAGCGTCTGCCTTCGGCTGAAGTCATGATCTTGGGGTCCTGGGATTGAGCCCAGGATACTAGGATTCCTGCTTGCTCGGTAGGAAATCTGCTTTTCTCTCTCTCGCTGTCTCTGCCCCTCCTTCCTGCTCATTCTCTCTCTCTTTCTCTCAAGTAAAATAACTCTTTTTTTTTTTAAAGATTTTATTATTTATTTGACAGAGAGATCACAAGTAGGCAGAGAGGCAGGCAGAGAGAGAGGGAAGCAGGCTCCCCACTGAGCAGAGAGCCCAATGCTGGGCTCCATCCCAGGACGCTGAGATCATGACCTGAGCCAAAGGCAGAGGCCCAACCCACTGAGCCACCCAGGCGCCCCTCAAGTAAATTAACTCTTAAAAAAACAAAGTACTTGATTTATAGGAAAAATGCTAAGTAAATCACGTCTCGGTTATATGCAGGCATGGTTCAATCTCTGAAGGTGTTACGAGGAGGACCCATGCTTGGGAAACATGGAAATGAAGAGAGCTTAGTTGCCCACCAGCTTTCTACCTGCAGGGGACACACCCAGCAGGCCCCTCAGGCACCCTGGAGCAGTGAGGGAAGACAGCAGTGCGGGCCTCTGTCCTGACCCTGGGCACAGGGGAGAATCTCACCTTTGTCACTGCGGAAGTGGATGTTCTGGAGCTCCTCGAAGCCATTGGTGTCTGCAAAGATGAAAGTTCAGAGGCCCAGGCCCCACAGGGGTCTCCCCCGGGGTGCAGGGTGCACAGTGCAGGCCTCCCCCACCCTGGCCCACCACCCCTCCCTCTCCTAGGCCTCACATTTCTCACAGGTGGCCTCGTCGGAGGCGTCAGGGCAGTCGGGAGTGTCGTCACACTCCAGGAAGCTGTCAATGCAACAGCCGTTGCGGCAGCGGAACTCGGCGGGGTGACAGGTGCCAGAGCACACTGGGTGGGGCAGGACGGCAGTAAGGGTGAGGTCAGGCTCAAGCACAGGTGACCAGGTACCAAGAGTCCATCATCGACTTGGCCTCCTCTACCCCAACATGGCATTATGACATGTCCCCTGCTCCACGACTGGCACCCCCGCCCCCCACAAGCCCTCCCGCACACACTGGGCAGATCTTGACAGGGTGCTGGGCAGCAAGGGGTGGGACACTTGTGGTCCTTCCACATCTTATGAGGGCAGGAATGGACTGGGCAAAGGGAGCTGGGGTGGCGACAAAGCCAAGGTGAGGTGAGGTGAAAGCCGAGTTGAGGGGAATGGGGAAAGGAGCAAAGCTCACCCGGACCGTGCCTTTCCAGTGAGGGGCCTAGAAGAAAGAAAACAGATGAGTGAGGAGTCAGTGCCAGGTCCCGGCAGGAATGAGCTGACAGGGGCGCCTGGAAATGGAGGACTCCCCCACCCACTGCCCTGACCTTCGGAGAGACCACCCACGGGGAAAGTCACCTGAGCCCCAAAGCTACCCCCTAAAGGCCCACCTTGCACATCCCTGCAGGCTAGCTTGCACTCCTCTTCCCGAAGATAGTTGTTCTTATTGCCCAAGCAACCTCCGTAAACGAAACTCTTGCAAATCTGTTCTTTGGGGTCGTAGTACCAGCGGGGGAAGGAACCGCGGCAGCGGCCCACCTTGCTGGACGCGAGGCAATATTCTGGGGGGAAGGGAAAGCTTGTGAGGGGCCCCATCAACAGAGAGGGCTGGCTCCACGAACGGCCTCCCTACCCCCTCCCTCACCTTCTGTCTGCTTGGGGGATAGCACAGTAACTGTGACATTGGTCATGCTCTCTGGCTGGTTGGAATGGGTCGCTGTCAGCTGGAACACGTAGGTGCCTTCCTTGAGTCCCCACAGCTTCACCTGGTCCGGCTCATTCTTCTACACACAGGAAGAGCCGTGAGGCTGGGACCCCGGATGCCGTTGGGCTGCCCCAGGTCCTCCCTGCCACACAGCCACCCCCAAAGGGAGGGCACAGGGGCTTGGTATTAAGGGGATCCTTGGTTTCTATCCACCCCACCCATCTGGAAGCTCAGACTGGCCTGTGGCCCTGGAAAGGGGGCCCTGGAGAGCTGAAGTGGGAGTCAGAGAGCCAGTCCAGTGTCTCACCTCTATTCTGACATCTGTGTCACCCTGTAGTAGATACCAATCTGTGTTCTCCATGTCCTTCAGCACCAAGGGTTCCTGGGGCTGCACCTTCAAGTCTATGCCTGCCCGGACCTTGGGGATCCGGGACGCTGAAGAGGAAGGTAAGGTCAGGTCAACTCTCCCAGAATGGACCAGAGCTCTCCTGAAGTGGGGAACAATACGGAGCCACACAGGGGCTCAGCAGCATGCGCATGGCCCAGGCAGGGGCTCACAACTAAATCAGCATCCTGACCTCTTTTTAGATGTGTCTTTGATATACTGAAGGCATCTTTTTTTTAAGGATTTTATTTATTTATTTGAGAGAGTGAGAGAGAGATCATGAGCAGGGGAGAAGGGGCAGAGGGAGAGGAGAAGCAGGCTCCCTGCTGAGCAAAGAACCCAACACGGGGCTCAATCCCGACCCCGGGATCATGACCTGAGCTCAAGGCAGATGCTTAAGCGACTGAGCCACCCAGGCACCCCCTGAAGGCATTTTTAGTGTAAAACAGCTTCTGGAAGCAAAATACGGAACAGCATGTGCCATTTGATCACAAATAAGGAAAAAATATACATGACAGAGGAGCTTATTCCCATTTTCTGTAACAACCAGGTACTTGTGCTAACTGCTTTAAAAAGTTAAAGTAAGGGGCGCCTGGGTGGCTCAGTGGGTTAAAGCCTCTGCCTTCTGCTCGGGTCATGATCCCAGAATCCTGGGCTCGAGCCCTGCATCCAGCTCTCTGCTCAGCAGGGTGCCTGCTTCCTCCTCTCTCTCTGCCTGCCTTTCTGCCCCCTTGTGATCTCTGTCTGTCAAATAAATAAATAAAAATCTTAAAAAAAAAAAAAAAAAGTTAAAGTAACAATATTTTTTGAAAAGCCAAGTAACAGTATTACCCCTCATTCTGCTGGTCTGGATTGCTGGCTGGGAAGGCCAGCCTGGTAGAGGTCTGAAGCACAGAGTCCTTGGGCAGCAACATGGCAAGCCTTGGTGTCCCAGAGCTCGCAGCCATGGGAGAGTGCCTGCCTCTGGCACTGTAGACGGACTCTGCCTCCCCCTTACGAGGGTTCTTCAGGGAGTCACACCCTCCCTCAGTCTGACAATGCCTGTTCCTGCGGCTTCCCCCAGTCTGAAGTTAGGGGCTTGGGAGAAACAAGATCAAAGCAGGATTCCTGCCTGTACTAGGATGAATGCTGGGACCCAGACTACATACCTATGTCTAACTCCAGAACTTGTCAATGTGACCTTCTCTGGAAAAAGGGTCTTGGCAGAAGCAACAAAGTTAAGCATCTCCATATGAGATCATTCGCGGTTAGGCCGTGAAGCGGGCTAGGCAATGACACGTGTCTTTACAGAAGACAGAAGAGGAGAAAACAGAGTGAAGGGAAGCCGTGTGAAGACGGAGTTAGAGATGAGAGTGATGCAGCCACAGCCAAGGTACATCTGGAGCCGCTGGGAGCTGGAAGAGGCCAGGAAGCCTCCTCCCCAACTCTTCAGGGAGACGTGGGCCCTGCCAACACCTGGATTCTGGACTGCTGGCCTCTCAAACTGTGCGACAATAAAATTCTGGGGTTTGGGGACACCTGAGTGGCTCAGTTGGTTGGAGGACTGCCTTTGGCTCAGGTCATGATCCCGGAGTACTGGGATTGAGTCCCGCATCGGGCTCCCAGCTCCACGGGGAGTCTGCTTCTCTCTCTGACCTTCTCCTCGCTCATGCTCTCTCTCACTATCTTTCTCTCTCTCTCAAATAAATAAATAAAATCTTAAAAAAATTCTGTGATTTGAAGTCACCCAGTTTGTAGTACTTTGTTTCAGCAGCTACAGGAAGGGAGACACTGCCTTTGAGGGACTCCAGTCCTGCTGGGCAGATGACACTGAGCACCAGGAAGCAACATGGGAGAAAAGACCAGTCAAGATGCAGCAATGCGTGGTGTGTGTCCCAGACAAGGAAGCGGACACGCCAAGTGGGGAGAGGCCACAGGAAGTCAGAGCCCCAGTCGACAGCGGAGTAATGAGTTTCTAATTCTTTAATTTTTGTCTTTTTTTTTGGTTTGGTTGTGGGGAAAAATGTGCTGGGCTACTGATAACAGCAGAAAATGTGAGCCAAAAAAAGGAGCTGGGGTTTCGCAAGATAGGTCTGGAGGTCAAGAAAGAGCCCAGCGTGGTGAGACATACCTCAAAGCACTCTCAATGCGGAGCCAGAGCACGGGGACACAGCAGAAATGACATTCAAACATTTAAGAACTGGCGCTACAGGAAGGGAACAACCATGGCCATGAGCAGGGGCAGAGTTCTGGAGGCCAGGGCTGCACCAGACATGGACTTCCTAGATGCATGATCGAGGTCCAGGAGTCTGGAGGAAGGGGCCCTCCTGAGCTCCAGGATATAGCAAGTGATCCCGCTGTCCTGAATTACTTCCCCCCCTTTTAAAAGAAAAAATTTATTCATTATTTGACTGAGAGTGAGAGTACAAGCAGGGAGATAGAGGGAGAGGGAGAAGCAGGATCCCCACTAAGCTGGGAGCCCGATATGGGGTTCGATCCCAGGACCCTGGGATCATGACCTGAGCCGAAGGCAGCAGACACTTAAACAACTTAAACGACTGAGCCATGCAGGTGCTTCCCCCCTCCTTTAAGATTTTATTTATTTGTCAGAGAGAAGGAGCACACCCAGGGGGAGCGGTAGAGGGAGAAGCAGGCCCCCCACTGAGCAGGGAGCCCAATGCAGGAATTGATCCTAGGACCCTGGGCTGAAGGCAGATGCCCAGCTGACTGAGTCACCCAGGCTCCCCACCTTGAATTACTTCTCTGAAGCGAGGAGGCCAGTGAGGGGACCAGCACAGCAGTTCAGGGCATGTGCGAAGGGAATACTTGGAATTAGAGGGAATGGAAAGGAGGATGTGGTAAGAATGTCGGACAGACGCTTCCACTATCTGACAGGCACTGGCAGGTGGAAAAGAAGCCAGGACGCAGATAGAAAGGAAACCCAATCGAGAGGGAACCTGTGGGGTTCAATCAGAGAAGCTGAACTTGAGGAAGGGAAGACCACTGAGAGGAGTAACCAGCGGACAGCAGAAGTGTGCATGCGAGCTCCGGAGAGGCCAGAGATAGAGAAAGATATGGAGCTGGGTTTACTGACAAAGCTTCCAAGAGTTTAACGTCTCCTGGTGACCGTATCATCATCTACAGTAGGAACTGACAAACTTTGGCCTGCAGGCCAAATCTGGCCCACTACCCGTTATACTTTTAGATGGTTGAAAAAAATCAGAAGATTAGTATTTTTTTTTAAGAATTTATTTATTTATTTGACATAGAGAGAGAGAGAGAGAGATCACAAGTAGGCAGGGAGGCAGGCAGAGAGAGAGAGGGGGAAGCAGGCTCCCCATGGAGCAGGAAGCCTGATGCGGGACTTGATCCCAGGACCCGGAGACCATGACCTGAGCCGAAGGCAGAGGCTTTAACCCACTAAGCCACCCAGGCGTCTCAGATTATTTTGTGACTCGGGAAAGCACCTAAATTTCAAATGTGCATCCATGAATTGGAATACAGCTTCACCTGTTTGGTTATATATCGTCAACGGCTGCTTTCGTGTTACAAGAGACTGAAGTGGCTGGAACAAAGATTATATGGGCCACAAAGCGTAACATAATTCCTATTTGAACCTTAACAGGAAGTTTGCTGACCCTTGATCTAAGTCACCTGCGTTCCTAACCATCATCCACAACTGCATTCTTGCCCCTTTCCAGATCAGAAAACTGACACCAGAGAGGTTCAATGAATTGCCCGGGGCCACTCAGTTTTTGAACAGAAGAGCTGGGATCTGGACCCTGGTCTATCCGACTCCATAGCTCTTTCTAAGACACCATGCTGTAAGTCACCCATCTACTTATAAGTGTGATTGTGACTACTTTTTATAATCTCAGGGTTGTTTTAACTTAGGCAGTACATATGTAGGATAAAAAATTCAAAAAGTACAAAAGACGGGCACCTGGGTGGCTCAGTGGGTTAAGCATCTGCCTTTGGCTCAGGTCATGATCTCAGGGTCCTGGGATGGAGCCCCGCACCCAGCTCCCTGCTCAAAGCGGAGTCGGCTTATCACTCTGCCCCTCCCCTCCTGCTCCTACTCTCTGAGATAAATAAAATCTTATTTTTTTTTAAAAGATTTTATTTATTTGACAGAGAGAGACAGCCCAAGAGGGAACACAAGCAGGGGGAGTGGGAGACCCATTCATACTATTTTGTGTGTGTTTGTGAGTATCAAGAGAGATAGTACTGAATTCAGAAGCATGCGAGATCTCTTTCATGGTTTTCCCACAGTATGTTTTGGAAATCATTCCATAGCAACATGGAAACAATCTCCTTTTATTTCTGGCTGCACAGTACTCAGTATATGAATGCACCATAACTTACAACTTAATTAACAAGTACACCGGTCTCCTCTTGATTTAGATTCTTTTTTTCTTTCCTCTCCCTTCCCTACTAAGAACTAAACCATACTGCCTCAGGTTTATTATTATTATTAAAACAGCATTACCATATGCAATTATAGGCTGTGTTGATGGACATTTAGATGGCTTCCAATTCTTCACTGTTACAAACAGTGAGTAACTGGCTGGTAAGTTGGTTTACACACATGTAAGTATGGCCACAAGATGAATTCCTGCAAGTGGAACTGTGCTGGGGGCTATGTGCATTTACTGGGGTTGGTTTTTTTTTTTTTTAGTATTTTATTTTTTGACAGATCACAAGGAGGCAGAGAGGCAGGCAGAGAGAGTGGGGGTGGAGGGGGCAGGCTCCCTGCTAAGCAGAGAGCCGGATGTGGGGCTCTATTCCAGGACCCTGAGATCATGACCTGAGCTAAAAGCAGAGGCTTAACCCACTGAGCAACCCAGGTGCCCACATTTACCGGGTTTTTCAAAAGTTTTTATTTATTTATTCATTTAAGTAATCTTTATACCCAGTGTGGGGCCTGAACTCACCATCCTGAGATCAAGAGTTGCACACTGTTCCGACGGAGTTAGCCAGGCACCCCCTTTTACAGTTTGGATGGATATTGTTGAACTGCCCTCTAGTAAGGCTCTACAGGGAGTTATGTCAAGCGTTGAGAGTGAATTGAAAGGAGAAGAGAAGGTAAGAGATAAGAACGCTAGTGGGAGGCTGAGTCACAGAGATTCCTCTTTGATGAGGCAGACTCACACAGGGTGGACCCAAGGGGGAAGACCAGGACACACAGGGCCAGTGAAGGGATGGGAGGAGAGAGTTTCCACAGAAAAGCATATCACACACAGGTATGGAGGCCTAGAAGAATGAGAAAAGGAGGCCCTGGCTTCCCGGGAATGTGGGGAAACAGAACCAGAAGAGTAGGAAAGAAAAGCCCCTGTCCGGACGGAACCCACACTCTGGGGGCCTGGCTGGCAATCAGTAAAGGGTCCAAGAGGGACAGGTTCTGGGGTGACCTCAGAGACAAGGCCACGGGGGTGCCTCCCTCGTTACATTTTTCAGAAAGCTGAAGCCAAGACACCCGCCAGTCTCCCTAGCAGACAAACAGGCTAGCCCCAGTGGACAGTGGAGTGATGCTCCAGGCCTTGGGCCAAACCAGCCACATCCACCCAGCCCCAGGCCCTGGGAGCAAGGGGCAGATGCTCCACCCTTCCACTCCCTACTTCCTACCCCCTCAAGAGGACAAAGGGCCAGAGTGGCCATAAAGCCAGCCCCTCCCACTGCTGCCAGGCCTCAGGTCTCCAGGAAACAGACTCCTCCTCCTAAGCCACTCCTCCAACAGAAAGAGGGGGAGGGCAAGTGAGGGGAGTGCAGGAAGGACCAGGGTGCTCAGGAGGCCAAAGGAATCTGGACTGGACTGGCCTGGCCACAGACAGGGAAAGGGAACAAGCTAACCCACTCTGTCGAGGATTTCTCTACCCTGTGCAAGAATCAAAGGTTTAGATGCCCCGAGCCTCTGTCCACCTTGCCTGTCTTAATCCATCTGAGCCTCCAGGATGGCTTTGTCCAGCTTTTTCCCACCTCCAACCTCTAGCGAGGCTCATCTGAGAATGGACTCCTTGATACCAACTAGCTCCCCTCCACCCCCAGAGCACTGCAGCACCCTTAAAAATGGCCTGGAGCTCACACTCCGTTCACACCCTACCCAGCTTCCTCAGTGACCCAGGAAATCCCCACTCCACCCTGTGTTGTGCAAATAGGCCAGTCTGGAAGGGGGCACGGAGATCGGGGTTTCCAAATGAGGAAGGTTGGTCTCAAGACCAGGGAGCCCCAACCAACTCATCTCCCTGACCAGAACCCAGAGTTTTAGGTTTGGGTTCTGGAGTGGGGCTCCCATGGACCCTCTGTCAGAGCAGGAAGGCACAAGCAGCTCAGGTCAATTAGTGTCATCACCACCTACACTCTGTGCCACTTCCTCGTGGAACAGGCTCAGGCCCTGGGCCAGTGGGATTCAGGTGGCCCAGCCTGGCCCAGAGATGGTACTCTCCACCTCCCCCACCCGGAATTCTCATCCCACCGTTTCTCAGAGAGCCAGGAGAGCTACTGGAAGGACAGGGAGAAGAGCAGGTCCTTAACCTGAGAGAGAGACACTGGCCCAGGAAAAAGCTAGACAGTCTCTTTTCCACTTTCCAGAACTGAGACCACCCCCAGACTGAGCACCAGCCCAGTCCTAGCCCCTAGGACTGTTATCTCCTGAGCTATTTTGGGTCAGAGTGCTGGGTTTCTACCAGAAAAGGTGGTCTTATGCAGGAAAAACAGCACGGGCCTTTTGAAGATCCTGCCTGGGTTGAGTCCCATGTCTCCCATATATAAGCAGTGCTATCCTGGGCTAATTATTTAACACGGGAGTCAGTTTCCTAATCTAAAAAGTGGGCTGACGACTAATAGCACCCTTTCCAGAAGTGGCTGTCATGAGGCCGAAGTCGGAGGCTGAGTGGTACAGCCATCGGTCAACTATCAAGTGCTAACAGAGGTTATCAGCTGTGACCCATCCCTGCCCTGGAGCCCCACCTGGCCAGAGCAGCGGGAGAAAAAATGGGGAACGAGAGTCTCTGGAGGGGCCCTAATCCCAGTGCACTGCTCAGTCCCAGGAGGAAGGAAGAGCCCCCACCTTGCCCTTATCCCTGGAAGTAAACAAGGCTACCACATCCTCAGCTGGGAGAGCCCCGACTGGCTCACCGCGTCCACACACACCTGCCTGGACAGCTGACATCCCTCCCCTACCAGGTACACATACCAGTGGGCTGACTCACAGGGCAACCCTCTTCATCCCCACCCCAGAGCCTCTGGGTCCTGTGCCCACAACACCCCCCCCCCCCACCAGGCTTGTCTTTTTAGCATCTGGGGTCTGGCCCTTTCTTCCAGACCACCAAAAGGCCAACAGATGGGGACAGGGGTGCAGACAGAAGCCAACCTGTCCCTGCCTGGCAGCAGAGCCGAAATTCTCCCCCAGGCTCACTCAACAGGGCCTCAAGGTGCCTAGAAGAGTGCTCCGCAGGGGGTGCTTACCTAGTCACCCTGCGGCCTCCAGGCAACTCACTTCCTGACTGCGCATATCACGGTCAGGAACCAGGACTGGCAAGGAGCTGCCTCCTCTCTCCCAAACACACATCCAGGAGCACCAGCCCATTCAACATCCTGAATTCCGGACCCAGAGTCTGGGCTCTAGAATGTTTCCCCTCCCCACTCAAAGCCTGCCCTTTGTTTACTGCTTGTACTGCCTACTTCTAAGGAGCAGTCGGGGCAGAAAGAGACCGTCTTCCTTACTGCTTTCTGATGCCTCGCCTTCCCCAGGACTCCATGACCTACCCCCTTTCTAAATTTCCCCCAAATCCATCCCACCCGTTTCCCTCGTCCTTACCGCCAAAACCCTGGGTCCGCAGCTCGCGGTAGGACTGGTAAACCTCCCGCGTGAGGTAGTTGATGAAGCCCTCCCTGGGAGCGAACTTGCACACGAAGTTCTGCTCGTAGAGGCAGTTCATTAGAAAGCAGGCTGCAATGGCGTCCTCCCCGCCGTCGGGCTGCAGCTCCACCAGCGCCAGGTTGCAGTTCTGGGTGGTGCAGCAGGCGCGCACGCAGTCCCAGCCGCGGCGCACGGTGGGGGAGCCCAGGAAGGTGGCCCCGTTGCTGACCGAGGCCTCGGTATCGAGCACGAAGGCAGGCACCCCGGCGGTAAAGCGCTCCAGGCAGGGGGCTCCCGTGGGCAGCCCGGGGGGCGCGGGCGGCGGCCCAGCCTCGGTGCCCAGGAGATCGAGCGCGCACAGGAGCCACACGGCGAATGCTGGGACGCGGGCCTGGGAGAGGCGGGGGCAGGCCATCATCCTCCCCTGGGCCGTCGCCATCCTCCCCACGGGGGTCACCTTCACTGCGCGGGCTTGTGGGCTCCGAGGGTGCTAGCGATCTGAAAGAGGGTAGGAGACGGGGAAGGAGACACACGGGATCAGCCCGACGCTTCAAGGGAGGCGAGCCGGCCGGGAGTTAAGTCAGGCGGAGGGATGGGGAGCACCCCGCGCCCGGGGAGTGAGGAAGGGGACGCGGGCCACGTCAAGCACACTCCGGGTGAGCCCGCAGCCCGACGGACGGTCAGATGGACGGCTAAGGAGCCCACGTACCCGGACACACGCAGCAGCGCCGAACAAAGGACCGAACATGCTCCGAGCCCGCTCCGTCCCCGCCTCGCGCTCCGGGGCCCGGGTTACCTGCGCAGGTAAGTGGGGTGGGGCCCGGCCTGCAGAGGTTCCGGTCCCGGCTTCCTGCGCGGCTCCGGCCGCCGCTTCCGCCCCGGTGCCGGGTGCGCTGGGGCTCGGCCTCCTCCTCTTCAGGTTTCTGGTGAAACTGAGTCAGTGCGGCCGGGGCGGGGCGGACATTAACCCCGGCTCTGCCGGCCCCGCCCACGCCCGGTGCGCTCCGCCAGCCCAGCCCCGCGGAGCCTCGAGGAACCGCCGCCCCGCGGCCCCCGACTCTCCCGCGCGGACTGCTCCCCGCGGGGGCTCTGAGCGGCGCCCCTCCCGCCTGCTCTACGTCCGCTCCGCCGAGTCCAGGCTCGCGGCGGGGTCCTGCGCCCCAGAAGTACAGCCAGATCCCCCGGGGCCCGAACGCCGGCGGGAAGCTGCAGCGAGGTCGCCCATTCGGGGGTCGGGCGCTCCGGGGCGGCTGCCTCCGGCTTCCCTTTCCGGTCGGGGCCGTCATTCCCAGTCAGGCCTGAGGCGCTGGTGAAGGGACTGGGGGAGGAGAAACCGGGGAAAGCCCGATGCAGACGATTTGGCGGGCGTCGTCAGCCCTCGGGAAATCATTTCCATCTCGTGGCGGGAAGAGATCCCCCGAAGCTGTGGGGTTGCACCTTAGATAACTGGAATCCGGGATGCCTGTTCCAGCGTCACCGCCCTAGTCAGCTCCGGGAAGCCCTCCTTTCTGCCAGAGTGAGCAACTGAGGCAATTCCGTCTTCCACGCTTCCCTGCGGGACCTGCCATGGCTTCCTTGCGTTCGAGGCCCTTCCATACCGTGTATCAAGGCTTACGTTCAGGTCGCGGTCGGAGCTGAGTCCCTCTTAGCTCAGTGGTCTGCTGCCTCGTCCCCTGGAGCACAGGTTCCCTCTTCTCTCCCACGAAGAATCTGTTCCTGGTCAAGAGCTGGCCATTCTCTTCCTGCAGAATGCCATCCTCGAAAGCTAGAGATTCCAGCTCACCAAAGTAGTTTAGATAATGACGTTCACAGAACCGTGAGCTCCTTGAAGCCGAGAGTGAAGAACTCCTCTTAAAGACTATTCCTGCAGAGCAAGACGGGTCCTCTTAATGCTCTCCCAAAAAAGAGATTCCACACCTTTTCACAATGACTTAATAAACCCCACCCAGTGGAACATTCTTCCTAATTTCTCATGTAGAGCAGCTTTACCTACTAAGTCCTGTAGCCAACCTGTTGATCATTTTTCTGGCTGAACTGCAACATCCCCCAGCTGTCTACCTTCTGGGTGTTGGGGTGGGAATCTGGGGTCTGTCCCCCTTCTTTGAATTTTCTGCTTTTCTCCCACTGCCCCCAGCACAGTGGATGTAGGGCAAGGATGTTATGCTGGGAGTGAAGCAAATGATTGTGCAGTTACTGGGAAGAAAGGATTTTGTTGTGAGTCGATTTTTGCCTTCCCAGTACACTATACACACAAGAATCCTAACACAGGAGACTATTACCTATGTTAACATTACATAACCATAGATTGATCATTACATCCATCCACACCATTATGAAAACCTATATTCATCAAGCACTGACAGTGCCCAAACCCTTAGGTTCCTGAGCACTTCCCAACATTACCCCATATACTCAGACCAAGAAAGCAGGTATTATTTTTATCCCCAATATACAGATGAACAGGCAGGTTGTGACAGGTAATGTGGCAGGTTGCAGAGTGAGGATTGACATCTAGGTAAGCCAATTCCATTGCTTTAGTGCCTAAACCCTGGACTTTACCGCACTTGCAGCTTTGACTTCAGCTGGCCCTTCTGCCCTCACCACAGAATTTAACTTGCCTGAGCAAAAAAACTCATTTTCAAGTGGTGAGCAAATCACCTTGAGGTAAGACACTAACCAGCACACTTGACAGAGATGATTACTAATGCTCACAGGAACTCAGAACAGTTTCCACTTTGTAGAGAAGTTCACTAGCTCCACTGAGATCACAGAGCAAAGAGTGGGAAGCAAGGCTGGATAGGGGTTGAGTTGGTGGGCTTTAGACTCAGGTCCCTGGGTTTATTTATCATCTGCCATTTATTCTCTGTGTGGCCTTTGGTAAATTAGTTAGCCTCTCTGTGCTTTGGTTTCCTTGCATACAATGTGGGACTTCATAGGTTATTAGGAGGCTTAAATGAGTTAACACAGATTAAATATTTGCTACCATGAATGCCCAGTAAATGTTACCTGCAAAAAGTAACAGAGCCAGAATTTTATTCCAAGTCTCTCTGACATCAAAAACTGCACTTTCCCACTACTAGGAGTGCAGCCATATCCCAGCTCCCCACCCCTGCTGAGTAGCTGTGTGAAGCTATCTTCCCTCCTCATCTCCAGTTGAGCTGGCTGGCAGAGACTGACTGCACCTGCCAAGCCCCGCCCAAGATGCAGAATGGTAAGTAAATTTACAGGCTGTTTTGTTTTACACCTTTACATTTTGGGGTGGTTCATTGTGTGACAATAATAATTGAAATAGAGGGTTAATACATTTATAGAGTAAATTTAGTTCTAATTAATGATCCATAAGCAATACATTTTATAAATTTCAGTTCGTTTTTTTGTAAAGACTTACTTATTTGAGAGAGACAGAGAGGATGTTTGTGAGTGGGGCAGTGAGGAGGTGCTGAGGGAGAGACTCTTTAAGCTGACTGACTCCCTGCGGAGCTCAGAGCCTGATGTGTGGCAGGATCCCAGGACCCTAAGATCATGACGTGAGCTGAAACCAAGAGTCAGATGCTTAACCGCCTGAGCCACTAATGTGCCCCTAAATAAAATTCCAGTTTTAATGATCTAAGTCAAAGCCCATGACTTTTCTTGATAATGCAGAACCAACAAATTTTCATCAGGAATTTTGGGGAAAGTAATGTTTTTCTTTAAAAAAAAAAAGATTTTATTTATTTATTTGACAGAGATCACAAGTAGGCAGAGAGAGAGAGAGAGAGAGAGGAGGAAGCAGGCTTCCTGCTGAGCAAAGAGCCCAATGTGGGGCTTGATCCCAGGACCCCGAGATCATGACCTGAGCCGAAGGCAGAGGCTTTAACTCACTGAGCAACCCAGGAGCCCCAGTAATGTAATTCTTTTCAAGGTGAGGCCGCTGTCATTGGTTCAGTCTTTATTTAAAGGAGACAGGTTCTCTCGGATGATGCCTAAAAGGGGCATTTTAAAAGAATTCTACTACTGTCAGCTCCTACAATATTCCAGTGTGATAGGGGGCCTCTAAATGGCCAGCAGTGGTCCAGACCTACAGTATTCATGCCTTTATGTAACCCCCTCTCCTTGAGTGTGGCTGGGCCTAGTGACTGGCTTCTGGTGAGTAGAATACAGCAAAAGTCTCGGGATGTCACTTCCTGGTTTAGACTGCAAAAAGACTGTGACTTCTGTCTTGCTTGCCACCATTCTCCTCTCAGTGCCCTGGCTCTAGTGGAAGCTAGCTGTCATGTGGCGAGTCGTTCTCTAGAGAGGTCCTTGTGGCAAAGAACTAATGTCTCTGACCAACAGCCCCGACCAGCAGCTGACTTGCAGCCTTCTGAGAATCCCTGACCCAGGCGAGCCAGTTAAGCCACCTGTTACAACGGTGATAGAATAAATACTTACTGTTGTAAGCTGCAAAATTTGGGGGTAATTTGTTACGCAGCAATATATAACTAACATTCATTAACTGAAAAAATTAGGATATCAAACTATAAACAGTTTGTTTGGTACAACTTTCCAAGGAGCTACTATGACCATAAATATTAACCTCCCCTAAAATTTTATACATCCTTTGTCCTTGTCGTTTCACCTCTAGAAATTTCTCTTAAGGAAAAGAAAAATCATGGAATTCTAACAAAGGCATAGTTACAAGGATGTTTAGAACAGAGTTATTTATAATGGCAAGAAATTGGTAGCAGTTCGTATATCTAATAACAGGGGATTGAGTAACTATATCATGGAATTGCTGCTAAGAGAACGGGTTGAAATCCATTAGTGAATCTTAAAAACAAACTGACTTGCTGTCAGCATTTGAAAAAATAAAATGAAATCAGTTTGAAAGTATCAGAGGGGGAAAAAACAAAAAACAAAACAGACAACAAAAAAGAAAATATCAGAGGAAAGGTAAGTTTTGTATTATAAGAAATTTCCATTTCATGTTTGTATATGTGTACATTGTGATAGTAAATGAATTCGTTACTCTGAGTCATGGTCCAAACTTTTAAACTCTGTAGTGTCAAAAAAAGATATATATAGGGGCACCTGAGCGGCTGAGTCCCTTAAGCATAGGACTCTTGATTTTGGCTCAGGTCGTGATCTCATGTGGTAGGATTGAGTCCCACATCAGGCTCCATGCTCAGTGGGGAGTCTGCCTGAGATTCTCTCCCTCTCCCTTTGCCTACCCCCACCCCCTGCTCGCATGCACACATTTACACTCTTTCTCTCTCAAATGAATAAATCTTGAAAAGAAAAAGCAATGTACAAAACTACTTAGTGATACAAAAGGTATGCAAAAGATATTAAATTATCAAACAGCATGCTTATGTTACAAAATAATCTAACTTCATTAAAATTTAAAACAAGCAAAGCTCTATGAAAAATGGAAAATAAATACACCAGACATATCATTTATATTTTTCTTTTTAAATCTATATTTAAAAATTTTCTACAACAAACATGTCTTTTTTAAACTTATTTCCTGAATAATAACAATAATGGGTTTTTTTTAAGATTATTTATTTATTTATTTGACAGAGAGACATCACAAGTAGGCAGAGAGGCAGGCAGAGAGAGAGAGAGGAGGAAACAGGCTCCCTGCTGAGCAGAGAGCCTGATGAGGGACTCGATCGCAGGACCCTGCGATCATGACCTGAGCCGAAGGCAGCGGCTTAACCCACTGAGCCACCCAGGCGCCCACAATAATGGCTTTTAAAGTTTCCCTAATAACTATATATTATGTATTAGCATTTTCTCAACTATGTTATATACGCATAGAAAAAAGACTGAAAGGAAGTTTGCCAGAATATCAGTTAGCAGTGGTGGTTTTTATGTGGTGGGATTGTGGGGAATTTTTAATGTTTTAGAAAACTTAGAAATAAACATGTTTTTCTTTTTTCTTTTTTTAAGATTTTATTTATTTATTTGACAGAGATCACAAGTAGGCAGAGAGACAGGCAGAGAGAGGGGGGAAGTAGGCTCCCTGCTCAGCAGAGAGCCCAATGCGGGGCTCGATCCCAGGACCCTGGGATCATGACCTGAGCTGAAAGCAGAGGCTTTAATCCACTGAGCCACCCAGGTGCCCCTAGAAGAGACATTTTTAAAAAAGATTTTATTTATTTGAGAGAGAGCACACAAGCAGGGGGAGCAGCAGAGGCAAAGGGAGAAGGAGGCCCAAGGAAGCTCCTTGCGGAGCAGGGAGCCCAATGCCAGGGCTCGATCCAGATGTTTAACCGACTGAGCCACCCAGGCGCCCCAAAGAAGACGCATTTAAGAGCAGTGTTGTTCTGATGGTGTCTGCCCGTGGCCTATTTTATCCCACCACTGGACCTAGGTCAAGCCAGGGAGCAGGGCAGACAGACACCCTTACCTCTGCCCAGGCCGGCACCCTCTTTGTTTGCCCATCCTGATGTGGCCCTGAGGTCTTGGTGCTTTTTTCTTTCCATGTTATCTCAGGGCATGATTCCCTTATCTTGGGCAAACTAATTGATTAATGGTGACATGCATAGGCCAGTGAGATGTGTGTGAGTGCAGAAATGGAAGAATGTTAATAAAGAGCCTTACACATACACAATGGGCGTAACTCATTTGTGTGCCATTGAGGTTCACAGGGGCCATTCTTCATGCTCTTGCAAAATCTCCCCAGCCTTCAGTTTAAAGATGAGGATACAGGCTCACAAATCTCCATGCGTGAACCTGTCTGTGTCCCTGTATGGGCATCTATGAAGTTTGCCTATGTTGTGTCCCCATTCCATTACCAAGTTCTATTAAATAGTACCCCCTAAGTAGTTCTGCACTGTCCCCTTCTCACTACTGACAATACTACCTCCCCCAGTCAAGCCCTACAGCAGTGGTCTCCTAACTGATCTCCTTCAGACTTTCTGTACCCTCTGATTCTCTATTTAACCGGCAGGGTGAGATTTTGAAAATTTAAATCTGAACGTGTCAGCCTATCCCACCACTGTTGCTCAAGATTTTGCTGTGACTCCCAATGTGCTTAGGAGAGAGACAAAATTCCTTAATGTGGATCACAGGGCCCTGTGTAGATTACCTCCACCCTTTCTGCCTCATGACTGTGTTTCCCTCCCTTCTCTCTGTTACAGTCCCATTGACCTTTTAATCCTTGTATTCAACATTTCCCTCCTGCCATAGGGCTTTTGCATTTGCTCTGACTTCTGCCAGATCCACTCCTGCTGGTCCCTGTGCCTAGTTAACTCCTATGCATCCTTCAGAACTCAGTTCAAACTGTTACTACTTGCTAGGTCACATTCTCAGTAGACATTCTTAGAGCACCTTTTACCTTTTTTTTTTTCAGATTACTAAATACAGTTGCAGCTTTACATTTCTTTGCTTAGTTGATTAACATTGGTTTATTTTTACACTCCACTGTAAGTTCCATGAAGGTGGGGACAGAGTTTCTTTTGGATTGCCAATCCCCAGGCCTGAGCATAATGTTTGGCCTACTATAGGACCTCCTAAAATCTTTGTTATTAAGTGAATGAGTTAATGAATGAACAAAATCCATTGAGTCTTCCGATCTGGTTCCTTTTCCTGAAAGTGCTCCTGAACTTTTCACAAGACAGGAAACGGAAGACGGAGGGAATGAGAATAATAATACCTGCCCCGCACAGAGTGTAATGGTCATCAAAGTAACACCTGAGTCTACAGGCTACATTTGATCATTTATTTATTTATTTATTAAAGAGCCTGTCAGTTTATTTATTTATTTATTTATTTATTTTAAAAAGATTTTATTTATTCAATTGACAGAGAGATCACAAGTAGGCAGAGAGGCAGGCAGAGAGAGAGAGAGAGAAGCAGGCTCCCTGCTCAGCAGAGAGCAATGGGGTGCTCTATCCTAGGACCCTGAGATCATGACCCGAGCCAAAGGCAGAGCCTTAACCCATTGAGCCACCCAGGGGCCCCAAAGATTTTATTTATTTATTTGACAGAGACATGACAAGAAAGGGAACACAAGCAGAGGGAGTGGGAGAAGGAGAAGCGGGCTTCCCAGTGGAGCAGGGAAGCCCCATGTGGGGCTTGATCCTAGGACCGTGGGACATTGACCTGAGCAGAAGGCAGACACTTAATGACTGAGGCTACATTTTAGAGGCCTCCCCACTGCTGCTCATTTCCACTCTCTCCCACAGAGGCCCAGAAATGAAACCGCTGCAGAGAAAACCCTCAGCAAGCCTTTGGCAGACAGAGCCTCACTAGGAAGGCAGAGAATGAGAAGGCAAAGAAAGGAAGGGAATAGGGGCGCCTGGGTGGCTCACTCAGTTAAGTGTCTGCCTTCGGCTCAGGTCATCATCTCAGGGTCCTGGGATGGAGCCTGGCATCAGGCTCCCTACTCTGTGGGGAGCCTGCTTCTCCCACTCCCTCTGCCCTGCTGCTCCCCCTCCTTGTGCTCTCTCTGTCAAATAAATAAATAAAATCTTAAACAAATTAAAAAAAAAGGGGGGGAGACTGCTTCCCCCTCTCTCTCTGCCTGCCTCTCTGCCTGCTTGTGATCTCTCATCCTCTGTGTCAAATAAATAAATAATTTTTTTTTTTTTAAAGGAAGGGAATGGATGTCTCTTGAGAAGGAACTCTGTTTTGGACATCATATTTACATATATTAACTCATTTAATCTTCCCCCCAAACCCTATGTGGCAGATGAGAAAATGGACTCAAAGAGGTTGTGGAATGTGAAGGTTATAAAACTTTATAAAACAGGGTAAAAAGCTGAGTTTGAGCTCAGATCTGTCAGCCTTCCTCCAAAGTCTGGGCTTTTCCAGGCTGCTTTCTTGGGGTGCAGCCCTCAAACATCTCTCCGCCTCTGTTAACTTAGAGCCCCAAAGTTTTTCATTATTAAAGACTCTTCTATTAGAGGCGCCTGAGTGGCTCAGTCAGTTAAGCGTCTGACTCTTGGTTTCAGCTCATGTCATGATCTCATAGAGTGTTCACCCTCCCTTTCCAAGTAAATAAATCTTAAAAAGAAAAAGGCTCATCTGTTGGCTATTATCTAAAGCTCTTTTTCAGGAGTCAGTGTATGATGGTTTTAGTTGATACATTGGAAACAGAAACTCAATATTTTATTTTATTTTTATTTATTATTATTATTATTTATTTTTTTAAAAGATTTTATTTATTTGTCAGAGAGAGGGAGAGAGAGCGAGCACAGGCAGACAGAATGGTAGGCAGAAGCAGAGGGAGAAGCAGGCTCCCTGCTGAGCAAGGAGCCCCATGTGGGACTTGATCCCAGGACGCTGGGATCATGACCTGAGCCGAAGGCAGCTGCCCAACCAACTGAGCCACCCAGGCGTCCCTATTTTATTTGATTTTTAAATATTTTATTTATTTATTTGAGAGAGAGAGAGAAATAGCGCAAGAGAGAGCACAAGCGGTTGGGGGGGAGGGAGAAGCAGGCTCCCCACTGAGCTGGGGGCCCCACATGGGGCTCACTCCCAGGACCCCAGGACCATGACCTGAGCCAAAGGCAAACACTTAACTGACTGAGCTACCAGGTACCCTGAAACTCAGCATTTTAAAGGCAACTACTGCAAGACCTAAAAAGAAATTTATAAACAAATACTGGAATGTAGAAAGTAAAGGGGGATGACAAAGTTAATTTCCCATTCTTCATAGGGAGAAGACAAGAGATACTGTCTAGAATGGACAAATATATTATACAAAGGGATAAGTGGTGATTACTGGAGAATTAAAAACAGAAGCTGTTGGTGGGGTTGCATCTGGGGAGTGGGGCTGGGGAGAGCAGAGAAACTTCCATTTTTCTTTTTTTTTTTTTTTTTTTTTTTTAAGATTTTATTTATTTATTTGTCAGAGAGAGAGAGAGCACAGGCAGAGTGGCAGGCAGAGTCAGAGGGAGAGGCAGGCTCCCTGCAGGGCAAGGAGCCCGATTTGGGACTCGATCCCAGGACGCTAGGATCATGACCTGAGCCGAAGGCAGCTGCTTAACCAACTGAGCCACCCAGGTGCCCCGAAACTTCCATTTTTCATTTGTCCTTCTGACCTGTTTATCTTTTTAAAAAATGACAGTGTTTCTTCTGTAACTTTTGTAAAAAGCTTTTAGAAATTTTTTGTTACAGGGAACCTGGCTAGTGCAGTCAGTTGAGTGTCTGACTCTTGATTTTGACTGGGTGGTGATCTCAAGGTCCTGGGATGGAGCCCCGCATCAGGCTCCACAGTCAACGGGGATTCTGTCGATTCTGTCTTCCTTTCCCTCTGCCCCTCCTGCTCAGACTCTCATTCTCTCTCTCTTAAAAAAAAAAAAAAATTTTGTTAAAAAAGACTGAACAAACATACGCTTCCTTTAGAATGCAAGTACTGTATGTTTAGAGCTATTAGTCTCATTACCAGGGTAAAAGTTAGGTCTGCAGGTTTCCTTTGTGTCAAGAAGGACCTGAGTCAGGGGGGGAGGGTCATGTGATGATAAACATGGCTTCCCAAGCAGTTGCCTCTGGGGAACTTGCATGGGGGATGAGCTTGATTAATTTATCTTTGCAAGCACAGGGCCAGGCTGACAGAGGAGCACCTCTTTCCTTCCATATCCATAAGGCAGCTCACAATCAGACATGCCCAGACACAAGAGGGTCCTGACCTGACGAGGCCCAGAGAGAACCATTCATCTAACTACCCCTGGTGAGACTTTGCCCCTGCTAGTGCTCCATTCTGAGCAAGAGCACCTACCAGTTGGGGACCCTGCTCCTGCAGGATCCATCTGACTGCAGCTCCTCAGGGCCCAGGTGGATCTAGTCCCAGGAAGATGGGATGCTGAGGGCTCTCAGGTGACTGTGACTCCGGTCCTGTTTCACAACTGGCCATAGAGCACAGATCAGAGCCCTGCACCCCGCAGGACCAGAGCATCTCTTCTTCCTCCCAAGGCATGGCATGTTCTTGACCATTGCTTATCTGAGGTTGAAATCACTTTGGGCTCCAGCAGCTGCAAAAAGCCTGGGGCACAGCTCGGGCATGCCACTCAGTGGCAGCAAGGAGCTAGGAGATGGGCATTCCCAGCACCAGAGAAAGCCCTATTGATCTTTGACCCTCCGCCCTTCCTGGAGCCTTGGCCCTCCCTCTTTCCCCCTTCCTTTCTTCCCTGCTGGCCTCTCCCTCTGTTCAGCTCCTCACTTCCTTGGCACCCCTGCTCTGACTGGCAGTTTTTCCCAGGTCCTGGCTCGCGCCAGTCCTTTCATGCTGTCCTCAAGCCCTGCTTCCTGCACATCTCCCAACCCCGATGGGGAGAACTCAAGTAAGAAAGTCCACTGGACTTCTGGGAGGAGGAGGACGTCATCCACAGACTCAGAATCAAAGTCCCACGCCGACCCCTCCAAAGTGTCCAGGTCCCGGAGACCCAGCCGGCTGACGGTGAAGTACGACCGGGGGCAGCTCCAGCGCTGGCTGGAGATGGAGCAGTGGGTGGACGCGAAAGTTCAGGAGCTCTTCCAGGTGAGAGACACGATGCCGGGGGTGGGGGGAGGACACTGGGTGCCCGGGAGAGAGCCTGCCGGGAGACCGCAGGAGGAGCTGGAGGGCCCATGTGAGATGCTCCCATAGAGAGAAAGCGTCTCCCAACTGCTGACGATAGATTCGCAGTCCCGAAATCCGCCTCCCTCTGGTCTGGGCTCTGCCCTGCCTCTAATGCTCTTCAAAAAGTCTGTGCCAGGTTGTTTTAATATCCCTGAGACTAAGTTTCCTAATCTATAAAATGAACCTGTCAATGCCTGTTGTATCTTCTTTGTGGGACGTTTTGAAGCTCCAGTGAAACAGAAGAGCCATTTTTTATTTTCTGTCTTCCTCTCATCCTCAAAATATCTACAGGTCTAGAGCTGCATTATCTAGCACTCTAGCTATCAGCCATGTGTGGCTATTGGCTTTCAAATTAATAAAATTAAATAAAATGCCAAGTTCAGTCTCTCATTCACACTGGCCACATTTCAAGTGCCCCATAGTCCCACGTGGCTAGTGGCTGCCATCTTGTCAGCACAGATAGAGAAACATTTCCATCCTCTCAAAGTGAACAGCACTGGCTCTGACTGACTACCCTAACTCCCCTTGAGGAAAGGTCAGGTCGCTGCCCCTTGCCACGAGACAGTGGCACTTTCTTCCTCAGGTAACTAAAACTCAGGACCCTAGAGTAGTCACCACTGCTGTTTCAACAACGACAGTAACCTTCTTAACACTGAACTCTGTTAGGCACAGTGCCTTGTGTAGGTCCTCCCCACTCCTCCCTCAGGTAGACAGGCTTTACCATGAAGGAAATGGAAGCTTAGAGATGTTGAGTAACAAAGGAGCCCAAGGTCACAGGACTAGGAAACCAAGAGACCAGGAGCTGCAGCTGGGGCTCTGCCTACAAAGCCCGGACACTTAGGGGAACAGCTTAGTGGTTCTCCACCCATGAAGTACTTCAGAAAAAACCCGATGACCTGACTGCACCCCAACTGACTATATCTATTAGGGTGGGGCCCAGACACTTGTCATTGTTTTTTTTTTAAGATTTTATTTATTTATTTGTCAGAGAGAGTGAGCACAGGCAGACAGAGTGGCAGGCAGAGGCAGAGGGAGAAGCAGGCTCTCTGCCGAGCAAGGAGCCTGATGTGGGACTCGATCCCAGGACGCTGGGATCATGACCTGAGCCGAAGGCAGCCGCTCAACCAACTGAGCCACCCAGGCGTCCCTTTTTTTTTTTTTTTTTTGGCTCCAGTTAATTCTAGTATGTGGCTTGCTGAGAACCACTGCACCAAACCAGCCCAGGAGTCCTCCTCTACATACCCTGGTCTTTCTTTCTCTTCCTTCTTGACTCTGTTTCTTTCTTTTCCTTTTGGGGCAGGGGCTCGTCATTCTTCCAGGTAAGGGCTGTACTGAGGTTGGGGTGGAGAAGAATGATCCATATAGCCCAGACTGTCTTGGGAAGCTCACTGGGTCATGTGTTGGTGTGGTCCAGGTGTCCGCCATGTCCCCTGCAGCATCCTGGGCTCCCTTGTGCAGGGGAGGGAGATGCTTTTGAGCTGGGAGCAGGAAAGGCACACTTTCTCCACCTGCTTCTGCTCAGCCTCCACTGCCCTTTTAGCCTGCAAGCTCCCTCCCTCCCTGGATCAGTTTCAGTTTCAGATTGTTATGCACTTGCATAAAAAGGCTCATATTTCAGACACCTCAGAGCAAATTTTTCTAGGCATCAGAGAAAGATACTAGACAAAGAATTTCGTTTTGTAAGATCAATGGGCAGGGGGAGGGCTGCACAATAATGAGCTCATAACACTGGAAAACAGGATATGTGGGAGGACCACTCCCAGGCAATGACCGAAATAAAATACCTGGCCTGTGGTTGCCATGGCAATTGTCCAAAGGTGCTAGGTGGCAGTTCCTCTCCCAATCCCTGCTGTTTTCAGCAGGAAGCAGCCAAGTGGCTGTGGAAGCCCCAGGTGGCTGGTCATCTTGGGACAGATTGAGGCAACAGTGTGTCCATCACAGAGTGACCATCATAGAGCCTGTCTCCGTGCAGCGGACTCTCTCCAACACATTCACCTTGGAGAGCACTGTGGGTTCCAGGCTTGCATTACTACTTGTTCACTTTGGTTTAAAGAGATCCAGCTTTACTTTGATGGAGCCCCCCCCCCCCTTCTCACTGAGTTTAAAAGCTGCTTTGGAGTCTTCAGAGGAACCAAGTCTGGGTTCAACAAAACAGACTTGGGGCCCTAGTGCTTCTATTGTCCAGAGGTGGAGTGTGGATTTGGCTTCTAAGCAAGGCTATAAACACTCATAAGTTTCTCCAATTTTAAGGAGACTCTTTTTTTTTTATTATTTCTAAATTTTATTTTAAAGTATTTTTTTGTTTATTCATTTGACAGAGATCACAAGTAGGCAGAGAGGCAGGCAGAGAGAGAGGGGAAAGCAGGCTCCCCGCTGAGAAGAGAGCCCGATGCAGGGCTCTATCCCAGGACCCTGAGATCATGAGCTGAGCTGAAGGCAGAGGCTTAACCCACTGAGCCATCCAGGCACCCCTATTTTAAGGAGAATTTTGCTCAACAATGCAGCCCCTCCTCAGTTCCTACCCCTAATTTCATGTCTCCTTTAGGACAAGACTTCTTAAAGGATTTGTCTACACTCCCACTTACCTTTCCTTTTCCTATCACTATTCAAACCACCGGAACCTGACTTCTGTTCCCACCATTCTATTGGGAGCTCTTGCCAAGGTCACCGATCACTGTCTTGGGACCAAATGTAATGTACACATCAGCATAGTACACTATTGACCACCCCAGAGTTTTGAAAACATTCCTATAGCTTCTATGACACTATCTTTTTCTGGTGGCAGCTGGCATTTTGATGTAGCCCTTCTGATGCGGTGACATCTTAAGAAACCATCTATTAGACTTCCAATCTTAAAAAAGTATTCTTAACGAATATGTGAATTGACACTTGTGAGCTCCTTCCTGGGCCTTATTCCACTGCTGGTTCCCATGGCAGAGAGGTCAGGAGGAAGGGCACTGAGGATGGAGTGAAGGTGTGAATGGAGTCAAGTCCGGCAGCATCTGGCAGGAAACCCCTTCATGAAACATCAAGTCACAGGTTTAACACACTTGTTCAGCCCAGCAAGTGTTGTTTGACATTTAGGGACTGAATATTTGGATCATGATATCAGCCCATATTCTCAACTCCAGAGACTCTCAGTAATATACTACCTTATATCCAAAATACATGTGGATAATATCACAGGTGGTACGAAAATGTTTTTTGGGGGGGTCAGACTTGTACTTTTTTAGAAGTAGAATTCTAGTAATTCGAAGGCATCTTTACTATTCAGCCTCCCCCTCCCCCTCCACATTCTGGGATTCCAACTGCACATATGTGAAACCACTCAGTATCACACCACAGGTCATCAAGGCTCTGTTCTCTTCTTCCTCCCCAACCTCTCAAGGTTTTTTTCTTTCTGTGTTTCTTTCTTTTTTTTTTTAAATTTATTTATTTGTTAGAGAGAGAGAGAGATACAGAGCGCAAGCACAGGCAGACAGAGTGGCAGGCTAGAGGCAGAGGGAGAAGCAGGCTCCCTGCCGAGCAAGGAGCCCGATGTGGGACTCGATCCCAGGACGCTAGGATCATGACCTGAGCCGAAGGCAGCCGCTTAACCAACTGAGCCACCCAGGCGTCCCTGTGTTTCTTTTTTTTTTTTTTTTAAGATTTTATTTGTTTGTTTGTTTTGCTAAAGAGAGAGCACAAGTAGGCAGAGCAGCAGGCAGAGGGAGAGAGAGGTAGCCTTCCCACTGAGCAGAGAGCCAGATGTGGGGCTCAGTCCCAGGACCCTGAGATCATGACCTGAGCCAAAGGCAGCCACTTAACCAACTGAGCCACCCAGGCACCCCATCTTTCTGTGTTTCATCTTGGCTAGTTTCTATCACTGTATCTTTATGTTGAACTGATTCTTTTTTTGGCAAGGTCCAAATATGCTGTTAACTCCATCCAGTAAATTTTTCATTGAAAATATTTCATCTTTCAGGGCACCTGGTTGGCTCAGTCGGTAGAGCATGTGACTCCTGATCTCCAGGTTGTGAGTTCAAGGCCCACGCTGCATATAGAGATTACTTAAAAATAAAATCTTTACAAAAATATTGTATTTTTCATCCCTGGATATTCCATTTGGCTTTTTTCTCATATATTTCATTTTTCTCATTACTGTGTTTGTGTTTTCCTCATCTGCTAATTCCACCATCTGTCATTTCTGGATCAGTTTCTACTAACTGATTTTTCTCCCCTTTATAGGCCACATTTCCTGCTTCTGGTATGACTAGTGATTTTTGTTTGTATACTGGACATTTTATGAGTTTTATGTTACTGGGTAACTGGATTTTTTTTTCTTCCTTTAAAGCATTGGACCTTGTTCTAATAGGTGGTTTAGTTACTTGTGGCTCAGTTTGATCCTTCTGAAGCTTGTTTTTAAGTTATGTTGAGTCTAGAGTAGCCTTTAACCTAGAGAATAATTTAACCCCCAGTAAGGGCTCTACTGAATTCCTGCATAATCAGTGATGACCATCCACTCTGGCTGGGTGGACCTTGATTTGCCTCTCAGTCCTGTGTGAGATCTGTTCGTCTCTGAACCTTCGGTGCCTCACACTGCTTGGCCTCTTGAGGGTTTACCTTATGAATGTGCGTCTTGTGTTCAGGAAAGACTCAAGAGGACCTTTATGCAGATCTCTGGAGGTCTCTTTCTTCGTAACTCCCTCCTCTCCACAGCTGTGTCTAGCAACCTCCAGCCACCTCAACCCTGAGCTCTGATCTCTGTCACATTAATATAGCAAGACCACTGTGCTCTGCTCGAGGCCTCCCTCTCTGCTCTGTGGTCAGGAAATTGCCTCTAGGAATAAGTACAGGGCAGTTACAGAGTTTGCCTTTTCTGTTTCCTTTCTCTCTCAGGTAGCCGTGAAGAACCTGTTGTCTAATGACTGAACACTGTTCATATATTTTTGCCTAGTTTAGTGGTTACTTATGTTGGGATAATAAATACAGCCTCTGTTACTCCATCATTTCCAGAAATATAAATAATCTGGTTAACTCTTATTCAACTTTTAGGTCTCGGATTAGAAGTTACTTCCTTCAGGAAGTCTTCCTGAACCCTAGGCTTGGTTATGTTCCCCTTCCATGTGTTCTTGAAGTATCTCATCAGAGTGCCTATCACTCTGTATTTTTATTATTTATGAAAGATTTTGTTTGTTTATTTATTTATTTATTTTTTAAAAGAGTTTATTTATTTATTTGACAGACAGAGATCACACATAGGCAGAGAGGCAGGCAGAGAGAGAGGAGGAAGCAGGCTCCCTACTGAGCAGAGAGCCTGATGTGGGGCTCGATCCCAGTACCCTGAGATCAAGACCTGAGCCGAAGGCAGAGGCTTTAACCCACTGAGCCACCCTGGTGCCCTGAAAGATTTTATTTATTTGACAGACAGAGATCACAAGTAGCAGGAGAGGCAGGCAGAGAGAGAGAGAGAGAGAGAGAGAGAGAGAGAGAGCAGGGAAGCAGGCTCCCTGCCGAGCAGAGAACTGATGTGGGGCTCAATCCCAAGACCATGAGATCATGACCTGAGCCAAAGGCAGAGGCTTAGCCTACTGAGCCACTCAGGCACCCCTATCACTCTGTATTATAACTGCCATTTCATTTGTCTGTATCCTTCAGGAGACTGTAAGCTTTTCTTTTTCTTTTTCTTTTTTTTTAAGATTTTATTTATTTATTTGACAGAGAGAAATTACAAGTACACTGAGAGGCAGGCAGAGAGAGAGAAGGAAGCAGGCTCCCCGCTGAGCAGAGAGCCCGATGCGGGACTCGATCCCAGGACCCTGAGATCATGACCCGAGCCAAAGGCAGCAGCTTAACCCACTGAGCCACCCAGGCGCCCTGACTGTAAGCTTTTCAAGGGCTTGTGTTTGTCTTGCATTATGGCCTTAGTACTTATTACAATACATGGAGGATAGCATGCACTCAGTAAATATGCATTAAATGAATGAAGGCTGAACCAGATGAGCTAGAAACTAAGAAAGCAAAAAGGAAAGTTGAGAGCTTAGGGTGAAAGAGCTAACTTAGAACCCTAGAACTATTTATTTTAAAAAGGCATGGAAGGACTGAAACTGTTCACCACGGTTACTTGTTGGCAGTTGGAGGAATGAGAGGACAGGTGAGGCTTCTTTTTCTTTTTTCTTTCCTTTTTAAAAAAATCCACTTTCTTGAGTTGTAACTGACAGAGAATAAAATCTGAAGTGTACATTGGGATGCACTTTGCCATACATAACACTACCCCAATCAAGATAGGGAAATTTACATCATCCAAAGAGTTACCCCTAATAACTGTTTTTTTTTTTTTAAGGATTTTATTTATTTATTTGAGAGAGATAGTGAAAGAGATCACAAGCAGGGAGAGAGGCAGAGGGAGAAGCAGACTCCCCACTGAGTAGGGAGCCAGCCCTACATGGGACTCGATCCTAGGACCCCGGGATCATGGCCTGAGCCAAAGGCAAAACTGACTAAGCTACCCAGGTTGCTGCTCTCCCAAATAACCTTTAAACAAATTATACACATTAGTTACTTTTTGTATCTATTTCTGTTGTATCTCTACAACTGCCTCTAACATGTGGACCTTTGGAGGATAGGATCTTTGTTTTGTTCACTGAAGTTCCCCAGTTCATGGTACCATGTTAATAGTAGTCAAAAAAGATTTTAAATGATTAAGTAATCAAGAGGAAAAGGTGAAATTATCAAACCTTTAGAAAACGTAAAGGTGAATATCAAATATTTATTCAAATCAGTGTGAGAAGAACTCGCTAAGCATTAAGAGAAGAAGCTGGGGAGGAGGTGGAAAAGGCGCCTCAAAATTTCTTTTCACTGGAAAAGACCATTAGTTACATTCAGCTATAGAAACATGTATTTCCCCAACTCCTTCTCCACACATAAATTGTATTTCCAGGGGCACCTGGGTAGCTCAGGCAGTTAAGCCTTAGATTCTTTTTTTTTTTTTTTAATTTTATTTATTTATTTGACAGAGAGACAGATCACAGGCAGGCAGAGAGAGAGAAGGGGGAAGCAGGCTCCCCGCTGAGCAGAGAGCCCGATGTGGGACTCCATGCGGGGCTCGATGCGGACCTCGATCCCAGGACCCTAGTATCATGACCTGAGCCGAAGGCAGAGCTTTAACCCACTGAGCCACCCAGGTGCCCCGCTAATCTGAATTTTTAAAAAAAGACTTCTTGGGGCACATGGGTGGCTCAGTCAGTTATTGGGCATCTGCCTTAAGCTCTTGTCATAGTCCTGGTGTCCTATGCTTTGGGCTCCCTGCTCCATGGGAAGCCTGCTTCTCCCTCTCCCAGCCCCCACTTGTGTTCCCTCTCTCACTGTCCATCAATTATATAAATAAAATCTTTTAAAAATAATTAAAAATAATAATTAAAGGAGCACTTGCATGGCTCAGTGGGTTAAGGCCTCTGCCTTCGACTCAGGTCATGATCCCAGGGTCCTGGCATCGAGCCCCACATCGGGCTCTCTGTTCATCGGGGAGTCTGCTTCACCCCACCTCTCTGCCTACTTGTGGTCTCTGTCTGTCAAATAAACAAAAGAAATCTTAAAAAAATAATAAGAAGAATTAAAACAGACTCCTTAGTGAGAAAAAATGAATAACCCATTAGAAAATGAATAAGGCAGCAGTTCTTGAAGCATATTCTGGTGACCCTTTCAGATGGTTCATGGTTATTTTTGTAATAGCGCTGAGGTGTCAGTTGCCTTTTTCACTGTATTGACATTTGCACTGATACTGCAAAAACAGTGGTGGCCCTTAGCATGAATCCAGAAAGTGGCAGTGGGGCAACTGGCTGGTTCTATTGGAGGAGCACGCGACTTTTGATCTTGGGGTTGTGCGTTTGAGCCCCACATTGGGTGTATTAAATTGTATTAAATAAATACACTTCAAAATAAGAAGGAAAGTGGCACCCACCTGTACTAATGTTACAGGAATTTTTATTCCCTTAGTGCCCACAGTTCTTGGTCATGGTAATTCGAAGAATGAAGACAAAGATCGAAGAGTAGTGGGCAATATGGCAAAGTTTATTGAGCAATAATTGTACAAAGCTCCCAAACAGGGAGGGGACCCAAGAGGGTTGCTGTTTTGGCATTCAAACCTGGGAGTTTTTATAAGCTCTTTGCAGAACTTTCTGGAACCTCCTGAGTGTGGGGCCTCTGTGGACTGACAGCTGAGGTGTGCCAGTGAGGGCTTTGATCATGCTCCCGTCTACCTATTGGGTTATTGTTCACGTGTTGATGGTCTTTTTGGGCTGATTTTTGGAAACTAATTACCTCAATCGTGACAGTGACAAATGTTTTATGGTTGTTTGGCTTCAGGATGTTTTGCAAATGTCACTTCTGCAGAGGCTGCTAGACAGCATGCTATTGTGGTCTTGTCTAAGTGGTAAAACGGGAGACTAGTGCAGTTCTGTCTTAGCTGTCCGGGCACCCTAATTGTCCAACTAACCCCTAACACTAGTGTCACATTCTTTACTACTGTGTCACTTTCACTTAAGAAAATCCTTGACAGGGACACCTGGGTGGCTCAGTTGGTTAAGCAGCTGCCTTCGGCTCAGGTCATGATCCCAGCGTCCTGGGATCGAGTCCCACATCGGGCTCCTTGCTCCGCAGGGAGCCTGCTTCTCCCTCTGACTCTGCCTTCCACTCTGTCTGCCTGTGCTCGCTCTCACTCTCTCTCTCTCACAAATAAATAAATAAAATCTTTAAAAAAAAAAAAAAAAAAAAAAAAAAAAAAAGAAAATCCTTGACAAATCAGTAAATCACTAAGTTTATTAGAACTTGGCCATTGAATTCACATCTTTTTTTTTTAAAATAGACTTAATTTTTAGTGCAGTTTTAGATTCACAGGGAAGCTGAGCAGAAAGTACAGAGTTCCCCTATTCCCTGGGCCCCCGCATATGCACAGCCTCCCCCACTATCAACATCCCCACTAGAGCAGTACACTGATAAAATCAGTGAAGCTACATTGACACATCAAAATCACCCAAAGTCCATAGCTTATATTAGGGTTCACTTTTGGTGTTGTACATTCAAGGGTTTGGACAAATATGTAAGGGCATGTATCTACCATTGATAGTATCATAAAGAGTGTTTTCTCTGCCCTAAAAATCCTCTGTGCTCCGCCTGTTCATCCCACTTTCCCCCTTAATCCCACTGATCTTTTTACTGTCTTGACAGTTTTGCATTTTCCAGGATGTTGTGTAGTTAGAATCATATAGTATGTATGACTGGCCAATTTCAGATTGGCTTCTTTCACTTATTATGTATGTTTATGGTTCATTTAGGTCTTTTCATGGCTTGACAGCTCATTTCTTTTAGTGCTGGACAATACTCCATTGTCTGGGATGTGCACAGTTGATTTATCCATTTACCGACTGAGGGACAGATTGGTTTCTTCCAAGTTTTGGCAATTATAAGTAAGCACCTTTTTGTGCAGATATGTTTCCAGCTCACTTGGGTAGATATTAAGGAGTTTGATCACTAGATTAAATAGTAAGAGTGTATTTAGTTTTGTTAGAAACTGCCAAATGTCTTCCAAAGTGGCTGTACTATTTGGCATTACCACCAGTAACAAATGAAGGTTCCTGTCATTCCATATCTTCACCAGCATTCGGATTTGGATTTTTTGCCTATTTGGTAGGTATGTAGTATCTCTCATTTTTGTCTTAATTTGCAAGTTCCTAATCAGATAGGATGTTGAACAATTCTTATGCGATTTGCCATCCATCCACATATCTTCTTTGGTGAATTATCTGTTCAGATCTTTGGCCCACTTTTCAGCTGAGTGGTTTCTTTCTTATTGTTGAGTTTCAAGAATTCTTTGTCTTTTTTTTTTTCCCAAAGATTTTATTTATTTGACACAGAGACAGAGATTGCAAGTAGGCAGAGAGGCAGACAGAGAGAGAGAGGGGAAAGCAGACTCCCCACTGCACAGAGAGCCTGATGCGGGGCTTGATCTCAGGACCCTGAGATCATGACCTGAGTAAAAGGCAGAGACTTAACCCACTGAGCCACCACATGCCCCTCTTTGTCTCTTGAACAATAGTCCTTTATCAGATACATCCTCTGCGAATATTTTCTCCCAGTCTATGGTTTGTCATCTCATTTTCTTTTTTTTAAATTTTTTTATTTTTAAGGTTTTATTTATTTATTTGACTGAGAGAGAGATCACAAGTAGGCAGAGAGGCAGGCAGAGTGGGGCAGGTGGAGGGTGGGGAAGCAGGCTCCCCACTGAGCAGAGAGCCCGATGCAATGCGGGGCTTGATACCAGGACCCTGAGATCACGACCTGACCTGCAGGCAGAGGCTTAACCCACTGAGCCACCCAGGCACCCCTGTCATCTCATTTTCTTAAGCTTCTTTCATTTTTTTTTTTAAAGATTTTATTTATTTATTTGACAGAGAGAGATCACAAGTAGGCAGAGAGGCAGGCAGAGAGAGAGAGAGGAGGAGGAGGAAGCAGGCTCCCTGCCGAGCAGAGAGCCCGATGCGGGACTCGATCCCAGGACCCTGAGATCATGACCCGAGCCGAAGGCAGCGGCTTAACCCACTGAGCCACCCAGGCGCCCGAGCTTCTTTCATTTTTAATTTTATAAACTCTGTATTGATTCAATTATTTCACTGACTGTAATAACTTTTAAAGATCGCTTTATTGAGATAGGATTCACAGGCCATACAGTTCACCCACTGAAAGTGTGTACTTCCAATAGTTTTAAGTTATCTTCAGGGTTATGCAACCACAATTGAATTTTGGGACATTTTATCACCCCAGAAAGAAACCCTGTACCAATTAGCAGTCACACTTCCTTCCTTACCATCACCACTCCCAGCCCAGGGCAACCACTAATCTACTTTGTGTCTCCATGGATTTACCTATTCTTGACATTTCATACAAATTATGTCCATATAACATATGGACTTTTGTAACTGGCTACTTTCACTAACAAAATGTTTTCAAGATTCATCTATGTTGTAGCATGAATCCATGCTTTGTTCCTTTTATTGCTGAGTAACTTTGTATGGCTACATGATATTTTATTTATCCATTCATTGGTTGATGGAGATATGTGTTGTTTTCACTTTTTGGCTATTATGAGTAACAGTGCTATGAATATTCATGTGCAGACATTTGTGTGGACAAGTCATTTCTCTCAGGGGTAGATCTAGGAATGGGATTGCCGGGTCAGATGATAACTCTATATTTAACATTTTAAAGAGCTGCCAAACTGTTTTCCAAGGCCGTTGTACTATTTTATATCCTTACCAATGATATGCTAACTTTTGAAATTAAACAGGCGTTTTTTTTTTTTTTAATTTTTAAAATTTTTAATTTTTAAAAAAGATTTTATTTATTTATTTGACAGAGAGAGAGAGATCACAAGCAGGCAGAGAGGCAGGCAGAGAGGAGGAAGCAGGCTCCCTGCTGAGCAGAGAGCCCGATGTGGGGCTCCATCCCAGGACCTGCGATCATGACCTAAGCCGAAGGCAGAGGCTTAACCCACTGAGCCACCCAGGCGCCCCTCAACAGGCATTTTTAAAATATTTTATTTATTTGAGAGAGAGAGAGAGAAAAAAAATGCACAGAGGGAGAGTGATAGCCAGAAGCAGACTCCCTGTCGAGCAGAGCCCAATGTGGGACTCGATCCCAGGACCCTGAGATCATGACCTGAGCTAAAGGCGGATGCTTAACTTACTGAGCCACCCAGGTGCCCAAAAGGCACTCTTTTTAAAGAACCCTAGCTCGGGCGCCTGGGTGGCTCAGTGGGTTAAGCCACTGCCTTCGGCTCAGGTCATGATCTCAGGGTCCTGGGATCGAGTCCCGCATCGGGCTCTCTGCTCAGCAGGGAGCCTGCTTCCCTCTCTCTCTCTCTCTGCCTGCCTCTCCGTCTACTTGTGATTTCTCTCTGTAAAAAAAAAAAAAAAAAAAAAAAATAATAATAAAAAAAAAAAAAAAAAAAATAAAGAACCCTAGCTCTGTTTCAGATGGAAGATAGTAGGACCACAGTAAGTGCTGAATGGAAGAATGAATGGGTGGTTTGAGAAAGGTGAGGAAATGGACTGAAAGTGGGAAGCAGGATAGGAGATGGAGGAACCCCTGACAGTGACTTTCACTCCAGCACCAGCTGGCCAGGCCCCTCTGAACTCCATGTGATTCCCAAACAGGATCAACCCACTCCTTCTGAGCCCGAGATTGACCTGGAGGCTCTCTTGGAACTATCCACAGAGGAACAGAAGACTCACTTGGAGGTAGAAAGTGGGGCTGTGCTTAGAGTGGGAGGAACCCAGGAAGCCAGGTTTTGCATTCTTGAGTGGCGTGGGGAGAACCAGTTCAGAGGGGAGGATTCCTGGGAGGGCTGAGTGGAGGCCTGTGGGAAAGTGCTATGGTTGGGGACCCACTCTTTGTTCTCTTCCACCCAGGCTATTCTCCGAAACTGCCCCCGCCCCACAGAGGTAAGGGATGTTCTGCAGGTCTGGGGTAAGAGGGACCCAGAGGGGAGGCAGCTAATGAAGAGGACTGTTTGAGAGCCCTATGTCCTTTTCTTCTTCCCCAGCTCTGGAGACCCCCTCTGGGGTCAGGGGAGATTATGGAGGGCAGTGTGTTGGGTGGTGTGTGACCCCATGCTTTGATCTTAACCCTGTTTCTCTCTCAGCCTTTTATCTCTGAGCTGCTCAGTGAACTCAAGAAACTCCGGAGACTCAGTCGGCCTCAGAAATAAGCCTTGTGAGACTACCTTCAGCAGCCTCAGCATGCCAGGCTGTCCCTGAACCTTTGAATCCTGGGCTGATAGGACACAGGTGATAGCTCCATGGAACACAGACAAGGAACGTGGAAGATGAGGAGAGACATTTGGATATTCCTAGTGTATTTGCAGTCATAGCTGGGCTTTCTGGAAGCCGTTCATGGCAGCCAAGTGGATAAAACCTTTGGGAGTCTCAGCTGAATGAAGTGTGCAGCATATCTTTCCTGAGGGGCGGGGAGGGGAGGGTAAAGTGACATACCAGGGGGCCAGCATCCTGAGCCACCAGGCTCTATCCACACCTCCTCCGTCCATCTACCCAAGTTGGCCTTGAGCATTCAGAGAAGATCACAGTTCTGCTTTAGAGCCCGTGATCTAGCAAAGCCTGGAGGCCAAAGAGGGCACAAGACTAGGACACACACACATCCTGCATCACTGACAACAGGAGCCCAAGTGGCAAAGACTAGTTCTGAATCCCAGAGGAGAGGTAACAGGTAAAACCTAGTGGGGGGCCTGGGGACATCAGGGAAGGCTTAACCTTCCTGTCCCCCTAAATGAGTCAGGAGGCATCAGGTTGAGGACTATCTTGAGCAGGCTCCAGCCAGCAGCAGAAAGAGAAAAAGCAGGAATTAAGCAGACAGGTATAAAGAGTTACAGGCTGAGAGGCCAGGAGTCAGCTCAAGAGCATGTTGCTGGAAAGCTACTGGGTCTGAATGGCTGGAAGGTTGGGACAGGAGCCCGGGGAGGTGGCATCATTTGGAAGTAAGGCAGAAAGCAAGGTAGGCTTTCAATGTCTGTGCCTGCACCACCTAAGTACGAGGGAGGCTGAGGAAACCAAGATGGTGGAGCCTGGGGGCTACTCTGGGGTGCCCAGAGCAAGATGCACAGTTCAGATCAGTTGAACGAGTATCCATTGCCTACTTCATATGCGGCCTCCAGGGTGGATGGGACTGTTCCTGCCTAGAGAAGCCTGCAGGGTCGTCCTACCTTTTTCCATACTCCACAGGACTGCACTTTTTTTTTTTTTTTAAGATTTTATTTATTTATTTGACAGAGAGAGAAATCACAAGTAGGCAGAACAGTAGGCAGAGAGAGAGGGGGAAGCAGGCTCCCCGCTGAGCAGAGAGCCTGATGCGGGGCTCGATCCCAGGACCCTGAGATCATCAGATCATCACCTGAGCCAAAGGTAGAGGCTTAACCCGCTGAGCCACCCAAGCGCCCCCAGGACTGCACTTTGAGTGGAAATCCTGCTCTTGCCACCTCTCCAGGGGCTGAGGCTCAGAACTCACAGGGTTCTGGAGAGAAGAGGTGCTGGGCCTAAGACATCAACATTTTTTATTAGATCCGCTAAGTGCCAGGGAAGGGTCCTGAGCCCTTGAGCAAGTTTCAAGGTTCATCGCCTTTAGATTCAGTCTCGTCTTTTCCCTACCACGCCTCACTCCCAGTCCAGGCCCGGCTGGTGGTGGGCTCCTGACTTCTGCCTTCCTTCTGGCTTCCCCCAGTTACCATCTTGAATGGAAAATGCTTCATTCTTCCGGGGACAATGAGGCTCGGGAAGGGGCGTATCCAGGAGCAGGCTAGCCTGACTCACTCTCCCATGGGGCGCCCCGAGGCTGGGCCCAGGGGTGGGCACACCAGCCTGCACCACTGCCGGTGGGCTTGCCTGCCTGGTTTCCTCAGTGCTCTCGGCCTGTGCGAGGTGGGCAGTAGGGAGATGTCTGGTGCTCTTTAATTTCAAAGGCATCATGGCCTTCCCTGCGGAGCAGAGACAGGTTAGGGATCACGGGTGGTCCTCGACATCTCCCAGTGCAACAGAACATTCCAGCCATACTCACCGGAAGCAGCGAGCACAGTAGAGGTCCCCATCACAGCCAGCACAGCGCAAGGTGGCGTCCTCATTGCAGATGCAGCACCAGGGGAGCTCCTCATCCTCAGCCTCCGGCTGGGCGGCCATGGCCTGGGCCTGCCAGGACCGAAGAGGGATGGGGGAAAGAAGGAAGGTGTGTGGGGGACTGCTGCAGAAGCGGCTGGCCAGTCAGGTAGGGAGGCTGTGGTGGCGGCCGGGGTGGGTGCTTTTCTCACCTCAGGCTCTACCCTGCAGGACTGGGCCTGGGCTCGAAGAGTGGGCTCCACAGGGATGTTAAAGCCACTTGCCTCATCCAGGGCAGCTTCTTCGGTGAGCTGTGGGCAAAACGAATAGGTACAACTCCCTCTTTCAGGACTAGACCCTGACTCTCTTCCACAAGAGGATTTCTGTGCTCTGTGGCCTTAGTTTCTCAACCCATCTCCCTTTATCTTTTGCCAGTGGCGGTTGATACCCTATATCCAGAGGCCAGTAGGCAGGTCTGGGTCACAGAGACAGAGGGGGCCCCAGGGGAAACCGGAGCTGCAGACTGGCCACTCAGCAGAGAGCAGAGGCAGGGTGAATGGGGCCAGGTGGGGTGCTGGTGCAGTGAGACAGGAACAGGACAAGGGCTGGTCAGGTGGATCAGGCAGGGCCCACCTGCTGCAGGACTCTCTGGATGGCCTTCTCCTCGTCCTCCTCATCGTCACTGTCTGGGAGGCGATAGTCCTGGAGGGTCACTTGAAGAAGGAATGACAGGAGCAGGAGAGGACGAGTAACATGGAGAGAGTTTGCCTGAGCAGCTGTACTTTTGCCCCCCAGGAGCTGGTTTGCTTTCCAGTGGCACTTGTTCCAGAGCTAGGCAGCCTCTGTTGCCACTGATCACATCCTGCCCTTCCATGCCCCACCCTGCAGCTGGCAGACGGGAACAGAAGACTTTGCATCTGAAGGCACTGGGGGTCCCGGGCCCCTGATGGCTCCTATGTACTCCTTTTCTACTCTTTCTCCCCAGTATGTTCCTTGAGGCTCTGGGCAGAGCTCAGTAGACCCCTGGGCACAGGAATTCCCAGCATCTGACCCAGCATGGCCAGTAGTCACCATTTTGTAGAGGGTGGCGTGGGGGTGTGTGTGTCGGGGGGGGCTGCTTGATGGACATGAATGAGCTGCTCCTTCCCAGCCTCTACCTTTATCAGGGTCCTTGCCCCGCAACACAGCCAGGCGCTTGGCGAGGGCCAGGATCCTCTCCTGCCTCGTGTTCTCTTCCCGCAGCTCGACTGCTGCCTCGGCCAGCAGCCTGCTCTTCTCCTCTTCCAGGGACCAGGTGGTCTGCCCCTTGGAATTAGCGCTCTGGCCCCCTGGGCCAGGTTGGTTGAGGTCATTCTGGACAGAGGCAGCTGGGAGGAGAGAAGCAGTCAGGGAGGCAGAGTCATTCCAAGATCTCTCATCAGAAGCCAATGAGCCTGTTTCTCAACTTCTTTTTTAAAAACCATAGATTACCAGCTTTTTGCTCAGTATTAGCTCCTGTGGTTTATATTACCAATAAAATCAATCTTTCCTCCATTTTTCCCAATGTAAAATACTAGTAATCCTCAAAATGTTTTTTTCCCAACTATATCCATCCCCACTCCTGGTATTTTTACATGTTGGCCAAAAAGATGAGGATATGGAAATGCTAAGCTACTCAGCCAGTTTCCTGCCTTACAGGCTGGCATGAGTATTTCCAGAGGGCAGCAGAGAGGACATGAGAGAGGATGCGCTTTTCTGTGGTAGGAGACAGGAAGAATTCTAACCGAATGGGTGTGGCCCTGACACTGTCCCCTTGAGCTTAGCGTTTCAGAGGAAGAGGTTCAAAATCAGACAGCTTTGAGCTCAACTCCCAGCACTGCCACATAATACCTGTGACCTCGGTCAAGTTCCTTAAGCTCACCAGGCCTTCGTTTTGTTTATAAAATATGGATAATAAGAGTATGTATAAGATTATGGAGGCTATTCAATGAGATTATGTCTCTAAAGCAGAGCTTCTCAATCTTGGTTCACTGCTCTTTTGGACAGGACAATTCTGATGTGGGGACTGTCCCAGGCACTTTGTAGATGTTGGACAGTATCCCTAGCCTTTGCTTGCTAGGTGCCAGTGGCACCCTCTAAGCTGTGACCAGAGGGTCTTCAGATAATCATCCCTGGGAAATCATCCCTGGTTAAGAACTCCTGCTCTGAAGCATTTGGAATTTTTTCCAATAGGATTTTTTATAATAACAGAAATGTTCTATATCATTGTATTTGTGCTGCCCAAGATTGTCATTCAATAGCATCTGAAATGCGGCTGGTACCATGGAGGAACTGAGTTTTAAATTTCATTTAATTATTATTAGGGGTTTTTTTTTTGTTTTTTTTTTTTTTAAGTAGGCTTCATGTGCAGTGTGGAGCTTGATGTGATGCAGGGTTCAAACTCACAACCCTGAGATCAAGATCTAAACTGAGATCAAGAGTCAGACGCTTACCTGACTGAGCCACCCAGTTGCCCCAAATTTCACTGAATTTTAATTAAATTTAAGTAGACTATTTGTCATCCATATCATCATCATCATCTTCATTGCAGAGAACATTTGCTGACCACCTACTATGAACCAGGCGGGGTGTTAAGTGCTTATTAGATTAGCTCACTTAATTCTTGTGATTTCCCCATGAGGTGGGTTTTACTACATATACTTCCATTTTATAGACGTGGCTAGTGAGACTTAGGTCATATAACTTTCCCAGGGTCACAGAGCTAGTTTAAGTGGTAGAATAAGAAATCACTCTCTGATTCGAAAGCCCACACACTCATCTGCGAGGCTTACACTGGCTCCTATTCGAGTAAACCATAATTTACAATGTTGATTGTTCTCTGATTTATATGTGTGTCCCAGAGGGTGGGCAGCAGAGCCCATCCTACTTGGGGAAAGAGTGGGGGGCAGGTCCCTGGGGGACCCAGGTGGAGAAATTACCTGGGCCTCCTCGTTGACAGCTCTCATCAATAGCCACTTGTGCTGCCAGCTCTGTCAGCAGATCCTGTGCCTGCTGGGCTTGGGTCCTGGTGTCTGGTGGCTGATGTGCCTGCTCAGAGGAAGGAACTTCAGTGGGGAGCAGGGCAAGGGGAAAAGCAACGCCGTAAGGCACAGAACAGTCTAGGTTGGGGTGGATGCTCACGTTTCCAAAGCTCAGGAAAAGGGGACTAATCCAGGGCCCACGTAATTGAATAGATTTGGCCATTTTTTCCTGTCTCATCCCATCATGCTGCTTGTCCCTGGTTCTTTGGCCTCGAAGCAGGCCTGAGGATCATGAGGTTGGGGTGGGTAGGTTTTGCCAACTTCTACAAAGTACATAAGCATACATGTATCTGGGCTTCTGCAAGGTCCTTATTCTAGGACCCCTGTACCCCCCAAGAACTCACAAGCTGGGGGGTCTGAGAAGGTGGAACTCTGCCCTGCAGTGCAGCAAGCCGTGCCTCCATTTCTTGGGTGGAAGGGATGGAACCCCGGGGTTCATCCCTCAGCGCAGCTAGCCTGGCTTCTATCTCCGCCTGCGAGGCCACTGACTCTGAAAGTGGTAGGGAGAAGCCCTGTAAGATCCCAAGGAATCCTAGTCCCAGGAGGTCTGGATGGTTCTTTTAGGTCACCCGGTCTGCCCCCACTCACTGGGCTTGTTCTGTTGGCGGAGCCGTGCTAGGCGCTCAGCGATAACTTGGTCTTGATGGATCGGTCCCTGGCTCTGGGGAGTGCTGGGCTTCTGCTTGGCTTCCAAGGCAGCCACACGTCTGGTAGTGTATGAGATATGAGAATTGAAGATTGAAGAATGAGATTGAAAAATGCAGAAGGGAGGGGTGAAGGCACCCACTCACCATTTCCCATTCAAATCACTTCTAGGCATCCAGGGAGGACTCCAGTGGATAATATTCTGTGGGCCTCATTCATGACACCCTGCAGCCCAATCCAGCTGACCAATCGGAGGGTCTGACTGAGAGGACAAGGTTTACCAAGAAATGTTTTTGGGGCGAGGGCTGAGAAGCTACTGTCTGATGCACCAAAAGGGCATCAGGAGGCTGAAATATGACATTCTCTTGACCCTGTGCTCATTTGATCTAGAGGGTGGTAGGAGAGTCCTGCCCTATGGCTCCTTTGTCTTTTTCCCAAACCTATTTGTCTCTGTCCGTTCAGCACTTACTTCTTGTAGTTCTGAGGTGGTGACCACTTGGAAGCATTGGCAGGAGATGACCCTCTATAGGGAAGAAATCTGGTATCAGAAGTCCCGCCATCAGCCAGTCAATGCCTCCTACCCCAAATACTTCCTGAGCTGATCTCTAGCCACAGAGCACAAAGCTGTGTGGGCTGGCCAGCCAACTGGTACCATGCTTGACTAAACCCTTGCCCATGTCAACTTCTCACCTGGTCAAGACCTCGTGGCACTGTTTGCAGACTTTCTGTTGGGTATTCCCAGTCCGAGGCACCACTGCACTGAAGCTAAGGCAGCCAGAACAGAAGGCCCGGCCACAGTTCTTACAGCCATACTACAAGAAACATGAAGTAGGAGGTTCCATCTCTCACCCTCCCCTGCAGGCTCCTCCCTGTGACTCTGCAAGCACACAGAGAGGGAAGGCACTGAAATTGTGACAACTGCTGGGAGGAGGATGAGCAGTGGGGCCCCTAAGGCCTGGGGAGAGAGAGGAGTGGATTTATTCAATCAAATAAAGCTTTATGCAAAATTCCCATGCTTTCATCTCTTGTCTTCAATTCCCTGATGCTGGGGTGTAGAAAACAAACAGGAAAAACTACATGCTGCAAGTCACTAACTCTCCAACAAAGGAGTATCAGAGAGTATAGAGTCCCTGCCTTTTCTGCCTCAGCAGAGATGAAGGGTGGCTTGGCTTCAGTATGGGATAACAATAGCCTCTATTTATTAAGCACTTACTGTGTGCCAGGCACTAAGTTCAGTACTTAATATTCATCATCTGATATAATCCATATAATTTATACACACTACTTTACTTAATCCTGATGACCACCATTATTATTCCTATCTTAGATGGGGTCAGAGGGGTTACATGACTTGTCCAAACCAAGGTCATTCCATGAATGAGACAGCAGAGCTCAAATCTGAACCCTGACCACCCTGATTCCAAAACCCAGATTTCTAAGTGCTACACAGATCTGCATTCCTACTGCTATTCATTCATCCAATCTGGTTTCTATCTCCTGGTCACAAGTGAGCAGAGGAAGCCTATAGTTTACCTGGAGAACTTAGGGGCCGGTGCAGAGAACGAGACTTTGCCATGGTGCTCCGGGAGCAGAAGAAGGGCAGTAATATAACTCAAGAAACCTGGGAAGGGCAGGCTGCATGACGGTGAAGGTTTCAGAGCAAAGGAAGTAACGGGCATAGTGTGATGGGTGGTCACAGGATAGTAACTAAGACTGGGCTGCGGAGGAGCAGGATGGAGGGAAGGAAACAGCTGCATATTACACTCGGTGGACAGAAAAGCCTACCTTTCTAGAAAGGACTGGAGCTTGCTCTACAGTTTATAGGGCACTTTCACCTCCAGCACCTCTCTGGACCTTCATGTCAACCCCGAAAGCGAGGGAGCGTTAAGCCCATTTTATAGAAATGGAAACTGAGGTTCAGTGACTTCATCAAAACCACACAGCTGGAAAAGGGCCATAAAACCAAGTCTACGGACTTCAAGTCCTGTGCTTTCCCTCCACTCCACATCCTCCCTGGCCCTCTAGCCCGCGGGGAGAAGACTCGCCTCCTTCTTGAAGAGGGTAAACTTGACAGCGCATCCGTAGCACCTACTCTCCATTCCAGTGGCCGGCGAGGCACCACAGGTTCCACGGAGCTCAGAGATCGCTCCCGCGAGGTCCCGGGACCCTCCGAGTTTCACTAAGCTCCGCCCCCGTCCCACGCCCCCTCGCGCGGGCTTGCTGCGGCCTCCCGCAGCAAAATCGCGTTCGGCCACTCTAGCCGGAGAGTGGCCGCGGCAGGCGCGGTGGCCGCTGGGAAGCGTAGTTCATTCGCGGCTGCTCCCTTCCTTCAGAGACAGTCAAGCCTGAGCCAGAACACATTTCCCAGGGGGCTACGCGCCACTCGGCCCGTTTCCGGCGACGGTCCAGGAGAATCCCTACGCACGCTTAGGCTCTTGGGAGTTGTAGTACGAATCCCCTCAGGATTGGAACCATGGCGGTGGCCAAGGAGCTCTTACAGATGGACCTGTATGCGCTGCTAGGTATCGAGGAGAAAGCGGCGGACAAAGAGGTGAGAACCGTGGCGAGAAGGGCCGAATCCGACCGGCCTGGTGGCCCTTTCTCTTCTGGCGCCTCGCCAGCGCTGGCAGCCGCTTTACAGGTTCCCGCGGTCCCTAAGTGGGGAATGAGGGACGGCCCGACAGCCTCAGAAGGTGGTTTCCCAGACGTTTCCTGGATGGTTTGAGAGCCTTATGAGGAGTTGGGGTACCCAGAAGGGAGGCTTCTAGCGCTAGGTACGGTGCTCTCCCTCAGGCTTTTGCCTAGAAGAGGTAGCTGGGTGAGCCTGAGAGGGAACCCCAGTCCCCTCCCTGCGCCTGCGCAGTGGCAGCCTATGAGTCGGCTTTTGCCTTTTCTCCCTTGAGCTACTTCTTACGGTCACCCCTTGAAGGCTGACTTAACTCCGCTTAAGTCAGGGCGGAAAAAAGCCCTGTCTCAAGGCTCCTGCCCTCCCTTGCCATCCCTTTCTTGGCAGTGTGACCTGTGATTCTGCCATCTGTTTTCCAGCACAGCCCATTGTTGCCTTCTGAAAATGTGCTAGTGAGCTCAAAGCCGGAGGATCAGAAGCGAAGGGGCCTGAAATTCCATGGGAAGGTGTTGATAAAGGTGCCAGGGAGTGGGATTCTAACTGATCAAGCTGTAATTAGGATTTATGTTATCATCCCCTGGATAACGGTGGAGGTTGTAGCAGTGTAGGAAAGGGAAGCGAATAATTCATCAGATGAAAGTTAATGCCTTCGAATGTCCCTGTACTTCATGAGCTGTGTGAGCTTATGAGAAGAGGAAGCTCTGGGCAAGATCAGTAGGGTCCTGGGGGAAGAGATGCTGTCAGCCTGCACATCACTGTTTCCTGTAGCTGCAGCTGAAATCAGAAGTTGGCCATTGATGTGTACAAAGCACCAAAAGCATCTGCTAGACCTGTCTCATAACTCTTAAAATTTAATATTAATAATGCCTAACACCTATATAGTGCTTCCTATGTGGGACTTGATCCCAGGACCCTGAGATCATGACCTGAGCCGAAGGCAGCGGCTTAACCCACTGAGCCACCCAGGCGGCTGGGCACTATTCTGAATGCTCTACATTTGTAAACTTTTTTTTTTTTTTTAAGATTTTATTTATTTATTTGACAGAGAGAAATCACAAGTAGTCGGAGAGGCAGGCAGAGAGAGAGAGAGAGAGAGAGAGGGAAGCAGGCTCCCCGCTGAGCAGAGAGCCTGACGCGGGACTCGATCCCAGGACCCTGAGATCATGACCTGAGCCGAAGGCAGCAGCTTAACCCACTGAGCCACCCAGGCGCCCATTTGTAAACTTTTTAATATGTACTTCATTAATAGTGAGAAATTATTTTGGACATTTTGCATCAAATCCTGCCTGTGTGTTGGAACCCTGAAATCGAGAAGGAGGAATGGAGGAAGGAGGTTGGGAGCTGTTGATGTGTCTATCACTCAGAGGTGGGGGTGGGTAGATGAGCTGCTACTAAGGGAGTTGGGTGAGGCCATTGTCTAGACAAGAGACCAAGGTCTAAGCAGGCCAGTATCCAGTTTTCACTCAGGTGAGATAAGGATATGTGAGAAGGAGGTTTATAAAGGGTAAAAGGTGGTGTTCCTACTTGTCAGTAGGCGAGGCACAACTGTAAAATAATGGAGAACATAGTAAATTCCTTAAGAGGATATATAAATGGCCAGTAAGTACTTGAAAAGATGTTCAGTACCGCTAATCATTAGGTAAATACAAGGCAAAACCACAATAAGATACCACTTTATACCCATTACAATGGCTATTACTGAAAAAAAAAAAAAAAAAAAAAAAAAAAAAACAACCAACCAAACACAGAAAGTTACAGGTGTGGACAAAGATGTGGAGAAATTGGAAAGCTTGTGCACTGTTAGTGGTGGATGCATCTGCTGTGGAAAACAGTGTGTTGAGTCCTCAAAAAATTTAAACACAGAATTATCATACGATTCAGCAGTTTTGCGTCTGTGTATATGTCCAAAAGAATTGAAAGAGACTTAAATAGATATTTGTACACCCATGTTCATAGTGGCATTATTCATAATAGCTAAAAGGTGGAAGCAACCCAACTGTCCACCATTTCTTATGTGAGTTTCCTTTTATATGAGGTTCTTTGAGTAGTCAGATTCCTGAGATAGAAAGTAGAATGGTGGTTGCCACGGGCTGGAAGGTGGAGGTGGAATGAGGAATTAATGTTTAACTGCTACAGAGTTTTGGTTTTACAGGATGTAAAAAGTTCTGGAGACTAATTGCAGTGTTGGTTACATGCTAATGTGAATGTGCTTAATGCCACAGAACTGTACACTTAAAAGTGTTTAAAATGGTGGAGGGCCTGGGTGACTCAGTTGGTTAAGCATGTGACTCTTGATTTCCACTCAGATTATGATCTCAGGGTTGTGAGATGGAGCCCCACATGGGGGCTTTGTGCTGGTCATGGAGCTTGCTTAAGATTCTCTCTCCCCCTCTCCCTCCAACCTCTTACCCTTCTGCTCTTGAGTCCTCTCTCACTACAAAAAAAAAGAAAGAAAATTTAAAAATGGCTAAAACGGTAACTTTTATGTTACATATATATATATATTTTTTAGATTTTATTTATTTATTTGACAGACAGAGATCACAAGTAGGCAGAGAAGCAGGCAGAGAGAGAGAGGAAGGGAAGCAGGCTCCCTGCTGAGCAGAGAGCCTGATGTGGGGCTCGTTCCCAGGACCCTGGGATCATGACCTGAGCTGAAGGCAGAGGCTTTAACTCACTGAGCCACCCAGGCGCCCCGTATTTTATTTTTTAATTAATTTTTTTGTTTTTTATTAAAAAATTAAAATATTTTATTTTTAAATTAAAAATTAAAATATTTTATTTTTAAATTAAAACATTTATATATGTGTGTGTGTGTACACACACACACTTTTTTTTTTTTTTTAGAGAGAGAGAGAAGGAGAGGATGAGTTGTGGGGGGGAGGGGCAGAGAGAAGGAGAGAGAGAATCCCAAGCATGCTCTATGCTTGCCTGATACAGGGCTCAGTGTCATGACCCTGAGATCATGACCTGAGCCAAAGTCAAGAGTCAGAGGCTCAATTGACTGAACCACCCAGGCACCCCTGTTATATATAATTTATGATGAAAACAACCAACTAATCAAACCAAACCAAAACCAGCACAAAGATTGTTTGACAAAGACCATATTTGGCCTCCTAAAATTTTTGGCCTTTTATGGAAAAAGTTTGCCTACCCCTGTTAGAGTTAGGGGCAAGGTCAGCTCCACCTTTCTGCACATGAAACTTCCCCCTCTGCCATCGTCCTGGTGTAACAAACCTAGGAGGCCCAGAAGTGGGCTAAACACCACCATTGGTGGAAATTTAGAGGCTCAGCATTTCCTAGGTAGAGATTTTTGTTCCCATTCCAGCCTCAGAGGAAATATGCAGGTATTATCTCCTATATAGAAAAGCCTTGAATTAAAGACCAAGATTTGGTGTGGAAGTGCTCCTAGGGAGAGGATCATGCCCTGGGAATTCAGTTCCTTGCTAGAACCTGAAGCAGTGAACCCCTTATTCTTACCTGTGCATGGGCACGTGCCTGTGTGTGTGCCTGTGTGCATGTGTGCTCCCCTACCCACTCACGCACTCACTCAGTCTCTGTTGGAGCAGGGCTCTGTCCTGGGAAAGGCCCCCATCTTCTCTGCCAAGATGAAGAGTACATCATGATTAATGCCATTTAGAAACCTTCAAGAGATTCTGAATTAATCTCCGGAATTACCTGGGTGACTGCAGTGGCCTTCTGGCCCTTTTTCCAGTTCTGTCTTGCCACCTTAAGCCTCTTCATATAGCAGCCAGAGTGAGCCTTTAAAAATGTGAATCAGGGGTGTCTGGGTGGCTCAGTCAGTTAGCGTCTGCCTTCCATTCAGGTCATGATCCTGGGGTCCTGGGATCGAGCCCCAGCAGGGAGCGTACTTCTCTCTTTCCCTCCTGCCTACACCGTACTTGGGCTCCTTCTCTGTCTCCCTTTCTCTCAAATAAATCTTAAAAAAAGAAAGAAAGAAAGAAAACCTGAAGGCCTTCCCTGGCCTGTAGGGCCCATGTTAGCTTTCCTTCATGTTCCCTGTCATCCTTCCCTCGCTCACTAAGCTCTTGCCATCTCAGTCCTCCTATGACTTTTGTTATGTTATGCATAACATAAAATTTACAATCTTAACCCTTTTTGAGTGCACAATTCCAGTGGCATTTAGTACATACCCATTATTGTACAACAGTCACCACTGTCCATCTCCAGAACTTTTCCATCATCCCACACTGAAATTCCATAGCATTAAACATTAACTCCCTATTTCCTTCCCTACTATTCTACTTTTCTCTGTGAACTTGACTATTCTATGTACCTCATGTAAGTGAATGTACAAATATCATATCTTTGTTCTTTTGTGTCTGCCTTTTTTTGCTTGACAGTTTTCTCAAGTTTCAACCATGTTGTTGCATTTATCAGTATTTCCTTCCTTTTTATTTTTTTATCTAAATATGTATATATTTTAAAAATTTTATTTATTTATTTTTAAGATTTTATTTATATATTATTTGTCAGAGAGAGAGAGAGCACAAATAGGGGAACGGCAGGCAGAAGGAGAGAAGCAGGTTCTCTGCTGAGCAAGGAGCCTGATGTCGGACATCCCAAGATATTATTTTTTTAAGTAATCTCTACACCCAGCATGGGGCTGGAACTCAACAACCCTGAGATCAAGAGATGTATGTTCTACCGACTGGCCAGCTAGGCATCCCTAAAATCTTTTCCGAGGTTGTCTTTCAGGGAGGTAGTACCAACTTACACTCTCACCACTTGGGAGAATTGCCCGTCTCTCTGCTTGCAGCCCTTGCCCCACTCTTCTGTGCTATGTGCTCCATGCCCTGCCCAGAACATTGGACCTTTATCAAATCAAACTTTACAGTGTTCTCCCTGTTTCTTTTTTATTTCCTTTCTTATTCTCCACGTGTGTTTCAGAGGAGCGTGGAAACATTCCCCACAAACATCTGATTCCACACACTTTGATGAAGTGCCTACCATGTGTCAGCCTGAGTCTGGTGCTAGGGATGCAGATGGGAAGAGAACAGTCCCTGTAGCATTGCCCCATCTTGCCTGTTTCCACCTTCTCCATCCCTTGTTCCAATGGCCCATCATTTTGGAACTCAGAGGTTAAAGTTGATGATTCTAGAAGTTGATGCTTTCTAATCAGATGATGATTCCTTAGAGAGTGTAACTTGATATAGAAAGTAACAATTTTTCTAACCAATCTTAACAAGGAAGGTCAAGAATTGTTGTTCGTTACATCTACCTTGTGTGGAAGGTGGATGGAAATTATAATACAGAGCATCAAGCAATGTTGAGAATTGTAAATGTGCTTTAATCACCACCTTTGTACTTACTGGCAGTGATAGTTAGGAAAGTGGACTTTGACTCCAAAGTCCTTATAAGTCATTGACTCCATGACTTACCTAGTTGTTACGTTGATCAAATATTTTACCTCTGGGTGCCTTGGCTTCCCTGTCTCCAAAATGGGAATGATGGCAATCCCTCCCTGCCAGCGTTATTATGAGGCTTGATCCAGGTCAAGCATTTAACGTGGCACCTGGCCAGAGTGAATACTCACTGTATGTTAGCTCTTGCTGTTAGCATTGCCCTTCCACCTTCCTTACACTGGAAGCACTAAAGTCAAATACACATTTACCACAACTCATGTCTAAGGGTGCCCTCCACCCCTCAGCCCTCTGCTTATTCCAGTCCTGACAGGCCAGTCTGGCTCAGTGATTCTTGCAGCAGTCCGGGTAGAAAGGACGTGGGGAATCAGGTAAAACAAAACTAAGGATCAGCAGAGTCCCCTGTTCAGTTCATAGCTACAGGAGAGGAGAATATACCACCAAGACAAGTTATCATGTGGGCATCCTGGGGTTTAAAGCTAAATAACACATCAGTTTGCTTTCTGCCAGCTCACTTAGCATAGTGAAAAATGGATGTTGAGGTAGAATGAAAGAGGTTCCATTAAAGTATTTAAGGAAAATGCTGTGGGAATCAAGAAGGTATGAGTCATACAATGGCAGGATCAGGGAAGACTTCCCTGAGGAGGTGTTTTTGTGCAAGACCTTGAGGAGAGAAAAGAATATATCACAGCAGGGATCTTCACAGTGTTGACTCTCTTTGTTTTATAGATGGGAGGATTCAGGTCCAGGGAGGTTATGGAACTTGCTTGACATCACCCAGAGAGTAAGCATCAGACCCAGGCTGGTGCCCCAGTTTAATATTCTTCCCACTTCCGTACAGCTGACATATGTCTTTGTTGTCTGTTATAGCCTTACCTTTCATTTGATGCCCTTTGAAGGGTATGTAACTCACTGTATCTTGGCAAGTTGTACTTGATGAAGCCAGGTGCTTGAAAATGCATTTTGATGAACTCTTTCAAGACTCAGATTTTAAGTCTGTTTACCAGGAAAACTACCAAGGACACTTAATATCGACATTTTCAGGAAAAGATGTTAAATTATAGCATGTAAGTTATTTTAAGGAAAAGGCTATTTTTCTTGTATGCTAGCTAATACCTTTATTTAAACTCCATATTTCTGTTATACTCTAGAAGGGGGTACACCAACATTCTTTCTTCCAGAATTAAGTCTTTGAGACTTTGAGAGGAGTCTTTGAGAACAGAGGATAGAGAAGGGCTTCAGGGAACAAGAGCATGTAGGTATAGAAGTCAAAATGCCTGGCATGACAAGAAATGGGGCAGTTGCCTAGGGAGTGTTGAAGATATGGAGATATGGCAGGAGATCAATCTGAAAAATGTGGTATCCTTGGACCTCTAGGCGTCACAGTGGTTGGATTGATTCTGTGGGCATCTGGGAACCATTGCTGGATTTGAGGTGCTCCTGACTCAGTCTGCTGTCTTCAACAGGAGGCTTTCCCAAAGCTTCTTACTTCCAGACCAAGGCTTTGAGGCCTTGAGGCTGGGCACTGAGCCTGGTTTCTCTTGATGGCAGTCACTCGTTCACTAATGACTAGCACTGGGCCATCCCAGGAGTAGATCCCAAGTCTTCCCAGCATCTCTCTGATGGTTAACTGACTCCTGGGTTTTGTTGTCTGGCTGGAGCTCTCGATTTTTGAAGTTACTTGGCTGCCTGTTAAGTCAAAAGGAATGATTCATACGTGTTTATAAGCTGCGAGTTACTCATTAGCATTCAAGATAATACCTCACATTTATATGACACCAGAGTGCTTTCACATAAATTACCTCATTTGATGTGATCTTCAAGACAGGCCTGTGAGATAGGCAAGGACTATTAGGTCCAATTTATAGATGAGAAAACTAAGACTCAAAAGTTTAATTGATTTGCCCAGCATAAGGTAGCTAATAAATGCAGAGTGCTTGCCCAAACCCCAATTTACCACTTCTCTTTCAGAACTTTCCTCATGACCCACACTTCAGGAGTGGTTAGGGCAATAAGAGATGGGTCTATGAGCCTCAGAGAACCTCATGACTTCGTCTGTGACACAAGGAGGTTTGCCTCTGAGTAAAGCTGCCCAGCCCGGGTAAACTTGTCAGTAAATACTGGCAAGTATTAAGCTGATCTAGACAGCCTGAGGGAGTACTTTAAAATGTGTGTTCAAACTACCACAGTGCAGTTTTCATTTAAGCTAAGGCAGCATTCAAAATATGCTGTATCCAGGGATGGCTGGCTGGCTCAGTTCGTAGAGCATGGGACTCTTGATCTTGGGGTCATAAGTTCGAGCCCCATTTTGGGTACAGAGATTATTTAAAAGTAAATCTTAAACAAAAAGAGGTATCTGGGTGGCCCAGTGGAGAGTCTGCTTCAAATTCTCTGTCTCTGCTCCTCCTGAGAGAAAGAGAAAGAGAGAGAGAGGGCAAGCTGGGAGAAGGGCAGAGGAAGGGGAGAGAATCTCAAGCAGGCTCTCTGCCAAGTGTGGAGCCTGACTTGGGCTTGATCCTGGGACTCTGAGATCATGATCTGAACCGCAACCAAGAGTCAGATGCTGAGCTTACCCAGGCACCCTGATAAATAAATCTTAAAAAACAAAAACAAAATAGTCTCCATCTCTATAGTTGCTTTCCCAATTTTTGCTATTCCTGAGTACTGTTATCTAGTTATTATTATTTTCTTTAAATTGACTCACTTATTTCTAGTAAGATAAACTTGTTTTTATGGGGAAAAAAGAAATGAATGAGATGTTGGAAATACCAAGGCCTAGAGAGAAGTTCTCACCCTGAAAAATGGCAGAGATGGGGCAGAGATGGGCTAGGGAGAACAGCTTTGGGGCTGGGGACCCAAGTCTCCAGGGGTTGAGGGTGACCACAGGCAGTGGGGAAAAGTTTAGAGCAGCCAGATCCAAGATACCTGGCAGATGTGAGGGGGTAAGAGTCTACAGCATGAGGGAAGCAGGTGCGCAAAGATTTTGGAGTCTGAGCCTGACACAGGGATGCTTAGGGTAAGAATGGGAGGGAGTTGGTGGGGCTGTAGATGGGGCTCCAGGTGGGTGGCTGGTTTGGGGAAGTGGGCTGAGAAGAATGGCAAGGCAGGGGTTGAGGCCCAGGAGGGAGTGCTGGGAGGGCTAAAGAAACGGAGGAACCCATAGACAAGAGCCTGAGGGATGTAAGGAGCTGAAGAGTGACCACAGGGATGGTTCAAGAACCTAGATCCAAAGGTGGCATAAGGGCACCATTTTGGGAGAGAAGCAGGTCAGGCCCTGTGCCCAGTCCCAGTTGTTCTAGGCTGTATAGGTCACTGAGTCTGGGTGATGGGCCATGGTTAGCAACCTGAGAAAGATATTGGCATGAGGTCTGAGTTCCCCCGGAATCATCTCAGTACCACTAGCTGGCTCACATTTGGGAGCATAGACCTGAGAGGGCTGGTGTTGGGGGCAGCTGGCACCCTGCTGGTAACGAGCCTTAGGAGCAGGGCAGTTTCTGTAGTGAGCAGGAACTTGGGGATTCCTCAGCAGTACTGTCGCAGGGTGGGCCACAGGCTGTCAGGAAGGAAAATGCCCAGTATGTCAGGCAGAGGAGACTTCTGCATAAGAGCCCAGGGCTCTATGGATTACTTCCTGCTTGTGACACAAGGCAGTCGCTTAACCTCTGGTATTCCAGCTGGGGCAGGGATGAGGAGATGATGTCTGCCTCGCTGAGTCTTGGGGAGAAATTAAATCACTGCCTGGGCCGTGACTGTTCTCCTTCCTGCACCCAGACCTGATAATGGTCTTCTAGCTGATTCACCTGTATGGTTTGTTCTTTTAGTACCTGTTGTCATACAGAGTGGTTCTCTTATCTGTCTTCTGGATCTGAGTCTGGCCTCTGAGTCTGGCTTTTGAGAACTGGGCTTAATTACCTGTACCACTTACTTACCTGGTTCCAGGTTTTATTATAAGAAGGGACAGCAGCCTTTAAAAGAAAATAATGATCTCTTCTTTGTAGGGCACCTTTCTTTTAAGTTAATGATGACTATTTTACATTTATGGGACCCCTTAGTGCCTTGCTTTTTTTGAGTGAGTCAGGCTTTCATTACCCTCAAGAGGCGAAACTGGAGTCCGGTGGATTGTCAGAGGCCCTGCTGTGTCCCTGGCACAAAGCCCAGTGGAGATGGTGGGAGACCCACTTCCCAACCCACTCCCCTGCTCTGGGCTCAGGTTGCTACAAGTGGCAGAACCAGTTATGGAGCCTCTGGGAAAGGCTGGGTGGAGGGTAATTCATGATTCAATATTCCCCTCTGTGATGTGAGTTCTGGGGGATAACATTCAGTTCCCATTGTGGTTCTGACAGTCTACTCTAGTGATTTTTTCCCCCTTTTTCAGACTTCGTTTCTCAAGAGTCGGGGTTCGCAGGTGGAAGGGAAAATTGTGAAATAGTAGTACAGTGTCCCAGGGTCAGGACAGCACTCACTTCTACTCCTTCATGGCCCTGAAGTAACTGAGAGAGTTGAGTTCTCTTCGTGTATTGGTTGAGAGCAAATGGATGTTTGGCCCTTTCATTCAATAGGTATTTATTGTGTGCCTACTGAGTGCCAGGTCCTGTTCAGTGCACTGTTCTAGGCCCTGGGGATAAACAAAACTCCCTGGCCCATAAAGCACGTTCCCTTTTCTGTAAGGGAAACCCTCACCCTTTCCTATTCCTGTGGGCTCTCATTTGTGGATAAATATAACAATTGTAAAATGAAAAGAATTTTTTAAGATTTTATTAATTTATTTAAAAGAAAGCATGCATGAGCAGGGGGAGAGGCAGAGGGAGAGGGACAAGCAGATACCCTGCTGATCATGGAGTCCAACGCAGGGCTGGATCCCAGGACCCTGAGATCATGACCTGAGCCAAAATCAGACATTTAACCAACCGAGCCGCCCAGGCACCCCTGAAAAAATAAGTGCTTTTAATTAATTTTTTTAATTTAAAAAATTATAAAATTATTTTAAAAGGACCAAAACAGTTGGGGCACCTGCCTGGTTAATTCGGTATAGCACGCAACTCTCGATCTTAGGGTTGTGAGTTCAAGTTCCTCATGGGGTATAGAGATTACTTAAAAATTAAAAATCTTTAAAAAAAAGAAAAAAACAGGGGCGCCTGGGTGGCTCAGTGGGTTAAAGCCTCTGCCTTTGGCTCAGGTCATGATCTCAGGGTCCTGGGATCGAGCCCCACATCAGACTCTCTGCTTGACAGGGAGCCTGCTTCCTCCTCTCTCTCTGCCTGCCACTGCCTACTTGTGACCTCTGTCAAATAAATAAATAAAATATTAAAAAAAAAAAAGAAAAAAACAAAAGCACCAAAACAGTTTATCTGTTTTTCCAGACCAAACCAGAAAAGAAACAGTGGATTAGAAGAGGCACTTTGAGGGAAGTGCTGGCATTTGGCACCGACTAGTAGAGACTGACTAGGGAAGAGATGGGAAAACTATACAAAGAGTGGAGTGATCTTAATTATTGCCTCTTAGGGAAGCATAGGACAAGCCTGACTCTTTGCCTTCAGTGGTGCCTGAATGTGTTGCATTATTCAGTAGTTTATGTTCTGGATGATAATCTAGGGACATGGAAGTCAGACTAAACTCAAGTAGTGTACTAGGATGGAGAAAGGGAGTGACGAGGCAATAGCTTCTTAGAAAGATGTCAGGAGAAAGACTACACTTGTGCAAATTGGAATTTAAAGTCCTCCTGGAGCTTCTGTTCATCTGAGATCTTTGTCTTTCTGGAATTGGGCCTTGGAGACAACCTGGTCTTCTGAAAAACCATGGTCTGTGCAGGGGACGTTGGGTAGGAAGCCAGTCAACAGTCACCTGGCTCCTCCCCTCTGTGAAGTCTCAAGAAATGCAAATGAATGTTTCCAAGTGCTAGGGAGGCCTGGGACTTAGGGGCGACCCACAGGTAAAGAAAGAAAACCACAAGTGTTAAGTCAATCTCCAGTAGCCTTTGGCAATATCTTCTTCTTCTTTTTTTAAAAAAATATTTTATTTTATTTTCTTAGAGCGAGTGTGGGGCAGAAGAGAGGGAGAGAGAAAATCCTAAGCAGGCTCCATGCCCAGCACTGTGCCCACCTGGGGGCTCCATCTCACCACCCTGAGATCATCACCTGAGCTGAAATCAAGAGTCAGAAGCTTAACTGTCTGAGCCACCCAGGCGCCCCTAAAGATTTATTTTTAAGTACTCTCTACACCCAGCATGGGGCTCAAACCCACAACCCTGAAATGAATAGTCACTCTCTCCACAGGCTGAGCCAGCCAGGTGCCCCAGCCTTTGACAACATCCTGAGGTGGCTTCATCTCTGCCTGAGTGATCCGGGACTTGCAGACTCAGTTTCGTGGAGGTTGGGTGGGATTAGAGTCCTAGCTTTACCCCATACCATTGCAAATAGGGTCTCTCTGTTTCTTCTGAAAGCCCTTCTTCCTTCCCAACTTTAACATAGTTAAGGAACATATTTGCATCTTTCTGCCCTGAATCCAGCCTCCTGAGCTGCTAACAAGGCAGGATTATTTCATAAACAATATTGACACCGGAAGCTTTTTCAAAGTCCTGCTTCAGGATAGTTGTGTTTATATGATGAGAAATTCTTTAGGCAGCAGTCACTTTGGAACGCTGGGCAAAGCTGGGAATCCAGTTTGTAACACAAAACACCGAACTTCAGGCCAGCTGGTTCAAAGTCAAAACTGGCCTTCCAGGCTAAAACCCAGGAATGGGCCCTGCCCAGAGTAGGCTTAACAACTAAAAATAGTAATAACTAGTTAATCAGGACAGACACACTTGACCAGCATTCCTAGGCCAGCTGGGTTTTGGTTCATAGCTACTCTTAGAAGATCTCAGGCTACCTACTCTGCCCTCTACTCTTTGAATAAGACTATTTCAGAGCCTCCAGGGGCTAACCAAGGATTGTACTTTAGAACCACACCCCCAGCAAACTTGAAGCCAGCCCTCTCCATCTTGAGAATTCAAATTGGGCTGACCTAGCCCACCATGGACTCACATCCGTCCCTGGAATTGCTGTCAGCTTGGCATTATTATGGGCTGGTGTCACAGTTTACCTCCCTCCCAGAATTGGATAGGCAAGAGGTTTGGGACTTATATCGAGTGCTGAGTTTTTGGCAGGTACTTCATGTGGACTATTTTTTGTTTTGGGTTTTTTTTTTAATCCTCACAACTATCCTTTGTATAGGGATACTTTCCTCACACTGTTGATGAAGAAGCTAAGGCTGAGTGAGGTTCAGCAATTTGTCCAAAGTCATGCTAGTAGTATACAGAAGATTCAAAATTTAAGAATACATCTATTGGATTCCAGAACTTTCTCTCAGTGAACTATGCTGCTTTCTAGCTTAGAATAGTAGAAAGAAGCAGAACATCCCTGCTCTTTTTTTAAAAATTTTTTTTATTTTTAAAGATTTTATTTATTTATTTGACAGACAGAGATCACAAGTAAGGAGAGAGGCAGGCAGAGAGAGACAGGAGAAAGCAGGCTCCCTGCTGAGCAGAGAGCCCGATGTGGGGCTCCATCCCAGACCCTGGGACCACGACCTGAGCCGAAGGCAGAGGCTTTAACCCACTGAGCCAGGCAGGCGCCCCCCCCCCCGCTCTTTTTTAATTGAGATGTAATTGACATATAATATTACATTAACATAATGTCTTGATACATGTGTACATTGTAAGATGTACAACACAAATCTAGTTAACAACCATCACCACACATAGTTACACATTTTTTTTTCTTATGTAAGAACTTTTAAGATCTCTTTAGCAAATTTCAGGTATACAATACAGTATTATTAAATACTGTCAGCACACTATACTTTATATCCCCATGACTTATTTATTTTATAACTGGAAATTTGCACCTTTTGAGCCCCTTTATCCATTTTACCCACCTCCCACCTCTGGCAACCACAGATCTGTTCTCTGAATTTATGAGTTTGTGTTTTTTGTTTGTTTTTAGATCCACACTTAAGGGAGATCACACAGTATTTGTCTGTAAGACTCATTTCACTCAGCATGATGTCCTCAAAGTCCATCCATGTTGTCATATTGGCAAACTTCCCTTATTTATGGTTGAATAATAGTCCTGTGTGTGTGTGTGTGTGTGTGTGTACACACCACATCTTCTTTTTCTGTCCATCAGGTTGTTTCTATGTCTTGGTTATTGTAAGTAATGCTGCAGTGTTTTTATGTCCTTTGGAGAAATACCCAAAAGCAGGATTGCTATATCATATGGTAGTTGTATTTTCAATTTTTTGAGTAACTTCCATACTGTTTTCCACAGGGACTACACCAATTTGCATTCACACTGACAGAGCATGAGGGTTCCCTTTCTCCACATCCACGCCAACACTTGTTTGTTTTTTTTTTTTAAAGATTTTATTTATTTATTTGACAGAGAGAAATCACAAGTAGTCAGAGAGGCAGGCAGAGAGAGAGAGGGAAGCAGGCTCCCTGCTGAGCAGAGAGCCCGATGCGGGACTCGATCCCAGGACCCTGAGATCATGACCTGAGCAACACTTGTTATTTTTAGTCTTTTTGAGAACAGCCATTCTAACAGGTGTGAGGTGATATCTTATTGTGATTTTGATTTGCATTTCCTTGATGATAAGTGATGTTGAGCAGCCCTTGGCCATCAGTATGTCTTTTTTGGGAAAATGTTATTTAGGTCCTCTGCCCATTTTTAAAATAGATTGTTTTTGTCTTTTTGCTATTGAATTGTATGAGTTCTTTTTATATCTTGAATATTAACCCCTTGTCAGATATATGATTTGCCAGTATTTTCTCCCATTTGATAGGTTGCCTTTTCATTTTGTGGATGGTTTCCTTTGCAGAAGCTTTTTAGTCTGATGTAGTCCCATTGTTTATTTTTGCTTCTAGTGCTTTTGCTTTTGGTGTCAAATCCAATCATTGCCAACACTGATGTCAAGGCACTTACCACCTATGTTTTCTTCTAGGAGTTTTATGGTTTCAAGTCTTACATTCAGGTCTTTAATCCATTTTGAGTTGATTTTTGTGTATGGTGTAAGGTAGGGATCCAGTTTCATTCTTCTGTATGTGGCTATCCAGTGTTACCATTTATTGAAGAGACTATCTTTTCCCAATTATATATTCTAGGCTCCTCTGTCATAAACTAATTGACCATGGGTTTTATTTGTGGGCTCTCTACTCTTCTGTTCCATTGATCTACATGTCTGTTTTTATGCTAATACCATACTGTCTTGATTACTATAACTTCGTAATATAGTTTGAAATCAGGAAGTGTGATTCTTCCACCATTGTTCTTCTTTTCCAAGATTATTTTGACTATTTGGGGTCTTTTGTGGTTCCTACAAATTTTAGGATTTAAAAAAAAATCTATTTCTATGAAAAATGTCATTGGAATTATGATAGGGATTGCACTGAATCTGCAGATTGCTTTGGGTGCTAAGGACATTTTAACAATATTAATTCTTCCAGTTCATAAACACAGAATATCTTTCAATTTATTTGTGTTATCTTCACTTTCTTTCATCAGTGTCTTATAGTTTTTAGCATATAATTCTTTCACCTCCTTGGTTAAATGTATTCCTGGGCATTTTATTCCTTTTGATGCAGTTGTAAGTGGAACTGGTTTTTTAATTGTTCTTTCTTAAAAAAAAAAAAAAAAAAAAGATTTTATTTATTTATTTGAGAGAGAGTGCACAGGCAGAGGGCGGGGGAGAGGGACAAACAGACTTCTTGTTGAGCAGGAGCCCAGTGTGGGACTTGATCCCAGGACTCTGGGATAATGACCTGAGCGGAAGGCAGATGCATAATCGACTGAGTCACCCAGGCACCCCCTTAATTTCTCCTTCTGAGAGTTCACTTTTAGTGTATAGAAGTGCATACATTTTTTATATTGATTTTGTGTCCTGCAACTTTACTGAGTTCATTTATTCCAACAGGTTTTTGGTGGATCTTTAGGGTTTCTTGTTTCTTTCTTGCTTCTTTTCTTTTTTTTTTTTTTAAGGTTTTTAAAATTTATTTGACAGAGATCATAAGTAGGCAGAGAGGCAGGCAGAGAGAGAGGAGGAAGCAGGCTCCCCATCAAGCAGAGAGCCTGATGTGGGGCTCGATCCCAGGATCCTGGGACCCGAGCCAAAGGCAGAGGCTTTAACTCACTGAGCACCCAGGCACCCCTCTTTTTTTTTTTTTTCCAAGATTTTATTTATTTGACTGAGAGAGAGACAGCCAGAGAGGGAAGCAAGCAGGGGGACTGGGAGAGGGAGAAGCAGGTTCCCCACAGAGCAGCCTGATTTGGAGCTCGATCCCAGGACCCCGGAATCATGACCTGAGCCAAAGGCAGATGCTTAACTGACTAAGCCACCCAGGAGCCCTGGGTTTCCTGTTTCTTAAAGTAGGTACTTATCACTATGATCCTCCTCCTCCTCCTTCTTCTTTTTCTTCTTCTTCTTCATCTGGGAGTTTTATTTTGCTTTTGTTTTTGAAAGGTAGTTTTGCAGGAGAGAAGATTTTTAGTTGACTTTTTGTGTTTTCTGTTCAGCACTTTGAATATATCATCCCACTGTTTCTGGACTCCTTTTTAATTTTTTTTCCTAATAAGACATCTGCTGTTAATCTTAATGGGTTTACCTTGTAAGTGATGATTTGCTGCTCTCAAGATTTTCTTTCTGATGTAGGCCCTCAGCATTTTTACTATGATGTGTCAGGATATGGATCTCTTCCTATGTATAGTACTTGGAATTCTTTGATCTTCCTGGATGTATAGATTAACATTTTTAGAAATTTTTAGTCATGATTTCTTTGAGTATATTTTCTACTCCCTTTTTTGGCCTCATCTATGAGTCATATTATTACTTGTAGGTTGGTGTCTTTAAAGGTATCTCATATTTTTTGGACGCTGTTCATTTTATGTCATTCTTTTTTCTCTCTGTTCTTAGCATTGCATAATCTCTGTTTTCTTATTTTTTTTAATTATCTGCAATGATTTTTTTTTGTTAACATAGAATGTGTTATTTGTTTCAGAGGTACAGGTCTGAGTTTGTTTTCTGACATTAAGAGTCTCTTATGGTTTGTCTCTCTCTCTGGTTTCATCTTGTTTCATCCCCCCCTTCTCCTATGATCCTCTGTCTTGTTTCTCAAATTCCTCACATCAGTGAGATCATATGATAATTGTCTTTCTCTGATTGACTTATTTTGCTAAGCATAATATCCTCTAGTTCCATTCACATTGTTGTAAATGACAGGATTTTTTGATGGCTCCTTAATATTCCATTGTGTGTGTGTGTGTGTGTGTGTGTGTGTGTGTGTGTGTGTGTACACTACATTTTCTTTAGCCATTCATCTGTTGATGGACATCTAGATGTGAGCTTCCCTCTTATAATTGCTTTTTCTGTATCCCATTAGTTTCGGTATATTGTATTTCCATTGTCATTTGTCTGAAGGTATTTTTTATTTCTATTTCTTTAAAAGATTTTATTTATTTATTTGACAGAGAGAGAGAGATCACAAGTAGGCAGAGGCCGGCAGAGGGAGAGGAAGAAGCAGGCTCCCCACTGAGCAGAGAGCCTGATGTGGGACTTGATCCCAAGACCCTGAGATCATGACCTGAGCCGAAGGCGGAGGCTTAATCCATTGAGCTACCCAGGCGCCCCTATTTCTTTCTTTTTTTTTTTTTTAAATTTTATTTATTTATTTGACAGAGAGATCACAAGTAGGCAGAGAGGCAGGCAGAGAGCCCTGCTGACCAGAGAGCCCGATGTGGGGCTCAATCCCAGGACCCTGAGATCATGACTTGAGCCGAAGGCAGAGGCTTTAACCCACTGAGCCACCCAGGAGCCCCAGGAACCGCTATTTCTATTTTGATTTCTACTTTGACCCATTTGTTGTTCAGTGGCATGTCTTATTTTTTTTTTTTTTTTAAGATTTTTATTTATTTATTTAACAGAGAGCTAGAAAGAGAGCACAAGTGGCCAGAGCGGCAAGCAGAGGAAGGGGGAAACAGGCTCTCTGCCAAGCAGGGAGCCCAATGCAGGGCTCCATCCTAGGACCCTGGGATCATGACCTGAGCCAAGGGCAGCTGCTTAACTGGCTGGTCAACCAGGCTCCTCAGTGGCGTGTCATTTAATCTCCACATATTTATGGATTTTCCAGTTTTCTTCCTCTAGTTGATTTCCAGTTTTATACCACTATGGTCAGAAAAGATACTTGATGTGATTTCAGTCTTTAAAAAAAATTTTTTTTTAATTTGAGAGAGAGTGTGTGAGTGAGGGGAGGGGCAGATGAAAAGGGATGAGGGAAGCAGACTCCTTTTTTGAATCCGGAGCCCCACACAGGGCTTGATCCCACAACCCGAGATCATGACCTGAGTTGAAATCAAGTCAGACTCTACCACCTGAGCCACCTCAATCTTTTTTAAAATTTATTAAGACTTGTTTTGGGGTCTAACATATAATCTATCCTGGAGAATGTTCTATGTGTGCTTGAGAAAATGTATATTCTATTGCTTTGGATGGAATATTCTATGTATCTGTTAAATCTGTCTGGTCTAGGGTGCCTGGGTGGCTCAGTTGGTTAAGCCACTGCCTTCGGCTCAGGTCATGATCCTGGAGTCCTGAGATGGAGTCCCATATGCAGGGAGGTTTTTTCTCCCTCTCCCTCTGCCTCCCTCAGGGAGGTTTTTTTCTCCCTCTTCCCCTGCCTCTCCCCCTGCTTGTGCTCTCTCTCTCTCTCTCTTTCAAATAGATAAATACATTTTTTTAAAAAATCCATCTGGTCTAATGTGTCATTTAAGGTTGATACTTCCTTTTTTTTTTAAATTTTTTTGAAGATTTTATTTATTTATTTGACAGACAGAGAGAGATCACAAGTAGGCAGAGAGGCAGGCAGAGAGAGAGGGAAGCAGGCCCCCTGCTGAGCAGAGAGCCCGATGTGGGGCTCAATCCCAGGACCCTGAGATCATGACCTGAACGGAAGGCAGAGGCTTTAACTCACTAAGCCACCCAGGCACCCCCCACCTTTTTAAAAGATTTTTATGTATTTATTTGTCTGAGAGAGAGAATACAAGCAGGAGTGGGAGATGGAGAAGCAGGCCCCACGCTGAGCAGGGAGCTGTATGTGGGGCTCAATCCCAGTACCCTGGAATCATGACCTGAGCCAAAGGCAGACACTTAACAACTGAGCCACCCAGGCACTCCAAGGTTGATGCTTCCTTATTGTTTTTCTGTCTGGGTGATCTATCAATTGATGAAAGTGGGGTATTAAAGTCCCCTGCTGGGGCGTCTGGGTGGCTCAGTGGGTTAAGCCTGTGCCTTCAGCTCAGGTCATGATCCCAGGGTCCTGGGATCAAGCCCCGCATCGGGCTCTCTGCTCGGCGGGGGAGCCTGCTTCCCCCCGCCCCCTCTCTGCCTGCCTCTCTGCCTACTTGTGCTCTCTCTCTCTCTCTCTGTCAAATAAATAAATAAAATCTTTTTAAAAAAAAAAAGGCCCCTGTTATTATTTTATTTGTTTTACATATTCACATGCTCCTATGTTAGATATGTAATATTTAAAAATATATCTTCTTGGGACGCCTGGTTGGCTCAGTTGGTTGAGAGGCTGCCTTCGGCTCAGGTCATGATCCCAGCGTCTTGGGATCGAGTCCCGCATCGGGCTCCTTGCTCGGCAGGGAGCCTGCTTCTCCCTCTGCCTCTGCCTGCCTCTCTGTCTGCCTGTGCTCACTTGCTCGCTCTCCCTCTATGCCTGACAAATAAATAAATAAAATCTTTAAAAAAATATATATATATATATATATATATCTTCTTGATGGATTATTATATAATGACTGTTGCCTCTTATTATAGTCTTTGTCTTAAAGTTTATATTGTCTAAGTATAGCTATCTCAGCTTTGTTTAGCTATCTCAGCTTTGTTTTTTGGTTGTGTGGAATATCTTTTTCCATCCCCCCCCTTTTTAAAAGATTTTATTTATTCATTTGAGAGAGAGACACAGCATACAAGCAGGATGGTGGCAGGCGGAGAGGCAGAGGGAGAGGGAGAAGCAGGCTCCCAGCTGAGCAGGGAGCTCAATTTGATATGGGGCTTGATCCCAGGACCCTGGGATTATGACCTGAGCCAAAGGCAGACACCTAACTGACTGAGCCACCCAGGTGCCCCAAATCACACATAACTTATGAATCACATTAATATTCCTATGTTTTCATTATCATTCCTGAGTAACTTTATCATTCTTTAACCTTTGTTTTCTCCTGTTCTTGGCCCAGTGTGCATTTTTTACCTGTATGTATGTTCTCACTCCCCAGCATTTCTTCATCCCAGGTCTGTGCATTAAAACTTGTTTGTGTGAGGGGTGTCTGGCTGGCTTAGTCAGTAGAGCATGTGACTCTAGATTTCGAGTCATGAGTTCAAGTCCCATGTTGGGTGTGGAGCCTACTTTAAAAAACAAAAATTGAAAAAAAAACCAACCCTGTTTGTATGAATTTATTCTTTTCCTATTCTTCTTCCATTACTCTTTTTTGGTTGTGGTTTCTTTGTTTAAGTTTTTTTTTTTTTTTCTTTAAGAGGCACCTGGGTGGCTTAGTCAGTTAAGTGTCTGCCTTTTGGTCCTGGGATCCAGTCCCACATTGGGCTCCCTGCTCTGCGGGGAGTCTGCTTCTCTCTCTGCCTCTGTCTCACTCTCTGTATCTCATGAATAAATAAATAAAATAAAAAAAAAAAAGATTTTATTTTTAAGCAATTCAAGACCCAACATGGGTCTTGAACCTACAACTCAGAGATCAAGACCTGCATGCTTCACTGACTGACCCAGCCAGGTTCCCTGGTTGAAGTTTTCTATTGCCCAATATAGCCTTTGATAAAAACACTTTTATTTCCATGCTTTATTGCAACCATGTCCCTCTTTTTTCATGTCCTTTCTTATTCTCAGTACCTTTCCCTCATTAAAGCAAAGCTTTTTTTTTTTTTTAAAGATTTCCTTTCTTCTTTTTTTTTTTAAGATTTTATTTATTTAGAGAGAGAGAATGAGAGAGAGAGAGAGCATAAGTGGAGGGTTAGAGGGAGAAGCAGACTCCCTGCACTTACACTGGGACTCCAGGATCATGACCTGAGCCAAGGGCAGTTGTTTAACCAGCTGAGCCACCCGGGTGCCCCAACTGCCTTTTTTTGTTTTGTTTTTTTAAGATTGTATTTATTTATTTATTTATTTATTTTAAAAGATTTTATTTATTTGACAGAGAGAGATCACAAGTAGGCAGAGACACAGGCAGAGAGAGAAAGAGGAGGAAGCAGGCTCCCTGCTGAGCAGAGAGCCCGATGAGGGACTCGATTCCAGGACCCCGAGATCATGACCCGAGCTGAAGGCAGCGGCTTAACCCAGTGAGCCACCCAGGCGCCCCTAAGATTTTATTTTTAACTCATCTCCACACCTAACATGGAGCTCAGACTCACAACCCAAAGATCAAGAGTCTCAACTCTATTGACTGAGCCAGCCAGGTGCCTCAAAAGCAAAACTCTTATATTTCTCCTAAGCTGGTCTGGCGCTCTAAGAGAAGTCAGGCTCTTTTACACCTTCTGTCTTGAATGTCCTTTCCAGCTCTCTGGTGGGAGAACTACTCACCTTTCAGAACCAGCTCGCTCTTACCCATCTGGGAGCCTGTAGGGCTAAAGTTAGGCACTTCCTTCTCTGTGTTTTCATTCTTTTTAAATTATTATTATTTTATTTTATTTATTATATTTTATTTCATCATGATAAGTGTACGCTTTAATCCCCATCCCCTATTTTCCCTTTCCCCCACTCACCTCCCCCTGGTAACCATCGGTTTTTTCTTTATAGGTAAGAGTCTGTTTCTTGGTTTGTCTCTCTCTTTTTTTTCTCCCCTTGTTTTTTTCTTTGCTTGTTTTATTTCTTAAGTACCACATATGAGTGAGATCAGATGGTATTTGTCTTCTCTGACTGACTTATTTTGCTCATCATTATACTCTCTGGTTCTGTCCACATTGTTCCAAATGGCAAAATATAGCTAAAAAATTATGTATCTATTGCACATCTACTTTATCCATTCATCAGTCAGTGGGCACTTGGGCTGCTTCCATAGTTTGGCTATTGTAAATAATGCTTCAGTAAACATTGGGGTGCATGTATCCCTTTGAATTAGTATTTTTGTATTGGGGGGGTAAATACACAGTAGTGAGATTTCTAGATCTAGGGTAATTCTATTTTTAAATTTTGGAGGAACTTCCATTGGCTACACCAATTTGTATTCTTACCAACAGTATATGAGGGTTCCTTTTTGTTTTTTTTAAGATTTTATTTATTTATTTGACAGACAGAGATCACAAGTAGGCAGAGAGGCAGGCAGAGAGAGAGATGGAAGCAGGCTCTAGAGAGAGCCCGCTGCAGGGCTCGATCCCAGGACCCTGATATCATGACCTGAGCCGAAGGCAGGCGCTCCTGAAGGGTCCTTTTTAACTGCCTCCTTGCCCAATGCTTGTTTCTTGAAGTTTTTTTTTTTTTTTAAAGATTTTATTTACTTATTTGACAGAAATCATAAGTAGATGGAGAGGCATGCAGAGAGAGAGAGGAGGAAGCCGGCTCCCTGCTGAGCAGAGAGCCCTATGCGGGACTCGATCCCAGGACCCTGAGATCATGACCTGAGCCGAAGGCAGCGGCTTAACCCACTGAGCCACCCAGGTGCCCCTTGTTTTGTTTTCTTAAGTGACCTCTATACCCAGTGTGGGATTGAACTCATGACCCTGAGATCAAGAGTTGCATGCTTGAGCAAGTGGGTGACTCAGTCTGCTTTAGGCTCAGGTCATGATTCTAGGGTCCTGGGATTGAGTGCCGGATCAGATTAGGCTCCCCGCTCTGCATGGAGTCTGCTTCTGCCTCTACCCCTACCCTCTGCTCATGCTCTCTCTCTCTCATGTGCTCTCCCTCTCTCTCTCTCAAATAAATAAATAAATAAATAAATAGAAACTTTAAAAAACAAACAAACAAAATGGAGTTGCACGCTCTATGGACTGAGCCGGCCAGGTACCCCTGTTTCTTTTCCTTTTTTTTTTTTTTTTTTTTAAGATTTTATTTATTTGACAGAGAGAGATCACAGGTAGGTAGAGAGGCTGGCAGAGAGAGAGAGGGAGGGGAGCAGGCTCCCTGCTGAGCAGAGAGCCCGATGTGGGACTCGATCCATGGACCCTGAGATCATGACCTGAGCCGAAGGCAGCGGCTTAACCCACTGAGCCACCCAGGCGCCCGGGACCCCTGTTTCTTGTGTTTTTTATTTTAGTGATTCTGACAGGTGTGAGGTGATGTCTCATTATAATTTTGATTTGCATTTCCCTGATGAGTGATGTTGGACATATCTCCAAAGAATAAGAAAATGTGAAATGTGTCTTCTTTGGAGATATGTCCATTCATGTGTTCTGCCCATTTTTAATTGGATTATTTGTTTTTTGGGTGTTGAGTCATGTAAGTTCTTTAGTATTTTGGATACTAATCTTTTACCAGATAAGTCATTTGCAAATATCTTCTCCTATTCAGTAGATTGTCTTTTAGTTTTGTTGTTTCTTTTACTGTGAAGACGCTTTTTATTTTTATAGTCACAATAGTTTATTTTTGCTTTTATTTCCCTTGCCTCAGGAGACATATCTTGAAAAATGCTGCTGCAGCTGATGTCAGAGAGATTATTGCCTGTGCTCTTGAAGGATTTTTATGGTTTCAGGTCTCACATTTAGGTCTTCAGTCCATTTTGAGTGTTTTAGGTATGGTGAATGAAAGTGCTCCAGTTTCACACATGTGGCCATTTGTTGAAAAGACTGTCTTTTTCCCATTGTGTATTTATCCCTTCTTTGTCAAAGATTAATTGACCAGGTAACTGGATTTATTTCTAGGTTTTCATTCTCATGGACCAGTCTTTTTTTTTTTTTTTTGGTAAGATTTTTTTTTTATTATTATTTTTTTAATTGTTCCTCTCCACGGAAATCTTTAGTAAAAGGCGAAAGATTTATACGATCTGACGAGAAACCAGAGTATAAGATTTTATTTTTTTTTTGACAGAGAGAGACACAGTGAGAGAGGGAACAGAAGCAGAGGGAGTGGGAGAGGGAGAAGCAGGCTCAATCCCAGAATCCTGGGATCACTACCCAAGCTGAAGGCAGATGCTTAACAGCTGAGCCACTCAGGTGCCTCTCATGGACCACTCTTATGGCATCACACAAAATAATGTCATTCATTGTTTTCATGACCATCCTCCACTGTCTTCCACAAAATGCCCAATATCGGTAGCCACAGCCCTCATCCTGGTACTGAGGAAGTCCAGTCCGAGGGCAGGAAGCTTTCACGTTGAGGTGACACACACCTTCTTCTCCCTGCCTCTTCCTTTCACCCATCTCTGAGAGAGAGGAGTGGGAGAGAGGCAGAAACAAAACCCCAAAGAGCCCTATTTGCTGGCATAGTCAAGGATGAAGGTTTATTTTATTTATTTATTTATTTTTAAGGATGAAGGTTTAAAAGGATACCCACCATCCAGTTAATGCTGGAACTTGAAGCGAGGGTTGGTGGACTGGGGACATTAGTATTGTTTTACTTATTGAAGAAGAAAAAGAAACCCAACAAATACAGGACCCTAATATATAAAGAATATATAATAAAGGCTTAGTTTTAAGTGAAAAAGAAATGAAGCAAGGGGTACAGTGGAGGAGGCAAAAGAAAGAGGGAGAAAAGATGAATGATAAGGGGCTGAAAGAGTAAAGATGACATTTCAAATGTAAACTGTATATAAAACTATCACCTCTTCTCTAATTAATTTTTTTTTTTTTAAGATTTTATTTATTTATTTGACAGAGAGAGATCACAAGTAGGCAGAGACGCAGGCAGAGAGAGAGAGAGAGGAGGAAGCAGGCTCCCTGCTGAGCAGAGAGCCCGATGCGGGACTCGATCCCAGGACCCTGAGATCATGACCTGAGCCGAAGGCAGCGGCTTAACCCACTGAGCCACCCAGGCGCCCCCCTCTAATTAATTTTTTAATAGTGAAATCAGAGCCGGATGTTATTTTTTAATGGTGAAAAGGTAGATTGGGTTGGGGAGGACAGCACGTGGACCAGGTGAGCACAGGTAGACGATTGGGAAAGAGTATTGGAAAGCACACATTCACCCTGGCTGATCCTGTCCTCGAGTGGAATCTGTCTCCTGGGCTGAGCCAGGTGCGCCCTGAGCGCCTGATGGGCGTGGTCGCCCTGGCCGTGAAGATGTAGTGCCCGCCATAGCCCAGTAGGTGGCAGCACATTCCTGAGGTCCGAGGTGGTAGTGGAGTGAGGCACCCGGCCACCGCCCTCCCTTGCTGGTGCTGGCTGCTTGCCTCTGAACGTCCTTACTTAGCAACTTTGGGTAGAAGTATGTATTGGTTTCCTCTGAGAAACCTAGAAAGCCAGTTGGCTTAGCTACTTGAGGAAGTTCTGTGCAGAAGCTCCTCCTCGCAGGAGGTTTGAGTGGCAGGTAAGGTGTTCAGGGAGAAGTGAGAGCAAGGTCTCAGGAACTGGAGGCAGATTCTGGGATTTTGTGCTCTGCCTTGCCTTTAAAACAGTGGAGCTGGCTATAAATGAGAGAGAATTTTGGCGGCTCTGTTTCTTTATTTTTACTAAGCTAAGAAATAATACCTTTTTTCCTTTTAATTCAGAGGTACAAGATAAAAACCAAAGATGGACCATAACTAAGATAACCCCTTTTGACTATAAAAAATGATTTTAAAATAAGACCTGTTTAAGGTTTGAAAATTTGAACTACAGAAAAATATAAAATAAGATGTAAATGGTGGTGCCTCGGTGACTTAGTCAGTGGTGTGTGTAACTCTTGATCTCACAGTTGTAGGTTTGAGCACCATGTTGGATGTAGAGATTACTTAAAAATAAAATCTCTTGGGGTGCCTGGGTGGCTCACTTGATTAAGTGTCTGACTCTTCAGCCCTTATGAGATCAAGACCCTGAACTGGGGTCCATGCTGGGCTGGGCAGGAGCCTACTTAAACAAACAAACAAACAAACAAATAAACTAAAACACAGGGGCACCTGGGTGGCTCAGTGTGTTAAACCTCTGCCTTCGGCTCAGGTCATGATCTCAGGGTCCTGGGACTAAGCCCCACATGGGGCTCTCTGCTTAGTGGGGAGCCTACTTCCCACCCCTTCTCTCTCTGCCTGCCTTTCAGCCTACTTGTGGTATGTCTGTCAAATAAATAAAAATCTTTTAAAAAACAAAAAACAAACAAAAACCCACAACTTTGTTATTCCCTGCAAAGATGTATTTATTTATTTGACAGAGAGGGAGCACAAGTAGGCAGAGCAGCAGGCAGAGACAGAGGGAGAAGCAGGCTCCCCACTGAGCAGGGACACCCCCTCCACAATGCAGGGCATGATCCCAGGACTCTGGGATTGTGACCTGAGCTGAAGGAAGCTGCTTAATCGACTGAGCCACCCAGGCACCCCCCCAAAAACCCCAACTTTTAAAAAATAAATAAATACTAGTACAGTGGACATTTTTGTATGCTTGCTTTGAGATACTTGTACAACTCCAAATTCCTACGGGTGATCAGAAGGCAAATACATTTTAAAGCTTGTATGGCTGGCTGTAAAGAAACCCACTGCACCAGGAGCCCTTCTCTGTGGGGACACTGGTACCTAGCAGGAAGTAGGCCCAGCTTCCCTGCTGTAGGACAGCAGTCAGCTCCCTCCATGGCTTTTGCCTTCCCCACTGCAAATCTCCCCAGAGGTTGTGAGGTGAGTGTTCCCGTGTGGGAGCCTCCAGCCTTTCTTATAGCGCGGGGGAGCACTCCCTGGAGTCCCTTTATTGCTCTAGTGAGATTTTCCTGTCTGTCCTGGGGTGAGAGAGTGAATAACCACTTTGTCTGGCTCTTCCAGGTGAAGAAGGCCTATAGGCAGAAGGCCCTCTCCTGCCACCCAGACAAAAACCCGGATAATCCCAGAGCAGGTGAGACTCTCCCAGGTGTGGGAAGGTGAGACCTGCTCACCAGGACATGGTGTCTCCCCCATCTCCGCCCCCGTGGGCATGCTGGGGAGTGCTTGCATGTGCAGTCAGCCCCAAGCCTGCACTTTGCATTTGGGGGGCATCTGGTCAGTTGCCTGTGCAACCCCCTTCCTTTGCTGGTCCATCATCTGCTGATATCTGCCTTCTTGCCAGCCTGTGGCTTCTCTGAGGTGCTTTTCTGAAGGAGCACACCGTCATCAAGCCCAACTTCATTTTCTCCTCTCTCTTTTTTGATATGTATTTTTAGCTGAGCTCTTCCACCAGCTTTCTCAGGCCTTGGAGGTACTGACCGATGCTGCAGCCAGGGTAAGCTCATCCTCCTCCAATTGCCTTGTCCCTGTGGTATGAGCCCACTGTAGCACCTCGGCCTCAGTCCCCTGTACTCTGCCCAGTAGCCCAGTCCTTGTGGCCCTAGCCTGAGGCCTGATCACCAGGCTGCCTCCCAATGGCCCTGGGACTGCAAGGCTGTGCTCTGGGCTAGTCCGCCAGCTGAGTGCTCCTTGATGTTCCTTTCTCCTGCCAGGCTGCATATGACAAGGTCAGGAAAGCCAAGAAGCAGGCAGCGGAGAGGACCCAGAAACTTGATGAGAGAAGGAAGAAAGTGAAGCTTGGTAGGTGACATTGTGGTGCTGGGTGGCCTTTGGTTTCCCTGGGCTATTTTCACACAGCCCTTCACCTTTCTTCCTGGAACCATGATTCTAGCACCTCCGAACTTTTCGGCTCCAGCTCTGGGCACAGCCCTGCTGTCAGGGGTGGGTCCTGAAGGACACTCTTAGGAATAAGAGCAGTGACTAGATTTACTACTGGCTAGCGTTGTGACAGATGCTTTCCAGCCTCCTGTAATTACAACAACTATCCAAGGAGGTGGGTATTACCAAACCCATTTTTTATAGATAAAGAAGCTAAGGTACCAAAAGGGTAAGAATCACTGAAGCTGGGATTTAATCCAGCACGGTATGAGTGAAGCCTGTTTTCCTGATCACCGTGCCATCTTGGATTTTTCCGTGCGTCCCAGCCTCACTTCTGCCTGGAGCTTTCACTCTGTGGAGTCCCCTCAGAAGGATCCAAATAGGCATTCTTTTTTTTTTTTTTTTTAAATAAACAGTTTTATTATGGTGTATTTTGAATATCATCTACCCATTTCAAGTGTACGATTTTTTTCTTTAAGATTTTATTTATTTATTTGACAGAGAGAGATCACAAGTAGGCAGAGAGAGGCAGGCAGAGAGAGAGGAAGGGAAGCAGGCTCCCTGCTGAGCAGAGAGCCCAGAGAGCCCGATGTGGGGCTCAATCCCAGGACCCTGAGATCATGACCCGAGCCGAAGGCAGAGGCTTAACCCACTGAGCCACCCAGGCGCCCCTCAAGTGTACGATTTAATGATTTTGAGGAAATTTCCCAAATGGTGCAACTGTGACTGTAAATCAGCTTTAGAACATTTTTATCATTGCAGTAAGATTGTTCCAGATGGTCTTTACCCAATTTTCCTCCCCTTCTTCTTGCCTATTTGACATCCATATATTTAATATGTACATATACCATCCCGGTTCTTCCATCTTGCTATCAAGAACAAACAAAAAAACCTGGTGATTCTAGATAAGTAAAGTGCCCTGAGAAGAAAGCTGTGAGTGCCAGGCTGGAGAGGAGGGTTTGTCACAGCAGCTGGCCTGGCCTAGGGCCACAGGCAGGTTTCTCTTGGAAGGTGGGAAGGGCTCCAGGACATGGGGTGATGTCTTCACACGGACTCTGCCATTGCTGTAGGAGCCACCAGACTCTAGTCCCAAGTGAGGCTTGGTAAATGTGGGCTGAGAGGGAGGTAGAGAAGATGGTGGGGCCTCGATCTCTGCTGTGGGAGAAGCGTCAGGCTGTGGTGCCAAACCACAGGAGCAGGCCAGCAACTCCACCCTCGGCATCCCTGCCACATGGCCCTGGGCTGCTGACCTAAGCAGCCGCCCACACCCTGTTCACTGATCGGAGAACCAGCTTGGTCAGCGGGAGCTGATTTAACTCTTGCAGACCCCGGCCACTCGGCTGAAGCCTATACTTCATCTGTGCTTTGACTTTTCTCGATGAAGACTAACTTGGGAGCACATGGGGCTGGAGGGAGGGGGGAGAGCTACTCTGTGGTTTCTGGGTGGGCTGCGGCCATGTAGAAACTGCTTAGACCAGACACTGGGTCACTCAACTCTCATGCCCAGACCTGGAGGCCCGAGAGCAGCAGGCCCAGGCCCACGGCAGTGAGGAGGAGGAGGCAAGCAGGAGCACCAGGACACTGGAGCAGGAGGTGCGTCTGGGTGTTAGCCCAAATCCATCTGCAGGAAAAGGAGGAGGGTGGGCCTGGGTGGCTTTTGTGGCTGCGGACGGCATGCCCTTCCGTGTTCCTCCGTGGGGTCTGGGTAATCTGTCCGACCCGCAGGTTGCTGAGCCCTAGCTTGCAGGTGGAGCCTCCCAGGGACCTTCACAAGGGCAGCCAGCCTGGAATTGGATCTGCACAGAATTGTCACTCCCCCCAACCCCGCTCTGCAGATCGAACGCCTTCGAGAAGAGGGCTCCCGGCAGCTGGAGGAGCAGCAGAAGCTGATCCAGGAGCAGATACGCCAGGAGCGGGAGCAGAGGTTGAGAGGTACGCATCCCTCACATCCCCCGACATCCCCTCTGAGGCAGATACCCAGAGCAGCCGCATGGGCTGTTCGGTGCAGTTGCTCTGGAGGTTTCCACCTGCTTGGAGCCCTGGGGGCACCTGACTCAGACATACGCCACCTGTCCCTTCTTCCCACCACTTCTCTGGGGCCTATTTGTTTTTCACTCTGCCTGAAATCTGCTGGCCCTGTTTGAGTCCTAAGCAGAGCTGACTCTATTTTAGAGCAGTTCGGTAGGGGGGAAGGTTCTGGGATACTTTGTTTCAGTATAACTGTGCTTTTGTTGGTAAAGTGCTAACCGTGGCCTTCAGCTGGGCAGACCGCCCCTGAGGGAGCAGCTCCTCTGGGTGCGGGTGGGATTGCCTCTACTTCCCCCCTGAAGCTCATCAGCAGGGCAGATACTGCCCTTGGTAAGGAGTGACTTTTTATAGGTCCTTCAGGCTCTGGGTTGTGTCTCCTTTAGAGAACCTGCTGCCTCCCTCCTATTCTACCTTGCTAATTTTCCCAAATTTTTTAGGAAAGGCAGAAAGTCCTGAAGGCAGAGGAACCCCTAAGCTAAAGGTGAGCCTTGTGGGACCCATGAACCACTGCACAGTACCCCTTATCAAAAAGAACAGATTCTTCTGGGGGTTCTAGGGGTTCTGGCAGGGATGCTAGGTCTCTGGGAGCCAGCACCACCCGCCAGGTCCTTCCATCCTCCTGCTGCCTAAGGATCAGATCAGCCTCTCGGAGCTCACCCTGAAAAGCCCTCTTAGCCCTGGCAGTTGCCGGGCAGCGCTCCCCAGAAACCCTGGAAGGGGAACATCTCATGGGGGTGGAAGTGTGGTCTCAGGTGAGCAGGCCACTCTGCCTGTCCGTTTTCAAGAGAAACACATTTTTACGGGGTCACTCCCTAGATGACAAGTGCCTAGAAGACCATCAAGGTGTTGCTCTGCCCATTAAGCTCAGGTGCTGGCACTGTTCGAGCCGAGGTCAGAGTTTAATGGTGGTGCCCATTGCTGTCCTTGCAGCTAAAATGGAAGTGCAAGAAGGAAGATGAGTCAAAAGGCGGCTACTCCAGAGATGTCCTCTTACAGCTTTTCCAGAAGGTCTGCCCTGCCACCTTCCCTCTTTCCCATCACTTCTGCCCGTACCTCAGCCAAAACCCTGAATCTCCACGCCTAAACTTCCCTTAACATCTCTGCCAGCCTTTTTTGCTGTCTCACAGACCACAGGGCAGCCCAGAGGCTTTCTCCGCCAGCGGCCATCTGGTTCTTGTGTTGCCATGTCCCCTCAGTCTCGTGTCGCCCTCCCTGCCCAGCTCTGGACCTTGCCATCTGGAGTGTGTGGGGAGAGACGGGGTGGGAAGGTGGCACAGAAGCCCCATCCCCTTTCCCACCTTTGGTGACAGTCTCAATCTTCAGTCCTTTGCCCAGGTCTCCTTTCCTTTGCTACCACATCGCAGCAAAAACCTTCTTTCTTTCCCATCTCTGATCCGTCTCTGGGAATTTAGCAACAAAGCATTATCGGCCAGCCAAAAATGCCCCGGCAGGCCTCAGGCCAACCCAGACTTGTCTTGCTCCCAAAGGCTGAGCCATGCTTACTAGGACCCCCTTGTCCTTACAGTATGGAGAGGTGCTTAACCTGGTGCTTTCTAGTAAGAAGGCTGGCACTGCTGTGGTAGAGTTCGCAACCATCAAGGCTGCGGTGAGTGCTGGGGGAGGCTTTGGGGGGCCATGGTGGCCCCACTATTTCAGAGTAGGAGCCAGTACTGTGGGCCTTCTGAGCTTAGGTATCCATACTCCCAGAGGCTCCCCCACCCCCCCACCAATTCCTGGGAGTAGAGGCACAGCAAGTGAAGATAAGGGAGAGCAGAGGCCAACTCTGTTTCCTGCTTCACACCCTCTACCCTCTACCCTCCTTTGGGAGCTGGCATCCCTCCAGGAATGTTTTGCCTCTCTCCCCACTCCCCAGTTAGAAGGCTTATACCCCCCACTCACCCATGAGGAGGGTTAAAGCTTCAGCCCATCATTGTGTGAGGGTTGCTTGGTTTTGTCTGGAGGATGACAGTGCTGGTTCTGGTTCTTTCTGCTGGTGTAGAAAGAGCCATTTTATGGCTGATTGGAGCCACAGGACCAGGACTGGGTACTGTGTTTGGCAGGAGCTGGCTGTCCAGAATGAAGTGGGCCTGGTTGATAACCCTCTGAAGATTTCCTGGTTGGAGGGACGACCGCAGGGTGGGAGGGGCCCCAGACACTCAGGACTGTCACAGGTAAGGAACCATACCTCTGTCAGCCGGGTCTGCTCAGGATTTGTGGGACCTTTTCCTGTCTGGGCTCTGCTCGGGGCCCTTTCCTCCCAAATCCAGGTTGTCAGGAGCAGAGTGAGACTGGCAGGTTTGCCAGCCTAAACAGGACTGGGATTCTGTCCTGACTCTTTCGGTCTCTGAGTGCTAGGACCCCAGCCCACACAGAATACTTAGATCTTACTTTCCCGCCACAACCCCGTGTCTGGCTGGGGCTCCTACCCTCACCCTGAGGGGCTTTTCTGGCCCCCAGGCTGCTTGGTTGTTGTGTGAAGCCCTGGGTGCTTTGGCTACCTGGTGCTGCAGGCTGCTTGAGCGCCCTCTTGTCCCCCGCCATTCCCACCGGCTCCTGTTCCCAGGGTGTCTGGAGCTGCCTGGGGCAGGGGCCAGCAGGCAAGAGGAAGCCTCCTCAGTACCAGCACTGGCGCCTCTGCCGGTCCCAGGGCGCTGCCTGCACAGATGCCTTGTGGTGTGGCACAGATCTGGCGCTGGCTCTCAGCCTTCCAGCTTTGTGAGGGTTTCTGTTCACCACCTGCACACACCTGGCCCTGGTTACACTGGCCCACTTTGGCAGGACAGAGAGCCTTTGGGCCCAGAGCTGTCCCTTCCCTGAAATGGCCCATGGATCTGTTGGGCGCCTCAGGCTGCCATGCTCACAGCCCACTCCGTGGGGGAGAGGGTCCCCAGGGTCTGCAGGACTTTGCTCTCATTGCCTCAGCTGTGCCTGCTCGCCTGTGTGCTCTCAGCTGGCTGGGAGTGTGGCCCAGGACCGGGACAGAGGAGAAGGATGAACAGGCAGGAGCCCTTCCTTAGAGACCTCATTCCCCACTATTAAGTTCCAGCATTTCACAGCCCCAGAGGACAGTCCATAGGCCATGTTACAAAGGACTTTATTCATTTTCTCCTGCATCCAGAGGGGAGCCTTTGAACTCCGCAAGTCTGCACAGAGGAGGGAAGAGGGAGGCTGTCGGTATAGGTATGGAAGCCGTGTGCGTCGAAGCTTCCTCTCCCTCTCTGCCAGGCTTGGAGAGGCCTGTGGTGTCAGAACCACGTGGCCAGCCAGTCTGAGTTCTGGTTGCAAGTCTTATGGCCAGGCCATGAGACGGGGGCAGTAGCACAGCCCTTGGCCTTGACCAGTGGGCCGGCCCTGGGTAGCAGGCCCCCATCGTCAGGGGGGTTGGGCAAGGCAGAGCTCCTCAATCCTGGTGGAGGATTCTGGAGACCTCCTGAGCTGCTTCACAGTAACAGCTTCGTGTCCATTCCCGATCCAGTTCTCCTATGCTCTTGGGGCAGAAAGGGAAATTTGCCACTGTTCCCGCTACATTTCCCAAGGGTTCCCATCACTAAAATTCTGGGAACTGCCCCAAGCACCCCTTTGCAGGCTGTGCCTGTGCCTTTGGCTGCCATTCCCTATAGCCTCCTTCCTTGGGCACCAGGCATGCTCTGGACAGCTGCCTGGGCGGCTTGTCTTGTCCATTTTTGGCAAGTGATTTGTTTGCCCTTCCCCCTGAGTTGTACTGTGCACCTCTACCTGCCTCTCTTTTTTTACTCTGCCAGTCCCTCCCCTTCCCTGCAGGTCCTGTTTATCCCCTTACCCCACTGTGCACTCATGGCTCCAGGCTATGGCCTAGACCCAATCTGCCTGCTAGGGCTTTCTCCAGTGATGTTCATGTTCAGCCAGCACTGTCAAAAGTGGTAGTCATTCATCACGTGTGGCTGCTGAACATTTGAAATGTGACTAGTGCAGCCATGGAACTAAATTCTTAATTTTACTTAATTTCAATTTGAACAGCCACACACAGTTAGTGGGTGGGACCCATTTTGCCTTGCCCTATCCTGTGATGCCTCTCTGTTAACAGTGGGTTCTAAGGGGCCGGTGCAGGACACCTGTCTGACCCGCGCAGTCTGCATGTCCTCCATTCCCCTGGACTCACCCTTTGTGCTGTCCTCCCCCCCTGCTGGCCTCTGCCCCGTCCCTGTGGTTACAGGCGTGGCCTCCCTTGCCCAGCCCAGCCAACTGCCTTCAGGGCTTCTGCCACCAAGTGCCCCCTCACAGCACTTCCAGCTTGCCTCTGTGCCTCCGCTCCCAGGTGATGTGGAGGACTTCAGGACCTGGAGGGCAGGCATGACCCTGGATTTCTCTTCCTAATTCTCCTGAATCTGCAGCTGTACCCTCCTTCCAGGCTTCCGGCTCTTCCAGTGACCCCACCTCTGCCCACCCGCACCCCATTCAGAAGCTAGGTTCACTCGGAAATTGCTCCCTCAGCATCTGTAGAACTTCCTCAAGAAGTGAAATCCCCAGGTCCACTTTGAAGGAGAAGAAGGGATCACTGAGGTCTGGAGCAGGTGTCCCCTGGAAGGGGGGAGTGTCCAGAAGGTCATTGTCAGAGTAGTGGTGGAGGGCGCCTGCCAGTGAGAGCGCAGAAGGCAGGGTGGCCGAGTAGGCCGTGTGGTAGGCGGGCGGGGGCTCCAGGATGTTGGGGCAGCTGGAGCTCTCTCGGTAGAGGCGGGGAGGCTTGGGCGGGGCCAGCAGGGTGGCCCGGGGCTGCTCGTCCCCCCACAGAGGCAGGCGCCGGCCATCTGGCCGCCCTCGCAACTCCCGGATGACTTCTCGGTTGCTGTACTCCTCATGGTCCCCGCCAGCCGTACTCGCCTGGCTGAGCACGCTGCCCTGTCGCCGGAGTCGCCGTGGCCGCCCCAGGCTCAGTCGCTTGAAGAAGGAGGCATTGCGGAAGGAGCCTTTCCGCCAGGTCTCCATGGCATGCAGGGGAGCCAGCAGACAAGCAGCCCAGTTCAAGAGTAGCTAGTCACCATGGGGTCCCTGCTGGAGCAGTGACTGGCTAGAGCGTGGGGACAGCCCTGGCTAGAAGCACAGACTTTTGGCCAGCATCTTGGGCGGCAGCAAGAGGTCCTGGGACGAGGGTGCTTTTGTCTGGGAGAGCTGAGGGGTGGGAGTTCCTGGCAACAGGAGTTTCCCAGAGGGATAGGCTTGGCCTGGTTACTTGATCCGACAGTGGGGAAAAACCCCAGGAGGAAGAAAGCAGCACTTACTGGAGTCGCAGTGCGGGCAGCCCCATCTGAGGTGCCAATGATGGATGTCGCGGTGCTGGAGCGGCCTGGGCTGCTTCCCTGGGGGCCGCCGCTCTGGGTGGGCCTGAGCTCACCTTGCCTTCCCGTCCCCGGAACTTGGCCTCTCCGCCGCAGCGCCCGGACTCTGATGAGTGGCTTGGCTGTTTGTGCCGGTGTGTGGCAGTGGGGATTGTTGTTTTCAGGTGACTCAGTCAGGTGGGAAGCCAGGTTTCATGCTCTTAGGTAATTGCAGCATCCGAGGGCTGGGATTGGGCCAGCTGTGGCCAACACCCCCGGGCACTGGGGAGCTTCGGATTCCCCTGAGGACTCTCTGGGGGCAGCCCTGCTTTGTGCGTCACCACTGTTGCTTCCTTTTCCCCCTGCAGCCTCTCTGCCTGGGGCCCTAACCCCCTTCAGCCCCCAAGTGTCTGTGAGGGAGGGGCCCCAGGAGGGTGGGTATTAATTGAAAGGCAGGCATGTGGAACAGTTGTTGGGGAAGGAAGAGAGACCTGTCACTAGTGTGGGTGACTCAGTCCTGGGGCCTGGTGACAGGCCCTCATTAGCCAAACCTGCAGGTACGAGGGGGAAGAGGCAGAGGGTGTGTTAACGGGAAGCAGCCCCATGCCTATAAAGGGCTGGCCCCTCCCTCGGCTGGGCTCAGGGCATGCCAGGGTGCCTCTGAGGTTTGCTCTGCAGGGCAGCCTTACCTTGGAAATGGGGGAGCTGCTCTCCCCATGGCCTGACACCCAGTCTGGCAGTTTCTCATCTTCCTGGATTTACTCCCATAGCCTCAGGGCAGGAGGGAGCAGTTGAGGGCCGAGGTCCTGCTGCCTCCTCCTGCCTTGCTCCAGTCCTTCCCCTTGGGTCACCTGCGCCTTCTTTGGGGTCCCCCCGCTGTGGAAAGGGCTGAGCCACACAGGGCTGCCTTAAAGTGTCAGCTGTGCCCTGGGCCAGGTTAGGTAGGTGGGCCTGGCTGGGAGGGCTCTTGTTCTGGGACAGAGAAGGAGGCTGGAATGGTTAGAGAAGTGGCGGGCGGTGGGGGGGTGCTGGTCCTGGGCTGAGTCACACTTCCTGGTTCTGTACAGCCCTAACCTCAAACCAGTTGGCCATGGTCTGGCATCTTAACCCGGGTCACTCCCTTCATATTCCCCAGGTCACTGACCACTGAACCTCCCCCAGCTTATTAGTGAGCGAGCACTCGCTGGGTCTGCCGCAGGACAGGCTCTGCAGTTGGCTGTGTCCGCACCCCCTGGCCTGGCTTACTGTGTGCCAGCTCAGGTGGGCCTCACGCTTCACACAGCTTTAGCTATACTGATGGAAGAAGTGCTTTGGTCCCTGCGGTCGACCCTATGGCAGTGTGGGGTTGGAGGGGGTGGGAGGATCGGAGCTCCATCGCAGGGCTGCCTCTTGGGCCCACAACACTGGCATGTTGGGTTGGTTGTTTATTAGTCTTTTGATTATTGACATATAGCACTGCTTACTCCCCCGCACTGTGCTGGCAAGATCATAAAAGAAAAAGGCACGGGCCCTGCCCTCCAGCAGGCCTGGTGTGTATTTTTAGGAGGGGAGTGGCCTCATGCGTGTTTCTCTCTCCTTCCAGTGCGGGGGCTGACAGAGGCTGGTTTTAGGGCAGGGCTCCCCGCTCTGGTGTCCAGGCAGGAGCCAAGTGTGCACCGCGGGAAGGTGGGCAGCCGGGAGGGGGTGGTGGTCTCGCAGAGCCCAGGGCATTTCTGTCCCTCTGACAGTGTCATCACTGGAAACCTGTGAGAAGCAGGAGCCACAGGAGGCGGAAAGGAGTGTCAAATAAAGGGCGGGGAGGCAATGAAGGGTGACGGCCTGGCCCTGGCGGGCGCATGGAGTGATTCAGCCCAAGATGGAGCAGGGCTGACTGTGGGTGGAAGGCCTGGGGGGCGGGGGCTGATAGCTGCTCCGGATGGAGGAGAGGAGGGCCCGCTGAGAAGTATGGGGCCTCCTCACTCCCTGACTCAGGACTAGTTCTGCCTAGGCCAGCTCTCCAAGTCTGGAATGTGGGGCTGCAACCTGCTGCCCTGACCGACTTCCCCTGGTTGCCCCCTGCCCCCCAGGGCTCAGTGCTGTCAGAGAGGGACTACGAGAGCCTCGTCATGATGCGCATGCGCCAGGCAGCAGAGCGGCAACAGCTGATCGCCCAGATGCAGCGGGAGGACGAGGTGGGGCAGCCCACGTAGTCTTCTAACTCCAGCCCACTCACCCACAGCCCCCTTCTTGAACGTCACCAATAAACCTTTCTTTTTTCTTTTTCTTGTTTTTTTTTTTTTTTTTACAAGAATCTACCTCTAATGCATATGTAGGTGTAGGGTGCTGGCCCAACCAAGTGCGTCCCTGATTCCTGGACTCTGCCCGAGAGGGTTCCACCCAGGGCTGGCTCTCCCTCCCCGGGAGTGAGCCGACCCCCAGGGAGGGGCTCTGCGCAGTGAAAGTCAGTGGGCCAGCAGAACAGAGGAGCAAGCACTTGACACAGGCCTTTATTGGCTTGGACCAGGTATGCAGGACCCTCCCGCCCAGTCCTGGGCTGTGCTCCTTGGGGGCTCCCAGTTCCCGGCCAGGGACAGCCTGGCTCTTTCCGGCCCCTCAACCTGCGCACAAAACACGGCCTCCTCCAGGGCTCTCAGCCAGGCCAAAAAGCTGGAGGGGCAGCTGGGAGCACCAGGGCAAGGGCCCTGCCCTCTCACCCCATCCTCTGGGGCTGAGGCAGGTTTCAGAAAAGGCCATTCACAGCCCAGTGGTGCCCGGCTAAGGAAAATGACAATTTGGGAAGAGAGGGGCCAGGCAGTGAGTGAATGGGGACTCAGGATCAGGGCCCGTGGCATCCACTCATAAAAGGGGTGCTCTGTGTGCTCCTCAGTGTGAGAGGGTCACTCCTTGTGCAGGCACCACACCAGGGTCTGGCCCACCCCCGTCATGCTCAGCACACGGAAGCCCCTGCGTTCCAGTTTGTCCAGCACTATGCGAGGAGGATCGCTGACAAAGTACTCATAACTGTGAAGAGAAGGGGGAGAGGGGACAGCGTCAGAGGGCACGCAGCACCAACTCCCCGCACAGATGTCTGCTCATGACAAGGCTGGGTCAGGAATCCTTGTCCTGACGGATACTTGCTGGGTGCCTTCTAGTGCCAGGCTAAGTGCACACTCCCTGCTGCCTCCCCCGCCAAGCACTGGGCTTGCATATCTTGTTCCTTCCTCCCAACAACCTAAGGAAGGTACCATGATTGCTCCCATTTTATAAACAAGAAATCTTGGAGGAGTTGGGTAGCTTTCCAAATGTCATTGGGATCGCAGAACCCACGTTAGTCTGACGATAGCCCCATATGCATGGGGCCACTGTGCTTTTCAGGAGGAATGACCTGTTCTCTCCAGGGTGCCCCCCAGGGCTCTGCCCCCTCTCGCTGCCCTGCCTGTCCCATGGTCCTGGAGCAGCAGGTTGACTCCTAATAGCTCCTGGCTCTGGGTGCTGCTCTCTGGCATAGGGAATGCTGGCTGTCTCTTTCAGGGCTGATTGACTGTGAAGGGTTGTCAGAGAGATAAAGGGCTCAAGCCCCAAGCTGGGCATCTGGAGGCAAATGCCTCCTGGTAAAGGAATGGGGTTGGGTTCAGCCCTCCAACTCTGACCCAAGGGGCTGGAGCTAGCTTGCCTCCTTTCTCCCCTCTTTGAACTGGGGCTCATTCTTACAGCACTTCTCTCGAGCTCCAAGCCTGTGGAGCTGGTGTGAAGAACGCCAGGGGAAGTGGCCAAGTCTCCAGGCAGCAGCCGAGCTGAAAGTAGGACCCACGCTGCCTCGCCTATTTGTAGAGTTTAGCTATCTTACTTAGCCAGCCGGAGGGAAACCTTTCTCTCTGTGCTGGTCTTTGTCTCAATGGGGTCCAGCTCTGAGATGAGAGGGCAGGGCAAGGAGCAGACCACTTATGGAGTCCTCCACACAGCTGGACTCTGTCCTCAGGTTTCCTTGTGAACGGAGGGCCAGTGAGAAAAATTTCGGAGCAAGCTGGGGGGCTGCGGTAAAGCCACAGACAGGACTGACCCCACAGAGGACAGAGCCCCATGATGCAGGCAGGGCCTCTGAGGCTGGGCACTGGCATCGTCCCTGGGCTTGGCTGTGTAAAGGAAACAGGGACACTGCTTGGGGGGCTGCAGGGGAAGATCCTTAAGAATGCCGCTACTTACAAGTTGTTTCCCAAGGCGCTTCTCTTGGAGGCCCCCAGATACTGCATCAGCTCTGGATCTGAGTGTTCATCGCCCACCATGGTAGGGCCCACCTCCTGCAAGACAAGCCACAAGGGCTGCTTGGCTGGCTGCCAGGGAGAGGGAGAAGGGCTCTCTGCCCTTCCTCCCCTGCCTGTTGGCCCTGAGCCAGTTCAGGGCTGGACAGGGTGCTGAGGAAAACGGGGGGCTGAGCATGAGCTGGGAAAGGGTGGAGCCCTCAGTGATCAGGCCAGGCGGTGTGAGGCGTCCCTAGCCCTTCCAGGCCGAGCTGGTCATTGCCTGCCTCCTGGCATCTTCCTGCCGGGCATCACTACCCATGTTTGTGTGTCTCAGAATCACCTGGAAAACAAATGAAAACCGGTCCACACAAAAACTGGTACGGGAGTGTTCATCACAGCGTTATTCACAAGACCCAAAAAGGGGGAGACAGCCTAAGTGTTTGTCATCTGACAATCGGATGAACTGATGGAGCCACACAGCGGGATCGTACCCAGCAAAACAGAGGAATGGGTAAGTACCTGTGCTCCCTACAATACAGATGAACTTCGAAAATGCACAAGTGAAAGAAGCCAGACATGGAAGTAATTAGTGGTTACCTAGGGCTAGGGGGCTCAGGTGCAGTGAGGAGTGACTGCTAAGATACAGGGCATGGCTACAGGGTGTCTTTTCAAGGGAATGGAAATGTTTTAAAGTTGGTTGTAGTGATGGCTGCACGACTCGAGTATGCTTTAAAAAATAAGGAATTGTAGGGGCACCTGGGTGGCTCAGTGGGTTAAAGCCTCTGCCTTCGGCTCAGGTCATGATCTCAGGGTCCTGGGATCAAGCCCCGTATTGGGCTCTCTGCTCAGCAGGGAACCTGCTTCCTCCTCTCTCTGCCTGCCTCTCTGACTCCTTGTGATTTCTCTGTCTCTGTCAAGTTAATAAATAAAATCTTTAAAAAAAAAATAAGGAATTGTACACTTTAAATTGGTGTGTTCTTTGAGATGTATGCTATATATCAGTAAAGCTGTCATATATATTATATAATTATATATAATATTTAATAATATATACACATATGTGTGTATGTGTATATATATATATTTTATTTTATTTTATTTTATTTTATTTTTAATTGCCGAAGAGCACTGAATTCCCCAGCCCCAGGAGTAGAGAGTATTTTGGGAGGTCTGGGAAGGGGCCCAGGAGTGCACATTTTAACTGCCCAAGTAACTGGTTCTCTAGGGCACTGCCAGGACCTCACCTGTCCCACGGCAACCCCACCACCTGCACCCACTGTCTCCATCTCAGGGGACCTGTGCATGCGCTGACGGGGTGGGAAAGAACGGAGGTGCCGGCTGGGCTGCCCAGTTGAACCATTCTGAATTTAAAAGGGGATTCCTGGGGCGACCAGGACTGTCTTGGATGAGGAAATTGTACCCAGAGAAAGGGGCATCACTTCTGACTCCGGAATGGCCTCCCCACCTCTAACCACAGGTCCTGTCTCCCTTCTTTCTCTCCTAAAGGTTTTCTGGAAGTACCGAGGGTGCTGTTAGTAGCTGTGGATGGGCCAGTCCCTTGGCATAGGTGTTTTAGTGTCTTAGCACGTTGTTTTCTTTTCCAAATCTCTTTTCCCCAAAGTATTTCCACTCCCACCCACCCCCACCCCACCCCACCCCCTGCGGAGTCGCTCTCTGTAGGGCAATGGGTGCTGTACGCAGGAGGCCAGGCTTTCCTGGCTTCCTTGGATGGGCAGGTAGGACAGGAACCTCAAGGGCCCTGAGCTCACTCTGCCGGCGGGGACGCACGCACCCTACCCGCTTCGCGGCCCTGGAAGCGCGCGCGGACCAGAACTTCCCGAACCCCGCGATCCCAGCCGAGTCCGCTTCCCCAGCCCCCAACCTGCAGCCCGAGGGGGCGTGTCCCGGCCGGCTTCCGGGTCCAGTCTCTGGCCGGCGCTGCCCGAGAGGGAGGCGCCAAGGTGCTGTGGAAGCTCCCTCTGCCCCCGTCCGGCCCCAAACAACTCCATCCCAACTCGCAGGGCGCGGGTACTCACCATGCGGATCTGGGTGCTGATGAGCACGTAGGGCATGGTGCGCGCGTCCCGGCCGGGCTCCCACCCAGGGCTTTGGGCTCTGCGCCGACGCCAGCCCTCGAGCTCCGGGACTGCGCCCGCCGCCCAGAGTCCAGTTACTCCAGCTCTGGCCTCGGGCGGTGCCAATCCCAGTGCGCCCGGCCCGTGACTGCCGCGGCCGGCCAATCGGGAGCGGGCACCCGTGACGCGCCCCCGCACTTGACGATTTGGTCCGCCTCCTGCCCTCAGGGCCGTGCTCTGGGACATTGCCTTGGGACGTTGGCGCGCACCCTCTGCCTGGAGTGGGGGGTGGTCTAGCGGGCTAGGCGGGCTGCGGCGGGGCGTGCTGTAAAGCGTGCGTGTTGACCGTGCGCCCGCTTTCTGCAACATCTTGGGCACTAGGTTCCAAAGTCCTGCTGGTGCCCGTCCCCGTTGAAGCAGAGCAGGAAAGAATCCGGGTCTCTCCGGAAAGGTCCCTCCCAAGCTCAAGCCCTCCCCACCCAGGGACGCCTCTAAAGCTCTTAGTGGATCCCCACTTCTGGTCCCCAGGACACATTCTCCGGGGACTCCGTCAGCGCACGGGAGACAGGGGTGGGACGCTTGTGGCTACAGCTAGAATAACTGTTTCGTGTGCACCGCGCCTTTCCTCCTCCCTGAATGTAATTCCTAGTGCAACGGCCGAACCTTGCATTTCTGTGTTCCCATAGGTAAATCTATAGAGGAACCTCATGAGCGTTTGGCTGTGTGTCAGTCCCCGAGCGATTTAAACCAATGGAATCTGGCCCCCACTTTGGAGAGCTTCCCGCGAAGCTGGAGAGATGCAGCGCACGCGCGCGAAATCACAAGGCAACAACTGAGGCAAAAAGAAACTACATTCCCGGACACCAGCCCCCGATCAGAGGGCAGCAAGTGCACTTGGTGTGTCCACGCCCTCATCTCGGTGTTTCAAAATCTGAAAACTCAAAAGATTCTCTACCCGCCTTGTGATTGGTTCTCTAAAAAACAAAGCAAAAACAAAACAAAATAGAACAAAACAAAAAATAGCCTGTAACCTTCTCTGGCCCTTGAACAATCTTCTCGTCCCTGAAGGGCCCTTACAGGCCTGCTCTGTGCCTCCAGCAGCTTGACAGATGTGGAGAGCACTGGAAGGGAAAGAGGCAGTTGTAATCCTAAAGGACTCTTTGAGGTCTGTTTGACTATTCTGCACTCCCTCGGCCTATTCTCCACCTCCAAAACTAATACTTTAGCTGGAGAGAGAAGATCCGCATGTCTAACGAAGGAGTCATTAAAAGATTACTACTCAGGCCATATAAAGAACTGCTACAAATCAACAACAACAACAACAAAAAGATAAATCAATAGAAAAAACATAGGCAAATGACTTGAATAGGCACTTTCAAAAGAGGGAATGGAAATGGCCGGTAAACCGATAACATGATGTCCAATATCACTAGAAATTCCAGAAATGCAAATCACACTGTATTTTATTTTCTATTTTAAAGAGTCATTTATTTTTATTTTTTTGAAGATTTTATTTATTTGACAGACCATGACCTGAGTGGAAACCAAGAATCTGAGGCTTAACCAACTGAGCTGCCCGGGTGCCCCTCAAACTATACATATATTTTTAAAGATTTTATTTATTTATTTGAGAGGGAGAGTGAGGGAGAGACAGAGCATGAGTGCAGGGAGGAGCAGAGGGAGAGGGAGAAGCAGACTCTCTGCCGCAGGGAGCCTGATGTGGGGCTTGATCCCAGGGCTCTGGAATCATGACCTGAGCCAAAGGCAGACCCTTAACCAACCCAGCCACCCACGTGCCCCTCAAACTACATTTTAAGCCACAATGAGATACTACTATAATGATTTGCTAAATTAATAGATAAATCTGTAAACACTGAATGTTGGTGGAAAGGTCTAACAATAGGGAACATTACTGTTGGGACTGGAAAGTGTTACGATTGATACACCTTGGAAAACAACGTAGCTTCCTCTAACAAAGCTGAAATTGTGCATGGGTATGACCTAGCTAAACCCAACCTAGATAAACCTCAGGAAAACTCACTCATCAGGATGCATGTATAAGATTATCATATCATAAGCAACCTGGGTGGCTCGGTCGGTGAAGGGTCTGCCTTCATCTAAGGTCATGATCCCAGGGTCCTAGGATCGAGTCCCACATCAGGCTCTCTGCTCAGTGAAGAGCCTGCTTCTCCTTCTCCCTCAGCCTGCCATTCTGCCTACTTGTGATCTCTGTCTGTCAAATGAATAAATAAAATCTTTAAAAAAAAGAGTGGAGTGAGTTTTTGGTTGATTGATACAACAGAAATTGCAGAGCCATAAAAAATACGAAATACATAAGTAAATTGTGGAAAAGAGAGAATAATTCTACTTACAGCTCACAACTTGCCAAACTAAATAATACATTGTTTGGGGATAAAAACATAAGGTTAAATTACACATCAATAAAAAATATGTGGTGAAATTATAACGAAGAGTAAGGGAATGATAAATGTAATATTTAGGGCAGTGTTCACCTCTGAGAGAAGTGAAAGGGACTTACTAGGCAGGGACAGCCGTGCTGGAGTCTTAGAAGGCAAAAGTGATGTTCTTTTTCTCACACTAGTACCTGGATGCTCAGGGTTATACATGTCTTCAATCCTTATTGTATTATAAATACCCTTTTTAGCTATTAAATATTTAATAATAAAATTTTTTTAAAAAATATTTTATTTATTTGACAGAAATCACAAGCAGGCAGAGAGAGAGGGGGAAGCAGGCTCCCTGCTGAGCAGAGAGCCCGATTTGGGGCTCGATCCCAGGACCCTGAGATCATGGCCTGAGCCGAAGGCGGAAGCTTTAACCCACTGAGCCACCCAGGTGCCCCAATAAGAACAAATTTTTTTAAGTGTCAACTACCTTGGTGGTCAGACACAGAGGGTAATGCCACCATCCCAAGGCATTTGACAATATTGCCTGTCTTGGAAGAGCCAGGTGGGTAGATGAAGTTGGCCTATTCAGAGCAGAGATGAGAGCAGGAATCTGGGGGCTGCTGCTCCCCTCTCTCAGGCTGGGCCGGAGCGAAGAGGAGATGGGAAGGTGGTGCTGTCTTAGATGGCCAGGGCTTTATTACATTTGCAAAACTGGTCTGCAGATGCCGCAGAAGATAGAAAGATCCATCCAGAATCCCCCACCCCGCTGCTGAGTGCTCTGGCAGCCACGTGCCCACCAGATAACATCTTTAATATCCAGAGGGAAATGAATTCCCCTGCTTGGTCTGCCCATCTGGCCTCGCCTCGTGCCACAATCCATTTATCTGGCAGATCTTCCTCCCCTGCAGGAAGAGAAGAAATTGTTCTTCCACAAGTCAGTTTTTCATCATGAAGACATTGTCTGGGTGGTGGGGCCTAGGTACTGGTTATTTCTTCTTCCCTTCCTCCCTCCACATTCAGCTTCTGTGGGTCGCTTCTGCACTGGAGTTCAGGGACTATGGAGATGAATTGAGCATGAACCCCAACCTGGAAGAGTGAACACACTGGTGGGGTAGCCAGACTAGAAAGCAGATATTCATGTAACCAAGTGTAGTGGAGGTAACCAAGCCTCGGAAACAAAGAAAAATTAAAAGATTAAGCCCACCAAGGTTGTAGTCTGGAAAGGTTCCCCAAAAGAAATGACTTTTTATTCTCTCCAAAAATTAATATTGTCTTACTACTGAAGATACACATGCTTATCTCAGAAAAATGAGAAAAAATTAGGGGACAAGTATATTAAAAGCACTCTTTTCTTACCACCAAGACAATTATAATTCATGTTTTTCAGAAGATACCAGTTGAACTGAATCATTAGAAATGAACAGGAGAGGTATTGGTAAATTTCTATTCCTTAAACTGTGGGGTAGGAACCTTGTTGCCTTTAAATTATTCCTTACAATGCATAATACGTTAAATGTACTCTCTTATTTGTAAAATATCTCACAATGAAAAGGTAAATAGGGGCGCCTGGGTGGCTCAGTGGGTTAAGCCTCTGCCTTTGGCTCAGATCATGATCTCAGGATCCTGGGATCCAGCCCTGCATTGTGCTCTCTGCTCAGCAGGGAGCCTGAGCCTGCTTCTCTCTCTCTCTCTCTCTCTCTCTCCCTGCCTGCCTCTCTGCCTGCTTGTGATCTCTCTTTCTGTCAAATAAACAAATAAAATCTTTAAAAGGTAAATAAATATAATATATAGACAAGGATTTAAGGAGGACTCATTTAGATAATTCACCTGTCACTAAACGAAATTTTAACTTGCGAGAAATGTTGGTGGTAAAACTGGAATTGTAGTCCTGTATTTTCAGGTTTTAAAATTATAAGAAGTTGCATAAAATCTCAAAAGTTTAAAGTGGAATTATAAAAATCAATGGGCCATGGTGGTATTAACCTTAAAAAGAAAACTGCCAGGGGCGCCTGGGTGGCTCAATCATTAAGCATCTGCCTTGGGCTCAGGTCATGACCCCAGGATCCTGAGACCCATCCCTGCATCAGGCTTCCTGTTGCATGGGAAGCCTGCTTCTCCCTCTCCCACTCCCTCTGCTTGTGTTCCCTCTCTCACTTCGTCTCTCTCTGTCAAATAAATAAATAAAATCTTTATTTTTTAAAAAGATTTTATGGGGCGCCTGGGTGGCTCAGTGGATTAAAGCCTCTGCCTTCGGCTCAGGTCATGATCTCGGGGTCCTGGGATCGAGACCCGCGTCGGGCTCTCTCTTGGTGGGGAGCCTGCTTCCCCCTACCCCCACCTTGCCGCCTCTCTGCCTACTTGTGATCTGTCTCTGTGAAAGAAATAAAGAAAATCTTAGAAAAAGAAAAAAAAAAGAATTTATTTATTTATTTGACAGACAGAGATCACATGTAAGCAGAGGCAGGAAGAAAGGGGGCGGGGGAAGCAGGGCTCGCAGGACCCTGGGATCATGACCTGAGCCCAAGCAGAAGGTTTAACCCACTGAGCCCCCCAGGCGCCCCATAAATAAAATCTTAAAAAAACAAAAAAACAAAAAAACAACTGCCAATTGTTTTACCAACAAAAAACATAGGTTTATTTAGGGATAGCAGAGGTTTGTAATCCAGGACAAGAAAGCTACAGCAAAACCAGAGGCAAGTTCAACAAACAAAGAAGAGAAGTGTTATTTTACGGAAAAGAAGGAGGAAGTTGGGAGGAGTTGTTTTGAAGATCAATCCACTGGAGAGTAGCAAGAGTTAAAGGTGACGATGGTTTTTCATAGGCTGAGTTGCAGGGGGCCGATTTATTTCAGGGGATGCAATGTACATCTTTTTCTGTGGGAGCCTGTAATTTATGATTCTCTTCAGTTGAGATTCTTCTGTTAGGGGTCTGTAATTGATAATTCTTCTGTAACTGACATTGAGTAGTATGGTTGTCCCTTGGTTTCCCTTTATTAATTTTCACAACGGGCACAGAAATCCTGAAGAATATTGATTTTTTAAAGAACGAAATGGTATCTAAACCAATTTAAGCCATTAGAGACGAACTCAAGTTTTAGCCTCACCCAAGTGCTTAAAAAATATTATTGGAGGAATGAATTTCATTTACATTCTGGAAATGAAAAAGCAGTTTATAATTCTGTTCTTGATCGAGGTATTGCAGATCATATAAGGTTTAAGATTTTTTTTAGTGCTGGGATTTGTCTATGTTAGGTGAAAACTGGCCCTGGTGACCCTGGGACCTCTTGAAGGTAACCAGCCATTTATCTGGTCTAATTTGAACTGCTAAGGGTGCTACTGTCTTGTGCTCAGTAAATGGTTCTAGTAAAACTGAAGCAAATCAAGTCGAAATCAAATAGTGTCAAGGAAAGATGGGGAGGGGGTGATGTTGTCCAGAAGGACAACGGGTTATTATTCTAGGCAGAAGCGACAGCAGACGCAAAGGGAGAAAAGACGTTCGGGAACAGCAGGAAACCTGGTGGGACTGAAGGGAAATGGAACCTCATCTGGCCAGCAGAGGTACTACTGAAGCATCAGACCCAGAAGTCTCCCAGCGCTCCTCCTCCCTCCCTCCCTTCTCGCTCCCGGTTCCCCTCTCCCGCTCCCTGCTGGCGCCGCCCCCTGGGCAAAGCGTGGGCGGACACCGAGCCTCGAGCGCCTTCCCAACAGCGCGCGGGTCTGCTGGCGCGGCTTGATGATGTCACGCTCATTGACAGCGTGAGCAGCGGCCGTGAAGGCTGCTAGCTTGGTTGTGAGCGGTCGGTAAGGCTCTGAGCTGGTCTGCTGCCGGGCCAGGTCGCCTTCCGAGGGCGCTGGCGGGGGGGGGGGGGGGTGGCCTGGAGTTTGCAGCCGGGGCGGGGGGTTCGTTGTCTGCAGTGTCGTGGGGTTGGGGGCGGGGGTCGGAGGCCAAGAAACCTCTGACTCTGAGATCAGGGCTGCGGGTGTGCTGGAGGGGCGCCTGCGCCCAGGCTGGATGAGAGGCACGTAGTCGGGCACAGGGGTCTGGCGGAAACCTTAGGATCCGGATTGGGGTGAGGATAGTCTGGGAGGACCACGCTCACGAGTTTCTCTCCCCTTGTCCCCGCCCGCCCGCTCCGGTGGTTCACGTGGGCTGCAGGTGCAGCATGTCTAGGCTGGGGGTCTTGGGCGGCGCCCAAGCCGGGTTGGGACTGTTGCTGGGCACCGCCGCGGGCCTTGGATTCCTGTGTGCGCTTTACAGCCAGCGGTGGAAGCGGACCCGGCGCCATGGCCACAGTCAAAGCCTACCTAACTCCCTGGGCTACACGCAGACCTCAGAGCCAGGACGCCAGGGTACGTCCTAGCCGGTCCCCTGAGGCCACAGTCGTGGCTGATGGATGGGCCTAGGGTCCGGGCTGCCTTTAGTAGAGCCGGTGGGACGGGACAACGGAGGGGGTGCCTGAGAGTTTCACTTTTCTGTAAAGTTAACTGAAAAGGAAAGCAGTCTTCTTTTTCTGTACATTTTCTTGTAATCCCGGAAAAGTCTATTGTGAAAAGGCTGTTTAGCCTTTACTCTTAGTTCAGGCCGCAATAGTGCTACATATGTTGTAAAGGCACTTGCTTAGTGTTGGGTAAAAGATTTAGTTAGTAGAGAAAAAAGAGTCCAAAATAAGGCAAAAGGGAAAACTAATCTTAGGGGAATTAAGTCTTGAGGCTTATGTATTAAATTATGTATTAGACTTTGAAGGGAATGTGGAGACTATCCAAGTTTGTTTCTTGTTTGTTTTTTAATCCTTAGTTGAAAATTGAGATTCAAAAAGATTATGTAACTTCACTCAGGGTGTCCTAGAGCAGTTAAGTGGTAGGATTGAGCCTAGTCACCTGGTCCAGAACTTGCACAGCTTAGACGTGGGAGTGCATGTTCTGCAATTGAGGCTGAATGTTGCTGGAAGCCAGCCACAGCTGAAATGGGTAATACTTTTGTTTTGAAAACTTTGACCTTAAGTTGTTTGAGCAAAGCATCTAAGGCTGGTTCAAACCGCTCTCCTCAGGTGTGTGTAATGGAGAGGCGTGGAGATCATGTCACCCTATGTTAATTGGGAATGAGTGTTCTCTGATTACCAAACGCCAGATGGATTGGAAAAGTTAGTTTTAGAAGAATCTTCAAAGAGTTATCCGTGCTGGTTGCAGCTGTTTGTCAGCATTTTATAACATGTTGGTAACCTAGTATTAAAAGAGTGCTTGTCTGTCTTTTCCTTGTGGCTTATTTGTAATTTCTTAGCAGTAGGTGTTTGGAGAAAGGGGCGATGTTCCCAGAGATCTTTCTTTCTTCTTAAAAGGTTTTTTTTTTTTTTTTTTTAAAGTTTTATTTAAGTAATTTCTTCACCCAACATGGGGCTCGAACTTAATGCTCCCAAGATCAGGAATCTCATTCTCTACCAGCTGATTCAGCCGGGTGCCCCCCAGAGCTCGCTCTTGCTGTACATTCCTGAATAATATCGGGTGTGTGCTGTAATCCAGCCTAGACTCTCACTAGACGTCCTTGAACACATTGATGTTTGCCTGCACTGTGGGTCCTGCCTTCCTGGTTTCTTTACTATTTTTACATTTTCCAGTCCAATGGCCTTGGGGAGCTGCTCTTTTATTAGCATTTATTGTTGGAATTTACCCAGAGCTCCAATGAGGGCTCAGGAATGGTGTTTTTCCCATGGGGTGTGGGTGGGCTTTTCTCTTAGTAACTGTCCCTTTCTCTTTGCTCCTCTCTGATGATACTACATGAAGTCCTTGAGAGGATCAGAGTTTCTTTTGCTCTTCTCTGTGGAGTGAAAGCCCAGAATTTGAGTTCCATTTTAGTTCTGCAGTGTGGCTGGTATTGGCTGCCTTGTATTTGGGAACTAGCTAGACAGGTAAAGGATTTTGTTTTCCTTTTGCAGCGCAGGTGTCCTGCCTTCTAGGTACTGTGGTTTTTTTTGTTTTTTTTTTTTGTTTTTTTTAAGATTTTATTTGACAGAGATCACAAGTGGGCGGAGAGGCAGGCAGAGACAGAGGGGGAAGCAGGCTCCCTGCTAAGCAGAAAGCCTGATGTGGGGCTCGATCCCAGGACCCGGAGATCATGGCCTGAACTGAAGACAGAGGCTTAACCCACTGAGCCACCCAGGCGACCAGTACTGTGTTCTTGCCAGCATTTTACATTAGGGTGCGGTACTGCTAAAGACTGCGGCGTGAAAGCTTCTGCGGACAGAGGGGGCTCTTATGTAGAGACTGGGATCTTGATTTTTTTTTTCTTTGAATAATTACTTGAAGACTTGTTAACAAGACTTAGCTGTGAACATTTACTGTCTGAGTCACAAGGGTTTTGGTAAACTGAGCTCCAGTGAGAAGCAGGTGTTCTTAAATTCCAGGTCAAAGATCTCTTCCTCACCCTGTCCCCTGAGCGTCACTGTGTGCTGTCCTTCCTTCAGTGAGGCCTTTGCGGGCAGGCCCCAGGGAGGCTGGAGATGCTGCGGAGCTGGTCAGCCTTCCGCGGGAAGGGCAGGAGGAGGTGCTGGAGCGCCTGGACTTCGTGCTGACGGGGCTGGCGGCCCTGCGGCGTGAGGTAGAGGAGCTGCGGAGCAGCCTGCAGGGCCTGGCCGGCCAGATCGTTGGGGAGGTCCGGTGAGTGATGCAGCCTTCCATCCCACTGCCCTCGGACCCTCAGCTGCTCTCAGCCCCTGCAGCTTGCTCAGCTGAGCTGTGTCCTGGCCTTTGCTGCCGTCTCAGAAGCAGAGACAGTTGTGTAGCTCCTTACATAACTAGCAGGGAAGCTGTATGCTTCGTACTTTGCCTTCTTCTGTAAGTTCCATGGTGCTTTGGGGCTCCCCTCCTTTTGGTCTGTTGTAGCCGCTGACATCCTTTATGCTGACTTAGCTGGGCTGCCCGTGCAGGCTGGGCCCGGGGAGCTGTCCTTGTTCTTCTGAGGGTAGAAACCCAGGATTTTCTCTGTGTTTGGCTCTTTACTGAGCAGCATTAGTGAGAGGTTCCTTCGTGGAGGGAAGCGACGGGCTGGCTGGGACCTAATGGCACCCTCTCTAAAGGGACCCGCCTTTCAGATCCCACATGGAAGAGAGCCAGAGAGTGGCTCGGCGGCGAAGGTTCCCGTTTGCCCGGGAGAGGAGTGACTCTACTGGGTCCAGCTCTGTCTACTTCACAGCCACCTCGGGAGCCACATTCACAGATGCTGAGAGTGAAGGCGGGTGAGTCCTTTCTCCTGGAGGCAGTTATGACTTCGGCCAGGGGACCTTTTGTAAAAGTGCTTTTTATCTCTGGAAAATTCACACTGAGCTGCTGTCAGTAATCTTGGGCACAAGGTAAGGATATAAATGAATAAAATAAGGAATAGGTAAAACAAGAAAAACCATCCGCCTTATGTCACTTAGGCAAATGAGATATTAACAGTGCTTTTTGCTTACATCTGTCATTTTCCTTGGAATTGGTTTTTTTTTTTTTTTTAAAGATTTTTTATTTATTTATTTGACAGAAATCACAAGTAGATGGAGAGGCAGGAAAAGAGAGAGAGAGAGAGAGGGAAGCAGGCTCCCTGCTGAGCAGAGAGCCCGATGCGGGACTCGATCCCAGGACCCCGAGATCATGACCTGAGCCGAAGGCAGCGGCTCAACCCACTGAGCCACCCAGGTGCCCCTTTGGAATTGGTTTTTTACGTAGCCATAATTTTTATTTTCATGTTTCCTGTAATATTAGTTGAGCATTTGGCTGTGTTATCACAAGAACTTTATAACTGTTTTTTCATGACTTTATTTCCTTCACTCAGTGGCTGAGCCAGGTTTCCAGAGCCCTCTAACCTCTAACTGTGCTCCCCTCTCCTGGAAGCTCCTCTCTTCCCACATGGGAGGCTTGCTCGTGCTTGCTTGCCATCCTCACAGGTGGGAGCTGACTGTCTTGAATATGTAGTAGCCCAGCAGCTCTGCTTGTAGGGCTTACTGTGCGCCAGGACATCAGGCAGGAGTCTGGTAGACAGCCTCTAAACATGCTCAGGCCAAGGGCTTTTTGATTTTAAGTCACTAGTGCCATTTTGAAACTTTGGTCTCAAGGATGGAGTCTGAATGAATTATCTTTGTTGTGGAGCTGGACACTGTCATTGGCAGCTTCTGCCCTTGTCTGCTGCTAGCTCCTCTGTGAGGTCTGGAGGCTGACCTTTTCCTCCCCAAGGAAAAGATTGGGACAGAAGCACTGGTTCAGCTGTAAACATGCATACAGCCATTCAGGGTGATCTTTGCAGCAATGTCCTTCTTTTTTTTTTTTTTTTTTTAAGATTTTATTTATTTATTTGACACAGAGAGAGAAAGCAAGAGAAGGAACACAAGCAGGGGGAGTGGAGAGGGAGAAGCAGGCCTTCTGCTGAGCAGGGAGCCTGATGTGGGGCTTGATCCCAGGAACCTGGGATTATGACCTGAGCTGAAGGCAGACGCTTTTTTTTTTTTTTTTTTTTAAAGATTTTATTTATTTATTTGGCAGAGGGAGCACAAGTAGGCAGAGAGGCAGCCGGGGCGCGGGGGAGGGGGGTATGGTGGCGGAAAGCAGACTTCCTGCTGAGCAGAGAGCCCAGTGTGGGGCTCAATCCCAGGACTCTGAAACCATGCCTGATCCGAAGGCAGAAGCTTAACCCACTGAGCCACCCTGGCGCCACTCCACTCCCCCCAAGGCAGATGCTTAATGATTGAGTCACCCAGGTATCCTAGCAATGTTCTTTAGCTGAAACACTTTATGATGGTAACTACTGTTTATTTTTCCTCTGGCAGACACCATGCCAAGCACTTTAGAGCCATTTCCTCACCTAATCCTTCCAGGGATCCTAGGAAGTTGGTGCTGCTCTTCTTCCTTTTCTGACAGAGACTTGAGGCTCAGCGAGGCTCAATGCCTTGCCCAGAGTTACACAGCTATTAAGTGCAGGCTCAGCGGCGCTCATCCGCAGAGGTTGGGGGGGTCTGTGATCTATGGCATGGCTTGGTTGTGGGGGCACGGAAAGGCCTTTACGGGAAGAACTAGCCCATGGAGCCCATGGAGCCCTTGGGAGTTCTTCCCATGGACTGAGGGCTGCCACAGCTCATGGCCCAGGGAAGACCTACCCATGGCAGTATGATCTGTACATCTTAAGAAATTTCAGCCTCATTCTGTTTGGGACAATATACTGTCCTGCCTCTCTCTCCTTATTTGGTTTCCTAGGAAAATGGAGAATAACAGTTCACTCTTTTTCCATATTCCTGCTATTGGGCATCTGTCCTGGGTTTGATTATTGGTTGCCCAGGCACCTCTTGCAACAAGCCGTCTCCGTAAGAGCTCTAGTCCTTCCTTTGTGACTACTGTTGTCAGAGTTCTCTGATCCCTGTTACCTACATTGTCAAGGGCAAAATGGATTTGTATTTGGCATATCTGGAATATCTGGACTGAAAAGAAGGACAAAGTAATTGGTAGTGGACCCTGAGACTTAAGGAGCATTTGTATGCAACCCATTCAAGCAGGTCACTTGGGTGGGAAACTTAGCATTTGTAAGAGGGTAGAACAGGAGAGGTCACAGCTCTGCCCAAAGTGATACAGAACTCAGGGCCTTCAGTGATGATTTCAAGAAGTGGCACAAGGGGCACCTGGGTGGCTCAGTTGTTTGAGCGACTGAGTCTTGATTTTGGCTCAGGTCATGATCTCAGAGCAGTGGGATTGAGTCTGGGGTAGGGCTCCGTGCTCAGCGGGGAGTCTGCTCAGATTGTCTTCCTCTCCCTTTGCTTGCCTGTGCACATGTGCTCACTTGCTCTTTCTCCCTCTCCAGTAAATAAATCTTAAGAAAGAAAGTTGTGCAAAGTTTGGGCAACAGTGAGAGCCAGAGGATTTAACCCGGGAAGCTTATGGGAGCTTCACTGCTTGAGGTGCTCACTGGGGCTGTGAAGGCCCTAAGGGGAAGGACTGGCTTATCAGCCACCTGATGGGATGAGAGGAAAGGTGGCTTTCTTAATTACTAGCAGACTTAGCCCATGACCGATCTGGAGGCATGTAGTAGCTGCTGGTGTGGTATGAAGTGCAAGACTCCGGTTTAGCTGGTGCTCTCTGGGGCAGTGCCCATGGTGGATAATTCTTTTTGTCATGGTCACTGCCATATAGGTCAAGGGGGAATTTGGGGAGGAGATGAAACTGGAATGGCTTTGAACTTGTGGGAGCGCTTCTTTGAGGGATGAAAAGCTAAGAACATTGAATAGCCTACTCCACCGAAAGCTGTATTCCCTTTTCTTCTGCATAAAATAGCAACTTTGAGCTCCTAGGGGACTGACTGAATATGGCAGAGGCAGAGTCACTGTGTGGGTCCACAGGCTTGTTCCCTGAATATTGTACCAAACGTAACGTAACTTCTCTCCTGGTCAAAACCCAGCTTGCCCTCAAACACCAGCTCCTCCAGCAAGCCTTCCCAGGCATCCCAGCCAGAAAGATTGCCTGCAACCTCACTGCCACTCCTTCTTGGGCATTTATTACCTCGTTTAGGTTGGTCTTATCTTCCCTACCACTGAGGGTCTCCCATGCCTGGTTGTCTTTGAATGCTTTAGATCAGCCCCTCTAATGGGGCTTAGGAGGAGTCAAAAGAAGGAAACTTAATTATCGGAAGGGGATATGTGAGTAACTGAGTCCTTGATCACTGACTCGTGGGCTCTCCTCAAGGGGTAGAGTTGGGCGTCTCTGGCCTCCTTGCTCCGAAGGAGCCATGGGTTCTCTACCATATGTGGGAACAATGTGTCCCACCCAAGGATACAGCTCCGAAGAGCCTTTTTAAGGGACCATCCTTGCTCTGGTGTGTTTCTCCATGGGCTGGATTGGTGGTCTGACATGTGGAAGAGCATGATGTGAACATAGGGTCGCAGCCCATGTTGCTGTGGAAGGCCTGGAAGCTCACGGGACTGATGTCTGTGCTGAGGCACCAGGTGTCTGGCCGCCCACTGCATGGCAGCCAGCGGGGTGCAGGTTAGCAAGGCAGAGCTCCCTGAAGTGGGGCTGAGGTGCCAAAAAGGCCTCCTCACTGTTCAGCCTCACTGGGGCTTCCCTGCCTCACTGGCTCCACCAGCTCTTACTCTGTGGGCAGTGGGGTCTTCCTGATCACTCCCATTCCTCAGCCACATGAGCTCCCTGGAGAGAGACTGCTGATTGCTATGCACTAGAAGTGATCAGAGCAAGGGTCCCTCCCCAGGAGACTCCTGATTTGAACTCCTCATTGGAGGGAGTTCAGGCAATGGTGTCTCCCTTTCTTTCTAACAATACGGTACAAAACTCTGTCTCCTTACCCCATATTAACCCATTTATCCATCATGCCTTTGGCCTGGCTGGGCTGAGTAGAGGTGCTGGTAGACTCTGATTTGATTTTCTTATTTGGGCAGGTTATTGTTCCAGGCTTCAGAATTGGTTGGGAGTCTGTCTAGGCTGCTTCTGTGTGGTCTTGTTCATCACTACTCAGGTTGGTTGTAAAACCTCTGCCACTTTTCCTGTGCCTCTAATTTCTAATGTTTCTAGTGCCCGTTGCTAGAGGGGAAGGAACTTGGGTAACATCTTAAAAAGTAAGGTGTAGCTAAGGTCAATACCCTACAGGTTTTTGGAGCCATTTTTTAGATGAGTCTGGAAGCTCCTCTGTGAAGCAGGGGCACAGACAGGGAACTTGGTCTGTTTGCTTACTTGGTACCTTCTGGGTGGAGCCCATCTCCTTGTGTGTGGCTTTCTGGCCTACCACTTGGACCTGCCTTGCCCTGTGTTTGTAGGTGCCTTTCTTATCTCTTCTTCAGGTCTGTTTTGTGCCAGCTCAGTATCCTGTCCCTGTCATCATTCTAGGATGGAGGAAGGCATATCCCTAAGGGACCCTAAGATCTTCCCTGTGCTTCAGAACCTTCTGGCTCTAAAAGAAGCTGCTTTTCCTTCACTCAAGTCTGGAGGCTTCTCTGGTGTCTGCTTCTGGACCCTGGAAGTCTGACATTGTCCTTTGCTCAGTTTTTGTCTGATTCAGTTGGCAGTTAGGGAGAACACCCGGATGAGCCGCCAGTGAAGGCTACGATCCAACAGAAACGCGGCCTCCCCTTCAGTGAGTGCATCAAGGTAGGGGGTTCCAGGGACGCGCCTGCCTGGCTTGTGGCGGCCCCAGAGAAATCTTTGCAGGCACTTCTGTTTCCATCTTCCTCCTCTCCTGATTCCAGCTGCAACGTGGCCTTTCCCCACCGCAGCAGGTTCCTAAGGTTTCCAGGGGCTACTCGTATTGTGGTTTAGGTTTGGTTGCTAACTTAGGACAGAGTTGTTCGGAGAATTGAGAAAGAAGATGTAGATATTTGGGCTGCCTGTGGCCTTGGAGGCTGGCACCCACCCATGTTGTTTCTGGCGGTGCTTTTGGCTGATAAGGCAAAAATGACCGACACACACTTAGCCTGGTGAGCCGCCCGGCTCAGGATATCAGCTCCACTTACATAATGGTTTTTATCTTAAAAACCGTTTCTTTCTTTTTTACTTAAAAGAATATATGCTCAGTAAAACAATTATATGTAATGTTAAAAAGTAGAAAAACTTCCTTTAATTCTTCTATCATGAGATCTATTAGCAACATTTTGGTAAATTCCTTTCTAGGCTTCTTTCTAGCCTTCTGTTTTTTCTGATTATCTGGCCAACTTGATAGCTTGCAGGGCGGGAGGGATCATCTTGTATTGACCCCTGACTGCCCCAGTGCCCCCAGCTGGTCACTTTCCCTCCGGGATCATTTTGCCAGTCTGTGGTTCCCATAGGAAGCTTTCTCTGCCCCTATGTGGTAGAAATGGTTTTTACTTGGTGCTCTGGACAGCAGGAGTCCCTTTGTGGGTGGGAGACAGCCCTAGAGCTCTGAGGCTAAATAACTCCGTTGGAGTTCCTGTGTGGCTCAGTGGGTTAAGCCTTTGCCTTCGGCTCAGGTCATGATCTCAGGGTCCTGGGATCAATCCCCGCATCAGGCTCTCTGCTCAGTGGGGAGCCCGCTCCCCCCCCCCACCCCGCCTGCCTGTCAAATAAATAAAATCTTTTTTTTTTTTTTTAAAGATTTTATTTATTTATTTGAAAGACGGAGATCACAAGTAGGCAGAGAGGCAGGCAGAGAGAGAGAGAGAGGGAAGCAGGCTTCCTGCGGAGCAGGGAGCCCGATGCGGGGCTCGATCCCAGGACCCTGAGATCATGACCCGAGCCAAAGGCAGCAGCCCAAACCACTGAGCCACCCAGGCGCCCCAAATAAATAAAATCTTAAAAAAAAATATCTCCCTTGACCTTGTCACTTCTGTTTCTCTGCCCCAGTTATACCACAGCCAATGCTGAGTCTGACTATGAGCGGGACTCTGACAGAGAAAGTGATGATGGGGAAGATGAAGTGAGCTGTGAGACTGTGAAGATCGGGAGAAGGGACTCTCTGGACCTGGAGCTGGAGGTGGCGTCAGGCCCGGTGGCTGGAGCCCTGGATGCTGCAGGCTCCCCGGGCCTGGAGGATGTGCTGCCCCTCCTGCAGCAGGCGGATGAGCTGCACCAGGGCAGCGAGCAGGACAGGCGGGAGGGCTTCCAGCTGCTGCTCAACAACAAGCTGGCGGTAAGGCTCTGATGTCCTGTCTGCCCCACTGGCCTCACAAGCCGTGGGAGGAGGGGAAGGCTGGTGTTGCTCACAAGCCTGCCAGAGGCCGTAGGAAGGGAAAAGAGGGGTGAGCTGGCTGCTTCTGCACGCACCCCCCAGGCTTGCATGTCCTGTGGGCCTGGTTGTACCGCCTGCCCCGAGCCACCTCCCCACAGCCCTCTGCCTCCTGGAGAGCTGTTGCAAAAGAGCTCTACCACTCACAGTGGAGAGAAGTGTGGAAAGAACTGGAATATTTTTTTCATCTTCTATTTCCCTTGTGGCAGAGCCTAAGCTGCTTGCCCTACTTGAAGTTTCCATCACGAGGGACAAGTGTGGAGGTCACTCAACCACAGTTCCCTTCTCTGGTTCACTGCCAAGATTTATGCTCACCCAGGTATAAATGTCCCAGAGTTAGAATGTTTCCTTTTCTTGGGAAATGTGAGAATTCACATTTTTCATTGTGTCAGCCAGACTTATTGTCGCATTTCGTGTTGGAGTTGAGCTTTGCTCCTCACAGTGGGCCCTTACTCGGAGGCTTCTGCAAGCTACTGGGCAGAGATGACGGATCACCGGTTAGCTAACTGCGGGTGGGGGCGTGTAGGGGCGGAGGGCTGTGCCTAAGGCTGGCCTGATGTCTGTGTATAACACACTAGCTTGGAAACTAAAACCTAGGGCTTGAGTAGAAGGCCAGAGGCCCAGTTATCTGCAGCTGAAGAAGAGGGGTCTCATCCCTCCCTCTCTGTTTGGTCTACAGTATGGAAGCCGGCAGGACTTTCTCTGGCGCCTGGCCCGGGCCTATAGTGACATGTGTGAGCTCACTGAAGAGGTGAGCGAGAAGAAGTCATATGCCCTAAATGGTAAGTACTGACAGATTCCTCATGGGAAGGTCACTGATTCTGGGGCTGAGCTGGTCCATCTGTTTGGGGCTCAGGGGAACCACCAAGATAATAGGCTGTCGGGGTAGTGGTGGTTCAGTTATTCACTGGGGACAAACTCGGGTTCCCAGGGACTTCTGCTTCCTTTTTTAGACAGTGGTCACTGCTTCCCTGCACATTATGATTAATACCGGTGCAAATGTTTTTAGGGGTAGCTGTAGCAGACTTGGATAATTGTTCTCACTCCCCACCTGCAGGAGAGGGCAAAGCCTGTTTTCTTAATCTGAAGGTTTTTTTTTTTTTTTTTTTTTGCTGCTGCTTAGGAATCTGGTTTGAGTTATGGAGCCTTTGAGGCAGGTGTTCTCTGAGAGTATCAGCAGACCATGTTTGGTGAGAGCCTATGAGCAGCAGTTTGGAAGAATTCTGCTAGCTTATGAGTCCTTGGGATCTACTTAAAAACTCTGTTGCCAAAGTCTGTGTCTGGGCGGATAGGGTGCATATGAATGATGCCAAGCTTAGGGCTTGTCCCTATCTGTCATGTCACTGAGAATTCTGGGACTTTGAAAAATGACTGGTTGTGTGGGGAAGATGGGTCCTGCCTACCCAAACACAAGTCGGATACTGTCAGTGGGCTTCTAGGTCTTGTGGTTCAGTTAGATACCTAAAGTTAACTTTCCAAAGTGGATATGTCTACCTCCTCACTTAGAAACATCGAATCTTTGCTAATGTAGAATCTGACAATACCTCAAGGTCATTGTTTCAAGCATTTGTAGAATTGTCAATATAGAAAGAACAGGTCAGTAGAGTTGAATGTTTATTGAGGCAGATCATCAGAAAAATCTCCAGGTTTTAACAGAGGTGCTTAATTACTTTTTGCTTCTTTCTTTTCAAAAGTTTCTGTGTTCCCTCCTAAATTTGAGGTAAGGATTCTCATGAGCTTTTGGGCTGGTATTTGGACTCCTTGGTACCAACAAGAATCTTTCCTTTCCTTTTGATTGTTATCTTTTTTTTCCCCCCCCTAAAGATTTTATTTATTTTAGAGAGCATGAGCAGGGTTGTGGGGGGATGGGGAGGAGAGAGAGAAATGTGGAGTCCAGCATGGGACTTGATCTCACCACCCTGAGATCATGAGCCAAAAACCAAGAGTTGGAGCTTAACCCCAGCACCCCCATTGAGCATCAGTTATTAGTACAGTGGCCAGCATGAAACCTAAAGGTGGGTGATGGTTAGAGCAGCCATTGTCAGTGCTCTGGTCTGATCTGCAGAGTTTGGACCCCCCTGTGCAAGTCTGCTCCTGCTGAACCACAGGTGGAGCAGCCTTGGAGGCCCCAGAATTTGGCTTTTTAGGACCATCCTTCATGGTCCTTTCCATTTTGTTCTATCTCTAAAAGTCGGAGCACCAAGAGGCAGCCATTCTGTGGGATATTATGTGGTATCTTCTTACTCCTTTGTCTAGCTTGGCAGGAAAGAATGCTGAGCTCTTACTTTCTAGTAAGATAGCGCTTTGAGGTGGGCAAAGAAAAAATCTGCTGAGAGACAATGTCCCTCACTGATGGGGCCATACACAGTCATTGTTTAAAAAGGGGAGATTAAGGTGCAGGGGGTGGAGAGGGGGTTGGCGGTAGCGTTTCTCATCAGCCAACTTAAAAATGTATTTGTTGGATATACAACATCTTACCATCATTACTATCATTTAAACATGAGGAAACCTTTCACATCAGCCAGCCTATCACCTCAACCCATTACTTTTGCCCCATCTTCTCCACATTCCCTTTGAAGTGCTCTCCATTTTAATCAAAGGAGAAGTCCCATTTGGCAGTATGCTCTTTTCTCCAGTATTGTAGGCATGATGTTCCTCAGCTAGAAGGCGCCAGACTACATGACCGCATAGCAGATCCTTGTCAAGAGCTTTCATGTGTTTAGGCCTTGATTTGTCAGTCTTGGTGCTTAGGAAACTAAATGAATGTCATTTCTGGTCAGACATTTGGCTCTGGTGAGGAGTTTTGGCATAGAGATGTGATTATTTTTAGATCACAGTCTTATGAGAATTTGATCAAAAGGAAAGGCAGACCCTCTCCTCAATAAAATACAGATGCACCTAAATTTTTATACAACTTCAGAGGGATTCATGGACACCCTAAAGCATGCCTATACGCCCCTAGGATAAGGTCTCTTTGGGACAATTTGATTGCCATTGGGTTCTTTCTTTCTTTTTTTTTTTTTTTTTCTTTTTAAAGATTTTGCTTATTTATTTGACAGAAATAACAAGTAGGCAGAGAGGCAGGCAGAGAGAGAGAGGAGGAAGCAGGCTCCCTGCTAAGCAGAGAGCCCAAGGCAGAGCTCAATCCCAGGACCCTGGGATCATGACCTGAGCTGAAGGCAGAGGCTTTAACCCACTGAGCCACCCAGGCGCCCCAACCATTGGGTTCTTTTATATTTAAAATACTTTGAGGGGCACCTGGGTGGCTGTTGTTAAGCATCTGCCTTAGGCTTAGGTCATGATCCCAGAGTCCTGGGTTTAAGCCCCACATCAGGCTCCCTGCTTGGTGGGAAGCCTGCTTCTCCCTCTCCCACTCCCTGGGCTCTGTTCCCTCTCTCACTGTGTCTCTGTCAAAAAAAATAAAATCTTGAGGTGCCTGGGTGGCTCTGTGGGTTGAGCCTCTGCCTTTGGCTTGGGTCATGATCTCAGGGTCCTAGGATTGAGCCCGGTATCAGGCTCTCTGCTCGGCGGGGAGCCTGCTTCCCCCTCTCTCTCTGCCTGCCCCTCTGCCTCCTTGTGATCTCTCTCTCTGTCAAATAAGTAAATAAAATCTTTAAAAAAAATAATATCTTAAAATAAAAAGCTTTGAGGGATGCCTGGGTAGCTCAGTCAGGTGACTGTTGGACTCTTGGTTTTGTCTTTTGTTTTTTTTTTTTAAGATGTCATTTATTTATTTGGCAGAGAGAGATCACAAATAGGCAGAGAGGCAGGCAAAGAGAGAGGAGGAAGCAGGCTCCCTGCTCCCTGCTGAGCAGAGAGCCTGATGTGGGGCTCGATCCCAGGACCCTGGGATCATGACCTGAGCTGAATGCAGAGGCTTTAACCCACTGAGCCACCCAGGCACCCCGGACTCTTGGTTTTGGCTCAAGTCATGACCTCAGGGTTGTAAGTTCGAGCTCCACATGGGGCTCTCTGCTCAGAACGTTGTCTGCTTGAGATTCTCTCTCCCAGCCCCCAATGCTTAAACAAACAACCCCCCCACCCAAACCCCAACAACTTTGAACACATCAGGTGGGTGTTATAAAAAGAAGGTAATTGGGCAGTGGATGACAGAGGTAGGGAAAAGAATGAGGTAAAGCAGAGGTTATCCCTGGGAAGCTATTTGTAGCTTTTCATTCTGCTCAAATTCAATATTCCAAACAAGTCCAGGTTGGGTAGGGATTGGTAAGGACTAGAGCAGTCATTCTTGCCACAGCTCCTCATGTCGAAGTCTGCATGGGAGCCCTTATGAACTCTGAATCACCTTTGTCCCTACAGGAAAAGAAGAAGCGGAGGCTGCCCTGGAGAAGGGGGATGAGAATGCTGAATGTCACCAGTGGTAAGTAACCCCTGCAGAGTCCTGTAACGAGCTAGCATGAGTTACAGTGGAAGAGAGCCATTTCTCTGCCTGAGGAAACAGGAGAGGGAGCTCTGGCCTTTTTTATTATCATACGGCTGGGCCTAATCCAAACCAGGGACCCAGGGGAGTTTTCATTGGAAAGTGCTCTGGGAGTGAGGCAAGGGGGAATTCAAAGATTTGTTGTTGTTGGGGCTTAGAGGGACTTAGAGAAATGCGTACCATTTTAAGAGTCATCCTTGCTACAGAATTTGAGGGTTCTTGGCTCTTCAGGGAGGGTGGCTCCCGTGTCCTGCACAAGCTTTTTCCCCCTGACTGCAGTCCCTGGCTGGTGGTAGACTTTGGCTTCTTTGCTTGGCTTGCATGAGTTAAAATGAATGTGAGCTCAACCCCAGGAAGTTTAGTTGATTACCTTACAAAAACATCAGCCTTGCTTTTGTTGTCTCATGAGAGGCAAAGTTCTGCCAACTTCCATGGGTTAAGGCCAACTCATTCCTGGGGCCTGGTTCCAGCACCTCAGTTTTATTGAAAATTCCCTTCTCACCTCTCCTTTGCTTTCCATATTTCTATCCTAAGATTGTCTCTGCAAGAGCTCTTCTCAGAGGCCAGGTCATTGCCACTTCTCTGGATTTCCTTGGGGCTCCTGGACACCCAAGGATGGAAACTGGCCTACACTTTATTCTTGAGGAGTGGCTTTTTGGAGGAAATCCGGAAACGAGCCTCTGCCGCCCTAGTATTTGTTGAATATATGAAAAAGCACCTTGGGTCTCTAGACATTCATTTAATGTCAGCTGTGCTTCTAGAAACAATGGTGGGGGGATAGAGTAGTGAGGCCTTTGTTTTTGAAGACAGAAGATGGGAAGCTGGGGGTTTTGTTCCCCATGGAAGGAAGGATGTGGACTTTCTTCCTCTGCTTCTCTTGGTTCCCAAATGAATATGAGAATTTCATAGAGTGTCCATCCCATCCCAGTTTGTCCTGGAGTACAGCTTCCCAAGGACATGCCTGTATGCTTTTAAAGCCAATGAGACCTTTTTAGTGTCTGCTCCGGAGATAAGAACCCATGTACTTAGGTCCCTTATATTTTGATGCTGATTATTAGAGATCTGCTTTTTAAGTTTTTATGACCCCTAATGGTTATACTCATTATAGGGGGAAACTTGTGGAGGCTTGGACAGAGACACTGCCTAAATGTTAAGTATGAGAAGTTGACTGGTGGACCCCACTTTTTTGTACCTAGCATACTTTGGAGAATTGTGAGCCTACCACTGTTTGCTAAAGAATGTGAAGTAGGACGGACCACAGATCTGTGAAAAGAGGAATTTTGTACATACAGAGATGCTGTTTTCAGCTTTACTTGAGGGGTTGGGGGCAGTGGATGGGAAGCCCATTCCTTGTCCCCGAGCTTCCTGCGGCTTTTCCCCTTAGGTACGCGGTGCTCTGTGGTCAGCTGGCTGAGCATGAGAGCATCCAGAGGCGCATCCAGAGTGGCTTTAGCTTCAAGGTGAGGAAAGGCTTTTCTTCCTTCCCTGGTGCTGCTCTAGTCCAGATTCCCTGCTCTTCCCTTGCTCCTTGCAAAGCATGTTCCTATAGTCTCTACGACTTGTCTTCCTTTAGCAACTCTGATGTCAATTTATATTTACATTTTTCCCCTCAGGAGCATGTGGACAAAGCCATCGCTCTCCAGCCAGAAAACCCTATGGCTCACTTTCTCCTCGGCAGGTGGTGCTACCAGGTAAGCTGCCTTCTGGGGCACTTGGGTGGCTCAGGTGGTTGAACTCCCTACTCTCGGTTTTGGCTTAGGTTGTGATCTTAGGGTCGTGAGACTGAGCCTCTGTCAGGCTCCAAGCTCAGCAGGGAATCTGCTTGAGAGTCTCTTTCCCTCTGCTGCCTGCCCTCCTCAGTTTTCTCTCTCTCAAAAACAAAACAAACCACGTTTTTTTTTTATTCACACTTGGATCTTTTGGTGGCAGGTCTCTCACCTGAGCTGGCTAGAAAAAAAAACTGCTGCAGCTTTGTTTGAAAGCCCTCTCAGCGCCACTGTGCAGGATGCCCTCCAAAGCTTCCTGAAGGTATTGGGAAAGAAGGGAGGGATTTTTGGTAAATTGTAATTTTAGGCTTGCCTGTTAAAGGAGAAAGTCAGAACCACCTGGACAGCTTATAAAAATAGAGTTCCCCAGGCCAGGACTGGAAAGCTCTATTTAATAAACTTCAGCCTGACTTGAATTTGGAAATTCCCTGAAATGCCTTGTTTCCTTTTCTAGGCTGAAGAACTACAGCCAGGATTTTCTAAAGCAGGGAGGGTATATATTTCCAAGGTAAACTCACCTGCTTTTTTCAACATAGATGAAATCACATGTTGATATATAATGGGAAGTCCTGAAAGTTCAGTCTCCTGGTGGCGTTTCTCCCAGGTTTTCACTGTTGTCTCTTCTCAGTGCTACAGAGAACTAGGAAAAAACTCTGAAGCTAGACAATGGATGAAGTTAGCCCTGGAGCTGCCAGATGTCACCAATGAGGTAATACTTTGAAGAGCTTCCTAATACTGGGTTCCATTATTGAATCATTTGAACTTTTCCAGGGAAGAAAATCTTCCCTTGAGGTTTTATTTTCCCTATAAAAGATAGTTTACACTTTTGCATGTAGTCATCTTTGTATATATCTCACCTTGGGGAGGGGGCAGATTTCATAGGCTGCAGGCTATCCTGGGAAGGTAAAGACTGATAACAGAGCTCAGAAGGGAAGTTATCAGTGGTTTGGGAGTTGGCTTAGATTTTTGAGGCCTAGTCTTTCTTGTCTCCCTAGGATTCGGCTTTCCAGAAGGACTTGGAAGAATTGGAAATAATTTTAAGAGAATAATTGCATTTCAGTGGCCTTCATGACTTGAGGGAGAATGCCCTGCTTAGATCATCAGGAATCTAAGACTGCTTAAGTGATGGTCCTGACTCCTGGGTCTGACTGGTATCCATAACCATTCCCCAGTTTCTTTCCCACTGCCCACTGGTTAATTTATTCTAATCCCTTATTTTATCTGAAATTGGGGAAGTACTTAAGGCCTGGATTTCTATAGTTGTCTTAAGTGAATTCTTGAAAAATCAAGATATATATAGCACTGACGGCTGCCTTCAGCCTACTGCTGAGGTCGGTGAACTTCAAAAAGCTCTAAGAACAAAACACAGAACTTGTACTCACTAATCTTTTCTATTAATATTTAAAACCAAATTATATCGTTCTTATACCCTATCAGGGTAAAAGGAAAGGTCAGGGCAGCCCATGGATATTGCCCTCTTCTTATCTATCATGTGGATTCTAACTGTATTCCTGGGCTGAGGAGCTAGACCACTTCACTTACAGAGTCCTGGCGGCTTTTGGAAGGACACCAGTGCATAAGGCTTATGAAACTGTGAAACAATGATCTTAAAGAGTTGCCTGGAATATATTTTGGTATAAACCTGAAATAAACCAAATTTGACTATATTCTCTTATGTTTGCCATCCGCTCCTTTCTTGCTTGACATTTCCCTGTTTTCTACTACCGAAACTACTGCAGACAAACAGAAAAATAGCACCAAAAAGTTTAAGCTCTTGGGTTAAAGCTATTTTCAATGGAAATTTTAGTTATGTACAACACAGAGAGCTGCTTTTAGCCTAACAAGGCCTATTCCAACTATTTTACTCTTAGGGCCAACAGCACAAAGCGTAATCTCACCTGATAAACTAACTCACCTACAAGAATAATTGAGGTAAGTTTATAGGACTGACATGCTTTTATATAAGAACCAAGCTTCCATTCCAGATTCTGTCACCCTGGCTTACTCTACCATCCCAGGTTTGTTATGTGGTATAGAAATGAAAGAAAAGACTGGAGAGGTACTCCATTCTTTAAACAAAGCTGCATTAACTTGACTGTCTTCCTATCTCCCTAAATACAGTAGGATCAACACAGCAACAGCAGAAATTTTCTGTGCCTTTCCTCCCAGTACTAGCTGCCAGGCCCTCTGAAATTCAAAGAGCTGGTTAAAAGCCATCCTGAGTATAAGTCTGAAAGAGAAGAGAAGGACGATCTCAAATCCCTAAAGTAGAATAATCCGGACAAATATCAGGGCTCTACAACATAAGACTCATAAAGGCCACTGGAAAGTCATGGGATATTCATCTTATAGTAATCTCTATTAGCCTGAAGGATAATTATCAACTGAATATAGGACTTCCCTTTAAAATTTTCAATTTTAAAGCAATAGAAACTGATCACTCAGTGCCCAAAGTTATTTTGAAGGTTCTATCTTGAAATATTCAGCTTATACAAGAACAACTCCTGTAAACAGCACAGATAACTACTTTATTAGAAGCTCCACACTAAATCTACTTAAAGAGCCCCTAAATGCTTAAGATTCCAAAATTATCTTGAGTTACTCTTGGCAATTAAAAACCCAAGCAAGTAGATAGTTGGATGGCTGGTGTTCCGGTAGGCCTGCCCCGTAGCCCTTAACTAAAAAATTCTTACATAAGATAATTCAGGCAAACTAACTTAACAACCTGTTTCTGACTGACAAGAGTTTTATCGGCAGAAAAGAACCACTTTCTTTGCCACACAGGCATTTCAACATTATTCGAACAGTGAGAGAAGAATCCAGTCTTCCCAGCTTATGTCTGCAAGAAAACTAACGATTGTCCAATAGACAACCATTACTCCCAAGTCAACCCCAAGGCACTATGTCAAAAGTATTCCTTTACTGTCCTTGAAATAATTCACAAAGAAATTAATACACTCCAGACGGAATAAACATTTCAGATCAGTTTGTGACTACTGACCTTGTCTCCTGTTTACACCATCAGAAAAGCTGATACAATAGCTGTTTTTCCAGAAGCCCTTTTCTGGCAGTCACAACAGGAAGAGGCCTATGAAGAACCCCAGGGAGCAGTCCTCTCCTTTAGGCTATAGCACTTAAGGTTTGTCACAGGAAAAACCTCAATGTTTCAGTCTTTGGCATCTCCCACTCCATCTGCATTGATGGCAAACATAGCTTCAGCTTCAGGAAGACAGGGAGAGTCGTAGATTTTGCAGATTCTGGTTTCCCCTCTTCCTTTCCTCAGATACAGTCTGATCAAAAAAACCAACCAAGTTACAGTTTAAAAATCTTTGCTCTAAATTTTTTTCAGACCTATATACTTTCCAGGACTTTGGGGAATCTTTCTGTATTCCTTAGGGGCATTTCCAACTTGGAGGAATCCACTCCTACCCTGCTTCCAACTTTAGTGGATTTTTCATAGTGAAACAATTACTTTCTTAATAATGAGGGAGAGGCATATCGTTCATATTCAGTCTTGCGTATTTGTGGGCTTTTAATTCCTTTATAAACTGAAAGCAAACATACGCACTAATTAGAGCAAGACAACGTTTAACAATGACTCCTGTGGTAGCATTGACTGGATTTAAATGGAAATTCAGATCTTCATGTCTACCTCAGTTAATATGACATTCTAAGACAAAGTCACCTATCTGTTCACTTTACCTGGTTGTTGAAGCATGAGCAATGATATTTCCTCCAATAGGTTTTTTAGGATCTGCAGCAAACATGGCTGCTCCATCCACTTGGGCTACCACCTGGTTGGTGATTACCACTGCCACACCAAACTGATGGAGAAAGGATAAATGTCATTTTTTGTGGTCATTCAAAGGACTTTACTGCTGCCACCCCTTCCCCCACAAAGTAATGAATGATTAATACACCTCTTCCTATCTGTGAAACCAGGCCCTGATGTTCTGGCCTCCCAGTGAGGCCCCTGAAAATTAGACATTCTCTGTCCCGATACACCTTACCTCATCAGCAAGTCGCAGAAGCATTCGCAGAAACCTGGCCAAGTGCATCTGCCTGGCTGAAAGCTCCCCTCGACCTGAATAGTCCGTTCTGTACAGGGCAGTGGCACTGTCTACAATGAGCAGCGCATACCTACAGGGAATAAGGACTCTATGAAGCTTATTTCGAGTCTGTGTCAGATTATGCTTCCTTCCTCACTACTTTAAACTTTCATATTCAGTTATACTCGTATATAAATGTTTTATTATTTATTTAAAAAAGATTTTTATTTATGTGACAGATCACAAGTAGGCAGAGAGGCAGGCAGAGAGAGGGGGGAAGCAGGCTCCCTGCTGAGCAGAGAACCCAATTTGGGGCTTGACCCCAAGAAACTGGCAGAGGCTTTAACCCCCTGAGCCACCCAGGCACCCCTATAAATGTTTTATTAAAACAATTTTTACAGGGATGCCTGGGTGGCTCAGTTGGTTAAGTGACTGCCTTCGGCTCAGGTCATGATCCTGGAGTCTTGGGATCGAGTCCCGCATCGGGCTCCCTGCTCAGCAGGGAGTCTTTTTCTCCCTCTGACCCTCCCACTTCTCATGCTGTCTCTCTCAAATAAATAAATCTTTAAAAAATATATCTATTTAAAAAAAAAAAAAAGAAACGATTTTTACAACATTCTTGTCTGAGGCACTACATGACAAGTTCCCAATAAGTTCAAATGAATTATGGCTTCACTTCTTAACAGTGATTTGACCTGAACCACAATGCAACAGTGTCAAACTAGAACTAAAACTTAAATCTCCCCATTTCTAATTCAAGTTACTATCAATTTGGCCAAAAAGCCTATATAAGATTCAAGGTAATGGGTCTGGGCCATACTCTGTGTCTTCTACTGAGCACATACCTAGATTCTACCATCATGGCCGATGCTTGATAAAGGAGCTGGGTCTGGTGGTCTGTGTTGAACCCTCGAGCATATGCTACATTATCCAGGACATCACTGCCAGAGAGGCCATATCTAGAAGAAAACAGAGAACGGTTTTAGACTGCAAAGAAAACTTAGATTGGAAATTAATAGTAAAGAGATTGCTTGATTAGGTAAGAAGTGTTAAGGTTAAAGAATATTAATTCCCTTTCTATTAGAAATCCAGGCAAACTAGAGAGAGATGACCGGAGTCACTCCTTTGGGGTAGATCAATAGGACTTCAGGATAAATCAAATTTAGTCTCTCAGGACTCCTGAGCCAAAACGAATTTCCAAATCATGTTCCAAGTACTCTCCTGGAAAAACCAATGCAACATGACAGAACTGGAACTGAAACAAAAATAACAAAGATCAATTAAATTCATATAAATTGATGTTATAGAGGAATAAAACCTTTTTCTTCTTTTTTTATAAGAGAGGGAGAGAGTAGGGGTGGGGGGCAGAGGGAGAGAATCTACAGCAAGCCCTGTAGCCAGCACAGAGCCAGATGTGGCAGTCTCACGACCCTGAGATTATGACATGGCTGAAATCAAGAGTCAGATGCTTCACCACATGAACCACCCAGGCACCCCTAGGAATAAAAGCTTCTAAACAACCACTCAATGGGCACCTGGGTGGCTCAGTGGGTTAAGCTTTGCATTCAGCTCGGGTCATGATCTCAGGGTCCATGATCCCAGGCACCCTTCACAATCCAATTTTAAAACATTTCCATCATCCCCAAAAGATCTTTCAACTTAGATCCCATTCTAACCAAGTACATTTTCCAACATTATAAAATATATTTTTCATATCAGCCACAGTCTTTGTGCTTTTCTTAGCCACTTCACCTGCTGTTTTGGCCACCATCAACACAAGCAGAAGTTTAGCTTTGGCATTAAGTGGATTGATGATCATGAATTATTAAGTCTGGGCATAAAGATAAAGAGAATAAGGATAGAAGTTTACCTTGGAATCTTGACCAAACATAGATTGCGGATAAGGAGAAAAAAACTTCGATATTTAAATCATTGCTGTAAGAAAGAGATTCAAGGGGCCTAAGTGCTGTAGCACACAAGTCTAGATTTGTTCCAGAAACACTGATACCATCTGTCAGGAAAGGAGATTATCTTTAGCTATCAGAATATGGATGGTTGGGGCACCTGGGTGGCTCAGTGGGTCCTGGGATCAAGCCCCGCATCGGGCACTCTGCTCAGCAGGGAGCCTGCTTCCCTCCTCTGTCTCACTGCCTGCCTCTCTGCCTATTTGTGCTGTCAAATAAATAAACCTTAAAAAAAAAAAAAAAAAGAATGTGGATGGTTTACCAGGAAAAAAAAAAAATACTTATCCTGGCCTTTATGTCAGCAGCATTCACAAAAAACACTATAGATCTCTTTGGTTACATTCCTGAAGGAGCACATGGAATTTTCAATTCCCACAATGTGGAAAAAGCTGGCTAGAAATAAACATCATCTCTCATATGTTTCCAGAACTTCCTTAAAGAATAACATGGAACACCTGTAAAAAAAATTCCCAGGCCTGAGACTTAATAAATCATAATTTTCGGGGAAGAAAAAGGTTTTATTCCTTTATAACAATTTATATGAATTAATCATTAACACATAATGAATTCTGTGTTAATCTGTGTAGTTAACAAATAACTTCAGGTGATTCTTAACATGTAAGTTTGAAAAAGAGCTATACTGCCTCAAGATGGGCTCTGGCATTCTTTCATAGTATTTAAAAGAAGTTTCAAAAGAGATGGTGACACTGGGCTCCTGGGTGGCTCAGCTGGTTGAACATCTGGCTCTAGATTTCAGCTCAGGTCATGATCTCATGGGTTGTGGATTCGAGCCCCATGTCAGGCTCCGTGCTCAGCAGGGAGTCTGCTTCAGATTCTTTTTCTCCCTTTCCCTCTGCCCCTCCCATCCTGGTCTCCTTATAATAAATAAAACTTACAAAAAGAAAAGGTGGGGACACTGTAGCTAGCAATTATGGCCACAGTTCTTTAACTTTAGCTATCATCTGCTTCATTGGAGAGCTTGAGAAAACATTGCTGGACTGTATCCTGAGTCTCTACAGTTTCTGATTCAATAGGTGGAAAGGAGTCAGAGGATTTGTACTTCAAACAAGTTCCTAAGTGATGCTAAATACAGCTGTATTGAGAACTGTGTTCTGAGAAGCCATGAACTAGAATATAACCTGGATTAGGTTGGGGTGGTCAATATTATTCAAAAGGTAAAACTAATGAGGGTTGTTCTGTTGTGAGGGGAAATTAGCTATTACCTTAAGGAGTTTGGTAACTTTCCCAAAACTATAAACGCAATATAATAAATTCAATTATAAGAAATGTTCTTGATAGGCAAAAATGATAAAACTAATGACATTTCTCTTTAAATCTATTTTTGCTAGGGGGACCTGGGTGGCTCAGTGGGTTGGGGCCTCTGCCTTCGGCTTGGGTCATGATCCCAGCTTACCAGGATCGACCCCTGCCTCGGGCTCTCTGCTCCGTGGGGAGCCTGCTTCCTCCTCTCTCTTTCTCTGCCTACTTGTGATCTCTGTCAGGTAAATAAGTAAAATCCTTAAAAAAAGAAAAAAAAAACCATATTTTTCCTGTAGTTGACAAAACAGCCATAAACATGGCTCCACTTAATAAATACTCCTTCATTAATGCTGTTTGCCCTTTTCTAGGGCTTAGGGATACAGTCAGTGAGCAAAACAAAGCCCTGTCCTCAGAGGCAACATTCTACTATCTCATCTATCCTATCTTAACACTCATTTAGGTTAGTGGGCAAAACTTTTAAAGACTTTATTAAAAAAAAAAAACCTCCACTATTAAAACTGTACTTAAAAATTAAAAGGGTGATTTTTTAAAAAAAAGATTTTATTTATTTGACAGAGACACAGGGAGAGAGGGAACACAAGAGGAGTAGGAGAGGGAGAAGCAGCTTCCCGCTGAGCAGGGAACCCGATGAGGGGCTCAATCCCAAGACCCTGGGATCATGACCTGAGCCGAAGGCAAACACTTAACGACTGAGCCACTCAGGTGCCCCAAAAAGTGTGATTTCTGTACAAGAACAAAAATAACTTTGGGAGGGAAGATACAGTTTAGTATACTCATCTTTATTTATTTTTTAAAGATTTTATGTATTTATTTGAGAGAGAGAGAGCCAGAGAATACAAGCAAGGGGAGTGGCAGAGGGAAAGGAGAAGCAGGCTCCCTGCTGAGCAGAGAACCTGATGTAGGGCTCTATCCCAGGACCCTGGGATCATGACCTGAACTGAAGGCAGAGGCTTAACTGACTGAGCCACCCAGGCACCCCAGTATACTCTTCTTTAGAAACCTAAAATCAGGTGCAAGAGAGGAATTCTTTTTTCCTGACAGATTCTGTAAGCACACGCAAAGAGCTGCAATTACTGTTCCAACTGATATTTTTGCCTCAATGGTATACATTCAATAGCTCAGATTCCTCAAATCGTTAACTGGGGCAGATAATTTGGTCATAATTCTAAAACTAAAAAGGAAAATTCTCAACTTAGGCAAGTTCCAACTTGGGTCTGACATCTCAACATGCAATTAAATGATACTTAATCACTAGATTTCGGTAAAATGTGTGGTAGGACCAAATTATCACATTTTGCCCTAGACAAGGGAAAATACATTAAACAAATTTGAAGGTTTATTTGAAAGATTAGGGAACAGAGAAAATTATATATTCTTTACCAGCTTTACTGAGGTATTCTGTATACCATCAAATCAATCTGCTTTAAGGCTACAACTGAATGACTTTTTAAAGTTTATTTATTTATTTATTTATTTATCAGAGAGAGAGAGAGAGAGAGAGAGAGAGAGTAGACAGTAGGGGTAGTGTCTGGCAGAGGGAGAAGCAGGCTCCATGCTGAGCAAGGAGCCCAGTGTGAGACTCAGTTCCAGGATGCTGCAATCATGACCTGAGCTGAATGAAGAAGCTTAACCGACTGAGCCACTCAGGCATCCCTGAATGACTTTTTAGTAATAAAATCTGCAGAGTTGTACCATCTTCATCACAATCCAATTTTTTTCCCCAAGATTTATTTATTTGACAGACAGAGATCACAAGTAGGCAGAGAGGCAGGCAGAGAGAGAAAGGAGGAAGCAGGCTCCCTGCTGAGCAGAGAGCAGGATGTAGGGCTTGATCCCTGGACCCTGTGATCATGATCTGAGCCAAAGGCAGAGGCTTTAACCCACTGAGCCACCCAGGCACCCTTCACAATCCAATTTTAAAACATTTCCATCATCCCCAAAAGATCTTTCAAGTCTATCTGTAGTTATTCCTACTTCCTGCTCCAGGCAACCGCTAGTCCATTGCTCTACAGATTTTCTCCTTCTGGGAATTTCTTATAAATGAAATCATAAAATATACGATCTTGTGTGTCTAAGTTCTATTTAGTATGTCTTCTGAGGCTCATCTATGGTATGACATGCATGGGTACATCATTCCATTTCACTGTTTAATAGTACTCCACTGTATGCATAAGTCAGATTTTGTTTATTCATCCATCAGTTGATGTGCAACTGGGTTACTTCCAGTTTGGGGCTATTATAACAATATTATAACATCTACAAACAAGTCTCTATGTGGGCATGTTTTCTTACCTCTTGGGCACATAACCAGAGCCAAACTGCTCTGTTATGTGGTAATTTTATAGTTAACTACCACACTGTTTTCCGCAGTGGCTTCACCATTTTACATTCTTACTAGCAAGATATTAGGGTTCCAGTTTCTCTATATCCTAATACTTGTTACTGCCTATTTTGTTACAGCCATCCTAATGGTGGTATCTCACTGTGGTTTTGTTTTTCCCCTTGACTAATGATGTTGAACATCTTTTCATGTGCTTCTAGGCCATTTATCTTCTTTGGAGAACAGCTGTAAAAATCCTTTGCTCATTTTTTAATTCGGTTGTCTCTCTATTGCTGGATTAAGAGGACTTTGTAACTCTGGATACTAAACCCTTCAAAAATACGATTTGCAAATATTTTTTCACATCCTTTGGGTTGTCTTTTCACTTTCTTAATAATGTCCTTTGAAGCACAAAACTTCTAAATTTTGATGAAATGAAAACTATTATCAATGTTTTCTTTCATGGATGCTTTTTGGTGTTATATCTAAGAAATCTGCCCGCCTCAAGCTCAACAAATATTTTCTCCTGCCCTTTTTTTCCCTGTAAGTTTTATAGTTTTATTCTTACATTTACGACCATGATTTTTAAAATAATAATAAATATATACGACATACAATTGACTATTTTAACCTTTTTAAAAATGTATAGTCCTAGGGGTGCCTGGGTGGCTCAGTGGGTTAAAGCCTCTGCCTTTGGCTCAGGTCATGATCCCAGGGTCCTGGAATCGAGCCCCATATCCAGCTCTCTGCTCGGCAGGGAGACTGCTTCCTCCACTGCTTCCTCCTCTTCCCACTTGTGAACTCTGTCTGTCAAATAAATAAATAAAAAATCTTAAAAAAAAAAAAAAAAAAAAAAAGTATAGTCCGGAAGCAGTAAGTACATTCTCATGCTGTGCAACCATCACCACCATCCATGTCCACAACTTTTTATCATCCGAAACAGAAACTCTATATCCCCCAAATAATAACTCCCAACTCTCCTCACTCCCTGCCCCTGAGGATCACTGTTCTACTCTCCATCTTTATGAACTGACCACTTAAGTACCTTGTAAGAACCTTGTTTAAGAAGAATCATTACAGGGACGCCTGGGTGGCTCAGTTGGTTAAGCAGCTGCCTTCGGCTCAGGTCATGGTCCCAGCGTCCTGGGATCGAGTCCCACATCGGGCCCCTTGCTCAGCAGGGAGTCTGCTTCTCCCTCTGCCTCTGCCTGCCATTCTGTCTGCCTGTGCTTGCTCTCTCCCCTCCTCTCTCTCTGATAAATAAAAAAAAAAAAAAAAAAAAAAAGAAGAATCATTACAATTTTTGTCCTTTTGTAACTGGCTTATTTCGCTTAGCTTGTTTTTAAGATTCATCCATGTTGTAGCATATGAGAGAATTTCCTTCCTTTTAAAGACTGAGTAATATTCCATTTTATATATATATTTTTTAATTTTATTTTTTAAAAGATTTTATTTATCTATTTTACAGACAGAGATCCCAAGTAGGCAGAGAGCAGGCAGAGAGAGAGGAAGAAGCAGGTTCCCCGTTGAGCAGAGAGCCTGATGCAGGGCTCAATCCAAAGACCCTGAGATCATGACCTGAGCCGAAGGCAGAGGCTTTAACCCACTGAGCCACCCAGGCGCCCTTCCATTTTATATTTTTATGACATTTTGTTTATCCATTCATCTAATGATGAATAAGCCGGGTGTTTCCACCTTTTGACTACTGTAACTAGTGCTGCCAGGAACACTGGTGTACAAGTATCTGAGTCCCCATATCAATTCTTTGTATACTTAAAAGTGGAATTGTTGAACTATACTATAAATCTAGGTTTAATTTTTTGAGGATTCACCACACTGTTATCCATTTTTGTTAATTTTATGTATAGCATAAGGTTCTAAATTTATCTTTTTACATGCTGCTATCCAGCTACATTAGCACCATTTATTGAAAGACAAAGACTGAGGAACCATTAAATTGCCTTGACATCTTTGTAAAAAATCAAGTGACTATAAATGAAAGAGCTTATGTCTCAATTCTCAATTCTGTTCCACTAATCCACATGTCTGTCCCATTCCAGCACCACAGTGTCTTAATTATTGTTGCTTTAAGTGAGTTTTAAGATGAAGAAGACCAAGATCTCCAATTTTGTTCTCCCTGCTACCTCAGCATGTTTTGGCTATTCTGGGTTCTAGACATTTCCACAGAAATTTTATAATCAGCTTGTTGGTTTCTGCCTAAATGCTTCCTGAAATTACAGTAGGGATTGTGCTGGATATCTATATCAGTGTGAGGTAATATTATGACTTTAATAATAATTAAAGTCTTCCAATCCATGAGTATGGAGTGTTTCTCTAATTATGTAGATCTTCAATTTCTTTCAGCAATGTTTTGTAGTCTCCTGTTAAATTTATTCCTATTTTGATTTTTTTTTTTTTAAGATTTTATTTATTTATTTGACAGAGAGAAATCACAAGTGGGCAGAGAGGCAAAGAGAGAGAGAGGAGGAAGCAGGCTCCCTGCTGAGCAGAGAGAGCCCGATGCGGGACTCGATCCCAGGACCCCAAGATCATGACCTGAGCCGAAGGCAGCAGCTTAACCCACTGAGCCACCCAGGCGCCCTCCTATTTTGATTTTTGATCATTTGGGGAAGGAATTCAGTGCTATTGTGAATGACAAAATTGTTTTCTTAATTTTTTTTTTTAAAGATTTTATTTATTTATTTGACAGACAGAGATCACAAGGAGGCAGAGAGGCAGGCAGAGAGAGAGGAGGAAGCAGGCTCCCTGTTGAGCAGAGAGCCTGATGTGGGGCTCGATCCCAGGACCCTGGGATCATGACCTGAGCTGAAGGCAGAGGCTTTAACCCACTGAGCCACCCAGGCGCCCTGTTTTCCTAATTTTTAAATTGTTCATTGCTTCTATGGAAACAATGGATTTCTGCATAGTGAGAATAAAACCTTGCTGAAATAATATAGTTCTAGTAGTTTTGTGTGTATGTGGATTCCTTAGAATTTTCTACAGAAAGGATCATTTCATCAGTGAATAAAGATAGTTCTACATATTCCATTCCAATCTGGATGCCTTTTATTTCATTTTCCTAGCTGACTGCATTGACTAGGACCTCCAGTACATTCAGTATTTTCCACCTTCAATGGAATGTAAATGGTGAGTGTGGACATCCTTGTTTCCAATCTTAAGGAGAATGCATTCAGACTTCCACCATTACGCACAGTACCTATATATTTTTTGAACTGAGATAATGGTCCCCAATTGTTATGGTTAAATTGCTTATTTTGCCTTCCAATTATGTCAGTTTTTGTATAACATATTTTGGGGCCTGTTATTAAGGTATGTTTATAATTGTTCTATTTTCCCAGTGAACTGACTTTTCAATTATAAAATGGTCCTCTTTGTTTCTAGTATTTATTCTGTCTTAAAGCCTATACTGATACTGCCTGTACAGCCAATTCTCTTATGGTTATTGTTTGGATGCAATATCTTTTCTCATCCTTTTTCATTCAACCTATTTGTGTCTCTGAATCTATAGTGTTTCTCTAGAAAACAGCACATAGCTGGGTGTAGTTTTTTATCCAGTCTGACAATAACTCAGAGATTTAAGAAGAGTGCTTTTTTCTAAGGAAGGTCATTCTTCTGATCTACACATATAACTTTGGGATATAGACCAGTAAGAAAAGAAAAACTCTTCAGACACACTAACCCTGGCAATCACTACAGTGACAGGTGGTGCCAGATTTCTCTCACCTGGGGTGCCTGGGTGGCTCAATTGGTTAAGTGTCTGCCTTTGATCAGGTCATGATCCCAGGCTCCTGGGATCAAGCCCTGCATCATGCTCCCTGCTCAGTGGAGAGTGTGCTTTTCCTTCCCCCAGCTCATGCTCTCTCTCAAATAAAATTAAAAAAAAAAAAAAAAAAAGAAAGAAAAAAAAGATTTCTCTCATCTAATTCAGTAACCTACCTCTCAGCCACTGCTAGCAGCCGTTCTGGCCTGAAGGTACCCTCAGTGTCAATGTACATGGCCTTTCCTTCTCCTCCACCTCGGTCAATGGGAAGCTGGACAGAACAAAAAGAACAGTGTACAAATGAACACTGTACTTCTAATATAACTGATCAACTTCACCACCCACCCCCAATAAAGCAAAGGGAAAAAAAAATTTAAAGAGTCAATCAGGAGTAGATAGGAGGCATTCCCTTCATCATTAAGATTTTTTTTTAATCTGACAAAGAGAGAGAGAGAGAGAGAGAGATCACAAGAAGAGAGAGAAGCAGGTAGGGGGAGCGGGGGAAGCAAGCTCCCCGCTGAGCAGAGAGCCTGATGTGGGGCTCGATCCCAGAACCCTGAGATCATGATCTGAGCTGAAGGCAGAGGCCTAACCCTGAGCCTCCCAGGTGCCCCAGGAGGCGCTCCCTTCTGATAGAAATAGAGCTAGCAGTAGATACGAAACTCCTGGTGTTCCACAGCATGCAATTCCAGACTCTTACCAGAGTTGGACTACTTGGAAATACAATCCAAACTCAGTGATAAAATTCTATGACTGCATATCAACACAAGATTGAACAATTCTTTCAAGAGTATAGATATTTGAAAGTTCATTTACTATCTTAGCTTTAATAAGTTAGAGACAGTGATCCAATACTCAATTAATTTTGTCACATTCAAGCCACATTTACACTTCACTTTATTAAGCAGATTTGCTTCTGCAGGTTCCTAACGAGGTTTGGCCATGCCCCAGGGACATTCTAGGTAAGTTTAAAGTATGGCTGAGAGAGAAGAAAAAATAAGGGTGTTTATTCCAATAGTACCTACAGATGTTAAAATTAAACAAAAGGAGGAAAAGGAAAATATAGTTTAAAAAAAAAAAAAGAAAAAGGGAGGAATGCCATCAAAATTATCTTATGAGCTAGTTAGGGAAATCTTGGTTTTTAGGCTACCTATCCCATGTCAGACAACTTTAAGTTCTACAAATTTTATGTGAATGATGCCAAAGGGTAGTTTCCACCCTAGCAATCTACTTTGGAGTCATAATTCACCTTTAAATTCTGAGGAAAATCCTTAAGGACATTTTATACGAAGGGCCAAGAAACATCAAATTTTCTTTCTTTCTTTTTTAAAGATTTATTTATTTCTTTGACAGACAGAGATGACAAGTAGGCAGAGAGGCAGGCAGAGAGAGAAGGAAGCAGGCTCTTTTCCAGCTACAAAGACCTCTATGGGTGAAGGGAGACCATAGGTGACTGGGTATAGGTACGAAGACTGACAGAAAAGTGGACAAGGTCCCAGTGTGTTATTGAGCCAACTTCAAGGTGGTGGACTGCATACTCTGCCCATTGTGTCTCCTCCATCTTGCCCTCTAGTGCCACTGCAGTCAACTCATATTACTGGACTGGAACACCACAACCAAGTTAGTTTTTATTTATTTATTTATTTTTAAAAAAGATTTTGTATTTATTTGTTTGGCAGACAGAGATCACGAGTAGGCAGAGAGACAGGCAGAGAGAGTGGGGGAAGCAGGCTCCCCGCCGAGCAGAGAGCCTGATGGGGGGTTCAATCCCAGGACCCTGGGATCATGAACCGAGCCGAAGGCAGAGGTTCAACATACTGAGCCACCCAGGTGCCCCAAGTTAACTATTTTTAATAACTGCTTAGTACCATAATTTAACTCTTCTTCCTATTTTACAATGATGTACATTGTTTTGAACCTTTACCATTTTATAATGCCATTGTGTAAATTCTTTGGACATTTATCCTTGACTATCTGTGAACAATTGTGTAAGCCACATTTTGTCAAAGGGTATATGCATTTAAAACTGGAATTTATGATAAAATGTCTTCTCAGAATTTTAAAATTAGTCTAGTACTTTAAAGAAACACAGCCTGTTCGTTTCTGTGGTCTAACTGTGGCTCTCAACTTTATGTAACTTATTAGACAGAGATCTAATGTAATAGAGTTTCACTTCATTAAGAAAATCTGAATAAATGACAGCAGATTATGTTTAGATTTAAGCAGTAATCTAACATCCTTTCTACACTTCTAGTTCTAGCTCTTAGGCTGGTGAAATGTAATCCTTTCTGTTATTAATGAATTAGCATCCTCTCTCTCTTTAAAAAGATTTTATTTATTCATTTGAGACTGAGAGAGGCAGAGAAAACATAAGCAGGGGGAGAGGTAGGGAAAGGGAGGAGCAGACTCCCCACTGAGCTGGGAGCCTGATATGAGACTCTTGGGACCCAATCCCAGGACCTGGATATCATGACCTGAGTCAAAGGCAGGCGCTTAACCATCTGAATCACCCAGGTGCTTCTTCTCTTTTTTCTTTTGGTGGTGGTGGGGAATAGAGGGAGAGAGAGTGAGTCTCAAGCAGGCTCCATGTCCAGCACGGGGCTTGATCTCATGACCCTGACATCATAATCTGAACTGAAATCAAGAGTTGGAAGCTTAACCAACTGAGCCACCCAGGCATCCCCTATATCTATTATTTCAATAAAACATGATTTTAGGAATTAATTCACTGTGTCTATTTCCAAATCCTCCCATGAATGAGACTACAAATAAAAAAAAGTTTTGGAAGAGATACTTAATACAGAGGTAAAGCATAAAATAGAGGAGGAGTAGAGTCCCTGAGAAGGTGGCCAAAGATGGTAACCAGATCACACTGATAGGATGGGGTTTTGAAAAGAGACACTTTTCTGTTATAGCCCAAGATATGAAAAAATGGGTATAAATGTAGGTGGATTCATAAATCTGATGTGAATAGGTTGGTCACTGGCTGAGTGAGGGTTGAAGAGGAACATGAAGGTTTGAGAGGAAAGAACAAAGCATGAGAATTCTTACTGAATGGGAAAAAGAATGCCTAAACAAATTTAGTAGGTCTTCTAAGCAGTATGAATGTTAATGTCTGTCATTTTGAATTTAAAGTGAAGATAATCAGCTTTATAGTATGATTTTTCTCCAGTATGATTCAGTTATTAAGGAACAGGGTCTAAGAAGACAGTTCTCATGGGGCACCTGGGAAGCTCAATTGGTTAAGTGTCTGCCTTCAGCTCAGGTCATGATCCCGGAGTCCCTGGATCCAGTCTGGCATTAGCCTCCATGCTCAGAAGGGATTCTGCTTCTCCCCTCCACACATGCTCTCTTTTGCTTCCTTTTTCTCTCTCTCAAATAAATAAATAAAATCTTAAAAAAAAAAAAAAAAGTTCTCAAAGAAGATTCTAAGAAGGGTCCATCTAAGACTGACATCTCTTTAGGTGGGGAATATATATCTGAGGAATGACTTTAATGGTGAATCATAAGATCTAGAGTAGTGAAGAGGGCAGGTAAAGCCAGGGGAGGCATAGTGGAGGATAAGAAAACATCTGAAACAATGATGAAATCATCTGAAAACAATGATGTGAAAGTGTCTAGAACATGAAAGAATTGTATAGTAGGGGTCTATGGGTCTTAGGGATAAAGTGCCCCCCCGCCTTTTTTAAAGACTTTTAAAAATTTATTTATTTGACAGACAGAGATCACAAGTAGGCAGAGAGGCAGGCAGAGAGAGAGGAGGAAGCAGGCTCCCCGCTGAGCAGAGAGCCTGATGTGGGACTTGATCCCAGGACCCTGAGATCATGACCTGAGCCGAAGGCAGCGGCTTAACCCACTGAGCCACCCAGGCGCCCTAAAGTGCCCTTTTAATGTCCATCCCAAAAGATGCTTGCAAATAGCAATCAACTAATTTCTTTTGCAGATTTGGTTAGAGCCCAAAATCTCACCTGGCATGTTACAGCCAACGTATGACAGATTTGAGTCTTCCCAGTTCGGAATTCTCCAAACATCTCTGTGATGGATCCGGTTTCAATTCCTCCTAAAAGAGCAATAGGAAACACCTCTTAGCACAATACAAATGTTTAGAAAGAATAACTGTAGAAGTGTCCTTGGAACTCATCAGAAAGATGTATAAATAATTTATAAATTCAATTTTCAACAGCAATATTTTTATTTTGAAATAATTCTAGATTTACAGAAAATCACAAAGAAAGGTACAGGAAAGTTCCATGAAATTTTTTTTTAAGATTTTAATTATTTGACAGAGAGAGACACAGTGAGAGAGGGAACACAAGCAGGGGGAGTAGGAGAGGGAGAAGGAGGCTTCCCGCTAAGTGGGAGCCCCATGTGGTGCTTGATCCCAGGACTCTGGTATCAAGTCCCAAGTCAGGTTCCTTGCTCAGTGGGGAGCCTTCTCCCTTTGCCTGCCGCTCCCCGCGCTTGTGCTTGCTCTCCTCCCTCTCTGTCTGGGACATAAATAAATTAAATCTTAAAAAAAAAAAAGATTTTATTTATTTGACAGAGAGAAAGAGAGAACAAGCACAAGCAAGGGAAGCAGCTCGTCGTGGGCGAGTGGGAAGCAGAATCCCCACGGAGTAGGGAGCCTGGTATAAGACTCAATCCCAGCACCCCAGGATCATGACCTGAGCCAAAGGCAGACGATTAATGAATGAGCCACGCAGGCGCCCTGGTCCCAAGAATTCATCACTCAGGCTCCCCCAGTGTTAACACAATTTTACATAACCATAGTACAGTATCAGTATTAGAAAACTGTCAGTGATACAGCCCCCAGAGTTCGTTCAGATTTCTCTAGTTATAAATGCATTCATTTTGGGGCACCCGGGTGTCTCAGTGGGTTAAGCCTCTGCCTACGGCTCAGGTCATCATCTCAGGGTCCTTATATTGAGCCCCGCGTCGGGCGCTCTGCTTGGCAGGGAGCCTGCTTCCTCCTCTCTCTCTCTGCCTGCCTCTCTGCCTACTCGTGATCTCTCTGTCAAATAAATCAATAAAATCTTAAAAGAAAAAATATAGGGGAGCCTGGGTGGCTCATTGGGTTAAACCTCTGCCTTTGGCTTGGGTCATGATCCCAGGGTCCTGGGAGCGAGCCCCGCATGGGGCTCTATTCTCAGTGGGGAGCCAGCTTCCCCCCAACCCCACCTGTCTCTCTGCCTACTTGTGTTCTATCTGTCAAAGAAATAAAATCTTCAAAAAATGCATTCATTTCATTTGTGTATATGTATACAGTTTTATGCAATTTTACTGCATCTGTAGCTTCATGTAACTACCACCACAATCAAGATAAAGAACTATACCACGACAAGTCAATAAGCAGTAAATGTAAAAATTATAGAGATATCCTCTAAAATTTACTAAACGTTTCTTGTGTACCTGGCATTGTGCTATGCATATGTATGTACCATTTCATTTAATTCCAATAACCTATAATGTAGGAACTCTTTTTATCCTCACCATAAAGATAATAAAACTGAGGTATAGCGATATTAAGTAATTTGCACATATTCCTGAATATATAGTAATTTGCATACTATTCCTGAATGCATACTATTTTGCACCCTAAAAGAAAACTTGAATGATTAAATATTTGGGGAAGCAACAACAAAAAAATCTAACCTCACAGTAATTTAGGACAGCAATGTTTTCAAAAGTTCAAAAGCTTTACATGTTTCCATAAAAGTCCAATAGTTTAGTGTGCACTACCATGCACTGATACTCTAACACAGTATTCAAACATGGAGTGTTTTAGTTACAAGATTTTCAACCCTGCGTTAAAATAAGCAGAGGAAGCTTACTCTCTGAATGCAGTATTAAATGGAAATTCCATTATTTCATTGGCAGATAATTTTAGTATAAGTCAGGCCCCACCCTCTAGCAGTCTTACTTCAATGTGGATAGTTCTCTTATCTCTCTCTCTCTTTTTTTTAATTTGACAGACAGAGATCACAAGTAGGCAGAGAGGCAGGCAGATAGAGAGGGGGAAGCAGGCTCCCTCTCTTATCTCTTAATGATATCTAACACACAAATTCTACCCAAATACTTTAGTTTTGTTCTCTGACCTGGAACTTTACTAACTGCAGTTCACAGCAAAGGATAAGGGATCACTATACCTTGAAGTAGTTTGTCAAGTTCTTTTGAGCCAGTAGTAATCTGTATGATCTCTGACCGCCTTTGGTGGAACTCAGTTGCAGTAGTGAAACCCATTGGAACTAATTTAGCTGCCTCAGTCTCGGAAAAATAAGAAATGTCAAATCAACAAAATATGATTATTAGTAAAACAAGAATCAGGCACACTGTGGGAAAAGATAAATTCTAACAAAATTTCCAGAGTGTTTTCTCTTTAAAAAGTCATCAAAAGGAATGCCTGGGTAATTTAGTCAGTTAAGGGTCTGCCTTCAACTCAGGTCATGATCCCAGGGTCCTGGAATCAAGCTCCACACCGGGCTCCTTGCTTAGCAGGGAACCTGCTTCTCTCTCTGCCTGCCACTCCCCCTGCTTGTAATCTCTGACAAATAAAATTTTTTTAAAAAATAATGATAAATAAAAAGTCATCAAAATACCAATAGTTCTAGGATTATTTTATCTCTCTGGCAACTAAAGGATAAAATAAGCAAATTCAGAGATTCCATGAAAATTAATTTTTTAATTGTTAATTCAACTAATACATCCACATAGTAAAAAAAAATAACTATTATAGACCCACACATGTGTACTTTGCCCGACTTATGACAAATGTGACATACAGCATGAAGTCTAACAAAATATATAAATTATCATTTCCTGTTCCATCAACCACAGACTAGATCTCTTAACTTTTCTACTTTTTTTTATTTTTGGAGGGGGAATGGCGACAGGGGCAAAAGGAGAGAAACCTTTTTTTTAAAAGATTTTATTTTATTTATTTGACAGACAGAGATCACAAGCAGGCAGAGAGAGAGGAGAAAGCAGGCTCCCTGCAGAGCAGAGAGCCCGATGTGGGGCTCGATCCCAGGACCCTGGGATCATGTCCTGAGCTGAAGGCAGAGGCTTTAACCTACTGAGCCACCCAGGCACCCTGAGAAACTATTTGTTTTTTAAACATTTTATTTATTTGAGAGAGAGAGAGAGAGAGAGATTGAGAGAGCATGAGCTGGGAAGGGCAGAGAGAGAGGGAGAAGCAGACTCCCTGCAGAGCAGAGAGCCAGCCATGGGGCTTGATCCCACAACCCTGAGATCATGACCTGAGCTGAAGGCAGAGGCTTAACCCACTGAGCCACCCAGGTGCCCCTTCTTTCTCCTTTGTTAAATGAAGACATCTGTCCTTCAATCTCTTGTCCTTCCATATCTACTGTCCCTATCTCTGTCAGCTGTACCTTTTCTTTTACACTGTCAAGGTCGAAAACACTTATATATTATTTTGTAGTCACTGATAAGTCTTCAATAATGAGTCTATCAATTAATTCCAAAATTTAAAATAAATGCATTTAGGGGTGCCTGGGTGGCACAGTTGGTTAAGCATGCAACCCTTGGTTTCAGCTCAGGTCATGATCTCAGGGTACTAAGATGGAGTCTGCCTGAGATTCTCTCTCCCTCTTCCTCTGCGCCTCATGCTCACAGGCTCTCTCTTAAATAAATAAATAAAAGATACTAGAAAAAAGCATACTATACAGACTAAGCAGAATGGAGCCCTGCATCGGGCTCTCTGCTCAGCAGGGAGCCTGCTTCCCCCACCCCCTGCATGCCTCTTTGCCTACTTGTGATCTCTCTCTGTCAAAAACATAAATAAAATCTTAAAAAAAAAAAAAAATATATATATATATATATAGGGGCACCTTTGTGGCTCAGTGGGCCCCTGTTGGGCTCCACATTTGGTGGGGAGTCTTCTTGTCCCTCTGCACCTCCACTTGCTCATATACTCTTAAATAATAAAATTATTTTCCCTCACAACTTTGAAGGTGTTATAAAATCTTAAATAAATAAAATCTTAAAAAAATAATAAAATTATTTTCCCTCATAACTTTGAAGGTGTTGTTCTACTAGCCTCTACCAGTCAGATTTCTGTTAAGAAATGTGGTCTTTCCAGGCACCTGGCTGGTTTAGTTGGTGGAGCAAAGAACTCTTGATCTTAGGGTTGTGAGTTCAAGCCCAACAGTGGGTGCAGAGATTACTTAAAAAAAAAAAAAAGAAAAAAAAAAGTAGTCTTTCTGATTTGTTACTTTTCTTTTCCTTTTTTAAAAAAAGATTTATTTATTTATTTGACAGGCAGAGATCACAAGTAGGCAGAGAGGCAGGCAGAGAGAGAGAGGAAGGGAAGCAGGCTCCCTGATGAGCAGAGAGCCTGATGGAGCCGAAGGCATGGTCGTGATCTGAGCCAAAGGCAGAGGCTCCAACCCACTGAGCCACCCAGGTACCCCTTTCTGATTTTTTATTCCTTTAGAATTGCTTTTTTCCCTCTGAATTCTTTAAGAATCTTCTCTTTATGACTGGTATACTGAAATTTCACACTTATGTGTCTAAGTGTGGGTCTCTGATACTCCATGAATTCTTACTATGTGAGATTTCCCCTTAGCTCTGCCAAATTTTCTGTTATTATGTCTTAGAGAATTTCTTCCCTTCTTTTTTCTATGATCTCTCGTCCCGTAACTTCTACTAATCTACAGGAAAAATGAAGATTAATGAAAACCAGAAGATAAAATAGAGTATAAACCAATACTGAACCTTAATTAATGTGTGCTAAAATATTTAGGGGGAATATACTGACATCTACAAGTTTCGTTGAAAAGTATTAAAAAAATCCAAGATGGACTGATTGCTGGATAGAGACATCAACAGACAGGTGGTAAGTCAAATATATTAAAATTTAATGGTAGAGTCTAGGTAATGGGTATATAAGTTTTCGCTGTAAAATTCAACATTACAGTAAGTTAAAAAATTTTAGCAACAAAAAGCTAAGAAAAAAACATAGCAGTTGCTTTCCCTTTTTGTCATTTTAACTCCTAAATTCTAGACTATGAGCCCTTACAGAAACAAAATATTATAACTAAAGTGAAATGTGAAGTAAAAACCATGCAACTGCCTAATCTGGGAGAACTTTACTTCTATTTGCACACTTACATAATGAGTTACTTTCATTTCTGCTAATTGAAGTCTTAAATGTATAGTTTTCAATAGCCAAGAACTACCAAACCTTGGACAGAAGACAAAAATGGTGAATAGAAGGAAAATATCATGGGGCACCTGGGTGGCTCAGTAGGTTAAGCAACCAGCTCTCGATTTTGGCTCAGGTTATGATCTCAGGGTCATGAGATTGAGCCTGTTTGGGGCTCTGCACTCAGCATGGAGTCTGCTTAGGATTCTTTCTCCCTATGCCCCTCTCCCCACTACACACACGTATGCACACATGCCCTCTAATAAATCTTAAAAAATGGAAAATATTACAAAAAATAACTGTGCTGAATCTGTCAGTGCTTAGAGTACACGAAGAGAACACGGTTCAACAATAGCCAATTACAATTAAACTTTGAAAATGTGGAGAAGATCACATAAATACGTCACCTTCTGAACAAATTTGTCCATATAATCTTTCTTTTTCTACCACCTTGATGTACTTACTACAAATGATTTTCTTTATTTTCCTTTCTCCACTGTAACAGTGGATATTCTTGTTGAAAAATCTCAATTTCAGTAGCATCTGGGTAGTGTGGTTGGTTGAGTGTGCAACTCTTGGTTTGGGCTCAGGTTATGATCTCAGGGTCATGAGATCAAACCCCACGTGGGGCTCCATGCTCAGCATGGAGTCTGTTCCAGATTCTCTCTCTCTCTCCCTTTGCCCTTCCCATTCACGCTTTCTAAAATAAATCTTTTCTTAAAATTTTTTAAAGAAGATTTTATTTATTTATTTACTTATTTGACAGAGAGAGAAATCACAAGTAGGCAGAGAGGCAGGCAGAGAGAGAGGGGGAAGCAGGCTCTCCACTGAGCAGAGAGCCCTATGTGGGGCTCGATCCAAGGACCCTGAGATTATGACCTGAGCTGAAGGCAGAGGCTTAACCCACTGAGCCACCCAGGTGCCCCTAAAATAAACAAATCTTAAAAAAAAAAAACAAAAAAAACCCCTCAATTTCAAAGACTTTGGGGAATTGAAGGAATAGCCAGTGACTGAAGAAATCTTCTTTAACCTTCAAAAGCAAATAACATCATCCACCTTTTTTTTTTTTTTTTAAAGATTTTATTTATTTATTTGTGAGAGAGAGAGAGTGAGAGCGAGCACAGGCAGACAGAGTGGAAGGCAGAGTCAGAGGGAGAAGCAGGCTCCCTGCGGAGCAAGGAGCCCGATGTGGGACTCGATCCCAGGACGCTGGGATCATGACCTGAGCCGAAGGCAGCTGCTTAACCAAATGAGCCACCCAGGCTTCCCATCATCCACCTTTATCCACTAGAAAGTCACAATACAAAAATGTCTGAAAGCATAGAGGACAGAAAAATAGACCTAGCTCCGTATCATTTTGCACATCTCATTTTGCTTTATTAAAGGTTTTTATTTGTGTTTTCATGAAAGCAAGATACGGATTTGATTTCTAAAACTAAGGTCTGACAAGGCATAAGCAAGGATCCTGTCAGGATTTGTTCTGACACAAATATTAATGCCCAGAAAGAAAACCAATAGATTTTAGGGACACCTACTGGCTTAGTATCATACATACTCTTTTGATGAGGTATTAGGGGCTCAGAACTGTCATTTCCAATTAAGTCATCACTTCAACAACATATTTGAATAATACAATAAATGAAAACTTCAGAGGAGCCTGGGTGGCACAGTTGGTTAGGCACCCAAATCTTGGTTTAAGCTCAGGCTGTAATCTCAAGGTTGTGAGACTGAGCTCTGCATCAGGGTCAGTGTTCAGAATAATAAATAAATCTTAAAAAAAAAAAAAAAAAAAAAAGAATTATGACTTCTCAGCCCTGAGTTACTATTACAAAGTGGTCTAAATAAATGAAGTAAAATCCCTACCAGTGCTTAAAAATTCAAAGCTCTCAGTATGATACCCAATAAAACAGAATTCATCAGGTTGTGCATATATTAATGTATATTATAGAAATCAAATCAGTAAAATCACTTTTATGTGTGTGTGTGTTTTTTTAAGATTTTATTTATTTATTTGACAGAGAGAGATCACAAGTAGGCAGAGAGGCAGGCAGAGCGAGAGGAGAAAGCAGGCCTTTGCTGAGCAGAGAGCCCGATGCGGGACTCAATCCCAGGACCCTGAGATCATGACCTGAGCTGAAGGCAGCGGCTTAACCCACTGAGCCACCCAGGCACCCCTCACTTTTATGTTTTTAAGGTTAAAAAAACTAAGCATATGATTTGAAATCACATTCTCTTGTCATTATTAAAGAATCTTGCCTATGATTAGTTAGCTAATAAGAAATAAAAACAGCTTTTCTATATGAAAGTAAAACTTGATTATACAAAATGAAGAAACTTCAGAAAATTGAGGCAAAAGTAAAAATCACTCACATTCTTACCATTCAGAAATAACACCACAAATATTTTAGTGTATTTATCCTGTGTATGTGCTATACACACATTTTTAAAAACAAAAAAAAATCAACCGTGTGTGTGTGTATGTGTGTATTTGTGTCTTATTACCCTGCTTTCTTATATCAGGAACATTCCTGATATTAGGAATCCTTATGTTTCTTATATCAGAAACATTCTCCTATATCAATGAATATTCTTTGAAATTCTTTTTAGTGGCTACATACTAATGAATATATTTCGAAGGCATGAGATCATAATTTCTAGAAAGATAAGGTACATCAGCATGCACTGCTGGCGGAAATGCAAACTTGTCAATTTGGCTCATACCCCATGAAACTAATTTCCTTGAGAGAAAATCCCAATTTATGCAAGGAGGCACATATAAACATAATTAACTAGTGTAGTCACCTCTGGAAAGGGGAACACAATGACACAATGGGAGATGAAGAAGGAACACTGCCACCTTCACTGTACATGCTATTCCCACTAATGCCTCCCCCTATATCACATAAGCAGTACTTACCAGAATTTTGTCAGCTTTGGCTTCACTAATCCCTTTAATATTTATCAATTCCTTCTTTGGTGCATAGGCAACAGCCTCCACAGTATGGAATCCAGCCTCTTCCAATTTCTTCACATCATTGGCATTTATGCCACATTGCTGCAAGTGAAGAAAACCATGGATAAGTGTAAGTAAGCTTCAGCTCTCTCAGCCAATGTAGATATTTGCCCTACCCAATTCAGAGCTGTTTTGAAGAACTGTGATATTATATGCCAAAGCTCTGAAAAGTATTCTATACACATGAAGTGTTTAAAAACAAATTACCAACCCTTTCATTTTGAAAACCAATACTTCTAAACTAGTAGTCCCATGTACGTATTCTCATCAGGAGTTGGGACTAAACCACTAATTCACAGGCACTGGGAATAAACTAGTAACTCTTTTTTTTAAATTTTTTATTTTTTATAAACATATATTTTTATCCCCAGGGGTACAGGTCTGTGAATCGCCAGGTTTACAGACTTCACAGCACTCACCAAAGCACATACCCTCCCCAATGTCCATAACCCCACACACATTAACTAATTTGCGGATGTTGAACCAACCTTGCAGCCCTGGAATAAATCCTACTTGGTCGTGGTGAATAATCCTTTTAATGTACTGTTGAATCCTATTGGCTAGTATTTTGGTGAGAATTTTCGCATCTGTGTTCATCAAGGATATTGGTCAGCTCTCTTTTTTGATGGGATCCTTATCTGGTTTTGGGATCAAGGTGATGCTGGCCTCATAAAAAGAGTTTGGAAGTTTTCCTTCCATTTCTATTTTTTGGAACAGTTTAAATTAGTAACTCTTAATCTTTTACAACTAGGACTCCAAATGAACTTTGAGGGGTGCGTGGGGGGCTCAGTTGGTTAGGTGTCTGCCTTTGGCTAAAGTCATGATTCTAGGGTCCCAGGAATGAGCCCCACCTCAGGCTCCCTGCTCAGCAGGGAGTCTGCTTCTCTATCTCCCTCTGGCACTCTCCCCTACTTGTGCTCTCTCTTCCTCTGTCAAAAACGTGAGACACTGGGCCCTAAAAAGTCACCTTAAACCACTGTTTCTAATGTTTTTCTACATCAAGCACAAATAAAAAAATGTTTTTTGTTTGTTTGTTTGACTCTAAGCTGGAATAAACAGAGAAGCCTGCCCCAGAGCTGAGGGTAGCAAAATGACTGGATCACTCTAACAAGTGACATTAAAAATGCGGGAAAACTGGGGCGCCTGGGTAACTCAGTTGGTTAAGCATCTGCCTTCAGCTCAGGTCATGATCCCAGGCTCCGTGCTCAATGAAGAGTCTGCTTCTCCCTCTCTGTGCTCATGCTCTCTTTCTCTCAAATAAATAAAATTCAAAAAAAAGAAAATGGGGAAAAACTAGTTTTGGTTAAGGACTCATATACCAGTTCTCAAAATAAACCAACCAAATGCACCTCTTCCTACCTATATTACAAATTCAGTTTTTTTTTTTTTTTTAAGATTTTATTTATTTGTCAGAGAGAGGGAGAGAGAGTGAGCACAGACAGATAGAATGGCAGGCAGAGGCAGAGGGAGAAGCAGGCTCCCTGCCGAGCAAGGAGCCTGATGTGGGACTCGATCCCTGGACACTGGGATCATGACCGGAGCCGAAGGCAGCTGCTTAACCAACTGAGCTACCCAGGCATCCCACAAATTCAGCTTTGATTTTATTAGCCATCAAAACTATGACTGCTGGGACAATATTAGTGGTGGAACGTGTATGTTTTTGCGGGTTAGGAAGGGTTTTTGAGAGGGGAGGGTCTGCCCACAGAAATAAGCTCTCCTATTGATATTTAAGCAATAAGCAAAATGCATGTGTGGGTATAAGGATGCTCATAATACCAGAAGTTATGATGCTGAACTCTGTAATATTTATCACAAACATCGTTTATATTAACTTCTGCTAGAGTCTTGAAGTTTAGCTGAGGTGGGAGGAATATGTGTAAAGGGAAGAATAAAGGCTTTCTCTGCTTTCCCTCCTACTTCTCTTAGCCTATGTCTGCAGCACTCACAATGTGGGGCCTCTGTACAATGGGAAGAAATAGTGCAAGGTCCCAGGTCCAATGCTTGATGTTCCTGTGCAGAGTCCTGAATTGGAGCTTGACACTTACACCTTAATAGCTACAAGCCCTTCTCCCTGACCACAACAGCTGTCTTGCTAGTAACTTCAGCACAGATATGGGTCAATGGAGAGACAATGCTCCTCTCCCTTCCTGCATAGCTGTCCTAGGCCACTCTAATTCTCTGGATTGTAATTTTCATAAACAGTATAAAGACTCCACCAAGACTCCACCATGAGATCCTAGGGCTTTTAGTTTTTGACAGTCCAATTCTAAGAAAGAAAAATGATAAAGTAGGAGGAGAATTCTTAACAAAAGAGATATGGCCAGACATGTTTAGCGGCAGGATTCTTTTTTTTTTTTTTTTTTAATTTTTTTTTTTTTTTTAAGATTTTATTTATTTAAGAGAGAGACAGTGAGAGAGAGCATGAGCGAGGAGAAGGTCAGAGGGAGAAGCAGACTCCCCGTGGAGCTGGAAGCCTGATGCGGGACTCGATCCTGGAACTCCGGGATCATGACCTGAGCCGAAGGCAGTCGTCCAACCAACTGAGCCACCCAGGCGTCCCTAGCAGCAGGATTCTTGATAACACTTTTGAAAAATCTAATTTAGGTCTTGACCTTAGGTAATAAATCAATGGTTATGAAAAGGTTCTAAGTTCTCCCAACAGGTAGGAGACTGTAATCTAGCATTATAATTCTAAAATTAACAACTAAGCACATACCTCTAACCGTGAAATAGGCTGTGGGCCAAAGCTTTCTTCTTCCACTGAAGTATCTGCATTTGCTTCAAGCTGCATTTGCATAGCCATTACTCAGCATTCAATACTGAAAAATACAGATGGCCAGAAAAAGTTAAGAGTTGCAAAGTTCGTTTTGAAATAAATCTCTGAAGAATTACTTGTTAGTCTTTTGGTCTAATCACTGACCTACCCATGGCAGGAAAAAATAACATATCTCACCAGCTTTCCCTTCCACTAGACAGTTTTGTTTTGTTTTTAAAGACTTTATTTATTTATTTATTTATTTATTTATTTATTTGTTAGAGAGAGAGAGAGAGAGAACACAAGCAGGCATAGTGGCAGGCAGAGGCAGAGAGAGAAGCAGGCTCCCCGTTGAGCAAGGAGCCCGCTATGGGACTCGATCCCAGGACTCTGGGATCAGGACCTGAGCCAAAGGTATCGGCTTAACCAACTGAGCCACCCAGGTGTCCCTCCACCTAGCTACTTCTATCAGATATAGTTTAGGAAGAGCCAGGACTAGTGTGCTTCTTAAAGATGCACAGCTTAACTAGACCAACTATGTCCCCAGTTCACATTCCTGCTTCACATTCCTTGAGGGTAGGGGCCAAGTTATTTATTTGTGTACAATTTGGGTACACCCCATGATACATGAAATGTTAGGTGTTTGGCAAGTATTTGGTAAACCAAAGTGGACTTTGCAAGACTCTACTTAAAATTTGAAAAACAAAAAACAAAAAAACAAAAAATAAAACTGGTGAAAGTTCATTAAACTGTTTCAATTTTATTGTTCCCTTCAAACAAGTAGGGTTTGGGGGTGGTGGGAGAGGAGTGAAATGAAAGTACTGAATGACTGCCCATAAGCCTCTACTCCTGATAAGGCAGTAGACTGAGATGAAAGTACTTCTCATCTCAGCCAAGGATGATAGCTTGTAGTCACATATTCTGCTTCCAATAGGAATGTGTGAAATTTAGGGTGCCTGAGTGGCTCAGCTGGTTAAGCGCCTGCCTTCAGCTCAGATCATGATTCCAGAGTCATAGGATCAAGTCCCACATCAGGATCCCTGCTCAATGGGGAGTCTACCTCTCTGCCCTTCCCCTGGCTCATGCAGGCATGTGTGCTCTCTCTCTCTCAAATAAATAAATAATCTTAAAAAAAAAAAAAAAAAGCGGGGGGGGGTGATGTCTGGAATTTAAACATTACCATTTTAATCAATTTCAGACACCACTGAATACACAAATGAGGGGTGCCTGGGTGGCTCAGTGGGTTAAGCCTCTGCCTTTGGCTCAGGTCATAATCTCAGGGTCCTGGGATCAAGCACTGCACTGGGCCCTACTCTACCTGCCTCTCTGCCTACCTGTGATCTCTGTCTGTCAAATAAATAAATAAAATCTTTTAAAAAAATGCACAAATGAATAACATTCAAGAACCCTGCTCAGTCTGAAATCCATAGAGCATTAGGCCTACACCTAGTCAGGTTATTATGATAGTTAAGATTGCTCAGTTTGAAAGTAATGGAGAACAAAAAATTTTAATTACCTTCAAAGATGTTAGTAAAAGTGAGCAAAACTTTTTGGGGATGGGGAGAGAGAGAATGCAGGGCAGGGGTGAGGGGTAGTGGCAGAGGAAGAGGGAGAATCTTAAGCAGGCTCTTTGCCTAGTGTGGCGCTCAAAAGGGCTGGATCTCATGATTCTGAGACCATAACCTCAGCCAAACCCAAGAGTCAGAGGCTTACCCAACTGGACTATCCTAGCACCCCAAAAGTGAACAAGTCTTTTTTTTTTTTTTTTAAAGATTTTATTTATTTATTTGACAGAGAGAGATCACAACTAAGCAGAGAGGCAGGCAGAGAGAGAGAGGAGGAAGCAGGCTCCCTGCTCAGCAGAGAGCCCTATGTGGGACTCGATCCCAGGACCCCGAGATCATGACCTGAGCCGAAGGCAGTGGCCCAACCCACTGAGCCACCCAGGCGCCCCAAAAGTGAACAAGTCTTAATGTTCACAAGAATAAATGAATTAAAATCACACCAAAACAATCTGAACAATTTAACAATCTGGATAAATTTAACTTAAAGATAACACATGAAATCTCCATTCTTCAAGACTTGACAAAAGAGGTCCATTTTTTCCTTTTAAAAAAGTATAGTTGATTCACAATGTCACATTAATTTTAGGTGTACAGCATAGTGCTCTGATAACTCTGTATGTTACGCTATGCTCACCACAAGTGTAGCGACCATCTGTCACCATACAACACAAGACCACTGACTATATTCCCTATGCTGTACCTTTTACTCCTTTGTTTTTTGGTGTGTTTTTTTTTTTTTTTTTACTTTCACTTTTACTCCTTTGTTCTGTTACTGGAAGTCTGTGCCTCTCACTCACTTTCACCCATTTTGCCCGTTCCTGTTCCTCCCCTCTGGGAGTTATCAGTTCTCTCTGTATTTATGGGTCTGTTCCTGCTTTCATTTATTTTTGTATTTTTACACTCCACATGCAAATGAAATCATATGGTATTTGTCTTTCTCTGTATGACTTATTTCACTTAGTATACTACCCTCTAGGTCCCTCCATATTGTTGCAAATGGGAAGATCTCATTCATTTTATAGGCTGAGTAATATTCCACTGTAGGTATTATACATACATAATACATACCTACCATATCTCCTTTATCCATTCATGTATGGATGAACACTTGGGTTGCTTTCATATCTTGGCTATTGTAAATAATGCTGCAGTAATCATTGGGGAGCTTTTATTTTTTTCAAGTTAACATTTTCATTTTCTTTGAGTAAATACCCTGTAGTGGAAATTTTGGATCACATGGTATTTCTATTTTTAATTTTTTTTTTTAAAGATTTTATTTATTTATTTGACAGAGAGAGATCACAAGTAGGCAGAGAGGCAGGAGAGAGAGAGAGAGGAAGCAGGCTCCCTGCTGAGCAGAGAGCCCGATGTGGGGCTCGATCCCATGACCCTGAGATCATGACCTGAGCTGAAGGCAGAGGCTTTAACCCACTGAGCCACCCAGGTGCCCCTCTATTTTTAATTTTTTGAGGAACCTCCATACTGTTTTCCATAGAAGCTGCACTAAATGTAAATTAGTGCACCAACAGTTCATAGGGTTCCTTTATAACCACATTCTCACCAGTCAGGATCCCTTATTTCTTACCTTTTTCATTTTAGCCATTGTGACAGAAGGGAGGTGATACCTCATTGTGGTTCTGGTTTGCAGTTCCCTGATTAGTGATGTTGAGTACCTTTTCATGTGTCTGTTTGCCATCTGTGTCTTCTTAAGAAATGATCATTTGTTGTTGATGCACATGTCTTAGATAGCTGATTTAACATAATGTGTGTCTATGATAGTGCTAAATATCAGGATCATCTGAATGGAACTTAAATTTAAATATCTCCCTTCATAAGGGAACCTGAAGGGCTCGGGTCATGATCTCAGGGTCCTGGGTTCAAGCCCGGAATCAGGCTCCCTGCTCAGTAGAGAGCCTACTTCTTCCTCTCCCTCTGTCTGCCACTCTGCCTAGTTGTGCTCCCTACCCCTCTGTCAAATAAATAAATAAAATATTTAATTAAAAATTACCAAAAAAACCCGTATCTCCCTTCATAATCTATGAAAAAGACAGACCTGCAGAGTAATGGAGAAAGGACTGTCTTTTGAATAAACAGTGCTGGGTTGATGGGAGAGCCTTACAGAATAAACCACCCCCTCACCCCACATACAGAAGAACCATCCATTTCCAATTCAATTACAGACCTAAATGTAAGACTTAAAACAAAACTTTTGGAATATAAGTGAGTATCTTCATGACTTTATGACAAAGATTTTTTGAACTGGATACATAAAGCAATAATGAAAAAAGAAAAGACTGAAAAATTGGACTACATTTAAACTTAGAACTTCTATCAAAAGACACTACTAAGAAAACAAAAAGTCAAACTACAGTATATTTACCACATATACAAACAAGGCTGATAATTAAAATATATAAAAAACTTCAGGGGCACCTGGATGGCTCAGTCAGTTAAGTGTCTGCCTTCAGCTCAGGTCAGGATCCCAAGATCCTGGGATGGGGCCCCACGTCGGGCTCCTTGCTCAGCAGAGAGCCTGCTTCTCCCTTTCCCTCTGCCTGCCACTCTGTCTACTTGTGCTCTCTCTCTCTCTGTCAAATAAATAAAAAAAAAATCTTTTTTTAAAAAAGATTTTATTTATTTATTTGACAGAGAGAGAGAGAGCACAAGTAGAGAGGCAGGCAGAGAGAGAGAGAGGGAAGCAGGCTCCCTGCTGAGCAGAGAGCCCGATGTGGGACTCGATCTCAGGACCCTGAGATCATGGACCTGAGCCGAAGGCAGCGGCTTAACCCATCCAGGAGCCCCTAAATAAATAAATTCTTAAAAAAAATTTGTGTGTGTGTGTATATATATATATATATATATATATATATATATATAACTTCAAATCAGCAAGAAAGAACAACTCAATAGAAAAGCAGATCTGAGAAAGCACTTTAGGATAGAAGATATCTAGTAAACATATGAACCAACAGGGGTGTCTAGGTGGCTCAGTGGATTAAGCCTCTGCCTTTGGCTCAGGTCATGATCCCAGGGTCCTGGGATCAAGCCCCACATCTGGCTCTCTGCTCATCAGGGAGCCTGCTTCCCCCTCTCTGCCTGCCTCTCTGCCTACTTGTGGTCTCTGTCTGTCAAATAAATAAATAAAATCTTAAAAAGAAAAAAAAGCCAAACAAACATGAACAATAAACATATGAACCAACAAAGCTCAACATGATTATCAGGAAAATTAAAACCATGAGGTATTTCTATATGTCACCAAAATAGATAAAATTAAAAAGATCAACAACATCAAGTGTTGGCAAGCATGCTTGTGTGAGGTGTAGACCTGGTCCCTTTCTACGTCGGGGTACGTCCCGGCATTAACCCGACCGGGCCTGTGGTCTGGCCGCCGGCTTATGCGCCCCTCTGCACCGCATGAATGTATGTACATTCATACATACAATATGAATGTATTGAACTAAACATTCATACACTGATGGTCTGAATGTAACAACTAAGCATTCATACACTGCTGGTCTGAATGTAAATTTATACTTTAGAAAACTGGCATTAAATGTAAACTGGGTGGCTCAGTTGGGTAAGCACCTGCCTTCTGCTTGTTGTGATCCCAGGGCCCTGGGATACAATGTCCTTGCTCAGCTGAGAGCCTGCTTCTCACCCCCACTCTGCTGCACCCCCTGCTTATGCTCTCTGACAAATAAATCAAATGTTTAACAAAAGTAAATAAACAAACGTGGAAGTTGAATATAAACAAATGCTACCACCCAGGAATTTCAACACTATTACTAACCAACTGAAAAGCAGACACATGTGCACCAAAATATATATAGGAATGTTCTCAGCAGCCTTTCTCCTTTTAAAAGTCAGAAACTAGGGGCGCCTGGGTGGCTCAGTGGGTTAAGTCTCTGTCTTCCACTTGGGTCATGATCTCAGGGTCCTGGGATTGAGACCTGCATCCGGCTCTCTGCTCCACGGGGAGTCTGCTTCCCCCTGTCTCTCTGCCTATTTGTGATCTCTCTCTCGCTCTGTCAAATAAATAAATAAAATATTAAAAAAAAAAAAAGTCAGAAACTAGAAACCAACCATATGTCCACCATAGGCAGAAAGAAGAAGGGATCCAATATGGCAACAAAAAAGAACTATTACTATATACAAAGATATGTATGAATCTACAGACAGAATGTTGAGCAAAACCAGACACAAAAATATAATCAGTATCACTCATACAAAATTCAAACAAAGGCAAACTTAGTCAGTGATGTTAGAAGTCAATAGAGCGGTTACCTCTGGGTAGAAAAAGGTTCATACTAGAGTGGGAACAAGGGAAGTTTCTGGGATGCCGACAACATTCTATTTATTGACCTGAGTAGTCATTACATAGGTATATTCTCTGAAATAATTCAGAGCTCTATACACTTCTGATCTGTGCATCTTCTATATGCATATTACACTACACTTTAGAAGTTAAAAAAAAACAACGAAACCTCACTGGAGAGGAGTCCCTAGGGATCACGTGAACAGTCTTCCGCATTAGGTAATGAAAACACCTTTGAGGAAACTGGAGGCGGGTACTTGGTAAGCAAAGCACGGAGTAATGGAAAGTGGACTGATCAAAAATCCGGAAACCCTGGCTCTGACATAAACAGCTGTGACATTAAATTGGTACACCCCTCTGGATCTCGGCTTTCTCGCCCCGCCCATAAAATGGGTGTTGGAAATGAAGGGTTCTAGGTTCCCTCCCAGCTCTGGAGCCTGGGGACCGCTTCAGTTTTCGCCACAACCAGCTCTGACGGCGGGCTGGGCCCAGGCATGCCCCTGCTCCGCCGCGCCAACTCCGCTTTCTCATGCGGCGCAGAGGGGCGCATAAGCCGGCGGCCAGACCACAGGCCCGGTCGGGTTAATGCGGGGACGTACCCCGACGTAGAAAGGGACCAGGTCTACACCTCACACTCACCTCGGTCCGCAGCGCTTCTCACTCGGGCCGGCTGCACGCTCCGACTTATGTCCGCTGGTCTGGTCCGCGACCGACCCCGGACGGATTCCAGACGCCCTCCTTGCTGCTAACTTCTCTACTCCCTTGGGCCGGCCTCCTGCACACAACCCACGCAAGTTTTAGGTCCCAACTACGCCCCCCAGGGAGCGTTAGCTCTCCTCAGACGAAGAGTGGCCGCACAACTCTCCCCGCCCGGCAGCTTTCGGAGATCCCGCCAAATGCACCGGAAGGGTCACGCCAGCGTCAACGTAACGTCTCCCCGCCCACCTCGGTGCCACAGTCTAGCCCGCCCTGCCGCTGCTCGCGAGCGGGAGGTGGGCCCAAGGATCTTGATGTTGCATGATGTCAAGGAGTTCTCTTTTCCGTTTACCCCTAAGAACTAATTCACAGTTTGGAAGTCGCCAAAGTCTTCTCTTTCACTTGACCAAGGACTACAACTTCCAAGAGGTAGTGGGGTCGGCCGGAGACTCCAACTCCCAGTATGCACCGCGGGCGCCTGGCGTTTTTAGCGCCTCAGCCGCTCTGCGGAAAAGCCTGGCTTTACAGAGGTGTTCTCGATTTGCTTCCAAAGTATCTAAGCCTGTGTCTGCTCTGAGCTTCCGACTTCGTCATGTCAAATTCCTGCAGCCTGACGTTTTTCAGGTCTTTGGATGTGGTAGAGCCGAGGATGCTCGAGTAGACAGATGAAACTGGAAAACAGAGCTAGTGAAGGGGAGAAAATGCCTGAAATACTAGTCATGTCTTGGTAATTTGCTAGAGATTTGCAAGAGGAAGAAGACATGATTACCTTCTCATAGTTTTCTGGAAAGTTTGACCTATATTCTGGTTTTAAAGGGTGAATGGGGTTTCCTGGGCAAAGAAGAGGAGATGGAGGACATAACCGTATAGAACAGTATGGGCATGGAATTTAACGACGTGGTCAAGCCATAGAATTGTCTAATGAGGGAGGAAAAGAGTCCTGGAGGCGCGGATTCTGTGAAGTTAATATTTAGTTCAAATTATGAAGAAAGTTATGACCATGTGTGGAGCTTTAATCTTTATTCTTTAGGTAATGGGGAAATCATTGAAAATTTTTAAGCAGAAGACTCCTATGATCTGTTTTTTTCCCCCACCACTACTTTATCTTTGTGAGATGTTTTAAAGTTCATGAAGTTTTTATTCAATCCTCCCACCGTTGTCTTGTGACAATGACAGATTTCAGAAAAGAGTAAAGATAGCAAAAACTGTCAGGAAGCTCTTGCAATATTTTGGACAAGGGATGAAGGCTTCCTTGAGTTTGATCAATGACAGAACAGATTCAGGAAGCCTTCTGGAGGCAGACTCAACCTAACAGTAATTATATAAATAGTATCTGGGGATAATATTAACTGCCATACCAAATATACCCACTTAAAAAAAAGATTTTATTTGACAGAGAGAAATCAGAAGTAGGCAGAAAGACAGTCAGAGAAAGGGGGAACCAGGCTCCCTGCTGAGCAGAGAGCCTCACTTGGGGGGGGCGGGGCATCGATCCTAGAACCCTGAGATCATGGCCTCAGCGGAAGGCAGAGGCTTAACCCACTGAGCCACCCAGGCGCCCCCAAATATACCCACATTTACCTCCCCTTCACACCCTTTCCTTAAGAGCATCTGCAAATCCCTCTTGGTTGAATGAAATCACATGTGACTTTGACCTTTCATTAAAATCAAATTCCTGTGACTGGTTGTCAAACCAGAGAAACCCCTTTTATAGGAAGACTAAGAAATTAAGAGACCAAGAAAGTGAGAGAGAACGAGACAGAAAGGAACAATTTTAAAATCTGTTTTCCAAATCTTTCCGATTTCTCAGGAGCCCAACAGTGCTTACTATTCTGGAGATCTATGAAATATTCCTAAAGGCCAATAAATCTCCCTTCCATTTCTTCTGCTTAAACCAGTTTGAGTAGTTTTCCGTTCTTTTCTTCCAAGACAACACACTAAACATTTGGAAATAAGACAAACTAGTGTTCTTGCTAACAGTTAAGTTAGCAATCCATATGAATATGTTTAAGTGCATAGTGGAAAAGTTTTGAATATATCCTAGATTACGTCCAGTGACCTATTTGAAATCTCAAAGAGGTAACCTCTAGTAAAAAAAAAAAAAACTTAGGGGTGCCTGGGTGGCTCAGTGGGATGGAGCCTCTGTCTTCGGTTCAGGTCATGATCTCAGGGTCCTGGGAACGAGCCCCGCATCGGGCGCTCTGCTCAGCAGGGAGCCTGCTTCCTCCTCTCTCTCTGCCTGCCTCTCTGCCTACTTGTGATCTCTCTCTCTCTGTGTCAAATAAATAAAATCTTTAAAAAAAAAAAAACTTAATCATGAGAAACCTAACCTTTTGTCTCAAGGATAATAATTTCCTGACACAGTCAACCTGGAGCATAGTAAGGGAAATCCGGAAGGGAAACCCACTGTCTTGTCCAAGTAATCCAATTGAGTAGTGCAAGGATGATCCAGTATGGGGAAATCTATTATAATTGAGCACTTTAACAGGTAAGGAGAAGCCCATATGGTTAATCTCACTTTGAAAAAGCAATAAAATTTGACATTAATTCCTCATTAATGGGGAAAATGGGAGAAAGGAATTGGATGCTTCCTTAGCATGATCAAGAAAAAAGCAGATACTCCAAACAAGCTGCTTTTGTTTGTTTACTTGTGAAATGTTAGAAATACTTTCATTAAAACCAAGAACTGGGGCTCCTGGTTGGCTCAGTATGAGGAGCACATGACGTAATTTCGGGGCTGTAGGCTGTGAGTTTGAGCTCCACGTTGTGTGTATAGAGATTACTTATGTAAAAAAGAAACAAAATTGTCTATTGCCACTATTATTTACTATTGTTTAGGAAATGTCACAGGGTGTAATAATTCAAGATAATAAAAAAAGATGTAAGTGTTCAGAAAGATTTACAGATATGATTATATACCTGGATAGTTTAAGGGACAATAAGAAAGTACATTAGTGTAACCAATTATGAAAATATAAAAAGATCAGCACTTTATTAAGTCTTAATAACTAATTAGACAATATAATGCAAAATGATCCTACTCACAGTTGTAACAAAAACCATAAGTGTCTAGGAATATGCTTTTAGAAATGTTCAGGATCATCTTTTAAAAAAAAATGTTCAGGGGGCGCCTGGATGGCTCATTGGTTAAAGCCTCTGTCTTCGGCTCCTGACATGAACCCAGGGTCTTGGGATTGAGCCCCACATCAGGCTCTCTGCTCACCAGGGAGCCTGCCTACTTGTGATCTTTGTCTGTCAAATAAATAAATAAATAATCTTTTTTTTTTTTTTTTTTAGATTTTATTTATTTATTTGACAGATATCACAAGTAGGCAGAGAGGCAGGCAGAGAGAGAGGAGGAAGCAGGCTCCCCGCTGAGCAGAGAACCCGATGTGGGGCTCGATCCCAGGACCCTGGGACCATGACCTGAGCCAAAGGCAGAGGCTTTAACCCACTGAGCCACCCAGGTGCCCCAAATAAATAAATAATCTTAAAAAAAAAAATGTTCAGGATCTTTATGGAAAAATCTCTAAAACCATCCTTCCAGAGAAGGCTCAAAATTATAAAGTTGAAAATTCATCAACATCAATGAATTCACAACAGAAATCCCAATGCACTTCATAGCAATCATCATTAGTTGCCTACCCAATAGCCATTGCCCTTTATGGCTAAGAAAACCTAGTATGTGGAAGGATGTTCACTAGTGATATTTTGGATGACTTTGCCTTCATCTGTAATTTTTTGCATATTATTTGCACTGTCGGTTTGAATTTACTGGTGGAAGACTCATATCTTAAAGATATCAATTGTTGATGAGCTGTTCATTAAATTTAATATAACGTGATTTCAGTACAAATTACATTAAGAGTTTTTGGGGAAGAAAACAAGCTAGTTCTTACCTTTATATGATAAAATAAAAAAACAAGAAGAGCTAGGAAAACCTAAGGGCCTGAAATGACCAGATGTTAAAACATATTATGAAACTGTAATAATTACAGGGCCACCTGGGTGGCTCAGTAGGTTAAGCATCTCACTCTTGATCTTGGCTCAGGTCATAATCTCAGGGCCATGAGATGGAGTCCTGTGTTGGACTCTGTGCTAAGTGTGGAGCCTGCTTAAGATTCTCTCTCTCTTTCCCGCGCCCCTCCCCAACTCTCTCCTCAAAAAACAAACAAACAAACAAAAAACTATAAAAATTACAAAGGACTTTTACAATAACATAGGTCAATAGAACAGAACAATTTAATCAGTGTCTTAGTTTCCTGTTGCTGCTGTAACAAATTACCACAAATATATGGCTTAAAAAAAATGTATCATCTTATAATTCTGGAGATCAGAATTCCTAATGGGTTAAAAGCAAGGTGTTGACAGAATTGTGTCCCTTCAGGAGATCCTAGGAGAAAATCTGTTCCTTGCCTTTTCCAGTCTCTAGAGGTCCAAATTCTTTGGCTCAAGGTCCTTTCCTCCCTCATCAAAGTCAACACTCTGATCTATTTCCATGATCACATCTCCTTCTCCGACTCTGACATCCTGACTTCCTCTTATTAAAAAACCTTGTGATTACATTGGGCCTACCCAGCTAATCCAAGATAGTCTCCCCATGCAAGATCCTTCAAAAGCTCTGCAGAGTTCCTACCGCCATGTAAAGTGACATTCACAGGTTTTGGGATGTGGACATCTGGGTGTGGCAGGGTGGGGTGGTGTCTACTACTTTGCCTACCGCACTCAGATATGAATAGGTAGAGAAATCTAGTATATGATAAAAAAAGCATTCCAAATCAGTGGGGAAAATAGCCTATTTATTAAATGGTGCTGGGATAGCCACATAGCCATCTAGAAAAAAAAATAATTTGGATCCTTAACCTTTGTTAGGATAAATTCCCAATCGACTTAAAGACATAAATGTAAAGTATTAAACCATAAAAGTTCTAAGAGAAATCATCGATTTTACAGTAGGGAGAATCTAAATATAACACAAACTCATAAGTCATAAAAGAAAATATTGATACATTTGACTACTTATCTTTAAAACTCTAAATGGCAAAACCTATAATGAAGTCAAATAAAACGGTAAGTTAGGAGGAAATTTGGCAAACAACTATCACAGTTTCATTTTTTAAAAATCTAAGTTCAAATAACATATAACATACTATTGGTTTTAGAGGTAGAGGTTAGTGATTCATCAGTCTAAGACCCATTGCTCATTACATCGTGCCCTTTTTTTTTTTTTTCAGTACTTTATTTCTTTGACAGACAGAGATCACAAGTAGGCAGAGAGGCAGGCAGAGAGAGAGGGAAGCAGGCTCCCTGCTGAGCAGAAAGCCCGATGCAGGGCTTGATCGCAGGACCCTGAGATCATGACCTGAGCTGAAGGCACAGGCTTTAACCCACTGACCAACCCAGGCACCCCTCATGAGCCTTCTTTAATGTCTATCACCCAGTTACCTATCCCACTATCCCCCTTCCCCCTAGAAACCCTCCACTTTGTTTCCTATAATTAAGAGTCTCACAGTTTGTCTCACTCTCTGATTTCTTGTTTTAACTTTTCCTCTCTTCCCTTATGATCCTGTTTTGTTTCTTAAATTCCACAAATGAGATCATATAATTGTCTTTCTCCGATTATTTCGCTTAGCATAATACCCTCTAGTTCCATTCATGTCATTGCAAATGGTAAGGTTTCTTTTTTTTGAGTAGTATTTCTTTTTTTTGAGTAGTATTCCTTTGTGTATATATACCACTTTTTAAATATTTTATTTTTTGTAAGATTTTATTTGACAGTGAGAGAGATAACAAGAGAGAGCACAAGCGTGCGTGCATAAGCAGCGGGAGCAGTTGGCAGGAGAGAGAGAAGCAGGCTCCCCACTGAGCAAGGAGCCCAGCTTAGGGCTTGATCCCAGGCTCATGACCTGAGCCAAAGGCAGTTGCTTAACTGAGTCACCCCGGAATCCCAACCATGCACTTTAAAGATTTTGTCAGATAGAGAGAGAGCAAGTGAGCACAAGCAGGGGTAGCAGAAGGCAGAGGGACAAGCAGGCTTCCCAATGAGTGAGGAGCCTGATGTGGGACTCAATCCCAGGGCATGTGATCATGCCCTGAGCCGAAGGCAGATGCCCAACCGACTGAGCCACCCAGGCATTCCCCAAGCTGTGTACTTTAATAGGTGAATTGTATGATGTCAATTATATTTAGGTGAAGTTTTTTTTTTTTTTTTAAGATTTTATTTATTTATTTGACACAGAGAGAGAGAGAGCACAAGCGGGGAGAGTGGCAGCAGAGGGTGAGGGAGGAGCAGGCTCCCCATGGAGCAATGAGTCCAAAATGGCACTTGACCCTAAGACCCTGAGATCACGAAGGCAGAGCCCTAATAGATGAGTCACCCAGGTGCCCCTCGGTGAAGTTGTTTTAAAAAAAATAAAGAAAAAAACCCGAGACTGGGTGACTCAGTTGGTTAAGCAGCTCAGGTTATGATTTCAGGGTCCTGGAATTGAGCCCCACATTGGGCTCCCTTGCTTAGCAGAGAGCCTGCTTCTCTCTCTCCCTCTGCTGCCACTCTGCTTACTTGTCCTCTCTCCCTATCTCTCTGTCAAATGAAGGAAATCTTAAAAAAAAAAAAAAAAGAAAAGAAAAGGAAAAAAATCACAATACAGAATACTGGTCCCCACCCTTAGTGTTTCTGATTCAGCAGGTTTGGGGTGAAGCGGACACTACTAGCCTAGGGACTAGGCTTTGAGAACCACTCCATTAGCTCATAGAAATGATAGTTTCAGGGAAATGAACCATGAGAGACTATGGACTCTGAAAAACAATCTGAGGGTTTTGAAGTTGGGGGGTGGGAGGTTGGATGAGCCTGGTGGTGGGTATTATGGAGGGCACGTATTATATAGAGCACAGTGTGGTGCATAAACAATGAATTCTGATACACTAAAAAGAAATTTAAAACGTTAAAAAATTAAAAAAAAAAAAAAGAAATGATAGTTTTCCTGAGAAACTTCAAATAGTTTTCTTTTACTGTCTTTCAGAGACCTAGACATAGAAATAACTGCAGTTTGTAGGGGCACCTGGGTGGCTCAGTGGGTTAAAGCCTCTGCCTTCAGCTCAGGTCATGGTCCTGGGGTCCTGGGATCGAGCCTGCATCGGGCTCTCTGCTCTGCAGGGAGCCTGTTTCTTCCCCTCTCTCTCTGCCTGCCTTTCTGCCTACTTGTGATCTCTGTCGGTCAAATAAATAAATAAAATCTTAAGAAAAAAAAAAAAAAAGAAATAACTGTGGTTTGTATCTGGTTCTTATACTCAGGTCCTGACATATTTTAATCTTATCTCAGTTTTCAAATAAGTGGGTGATTCTAGAAGGAGCTTTCTTTGGTTTATCTTCAAATGTTTATTGAATATATGGTAAAAAAACAAAGAACAAAAACCTCTTCACTTCATAAAGAGACACTGCTTAAAAGATTTCCTATAATAAACTTATTTTAATAGTGCAAAAACCAACCTGCTTCTAAACAGTGAAGGAACAATTTCCAAAAAATTATATAAAAACAGCCAATCCTATGAACAAATACAAATGCAAACAATTAAGTAAATATTACAATTATGTAGGCAAACTCAGGAAGCAGAGACCATAATTATAAGCCAAATCATTCCTGGAGTTGGTCCATACCAGGTTACCAAAATGCAAAACAAAACTTCTACTTTCCAGGTTTACAGAAAAGAAATGAAACAACTCCATTAAGAAAAGTAATTTAAATTTCATGGAAAACAGACAATATTGGTGACTTTAAAAGTTTTTCAAGAAGTTCATGGAAATAAAGAACATCATCTTGATTTTTATAGAAAATAAATTTTATGTTGACTTTTGAAGCTTAAAGGACCATGTGATCTTCTTGACCAAAGGCTCATGAGTAAAAGCAAGAGCGAAGATAATATTCATGGGACCTATAGGACTTTAACCTGATCTTAAAGTATAAAGCAAAATGTTAAGATGAATTAGTTTAAAAATACATATATACTTTAGAATTAGATATAAAAGAAACAAAATTTATCATGATTAGGATTTGAATAAAGTTTGGGTTGAAGTTTTCTCATATTTATCTATCTCAAAGATAATACTGATCATTCAGTATCAATGAATATGCTTATATTTGTGTATGGTTTGAGAAACAAATATTCACATTAAATTCATTACTACTGCCAGAAATTGACAAAACTGGTAGTTTCAAATGTGATATTGTTTGAACTACCATTATTTAATAGAAAGAGACTGAGAATCTTGGTGTAAAGCATCCTTCAGAAAGATGGAAACTGCCCAGACAGAAGAGTATCTCTCTATACAGTGCTACATATTTCTATATATATCTCCTTGCCACATCAAAAATATACAAAAAAAAAATTTTACATATATGTACTGAGCCACAATGAATTAACTTTCTCTACAAAACTATACATAAGAAAACATTGATAGACATTATATAATAAAAGAAGGCAACGTCCTCAAGAAAAGATGGCAACCATTTGAATAGCTGAGGGCTATTGTTTTTTCTTAACATTTCTGGAATGGAGAAAAAAAAGGATGAATAGTTTGTAGACAGATATATCTCTATTCCAGAAATATCTGGTAGACAGAAGCCAGGCAACTTAAAAATCATAGTTCTGTATATGAGGAAATGGTTAATGATTTTGTTACTGGTGACAGCTCTTCTTATACTTAAGTTACTTCTCAGGGCTTGTTCTATAGCAGAGGGCACAACTTTAATTAGAAGAAATTTTCCCTAAGTGTTCTACTATTTAAACCTCTTGTAAAAAGATTGGCAGTTTGATAATATGCAGTTTGAGGCGATCCATCATTCCTGACTGCAGAGATTTAAAAACCAAGCATACAAATTAACTGTAACATCATCAGAAGGAATTTTACTAGGCTTCTTTCTAGGACCTAAAGACAAAAATTAAGCTGAGATAGATAAGCTGACATAATATCATTATGAAGTACACTGTGCTTGGTCTTCTAGCTATAGTCCATGCGTCTGGTGGTAGAAATGGCAGTCCTGAAGCAGATCTTGGTAAATTTGCTTGACTACATTCTTTAGGTAGTTGTCATCCAATGGCACTTTAGATAGAATTGCAGTGATTTCATCTTGGCTGGAAAGAACAAAAGTTTCATTAATTTTTCTGTAAACTTACCTCCATTTCATTGGAATTCATGTTTTTGGGTATGGTCTCTGAGTCTCTTAGAAAGCACAGATAGGTATTTCTAGAAAAAGCCTGTCCAACAGGAACTGAGATTCCAAAAACAAGGCCTAAGAGCAATCCTTTATGAACTATGAGGTATCTTGACTTAGCTAAAAATAACAACTGTTGGGCGATGGATTTGAGGTGAGTGTATTGTAAACTCTACTATCTTAAAAACTGTCAGCAGTGTGTCTAAAAATTCACAAAATATATAGTCGGAATGAAATATTATTATATCTGGTTACAAAAGCATTATGATTACACAACTTTTTAAGTGATTATTAAGTGATTACATGATTATTCTGTTTTTCAGTCCATAGAAGTTATTTATATATGATCTGGGATAAGCTTATGCCCATTTTTTTCCCTTCTTCATTCCTGTTTTAGGTTAAGAGTATTCAAAAAGTAGAGCAAGTATAAAAGAATAGACCAATTATCTCCAGCATCCACTGGAACTAGAAATGAAGGCCACTGACTTTAAGAGAACAAATTTTTCAAAATGAAGTCAGAAGTGACAACTGGCACTCACTATGGATTATCCATTAGTGGTATATCCAATAATGGTATATATTATTTCTGACCACTTTGAGAGTTCCTTCAAATGATATAACATAGGTAAAAAAGTACTCAGGAGCCCTATCCTGCTGGCTCTTTACTTACCCAATGTTTCCAAGGTGATTTTGAATGGAGAAAGGTAATGGGACAGTTGGAAAATGGACCGAGAGAGGCAAAGTTATCTCAAATTTTGCAAATGCTGTAGAGCTGGAGAATAAAAGTCTCAATCTAAAAAAAGAAAAAAAAAGTCTCAATCTATAAAAGACAAGATCCTCAATTAAAAATACAAAACAAAAAACAGAGTGAAACAAATACATTTTCCTTTTATACTCATATGTGAAACTTAGATGGTACATTATTTACTTGTCCTTATTAAATGGACAGTGCGTAAAAAATCTGGAACAGAGTCGCCTGGGTGGCTCAGTGGGTTAAGGTCTCTGCCTTCGGCTCAGGTCATGATCCCAGGGTCCTGGGATCGAGCCCCACATCAGGCTTTCTGCTCAGTGGGTAACCTGCTTCCTTTCCTCTCTCTCTGCCTGCTTCTCTGCCTACTTGTGATCTCTGTCAAATAAATAAATAAAATCTTTAAAAAAAAATCTGGAACTGGGGCGCCTGGGTGGCTCAGTGAGATGGAACCTCTGTCTTCGGCTCAGGTCATGATCTCAGGGTCCTGGTATCGAGCCCCGCATCGGGCTCTCTGCTCAGCAGGGAGCCTGCTTCCTCCTCTCTCTCTCTCTCTGCCTGCCTCTCTGCCTACTTGTGATCTCTCTCTGTCAAATAAATAAATAAAATCTTAAAAAAAAAAAATCTGGAACAAAGATTATTATTACTAGTATCATTTTCATTGTTGGCCATAAAACTCATTAAATCATTTTTAATACATTAAAAAATATATTTTATTTATTTATTTGACAGAGAGAGAGAGAGATCACAAGTAGGCAGAGGCAGGCAGAGAGAGAGGGAGGAAACAGGCTCCCCGCTGAGCAGAGAGCCCCACGTGGGGCTTGATCCCAGGACCGAGATCACGACCTGAGCCGAAGGCAAAGGCTTAACCCACTGAGCCACCCAGGCGTCCCTTTAATACATTTTTTACTCATTATTTACTGTTACAGGTTGACCTATGTCCCCTCCTGCCATCCATGTTGAAACCCTCACCTCCAGTATCTCAGAATGTGACCTTATTTTGAAAATAAGGTAACTGAAGATTTAATTAGTTAAGATGAGGTCTTACTGGAGTGAGATGGTGTCCTAACCCAAAATGATTGGTGTCCTTATAAAAAGGGGACATTCGGACACAAACATGCACACAGGAAGCACATCATGTGAAGATGAAAGCAGATACTAGGATTATGTATTTAAAGCCAAGGTATGCCAGCAAATCACTAGAACATAGGAGACAGTCATGGAATAGACTCTCCCGCACAGCTCCTCGGAAAGAAGCAACCCTGCTAATTCTTGATCTCAGACTTCTAGCCTCCAGAACTGTGAACAATAAACTGTGGTTGTTTAAGCCACTCAGTTTGTAGTACTTTGTTATGGCAGCCCTGGGGAACTAATATACTTACTCAGTATTAGTCACATCTATGTTCATTAGGTTATAATTTGGTCCCCATCTCTTTAAAAACTCAATTTCCTCTCCAAGGAGTCTACAACGGCTCACTACCAGTGAGACTTCTTGAAGCATCTAGAAAAAATTGGGAGAAAAATTATGAAAACATTTCAATATTTTTTTTTTAAAGATTTTATTTATTTATTTGACAGAGGGAGATCGCAGGTAGGCAGAGAGAGAGAGAGAAGAGGAAGCAGGCTCCCTGCGGAGCAGATAGCCAGGTGCGGGGCTCCATCCCAGCACCCTGGGATCATGACCTGAGCCTAAAAGAGAGGCTTTAACCCACTGAGCCACCCAGGTGCCCCAAACATTTCAATTTTTAATGGCTTTTTAATTTTTTTATTTTTAAAGATTTATTTATTTATTTGACACGGAAAGAGAGAGAGAGAGATCGATCATAGGCAGGCAGAGGTGGTGGGGGGGAAGCAGGCTCCCGGCCGAGCAGAGAGCTGGATGCGGGGCTTGATCCCAGGACCCTGAGATCATGACCCGAGCCGAAGGCAGAGGCCCAACCCACTGAGCCACCCAGGCGCCCCTTTAATGGCTTTTTTAGACCACTCGGCCACGTTACCACTTCCTTTAGTGGCTCTTTTATAAAGAATCTCTTGAAGTTAAACAATATTTTTATAGTTTCAGGATCTAATGTTATATACTTAACATTTCAGTTCTGTTTTTTGGGACAGATAACATAATTTTCCTTTAAAATATTTCAATCAGATTTACCTTAGGTACTTGATGCTGTGTTGTACATTTTTTCTTCCAGGATTCTTGTTCCTCAATGTACTGGAAAATAAGCTTATGAACTAAATGGGAAGAAGGAGGAGCTTGATCCTCTGAGGAAGGGAAAAAACAAATCAAAACAGGGTATTACTTATTTTCAAATATACACATAAGCTAGAAATAACTTCAAACTACTAGGTATTTAAGTATCCTCTCCATTTTATTTTCAAGCACATATATCAATGTGTATATAGTGCACATAGACTTTTTTTTAAAGATTTTATTTATTTGACAGAGAGAGCACAAGCAGGGGATTGGGAGAAGGAGAAGCAGGCTCTCCACTGAGCAAGGAGCCTGATGCAGGACTCAGGCCCAGAACCCTGGGATCATGACCTGAGCCAAAGGCAGATGCTTAACCAGCTGAGCCACCCAGGTGCCCCACAGACATTCTTATAAAAACTCAAGCCTTAAAAAACAAAAAAACAAAAAAAACAAAAAAAACAAAAACCTCAAGCCTTTATCATATATGGAATAGAGCTTGCTTAAAACCATAAGTTTAATATAACACAAATGAGTTTAAATCCTGACTCCCCTTACAACCTGAGGGATCCTAAACACTCTTACTTCTTTTGAGCTATAGTTGCCCATTTATAAAACAAGAAATACTTACTTCAAAGTGTTGATATAAGTAATACAACTGCTTGATATAGAATAAGTACTCAGAATGGTAATTTTTGAATTATGGAAATAGTTATCATTAATCATTGCTTAAAATCTAGTAATATTTTAAAAAATAGTTTCTTTAAAATCCTACCCAACATTTAGAACATTATCCAAGAAATTTTATGTCTAGTACACATTTCTAAGGACAAATTATTATTATTATTATTGTTTATATTTACTTTGTATATAAAAGTGGTCTCAAGGAGCAAATTATACTTGTAAATATTCAACACATTTTTAGTGGATAAGTGTTTGAACTTACCATCCAACAGAGATTGAAAATTCAGGTCAACAATCTTCCTATAAGCCTTGTCCAGGAAAGGGAGACCAACTAGAAAGAACCAGAATAAGAGTAGCACTGTTTGTTTGTTTGTTTACTAATTTACTTATTTGAGAGAGAGAGTATACACCTATACAAGCCAGGCAAGGGTAGGGGAGAAGGAGGAGTAGAGGGAGGGAGGGACATGTAGAGGCCATGCTGAGTGCAGAGCCCCACACAGGGCTGTATCTCATGACCTGAGCTGAAATCGAATGGGATGCTTAACTGACTGAGCCACCCAGACACCCCATTATTTCTTTTTATTTTCTGATTTTAAGCCACATACAACTCAGTACTTTAGAATCCTACTATTTCTGGGTAGCAGGGTTTTTTTTATTTTTTTATTTTTATATAGGCAATTAAAGAGGTGTCTTTTTTTTTTTTAAGATTTTATTTAAGAATGAGAGCGTGTGCGTGCATGAGTAGGGAGCCTGACGTAAGGCTCAATCCTAAGATCCTGAGACCAGGACCTGAGCCAAAGGCAGATGCCTAACCAACTAGGCTACCCAGGTTCTCCTAAAGGTGTATTCTTGAATCATATTATTCTTTGGTAAGAATAATGGTAAAGGCTCCCCTGAGATTGCTGAACTACATTTACTGGCAAGTCTTTGAAGGAAATTTAAGGTGTAGTACATTTATTGTAAATTTAGCAAGGCCTCCTCCTTGACTCCTAACTTTTGTGCAAAGACACTATTTTCAGGCACCATATAAAAAAATGACTATGATCTCTTCATACTATCTTTTTAAATACAGTGAAAATGATTTATGCTTTTAGCATTAGGGTAATGAGAGCCAGGAGAGCTTTCCTCCTCCAAATTCTAGAGTTATCTCCTGTCTCTCAAATTTGGATTCTTTTGACTTTGTTGAATATCTTCTATGTGTTAGGCACTGAGGATATGATAATGAGACAAAGAGACAATCAATTTATATTCTCAAAAAGCTTATGTCTCAGGAGGATACACAGATAATTACACTAATAAACACCAAAAACTACAATCAGTGATAAGCACTATTAAGGAAAACAGCAGGAAGCAATGAGAATATATATAATAAGAGGGCAAATAGTAGAGGGAGTGGGTAAAAGGAGAGTCAAGGAAAACTTTCCTGCAGAAGTGGTAACTGAGTTGAGCTCTTAAGGATTATTAACAGAAATTTATTTAGTGAAAAGGGAGTACTATGGTCTGAATGTTTGTGTCCCCCATTGTATTTTATATATTGAAATCTTAATTCTCCCTGTGATAGTATTAGGAGATGGACATTTGGAAGGCATTTATTAGGTCATGAGGGCAGAGCCCTCATGAATGAGATTAATGCAGTAATAACTGAGACTCTAAACAGCTTGGTCTTCCAGTATGTAAGGATAGAATGAGAAGTCTGCAACCTGGAAGAGGACTCTCACCTGACCATGCTGACACCCTGATCTTGGACTTCCAGCTTCCAGAAATATAAGAAATAAATTTCAGTTGTTCAATAACTACCCAATTGATGGCATTTTTGTTATAGCAGTTCAAGTAGACAAAGATAAGTAAGTGAAAGGGCATCCAGGCATAAAAAACATCATCATGAAGGTCCTGAGGTAGGATGGAACATGGCTGAGCATGAAGAGATCAGGATCTTATAAAGAAATGAAAGAGGAGCACCTGGCTGGCTCAGTAGAACGAGCATGATTCTTAACCTCAGGGTCATAAGTTAAGGCCCCACATTGGGTATAGAGTCTACTTAGAAAAAAAAAAGGAAATAAAAAGGAAATGAAAGAAATCGATGTGCTAAAGTGCAGAGAATTGTTTAATGAGGCAGAAAAAGGAAGAAAAATTTAATTCATGTAAGACATTATAGGCCATAACAAATATTTTGATCATTAGTCTAAGAATATTAGGTGCATGATCAGCAATCACCATAATCACCAAAGCTACAAGAAGGAAGATGAATTGGAGAGGACAAGGAGAGGATTCAGAAAGGCCAGCTGGAATGTTATTGTAGCCATTTTGTTAGAGATGACTATTGACAGGAAACAAAGAAATGTGGGTCAGTATTAAGAAATTAAAATCACTAAGTCTTACTGATGATTAGATATGTCTGATAAGGGATAAAGAGATATAGAGTGATTCCGATTCTATCATTTATTTATTTATTTATTTATTTTAAAATTAGGCTTCACATACAATGTTGGGCTTGAACTCATGACCCTGAGATCAAAAGTTGCATGCTCTACTGACTGAGTCAGTCAGATACCTCTAATTCCTAACTTTAATTTTGGACCTGGACTGAAGTTGATCGTATTATTATTAAGATTTTAGTAGTAGTAGTAGTAGTAGTAGCAGTAGTTTATTATTTTAAAATTTTTATTATATAGTATTTTGAAAGATTTTATAGATTTATATACTTGGGAGAGAGAGAGCATGAGTAGGGAAGGAGCAGAGTGAGAGGGACATGCCGACTCTGTGTGGAACACAGAGCCTGATTCCAGGACCCTAAGATCATGACGGGAGCTGAAACCAAGAGTCGGATGCTCAACCAACTGAGCTACCCAAGTGCGTCAATGGTATTCTTTGAGAAAAGGAAATTTTAAGGAACACCATGTGTGCAGGCTGGGAGACTGTGAAGTTTGGTTGGCCGTGCTGAAACTGTTTCAGAGAAAAGACAAAAAGACACTGATAGGAGACTCTCAACAAAATAGCTAGAACTCTCTCCAGGCACCATAAAGTGATTCTACCTATTTTGATAAGCCTGCCAAACACAGAACTTCCAATTAACTTTTTAGGTTAACTTAAGTACAAAAAAAAGTTAAGAGTCACCAGCCATTAGAGTAAATCCACTATCACAAAGCACAGAGGAGAAAAGGAACTCAGAAAAACAGACGCAAATAGCATGTTGACCCATTATTTGGATATGTAAAATTTCTATCATCTAATGTAATCTAACGAAGGTCAACTTTCACTAGCTGAATTTTTATTTTATTCCTTATCTAACAAAATTCTATTATCAGAAATTACAAAGTAATCACCTTTTCTAGGATTTTCAGCAGCACTTTCATTATGTCAATAGTTATTATGGTATTAAAATAAAGATTGGACTCTTTAGTGAGTTTGCCATACATTTTCATGCAGAGGAATTATCTTACTTTTGCTCACCTACTGTCTCTCCAAAGGTGATGGTAAGTTCTATTGTGTCATAAAGGAAGGTGAATACAGCTTGATCATCACTCCACTCAATGACTTCCCACTCAGACAAGCTGGAGAGAAAGAAAGAGAGACAAAGAATTTTTTTCTGAGGTAGAAGAAGAGAGTTAACTTCTGATACCATGCTAACCGTAGCAGAAATAGTTGCTGAAGTTTTTCTACTGACTGGGGAGATTTTATTCATGTATTCATGTATTCGTGTATTCTACTGGCTTGGGAGATTTTATTCATGTATTTGTCAGAGACACGGTGAGAGAGGGAATACAAGCAGGGGGAGTGAGAGAGGGAGAAACAGGCTTCCTGCTGAGCAGGGAGCCTGATGTGGGGCTCCATCCTAGCACCCTGGGATCATGACCTGAGCCGAAGGCAGAGGCTTAACCCACTGAGTCACTATACTTGATGTTGGGTACATGACTCTTTTTTAGAGTGTATAGTATTATAAGTTAAAACAGCAATACATATCACAAACACATGTCAATTGCTGTAATAGATTTAGACAACTACAAAGGCATAGGATAAAACACAAACAAATGACACCTACTTTTCCTTACCTCAACTGATCCAGTAGCTTTTCAGTTCTATCTGTTTGTTTTTGTACAAAGTCTATTTGAGCAAGGGTCTGTTCTTTCTGTGCTTCCAGTTCTAAAAGATTTCTGCAAATCAAAATAGGTATTCAGAATGAGTTAAGGCTATTGTCACAATTTGGACCCCATTAAAATAAAGGTTTATTTTAGTCAAAAAGTCAAAAAGTCACATGCTAGACAGCTCCCCATTGAAGTGAATGGCGTCCATTTTTGTTTTCTTAGGCTTCTTTTGTCCTTCCTTCCTTCCTCTTTCTTTCTTTGATAAGCATTAATCTAGAAATGTGGGTCTAATTAGGAAAGGCTTAAATCAATGGTTCTCAAAATTAGGATTCATGAAGGCATCCTTGAAGGTTTGCATATTCTTTAAGATTATTAAAATTTACTCTTTGTTTTGATGATAAAATATAACCACAATGTAGGTCATAAGAATGCCCATCTTAAAACTGAGACATGCCATAATTTTGATGTCCGTGTTTGGCTTTTTTAGTTTATTAGAGCTAAATAGAACCTATACCTTGTTAGTCATTTTGCTAGTATTAATTTTAGCCAAGCATTATCAACTGTCAAATTAATGTTGTCAGTTGGAATTTTATTAGTTTGTCATTATTTATATTTGGTTCATTTTAGTCTTATAGTTAAATGAGATCCATAACAATAAGAAAAATATACCTCATTTTATACTTATAAAAGTAAAATATAAAAACAGCTTAATGCTAGGTTAATTTTCTTTGAAAGGATCCTGATATTATTCAAGCTTGAGAAGTACTACGTTGGATTAACACCCTATAAACAGTAAGGGCTTAGAAAATGTTGTCAACTAAGATGGATCAAGTTCAAGGTGAAGCAGAAGCCCTGAGTCAATCTTAAGTCAATACTCATGTGCCTCATCTCCTCAGTTTTTTGGAGGTAGAAGTCATTCAGTCATGTAAAGTTTAGCTTATTTTCTAACATTCTAAATGAAGGCTGACCTTTGAAGCTCTTCTTCTTCAGTTTTCAGCTGTTCCAGTTCTTTAGAAAGAAAACAAAACACATTTATCAGAATGGACACATTAAAATGTTGCTACAAAAATCATCTGTTCTACTGCGAATTCTGTATCATTTAATCTCACCTAAATAAAGAAGAGATTGTTTTTTCCCCCTTTACTTCCTTAATTAATTCAGTTACCTTTCTTTTCTTTTTTAAAGATTTTATGTATTTATCTGAGAAAGAGAAAGAAAGAAAGAGGAGGAGCAGAGGGAGAGGGTCAAGCAAACTCCACACTGAGTGCAGAGCCTGATGGAGGGCTTGATCTTATGACCGCGAGATTAAGACGAGCCAAAATCAGGAATTGGGTGCTCAAACAACTGAGCTACCCAGGCACCCCGTCAGTTACCTTTCTCTGCAGCTCTCATTTCAGAATCCCATTCTTCCATAGGACTGTCTTTCTCTCCATCCTCCAAATTCTTAGTTTCTAAGTAGGCAATGTGCATTAGAATATCTCAGTCAAAAACAACCAGAGATGAGAAAAAAAGATGGTCCCAAAATGAAGAGTTAACAATATTTTACAAGCACTCATCATTCCTCATCTTCCTCACCAATAAAGCACTGAGCTATAATTATAATTTCATACAAAGACTTGCTTCTAGTGGCAGGCAAGTGAACTTTAAGCTGTACAGCAATGATCTCCAACAGCAACTTCTCAGGGGCCACTTTGAGGTGGAAATCATTTAAATATAATTTGCATACATCAAAGTTATTGTTAGGCAATCCCATGGACAAGAAGCAGGAACAGATACACATATACAAATGCATGCATGCACATTTTAAAATTTTAAGTTGCTTTTGAAACCTTAAAACCTCATCCTTAAAATCCTTTTCCCTTCCCAGATCCAAATGGAGTTTAGATTTTTATATCAAAAACAAAACTTCTTTTTAAAGATTTTTTAAATTTATTTGACCGAGAGTGTATGTGTGTGCACAAGCAGGGGGAGCAGCAGAGGGAGAGGGAGAAGCAGGAACCCAATGTGGGGCTCGATCCCAGGACCCTGGGATCATGATCTGAGTTAAAGGCAGCCACTTAACTGAATGAGCCACCCAGGCACTCCTGTTCTTTTTAATTCTTCCTTTTTTTTTTAAGATTTTATTTATTGGGGTGCCTGGATGGCTCAGTCATTGTGCATCTGCCTCTCTGACAAAGAAATAAAATAAAATAAAATAAAATAAAATAAAATAAAATAAAATAAAATAAAGATTTTATTTCTTTATTTGTCAGAGACAGAGAGAGAAAGAACACAAGCAGGGGAGCAGCAGGTAGAGGGGAAGCAGGCCCCCACTGAGCAAGGAGGCTGATGTGGGACTCAGTCCCATGACCTCGGGATCACGACCTGAACTGAAGGCAGATGCTTAACCAACTGAGCCACCCAGGCATCCCTGTTCTTTTTAATTCTTAAAAATATTTTATGTTTTCTCTTTAGTTCTTTATATAAATTTATTTTATAAGTGAAAACTCCTTAAGAGACCCTCCATGGCCAGACCCTTAAAGCTAACATCTCCAGCTTTAGCTCAGATCATGTTCTCTCTCATGCTCTTTCTATTCTAGCCACATTGGCCTTATTTCAGACCTTGTACTTGGTATATTCTTTCCCATAAGAGCTTCTGCATGTGTATTCATATTCAATAGTCTACTCTTCCCTCCTCACCTTAACTCTTCCTTAGTCTTCAGCTCTTAGCTTAATTGCCACCTCCTCAGAGGGGAGCTGGTCTTGACCTGACTAGGTTAGATTTCTATTTCAGGACCTTATAAGTACCATGGAACCCCTCTTTTGTAACCACTTACCATAAAACTATTCAATTCTTTTTTTTTTTTTTTTTTAAAGATATATTTTCAAGAGAGAGAGAAAGCATAAGTGGGGGTTGGGAGAGAGGCAGAGGGAGAAGGAGACTTCCTGCTGAGCAGGGAGCCTGAGGTGGGTCTCCATCCCAGGACGGGACCAGATCATGACTTGAGCTGAAGGCAGATGCTTAATGAACAGAGCCACCCAGGCACCCCCTATGTGTTTAATTCTTATATTCTTTTCTAGATGAGAAGCTCCACAAGGCCATAAAAATTTTTGTGTTTTTTAAAAAAATATTTATTTATTTATTAGAGAGAGAGTGCAAGTGAGTGAGCATGTGCGTAAGCAGGAGATGGGGGAAGAGAAAGAAATCTAAGCAGACTACACTCTGAGCTGGAGCCCATTGTGGGTGGTGCTTGATCTCACAACACTGAGATCATGCCCTGACCCTAAACCAAGAGTAGATTGCTTAACCAACTGTACCACCCAGGCACTCCTAAGTTTTTGTTTTTTTAACACCATAGTATTCTTAGCACTGAGCACTATACATGGCACAGAGTAGGTACTCAGTGTATTTGCACAGGAATAATGAAGAAATGAGAAAGAAATAGAGAGCTATTTGTTAGTAGGTGTTAGAGAGGGAAGTGTGGTTTTTGGTATTTTAAAGATAAAAGAGAGGTGAATATATCGTTTAGAGAGGAGGCAGGGACTACACAAGAGATAAGGAAAAATCAGTGATATGAAATTCCTAAGAAGAGGGGATGGAACTCAAAGTTTAGGTGGAGAGATTGTTCTCAGGGAAAAGAAGGATGGATGAAAGAATGAATATAGATATATAAAAGTTTGTTTAGCAATAGGAAGTAAAGAAGTTGTAGCCTAATACCTTCTATTTTTTGTCTGTGAAGTAGAGAGAAAGGTAATGAACAAAGGCATAGGGCAGTCAAGATTATGGAATTCGTATTATCAATGCAATGCAGTTATACTAGAAACAAAGCATAGTGTTAAGAATTCTGAGGGATATGGACAAAAATAAAGCTGATTCTTCCATGGAGCTTACGATTTAGTTAGGGAGATAAACTACACAAAAGAAACTATAATTACAAGTAGATGTATGGCTACTATAAGAAGGACTAACAAAATAGGTATAGGAACTCAAGGGAGATGATGACTACCTCCTTTGGTAGAAAACAGAAGAATGTACTAGCAAAGACAAAGTGGCACTACTGCATAAAGATGACAAGATTTGGTTGGAATTTGGGATGCATAATAAAAACTAAAAGTAAATCGTGTAAGAAGGAAGATCTATAAAGGGCTGGAGAAAAAAAATGGAGAATGTTAAATGTCAAGGTCTGGTGTTTGGACTTTGTTATAAATGGAAAGATAAGTTTTTCTTTTTTTTTTTTTAAGATTTTATTTATTTATTTGTCAGAGAGAGAGAGAGAGAGCAAGAGCGAGCACAGGCAGAGTGGCAGGCAGAGTCAGAGGGAGAAGCAGGCTCCCTGCGGAGCAAGGAGCCCGATGTGGGACTCGATCCCAGGACGCTGGGATCATGACCTGAGCCGAAGGCAGCTGCTTAACCAACTGAGCCACCCAGGCGTCCCAGAGATAAGTTTTTCAATGAAATAATGAAAACTGTTCTTCATAATTATTTAATCTGGCAACAATGCACAGGTTGGACTGGAAAGAGACAGAATGAAGTCAGAGTGTAGATAGATTAGTTAGAAAACTTGAAAAAGCACATCAGAATTAATGACAGCCTTAATGGGAAAGGGAAAGATTACAAGGGATGCTGAAGAAGTAGGTATGTCAGGACTTGATAAGAGAAACTCAAAGACAATGCAAGTTTTTAGCTTTTTACAGTTCAGTTTATAACAATAGCAATGCCTTCAATATAGATAAGAAACATCATATGAGAGCAAGTTTTCAGACTTTATTTTAGAAATGGGAGAAGACAATAAATTCCCTTTTATTCACACAGAGTTTAAGGTACCTAAAGATATTTTTGCATAGAGGTTCAGCAGGAAGCTAGAAAGATTAAGTTTGGAACTCGAGAGAGGCTAACGATGCCTTAGCTCAGAATAATTATAAGCTATTGAAAGTCAAAATCTGTGTTTACAATATCTTTTTTTCTGCTGCTAAGCACAGTATCAGGTGAATTTAACTGAATTTGGGAATCATTTATATAAATACAAATGTTAAAGCAGATGAAAGCAGTAAGGGAGAGACCATAGAAATAAGTAGATGATAAAATCTAAATGCCTACACAGGAGATTAGAGAGACAAACAGAAGGACTAAAAGAAATACTCAGGAAGAAAGCAAATAGTCGGGGTAGTACAATATCACAGAGGCTTAGGGAGATGAAAGGTTCAGAAAGAAAATAATCAGCAGTATCAAATGCTGAGAGGTCAAGATGGTTAAGGGCCAAGAGCTTCCAAATTTGATGATTACGAGGAATTTTGTGATCTTTGAGAAAGCAGTTTCAGGACAATAACACTAACATTGCGGAAATATGAGAGATCAAACTGAAAGGAGAGATCATTTTCAAAGATAGTAAGTTCATCTATTTTAAAAAATAAGATTATGGTCTAGATTATGAAGAGCTTTCTAAAGAGATTTATTATCTTTTTTTTTTTTTAAGATTTTTTAATGTATTTATTTATTTGTCAGGGAGAGAGAGAGAGAGAGAAAGCACAAGCAGGCAGAGGCAGAGAGAGAAGCAGGCTCCCTGCTGAGCAAGGAACCCTCCACATGGGACTCGATCCCAGGATCCTGGGATCATGACCCAAGCTGAAGGCAGCAGCTTAACCGACTGAGCCACCGAGGCGTCCCAAGAGATTTATTATCTTGAGCATCTCTTGTTGATTGTTGCAGATGACCACAGGAAAGGAATTTTATTTTGCTCTAATTTAATGTCTCAAGTTGCTAATACAAGGCTTGACGTAAGTGATACCAGCAATCCATACTGTAGGGAAGCATTTAGACAAAATTAAATTTTCTTTTGGAAAAGTATTCAAAACACATTACCTATTTCAACCTCAGTGAGACAGTTTTCAATCTTCTTAAGTACGTTTTCCATCTCATCCATCCTTATGTGAAGTTTCTCCCTCTCATTCTAAACACACAATATTATATTGTCAAGTTAAACCTCTAAACAAAATATTTAAACATTATAAATGGTTAAACTCTCCACATACTGCTATATCATGAACAGGAAAATCTTAAAATGAAGGTCGAAGCTTCAAGTCTGGACTTAAAATGTATTTAAAAAGCATACATAACAGATTAATATAAGCTTATTTTTGTACTTTCCCTTATTACAGTATTTCCATGTAATATAAGATGCTAAATACATATTACTTAAAACAATATTTTTGTTTTCAAAGATTTTATTTTTAAGTAATCTCTATACTCAATATGGGGCTCAAATCTATAACTCTGAGATCAAAAGTCTCACACTCCACTGACTGAGCCAGCCAGATGCTCTCCCCCAAAAGGAATTATTTTTTATTTTTATTTAAAAAAATTTTTTAGATGGGGGAGGAGAGTAATAGAGGGAGAGGGAGAAACAGAACTTTAATCCACACCCAGTGTGGAGTATGACTTGTGGTTTAATTTCACAACCCTGAGATAACTACATGAACCAAAATCAAGAGTCAGACACTTAACCAACTGAGCCACCCAGGTGCTCCCCCAAAAGAATTCTTTTTTAAAAATCATATTTATTTGTTTGAGAGATAGAGTGTGGCAGAAGGAGAGGGAGAAGGAGGTTCCCTGCTGAGCAGGGAGCCTGACAGGTGCTTAAACCTAGAACCTCGGGATTAGAACCTGAGCTGAAAGCAGACATTTAACCGAATGAGCCACCCATGTGCCGCTGAAAAAAGAATTCCTAAAAAAATGTTCTATGGTCAAATAACTAAATAGAATTATAGCATGTTTTGTTCCTTTTAGACTTAAAAAAAGTATTTCTGACTTTATTTATTTTTTAAAGATTTTATTTATTTATTTGACAGAGAGAGTGATCTCAAGTAGGCGGAGAGGCAGGTGGAGAGAAAGGAGGAAGTAGGCTCCCGGCGAGCAGAGAGCCCAATGTGAGGCTCGATCCCAGGACTTTGGGATCATGACCCGAGCTGAAGGCAGAGGCTTTAACCCACTGAGCCACCCAGGCGCCCAATTTCTGACTTTAGACTTTATTATGCTACCTATTACAATTCTCCAAAGGAGAATATGGCAGATAATGTTTCTCAGAATTATTTGCCAATGGAAAGAGAGTTTTTTTTAATGCAGAATACACTCATTTTGGGAAATGCGACTTTAAACATGCACACAAAGGGTCACTTGGCTGCCTTAGTTGGTAGAGCGTGTGACTCTTGATCTTGGGGTTGTTTGAGCCCCACATTGTGTGTAAAGATTACTTAAAAACATAAATAAATAAAAATAAACATGCACAGTTGGGTCTGGACTATGAGGTAGATAATACTACAGTATAGTCCTTAGCAATGGAAGAGCAGAATCCTATACTGTTTTATTTCAACATGTATAATAGATAGCAAATTTGAGACGAGACACAGGTCCATATTAGTAAATATATTCTAGAATTACTCAAGATGCCAGATTTCCCACTTTTGATAAATTGAAACCTACGTCTTTATGAACCATGTTCCTTAGGAAACATTCTTCGTATTCTACAATCACTATAAAGTAACTTTAATACGTCTGTCTTTCTATGCTGTTAACTGTTTCAAGTTACCTGAACTGACTGTACCAGCTTGCTGTAGAGAGTCACTTTTCCTTGATGAGTGAAGACTTTAGTCATCTTGGTAAAACGTGATTTTATTTTGTTCAGGTAAATTCCAAAGGCTTTCAGCTGCAAGGGAAAATCAAAGGTTAAGGTGTACTAAAACAAATGAGTTAAGAAAGACAATTGGTCTGGGAAGGCTGGTTCAGCTGCTGTGGGCTATTCTGCCTATCCTAGACAGATTCCTAAGACAGGGCACATCTCATTTGCAAACTTAATAACATTTAGTAATTTAAAAACAAACCCAAAGATTTTAATTTTAATTCTTGTTTTTAAATCACTTTTCATAGTACAAATTAGAAAATGTCAAGCCCTAAATTAATAAAACTCTTAATATATTAGAGCAATATAAATGAGGTCCTATTTAACCACTTAAAGTAAATCTTTTCCTCATCTAAATCTAGGTGATACAAGTAGGAGGAAATTCTAAATGAACTTTAAACATATTTCATATATTTAATTGGACATTTTGGTTTGAAAAAAGATTATGTATTTTAAAAATTACTCATGTAATTAAATAAAAACCTCACTAACATATCATACCTGAAAAGTTAAAGAACTTGTCACTAATTATCAAGTAACAGTTACTTCTTTCACAATGAACAGGATCAAAATGTCTATACTGATTCCTATTCAGAAAATGAGTTAAAAATACCTCCTCATCAGAGCAGTGTCTCATTTTTTCCCACAGGTTCCTATTTACATCAGTCAACAGTTTATCCTGGTTCAATGCAGAAAGCTTTAATCTAAAATATAGAAAAGTTAATAATTAGCACAGGGATCAGAAGTCAACTTGAATGAATCAACTCAGATTTACAGGCATACTTAACTTAATCCTTCCTAGTCCTTTTCTATATTAAAAAAGGGGGAAATTAACTCAAGAACAGTGGTCAGCCTGATTATTTCAACACTTGTAGAACAGTTCATGAATGTTATAAATCAGAAAAACTTCCCTTACAATCTCAGTCAACTTGTTCCAATATGAAAACATGTTGCTTTTAAAGAATCCTTAGGGCCTATCAATGGATAATTGTGAACTTGTAGCTATTACTTTAAGTAAAAGTTCCCAAGTCAGTTCCCAGTCTTATCTCACCTTTATACAATAGCATTTGTAAACATAGCAAAATTATATATTAGTCTCTTATTAATGAGAAATAAATTTCTATCAGTGTTGGAATATATTATATACAAGAACATAAATATAAAATCAAACAGCAGACCACATCTAAACAGACTGTGCATTGTGTGTAAGATCTTATTTTATTCAAAATGAAACATTCTAAGACAAATTTTTAGACACTTAACTCTTTCAAACAACATGAAGAAAAAAAATTTTACTGTCCTATTCAGTGATGAACCCTAGTACTTAGTATAGTGCCTAGCACAGAGTGGGTGTTCAATATATAGTTGTTGAATGAATCAGAATCAGGCAAATCTGCAGTATTATAATTTAATAGCATCTTAAGTTTTTAGTTTAAAAACTAAATAGTTCTTTAAAAATTATTTTATTTCTTTTCTGTTTGTTAGGCTGGTTTAAATTTAGTTGAATAGTTCTAGATAAGCATGATATAAAATATATTTTGGGTTGCAAGTCTAATTTACCTGAGGGAATTTAGATATACCTAATCTGTAAATTAGTATGCTGGATCTACATATACCAAAGCACTGAGCAATAATCTGTGTAATATCATGTACTTTCTGACCTGCAAATCAAGGACAAATTGTGATAAAACTATAAACCCGAAGATAATCTTGATTTCAGACACAATTTATAAATTCCTATTATCTAAAATTTATAAATTCCTATTATCTACTTTTGACGATGTTCTTTTGCAACTAATTCATGATATCATAACCTTTTAACTATTTACTGAGGACACACTTTCTGCTACAAATGGTGTGAAAATATTTTATATACACTAATGCTACTGCTCATTTCTACCTACTGAGTAGGTATTATTATTCCTAATTTATGGATGTTGAAATGAAGGGTTAAATATCTTACATAAAGTTACATAGCAAGTACTGTAAACAGGATTGAGCTTCAATCTGTCTGCCTACGAGCCTAATTCTTTTCCACATTCCGTATGACACTGCCAGTTAATGCTATGAACTTTTTCCTATATCAATGCCTAATTAAAACCTTACCACACAGATTATCCACCCATCCAACAAAACACACACACAAAAACTTTCATACTCTTCAATCTTCTGCTGAAGAGCCTCACAATCTTCTCTATAAATCTGTATCTTGGGTCGGTAAACATACTGACTTAACATCAGGTCTTCTGGAGTAGGTGGTGTGTTTACAGTAAACTGGAAAAAAAAAGAAAATCAGTCCCTCAAAACTGGTAGTTTGGAGACAAAACCATATTTAAGAACTGTTTCAAGTTTCAGTGGGCTTATTTTAAAGTTCTATGAAGAAAAATTTGATTACCCTATGAAATTGATACACCCAGTAACCTATTAGTTGGAATGTGAATACAAGTCTCTGACATCAAAGTCTATTTCCTACAGATGTTTAATGGATGTTCCCCTCACATGTGTTTGAATAGTGATTTGAAAATGGCTTGTGTGGTTTTAAGAAAATCAATACCTAAAAATTCACACTTATCAGGAACCCTTTCATTAAAAGACTGAAAAAAGATACCAGTTTCCTAGATTATTCTTTTCTACTCTCATTCTCTAGTCCTGATCTTTACTTCTATCTTATCTTCTATCATTGAATTCCAATTATTCTGGCATATGTAAAATAAGGTAGTAAAATTTTGGTTATTTTATTTTTTATTTTATATATTTTTAAAGATTTTATTTATTTATTTGACAGACAGAGATCGCAATAGGCAGAGATGCAGGCAGAGAGAGAGAGGAGGAAGCAGGCTCCCTGCTGAGCAGAGAGCCCGATGCGGGACTCGATCCCAGGACCCTGAGATCATGACCTGAGCTGAAGGCAGAGGCTTTAACCCACTGAGCCACCCAGGCGCCCAAAATTTGGTTATTTTAAAAAATGTTTTATAGATCTAATCCAATGATTTTTAAAAAAATAATTTAAGTAATCTCTACACCCAACATGGGGTTCAAACTTATAACCCCAAGATCAAGTCACATGCTCTTCTGAATGAGCCAGCCAGGTGCCCCAAATCCAATGACTTTTTAAAATTAACATATTTTTATATGTTAACATAACATAACTTATTTTTTTAAATTAACATATAATATATTATTTGTTTCAGGGGTACATGTCTGTGAATCACCAGTCTTACATGGTTTGTCTCCCTCTCTGGCTTTATCCTATTTCCTTCTTTCCTCTCTTCTCCCATGATCCTCAGCCTTGTTCTCAAATTCCACATATCGGCAAGATCATATGATAATTATCTTTCTCTGACTGACTTATTTGGCTTAGCATAATACCCTCTAGTTCTAGCCACATCATTGCAAATGGCAAGATTTCAATTTCTGATGGGTACATAATATTCCGTTATATATATATATATATATGCACACCACATTTTCTTCATCCATTCATCTGCCGTTGGATATCTAGGCTCTTTCCATAGATTGGCTATTGTGGACATTGCTGCTATAAACAATGGGGTGCACGTGCCTCTTTGGATCACTACATTTTTTTTTTTTTTTTTTTAAGATTTTATTTATTTATTTATTTATTTGACAGAGATCACAAGTAGGCAGAGAGGCAGGCAGAGAGAGAGAGAGGAGGAAGCAGGCTCCCTGCTGAGCAGAGAGCCTGATGCGGGGCTCGATCCCAGGACCACAGGATCATGACCTGAGCTGAATGCAGCGGCTTTAACCCACTGAGCCACCCAGGCGCCCCGGATCACTACATTTGTATCTTTGGAGTTAAGTACCCCAATAGTGTAGTCGCTGGGTCATAGGGTAGCTCTATTTTCAACTTTTTGAGGAAAGTCTATACTGTTTCCTCAGTATAGTGTAGGAGGGTTCCCCTTCCTCTGCACCCTCACCAACATCTGTTGTTTCCTGACTTGTTAATTTTAGCCATTCTGACTGATGTGAGGTGGTATCTCACTGTGGTTTTGATTTGTATTTCCCTGTTGCTGAGTGGTGTTGAGCACTTTTTCATGTGTCTGTTGGCCATTTGGATATCTTCTTTGCAGAAATGTCTGTTTATGTCTTCTGCCCATTTATTTTTTTTTTTTAAGATTTTATTTATTTATTTGACAGAGATCACAAGTAGGCAGAGAGGCAGGCAGAGAGAGAGGAGGAAGCAGGCTCCCCGCTGAGCAGAGAGCCAGATGATGTGGGGCTTGATCCCAGGACCCTGGGATCATGACCTGAGCCAAAGGCAGAGGCTTTAAGCCAATGAGTCACCTAGGTGTCCCCTGCCCATTTCTTGATGGTATTTTTTCTTTTTTGGGTGTTGAGTTTGATAAGTTCTTTATAGATTTTGGATATTGGCCCTTTATCTGATATGTTATAATCCAATGACTTTTTGATGTCCTTTATGCAGTACTAGAAATCCAAGTCAATTCTTTACATCATATTACATATAAAAAGCCAAAACAAACAAAATCCCACAACTGCCCATTATTCATAGGCAGTATGGTACAGAATAAGTAATTCTACCACTTTAAGATTTGGTCTCTTCATTTATAAATTGGGCACAATATTGATCCATCTCCTAAGAGTATAGTAAAAGGTTTTGTTTGTTTTTAAAGGTTACTCAAGCCAGGGCCTCATAAAATAATCTAACAAATGTTAGTTTTTTCTCACTCTCTACTTTTATTTGATAAATTAAAAGGATGTAACTGAATGAGGTTTTAATCTCCTTCCTCTATTCCTAACACATCTTCTAGAAGATGTGCTAAGAAAGTATAAAAAAGTGCTAAAAGTAATTATAACTGAAGTTGACTCTCTTTCTTAAAGGCATTTTTAAGGCTAGACTTATAAATAAAAATCAAAGCTCTATGCACTGGCTCAAAAAGAAAAGGCAACACTAGAACCCAGACTGTGCTTTTTACGAATTTGCGTGTCATCCTTGCGCAGGGGCCATGCTAATCTTCTCTGTATCGTTCCAATTTTAGTATATGTGCTGCCGAAGCGAGCACCAGACTGTGCTTTTTATTTTTTATTTTTTTTTTTTTTAAAGATTTTATTTATTTATTTGATAGAGAGAGATCACAAGTAGGCAGAGAGGCAGACAGAAAGAGAGGAGGAAGCAGGCTCCCTGCTGAGCAGCGAGCCCCATGCGGGACTCGATCCCAGGACGCTGAGATCATGACCTGAGCCGAAGGCAGCGGCTTAACCCACTGAGCCACCCAGGCACCCCAGACTGCTTTTTAAACACAGTTTTCTTACTCAAAGAAATCAGGCATCCTTGGGAAAATGGCTAAATGCTTTCATATAGGAGCCAGATGATTGACAAAGAAACATTTCTTTTTATAGAAGTATCTGGACAATAAATGGTAGCATTAGTTTACAACTACTACTTTACAACTCCTAATGAATTACTAGATCTAGATAATGATTTAATGGCTGCCTATGCATCATAACCAGACATTATTTCCTGATGGAAGTACGACTATAAGGTGAACTTGGAGGGGGAAAAAAGTGAATCTGATAAAGCCTCTGCCAACTTACAAATACAGGAGACAGAGAACAGGTTAAAAAAACACTTGAGTGTGCATAATTGGTAAAATACACACTCTGGTATACCCCACGAAAAAACCTGGTTTCTTCATCAAAAAGAAAAAAAAGGAGAGAGAAATGAAAGGGGACAATACTATTTAGAAGATTATTATTTTTTTTTAAAGTTTTTTAAGATTTTATTTATTTATTTGTCAGGGATAGAGGGAGAGAGAGCGAGCGAGCATAGGCAGACAGAGAGGCAGGCAGAGGCAGAAGCAGAGGGAGAAGCAGGCTCCCTGCCAAGCAAGGAGCCCGATGTGGGACTCGATCCCAGGACACTGGGATCATGACCTGAGCCGAAGGCAGCTGCTTAACCAACTGAGCCACCCAGGCGTCCCTATTTAGAAGATTATTTAGAGATACCTACTAATTATAATATTTCAACCTCATTTAGTAAACTCAATGTAGTAAACGGGAAAATAATGCTTAAGAAAACCAGGGAGAGGGTACCTGGATGGCTCAGTCAGTGTCCAACTCTTAATTTCAGCTTAGGTAATGATCTCGGGGTTGTGAGATCAAGCCCCAAGTGAAACTTTGTGCTGGCCGTGGAGCCTGCTTAAGATACTCTGTCTCCCTTGGGGTGCCTGGGTGGTGCAGACAGGTAAGCATCCGACAGTTGGTTTCGGCTCAGGTCGCGGCTCAGATTGTGAACTCAGGGTCATGAGTTGGGGCCTGCATTAGGCTCTGCTTGGAGCCTGCTTCACTTTCCCCTTCAACCCCCCATCCCTGCTCACACACTCTCTCTTTAAAAATAAAACGAAAAAACAATCAGGGAAATATAAATACTGACTGAATAGTCCTTTTAAGGTATGATTATTATATGTGTATTTATTTTTTAAATGAGTCCTCATCTTTTCAGGAATACATACTGAAATATGTTAAATTGATGATACCTGGAATTTGTTTTAAAACAACAGGTGGGGAGTAGGGATATGTAGAGATAAAACAACAGCTGATAATTTTTGAGTTGAAAAAGGGTAGGTTTCCTCTTGGACCTCCATAACCACCAGTGAAACACAGGACCACACTCCCAGAGATTCATCAGGAATTCAAGTGTCAATGGATATCAGGCTAATGCACTGTGGGTACATATTGGCTGTATTCACCTATGCTGTATGCAATAGCTAGGTTAATTTGCTGCATCTTGAGCCCAGGATCATGTACACAAGCCACCCTCCTCCCTTCATTTATCTATTTTGATTATGTACCCAATTTATGCACAATCAACCCCTGGTATTTCAGGCCTGGAAGGATTACCTGCAGTTCTTCAACCTCACTGAGAAGGGAAAGGGTGTTATTTTGGTACTTCTGCCTGAGGCACTCCATGGGCATGCTGAGGGTTGTGGGGCACTACAATAGCACTATTTGCTGGTGATACCTGCTGAGTTTCTGTAACTGCAAACACATATGAGTGCTGTACATGTGTCTATAAGGGGTAGCACATAATTCCCCATTTGCCTCAAGAATACTCTCCCCAGGAGTACCTGGTTGGCTCAGCTGGTAAAGCATGAGACTTTTTTTTTTTTTTTTAAAGATTTCATTTATTTATTTATTTGACAGAGAGAAATCACAAGTAGATGGAGAGGCAGGCAGAGAGAGAGAGAGGGAAGCAGGCTCCCTGCTGAGCAGAGAGCCCGATGTGGGACTCGATCCCAGGACCCTGAGATCATGACCTGAGCCGAAGGCAGCGGCTTAACCCACTGAGCCACCCAGGCGCCCCGAGACTTTTTTTTTTTTAATGTAATCTCTACACCCAACATCAGGCTCGAAGTCATGACCCCAAGATTCAGGGTTGGATGTTCTACCAACTAGGCAGCCAGGCACCATAGGCATATGACTCTTGATCTCAGGATCACAAGGTCAAGCCCCACACAGGGTATAGAGCTTACTTTAAAAAAGAATAAAAAGAACATTCTCCCCAGTTCCTAAGAGACTCACAGTTACCTAAGTCCTGTATCAGATGCCCCTAGTTATAAACTTCATTTTCCATGGTTCATATATAGTCTATCTCTTTGTCCTTTCCCTACTTTAAGATTTTAAAATTTCTTTTCTGGGATAGCATAAATTCTCTATCTTGATGGGTTTGTTCCCAGATCTATTTCCTTAACCTTCCTGACCTCTGCAAGGCCTGAGAGGAAACAGGAAGATTCAGTTAGCTCCTGAGGTATTCTCTCCCTCTTTACCCTGTCACCATCCTCTTTGCTCTTATCTTTCCCCTCTGTTTTCTCCCAGTCCCCTGGGTTTTTCTGCTTTTCTAAGGATGCAGCCTCTGGATCCATACCTAGACAGATTTCTACTTTCTATCTACAGCTAAAGCAAGATGATGCTAATGAGAAGGGTAGAATGAGGTTGGGGACCCAAAAGATGTGTGTTCATTTTTCCGTTTCCATCTTTGATTTATACTTCATATTTATTTGTTTTTATTTATGTATTTACATATTTATGTATTTATTTAAATTATTTTATTTATTTGAGAGAGAGAGGAAGAAATTAAGCACAAGCAGGGGGAAAAGCAGATGGAGAGGGACAAGCAGACTCCCCGCTGAGTGGGGAGCATGACACAGAGCTCAATCTTCAGATCCTAAGATCATGACCTAAGCAGAAATCAGATGCTTAACCAACTCACTCATCTAGGCACCCCTATACTTCACATTTATTTTTTTTTTAAGATTTTATTCATTTATTTGACAGAGATCACAAGTAGGCAGAGAGGCAGGCAGAGAGAGAGGGTAAAGCAGGCTCCCCGCTGAGCAGAGAGCCTGATATGGGGCTCAATCCCACGACCCCGGGATCATAACCTGAGCTGACGGCCGAAGCTTTAACCTACTGAGCCACCCACGTGACCTTATACTTCACATTTAGATATACAATACTGGAATTGATTTATTTCTACATAGCTGTCTCTTAAAAGTTTTATTTATTTATTTATTTATGAGAAAGAAAGAGAGAGGAATGCACGAACAGAGGTGTGGGAGAGGGAGAAGCAGACTGTTGAGCAGGAAGCCCAATGCAGAGCTAGACCCCAGGACCCCAGAATCATGACCTGAGCCGAAATCACGTGCTTAATTGACTGAGCCACCCAGGCACCTCTAAATAGTTTTAATTTTTTTTTGAAGATTTTATTTATTTATTTGACAGAGAGAAACAGCAAGAGAGGGAATATAAGCAGGGGGAGTGGGAGAGGGAGAAGCAGGATTCCTGCTGAGCAGGAAGCCCCATGCGGGGCTAGATCACAGGACCCTGGGATTATGACCCGAGCCAAAGGCAGGCACTTAACAACTGAGTCACCCAGGCTCTAATAGCTTTATTAAAATTTAATTCACACATCATAATTCATCCACTTAAGTATATAATTAGATAATTTTTAAAGTTATATTCACAGGGTTATGCAACCATCAAAATATAATTTAGAGCATTTTCATCCCCCTATAAAAAAGTCTGTACCTGTGGCACCTGGGTGGCTCAGTGGGTTAAGCCTCTGCCTTAGTCTCAGATCATGATCCCAGGGTCCTCAGATCATGATCCCAGGCCCAGCTCCACATTGGGCTCTCTGCTCAGCAGGGAGTCTGCCTCCCCACTCAACTCTGCCTGCCTCTCTGCCTACTTGTGATTTCTGTCTGTCAAGTAAAGAAACAAAATCTTAAAAAAAAAAAAAAGCCTGTACCCATTAACTGTCACTCTCCCTTCTCTTCCACCCTTATCCTGGCCCCAAGTAACCACTAACCAGAGTTCACTTTTGGGCTATTATGAATAGTAGTCATGTACAACTTTTGTGTGGATGCATATATTCAGTTCTCTTGGGAATATATTTAGAAGAAGAATTTGCTGAATCTTATAATAGTTCTATGTCTAACTTTTTTTTTTTTAAGATTTTATTTATTTATTTGACAGATGGAGATCACAAGTAGGCAGAGAGACAGGCAGAGAGAGGAAGGGAAGCAGGGTCCCTGCTGAGCAGAGAGCCTGATGCGGGGCTGGATCCCAGGACCCTGGGATTATGACCTGAGTCAAAGGCAGAGGCTTTAACCCACTGAGCCACCAAGGCACCCCTATGTCTAACTTTTTGCCAAACTGTTTTCCAAAGTAGCTGTGCCACTGCCACCAGCAATGTATGAAAATTCTAATTTCTCTATATACTTGCCAACACTTTTTATTTTCTTTTGGATTATAGCCATTATAGTGGGTATAGTGGGTGTACAGTAGTAACTCATTATAGTTTTATTTATATATTTATTTTGAAAGATTTGTTTATTTATTTTAGAGTGAGAGAAACAGAGAGAGTGCATGTGAGCAGGAGAGGGGCAAAGGGAGAGGCACTATGAAAGAATCTCAAGCAGACTCCCTGCTGAGCATGGAGCCTGATTTGGAGCTCCACCTAGGGCTTAATCTCAGGATCCTGAGTTTATGACCTGAACCAAAACCAAGAGTCAGATGCTCAACTGACTGAGCCTCCCAGGAACCCCTCATTGTCGTTTTAACTTGCATTTCCTTAATGACTAAGGATGCTGAAAACGTTTTTTTTCCACACTTATTGTCATTTGTATGTGTTCTTCAGAGAAATGTTCATTCACATCCTTTGACTATTTTTTAAATTGAGTTGTCTTTTTATTACTGAGTTGAAAGGTTCTTGATATATTCTGGGTACAATTTGCCAATGCTTCTTCCCATTCTGTTGGTTGTCTTTTCACTCTCTTGATGGTATCATTTGTACCACAGAAGTATTTTGTTTATTTTTCTTTAGAGAGAGAGAGAGACAGCAGGAGCAAATGGAGGAGATGGGTAGAGAAACTTAAGCAGCCTCCATGCCCAGTGCAAGCCTGACATGAGGCTTGATCTCATAACCCTGAAAGATCATGAAGTCAAGAGTCAGAAGCCCAACTTACTGATCCACTCAGGTACCCCCGTGTAACACAGAAGTTTCTTTGATGAACACCAATTTTTGTCACTTGTGTTTTTGGTGTTACATAGACTTAATTTTTGTGTATAGTGTGAACTACGGGACAAAGCTCATTTTTTCCTATGGATAACCAACTGATGCAACACCATTTACAGAAAAGACCACTTTCTGCGGTGGCATCTTTATCATAAACCAAATGCCCATATTTGTGTGGGTCCATCCATCCTTCCTTTCTTCCTTGTTTATTTTCTCCCTCTTCCCTCCCCCTTTTTATTTCCTTTAACTTTTTTTTTATAATAAGCTCTATGCCTCATGTGGGGCTTAAACTCACAACCCTGAGACCGAGAGTCACGTGCTCTACTGACTGAACCAGCCAGGTGCTGTTGTATAGGTCCATTCTTTAAAAGTTAGCTAGAGGGGCTCGTGGGTGGCTCAGTGGGTTAAGCCGCTGCCTTCGGCTCAGGTCATGATCTCAGGGTCCTGGGATCGAGTCCCACATTGGGCTCTCTGCTCAGCAGGGGGCCTGCTTCCCTTCCCCTCTCTCTGCCTGCCTCTCTGCCTACTTGTGATCTCTCTGTGTCAAATAAATAAATAAAAGTTTAAAAAAATAAAAAATTAAAAAAATAAAAGTTAGCTAGAACTCATTTGGATCTAGTGATTATTTTAAGGTAAATTATAAAATAAAATTTTCAATGATAATAAAAGTTTTCCAGTTTTTAGGTTAACTTTGGTAATTTATATTTTGCTAAAAAATCATCTAGGTCTTAAAATTTGTTGTCAGAGTTGATGAATTAAAAAAATTCTTTTACTCTGTGGACATGTCTTCTTTCCTAACCATCTATATTTTAGCCTTCTCTGTTTTCTTAATTATGCTCTTTAAGGGTTTTCTTATTTTATTGTCTTTTCAAAGTACCAGCTTTTGGAATTTGCTGTTCTTTCTACTAATTTTGTTTCCTGTTTCATTAGCTTTACCATTTATTTGTATTAATTCTGCCTTCTTTTTTTTTTTTTTTTTAAAGATTTTATTTATTTATTTAACAGAGGGAGAGAGATCACAAGTAGGCAAACAGGCAGGCAGAGAGAAGGGGGGAAGCAGGCTCCCTCCTGAGCAGAGACCACCCCTCCCCCATGTGGGGTTTGATCTCAGGACCCTGAGACCATGACCTGAAACTGAAGGCAGAGGCTTAACCCACTGAGCCACCCAGGTGCCCCCTGCCTTCTTGCTTTTTTAATGGGTTTTATTTTATTATTCATTTTTCTAATTTCTTAAAGTGAGTATTAAAAACTCCTTTATTTTTATATTCTCTTCTATAATAACAACGTTATCTAAGGTTTTAAATTTCCTGCTAAGTATAATTTTTGCTGTGTGTCCCATATGTTTGGTATTAAATATTCTCCTTTACTTTGATTTAACAGTCTTGATTTCGTCTCTGATCTCAGAGTTATCTATAAGTGTATTTCTTAAATTCCAATAAGTTAAGAATGTTATAGTCCTTTTATTCATTCTAATTTTATTGGATTAAGATCAGATGATGTTGTCCTTAAAATTTCCATTTTTTTCTACTTGTTAATGTTTTCTTTGTGGTCAAGGGCATAATTAATTTTTGTAAATGTTTGACAGACTTAAGAGAAAAACATAATCCCTATTAACTGACACAAATTTTTCTACTAATCTTTTAAATGAATTTGTTGATTGTACAATTCAAATATTATATAGCCTCACATAGTTTTGATTTTGAAAAATGTTTATTAAAACCTTCTGCTGTATTTGGATTTTTATATAGTGGGGAAAAAGCATATGTTCAGGAGAAAGTATCAAAGACAAAATACATGGCAAGGAATGAGAAAAAAAATAAAATTTTACCTTATAAAATTCTATATTAGCAAAAAAACCTCTAATTTCTTTGTTTTTAAGAAAGCTCTATGCTGGATTCCCAACACAAGGCTTGAACTCATAACCCTGAGATTAAGACCTGAGCTGAGATCAAGAGTCAGGTGTTAGAGTTGAATGAACCATCCAGGTGTTCCCCCCAAAAACAATTTTTATGCTAACCACAATGCACTTACTATAGAAAAACTTCCTGCAAGAAAATATGCTTCCTTAGATAATTTTTCTATTTTTTTAATAAACACTTGTTTTGATGTACTTTAATAAACAAGTATAATACATCTTAACTGAGATAACTATTTTGCCAAGAAACTGCGCTTACTTTGGCTGGGAGATTGCTCTGTCGAGGTTTCTGTATCAAAATGTGGACCTGAAGAAGTATAAAGAACTCCTTTAGTGTAATTTTTCCATCTTTCAGTTTCTGAGGAAAGAAAAAAAGTTTGCACAATAGTCAAGGTGAGGTCATTTTGATTATAACCAGCCCATTTTGCTTCTAGTGTATAGTATTTTGCATACGTTAGTGGAAATATCCAAATATTTCTAAGCTATACATGAACAGATTTTATTTAGTATTATTTCTTAAGGTACTCAGTGACAACAGAATTGGGAACAAACAACAAAACACAGGTCTTCTAATTATGATTTCTACTCCCTATAATCAATCACCATGCTGGGTCCTTAACAAAAAAGCTAATTTTCTGTATAGTTGAATATTTCTTAATTTTTTAAATTTTTAAAAAAGATTTTATTTATTTATTTGACAGACAGAGATCACAAGTACTCGCAGAGGCAGTCAGAGACAGAGGGGGTAAGCAGGCTCCCCACTGAGCAGAGAGCCCGATGCAGGGCTCGATCCCAGGACCCTGAGATCATGACCCAAGCTAAAGGCAGAGGCTCAACCCACTGAGCCACCCAGGCGCCCCAAATATTTCATAATTTAAAAAAAATTTAAAAATTGAAAACAAACAAACAACAAAAAATTGGAAAACAAAACAGGGACTATAGTTGCATTAGAAATGAGAAATAGTTTAACATACCTCCTTCAAGCTCTCTTCACAAATAGTGTCTCTGAGAAACTGTGATTCCATTTGACTATTGTGCTGTGCTAGAAGTAAAGCAAATTCAGGTAATAAGTCAAAATTAAAATTAAAGTGTAAGCTTAATTTTAATTATCATTCAGATTTATGTGTGGTTCATGCTCTTAAAGTTATCGACTAGGATCTTTTTGGGAAGAGTCATTTATAGGGCGAGTATACTATTGTTTTAAGATCCCATCCAATATTTTTCCACTAATTATAAGCTTGTTTAAAAAGATTTTGTTTAGGGGCGCCTGGGTGGCTCAGTGGGTTAAGCCGCTGCCTTCGGCTCAGGTCATGATCTCAGGGTCCTGGGATCGAGTCCCGTATCGGGCTCTCTGCTTGGCAGGGGGCCTGCTTCTCTCTCTCTCTCTCTCTCTCTCTCTGCCTGCCTTTCCATCTACTTGTGATCTCTCTCTGTCAAATAAATAAATAAAATCTTAAAAAAAAAAAAAAAGATTTTGTTTATTTATTTGACAGAGAGTGAGAGAGAAAGAGTACAAGCAGAAGTGGCAGGCAGAGGGAGAAGTAGGCTCTCAGCCAAGCAGGGAGACCAATGCAGGACTCAATCCCAGGATCCCAGCATCATGACCCGAGCTGAAGGCAGATGCTTCACCAACTGAGCCACCCACGCACCCCTAATTATAAACTTCTTAAGACAATTACCCTTCGTGGTCTATCACTTCTCAACTTATTAAAATAATTAAACATTAAATATAAACTAAAATTATTTTACTCATCAACTATGTATAACTCCCAAAAAGCTTAAATAAATTTCAAATATCTTCTGAACTGAAATACATTTATTATTGTCAAGTAAGCAGATGACTTCTATTATTTAGTCTTCATGAAGATCTTACTGCTGAAGTCGAGAGAGGTCCCATCGGCCTTGATTGAATCAAGAGAACTGCTGCAACTAGATGGTGTCCTGTTCAGGCTTTTTATCAAAACACTGTTAGCATTTTTATCTATATCCCCTTCAGAATGGTGATCAAAAACCTGAAATTATCAGTTAAGGAACATCATCAGCCCGAAGTTATGACTTATAATACACTTATAATACATAATAATTGTTTGTTGAACACTAACAAGGACTACTTCATAAAATTTATCTACAATCATATGAAATATATTAGTAACAAATTGTAATAAGTAATAAGCAATTTATCAGGCTTTTAGAGTTCAAAGTAATTTTATTTTAATTTTTTTAAAGTTTATTTTTCTTAGTAATCTCTACACCTAACATGGGGCTCAAATTCACAACCCTGAGATCAAGAGTCACATACTCCTCTGACTGAGCTAAAAGGTGCCCCTAGAGTTCAAAGTAATTTTATTTAAGAATCTATAGAAATAGGGTGCCTGGGTAGCTCAATGGGTTAAGCCTCTGCCTTCGGCTCAGGTCATGATCTCAGGGTCCTGGGATCAAGTCCAGTATCGGGCTCTCTGCTCAGCGGGGAGCCTGCTTCCTCCTCTCTCTCTCTCTTTCTGCCTGCCTCTCTGCCTATTTGTGATCTCTCTCTGTCAAATAAAAAATAAAATAAATAAATAATTAATTAATTAAAAAAAGAATCTATAGAAATATATAGAAATCAGCTTGTACATTATACTGTATAAGCAAATTGTTTCTCAGATGTGTCTAAGTTAAAGCCAGATCCTATGAGTTGCCAAACGTTGACCTATTCCATTATTCAACTACTGGTCACTAGAGTCAGGACTACCACATTGAAATAAACCAGCATAGAATATTGGCTATTCATAGTGACTCTGGCTACAGCAACAAAGAAACTTATTTCCAGGTTTTAGACTTTTTCCCCAGGTGACTAAGACTCTTTTGGCTGATGTCAAATAAGTGATGTGGTCCTGCTTTTATCATTTTAACCATTTGACTTTACAGCCTTAAATGCCATTTTCATCTACCTACTTACATATGTTTTTGAGGACAATATAACCTTTGTCTAAATGTTAGAATGTAATCTCCATGAAAACAGATTTTTTTCCTCTAAATTCCTGCTGATGTAGTCCAAGCACCTAAACAGTACTTAGGACACAGGAGATACTCAATATCTACTGAACAAAATAATACTAATTTTCATATAATCCATTCAGTTATAAATTTTCTATCACTGATACTACATTCTCAAAGCTTCACAGAGGAACCATTTCCTCAGGACCTCATTAAACAGAACTAATGAAATATTTTTCTAAGCTTACTCAAATATTAAATTTTGTTTTCTATGAACTTCTGACACTTTAAAAAAAAATTATTTATTTATTTTTGAGAGAGAGGGTATAAGCAGTAGGGAGAGGCAGAGGGAGAGGGAGAAGCAGACTTCCTGCTCAGCAGGGAGCCTTGACATGGGGCTTGATCCTGGGATCATGACCTGAGCTGAAGGCAGCCACTTAACTGAGCCACCCAGGTGCCGCCTTCTGATACTTTCTAATCTTCATTTCTCCATCTATAAAACTGAGTTCGAATGACAGGTTTTATTCTAAGTTATCTAAATGAATGTTCCCTCAAACTCTGAAACAATCTATAACCTCTTCTCATAAATTCAAATTCTCACTTCTTCATCTTGAGATACTGGGTTTGACCTAGGCATTCTCTCAACCACTAAAGAAATGAACTCTCAGCTTTTACATATCCTCATAAACCAAGAAAATTCAGGTGAGCTTTTCTTCATGCAGTTTGTCTAACAAAAAGATTTTTTTTACCCTTCAGATATTTAGACTGAATTTAATTTTTCAAACTACATATACCCTGCTGAGAGATTCTCCAAATGCAAAATCACAATGACAGATTGCACAATTACATTAATTTTTGTACTACTTCCCATTTCATTTTTTGTGATTTGTTTTTAAGTCTAGCTGTTAGTCAAATACCTTAACATTCTAAACAGGGATATTTCCCTAGCTCTATAATTGGAAATAATCAATTCCTGCTCATTCAAGACTAAAATTAAAATTCAACATTCATAACTTAAAAACACATTCCTTAGTTCAAGACAGAGCTTACCTCCTGATCTTGCGCAGTATCACTAAACCTAATCTCACTTTTCCTGATTTTTTTCTCATTCTGCATATCATCCTCTTCTTGTATCCAGGTTCTTTTTTGGCTATTGCAGGTTTCTCTTGTTTTATTTTCAGATGGCAAGACCTCTTTTTGATATGTCTCAATCAAAGACTTTTCCTCAGTTTCTATGGTAATAGAATCTGAGGAATTAATCTCACCAGGATATATAGGAAGGTTTTCCTCATTTATATATTGAGATGGACTTAAGGTCAGTTTAGCTGCACCAAATTCAATGCTTGACTCCTTACTTAAGACTGCTTGAGCTTCTAAGTGACTTAAATCAGTTGTGTCTGCTTGAAACTGCTTCAGGTCATTAATACCAGTGACACTACAATTTCTCTTGTTTGGCAGTCTGGGCAAAAATATTCCCAGGGAACATCGCCTCACTTTATCTCTTACAACTGTCGTGAGTGGTACAGAGTTAGTTTCAGCTCCGTCATGAGAAATTTTACTTTCTTCATCTCTATCATCTTCAACATTGCTGGGCATTGTGTTAATACTATGTATTTCTGTAGCTTGCACAATACTCATGTGATTGTGTGCCTTATTTGTTAATCCAAGTAATTGTTCTGGGGAAGGTGGTACATGAGGAGCTTGGAAATTTAAAAATTCTTCAGGTTTTCCATTAAAATTATTCAGATTAGATGTGACACTACTAAAACTTGCAGTATTAGATGCAATTGCAGGATCCAATGCTTCTCTAGAATTAGCATGAATTTGAATAACTTGCTTAGGCAAGTCTGAATTACTGTGAAAATCTGTATTACATTCAGCTGTCTGAATATTCTTCCTCGGCTCTTTTTTACAGGCTATAGTAAACTGTTTGTCATTATTGAGCATTTTGGACTCATTTTCACATGTAGGTACAGAGGAATTTTCTATGACAATATTTAAATTCTTATTTCCAGCATGAGTTGATATCATTTCATCTTTATTCACAATTATCTGTCCTTGTTGAGGTAATGGAGGTAGCCGGCTTGAGAGATGAGGCTGAGAAGTAACACAAACATCATCAACAAAGGTCATCTTTAAATTATGTTCTGGCATATCAACAAAGCCCTCCATTTGATCTTCTGGGAGTTTAAAAGATACTCGTTTTGAATTAGGTTTAGTTATCTCCCCCAGATCTTGACTAGGTAGTAAAGTTTGATTAGCTCTTAAATTTGGGGGCTTCTTATTCAGATCTTGATCTTTGAGCACTGTTTTAACAGAGTCTGGCTGTCCTTTGATATTGGTTCCAGTCACTTTTTCCTTTTCTAACAAAGAACAAGAAGCCGAGAGAGGCAGTCCCTTAGATTTCAAGTAATATTCATTGGCTAAATTGTTTACATAAGTAAGATCATTTTGTACTGGACAATTACTGGTTTTCTCATCTTTATCACCTAAGGACATAGCATTCCCCTCCAAATTATCAAAACAGGAAATAGCATTTTGTAAATGGGAATAATTATCACTGGATCCACACATAGCAGTTGCATGACTATTTGTAAAATCCATATTTCTTCTATCTGTACTATTTAACTGACAGCTTTCAATTTTGGCTTTTTCCAGTGTGCAGGCCTGGTCTACAACACTCCCCATGACCTCTTCATCCACAGTGCTTTTGAATTTGATAATTTCTAACTCACTTTGACCCCCAGACAATGTATTAGTAGGAACAGAAGGTATCACATGATGCTTTTGCTTAGTGTAAAGAACAATTTTGTTTTCTACCGCCAGTGCTTGTTTTTCAATGTTTTCTTGAACAGAGCTACCATCATTATGAGAAGAAATATCCAAGATTTTTCCATTAGTTATTCCAAATTTAGGGTATTCTTGAAGAATTTTCTCTGTGTCTTGACAATCAATGAAAACAGTATGGGACTTGGTGACATCCAGATCACTGTGATTATCTACAAACAGTACAGTTTTTTCTATCGGCCTGGTAGTTATTTTAACTGGTAGGACAGTTTTACATTCTAAGGCAGTTGTGTGACTTCTAGTCATCTCCATGTCATCCTGCCCACATGTATACAAAACAGTTTTAGAATCTCCTGCCAAATGCACCAAATGGGAATCCTCTCTATCTTCCAGGGCAGTTTTGTTTATTTCTACTGTATAGCTCTGGGTGATATCCATATCATTTTTATCATTTTTGGAAAATGCAGCAGTCTTGTTATTTTTTAGTCTAAGGCTCGTCCTTCTCTGGCTTTTGCCTGATATAGTTTCATTCAGAAATTCGGGCTTCTGTACATCTTCATTATTTTCCCAAAAGCTTGATTTAGATACTTCCATATTATCACCAGCTATAAATCCTACAGCTTTCTCTATAGGACCATTGTTAGACCATCCCCTTGCTAGTGTTAGCTCATTGACTTTTGCTGCTGATTGGTCACTTTTACCATTCTCTGGAAAGGAAACATTCTCCTCAGTAGAAGCAGGTGACACTTTTGGCTTTTCTAGGCTATTCCTTTTGGATACTTCAAAGTCAAGTCTGTCTGTAAACATAGTCCTCTCCTTTGCTTGGTAGTCAATGAAAACAGTGTGGGACTTTGTCATTTCCAGTTCATTGTAATTATCTATAAACATTACAGTTTTTTCTATAGGCCTAGTGGTTATTTTATCTGGTGAGACAGTTTTACATTCCAAGGCAGTTGTGTGACTTTTAGTGACTTCCATGTCATCTTGCCCACATGTATACAAAACAGTTTTAGAAGTTTCTGTCAAATGGGAATCTTGTTCATATAATAAAGCTTTATGACTTATTTCCACTGTATAACTCTTGGTGATATCCATATCATTCTCATCACCTTCTGAAAATACAATAGTCTTATTAACTTTTTGCCTGCCAACACTTTTTCTTCCATAAATTTTGACATCTTGATTTTCATTCTGAAATCCAAGTTTTCTAATGCTTTTGTCTTCTAAAATGTCTATATTATCATTAGAAACAAATACTCCAGTTTTTTCTGTAGGACTTTTATTACATTTTTCAATATTTACAGCTATCTTTCTGTCTACTGCTGTCAGCTGGCAGTTAGTATTTTCTAAATTAGTCTTACCCAATTCTTGTAATTCAGAAGGACCAAATCCAATGACAATAGTGTGACTCTTGGTTAGATCCATATTTTGTTCCTCCTCTGAACAAATAATTGTCTTGTTATGGGAACAGTCAGGTGTGGGATTGCCTACTCTTTTCCTCAGTGGCTCAGGCAGTTTAGAATTCTGGCCTGATACAGATTTCACTGTGTAACTGTTAACAGCAATATTATGATTTTTCATGGTAGACTGTCCTTCTAATGAAAATAGTGGCTCTGTGGTAGGAAAAAAAGATGCCTCACATGAAACTGTATTTCTATTATTTCCCAGTTCTATTTGTTTCTCAAGATTTCTGTGGCCTGTTGCTATGTCTTGATTAATATCATCTGACTGAGGAGAATCTTTACCAAGATAGGGTGCAGTCTTTAAAGCTTGATCTTTTTCTTTACTCCAGGTGTCAGTTGGAATGTTTATAGATATTATGTCTGGCTGTTGGGATGGTTCAGTATGACTTTTGTTCATTTCTTTCCATTCATCTGAAGGGCTTTTGCTGTGAGAGTGAAATTTACCAGTATTCTCAGATATTAGATTGCAAGATATAAGAGGAGATTGACTTCCCAAGTTAGCTGTGTGATTTTTAGTCAAATCCATATCTTCACCTGTGAAAATTTCAGTCTTTTTGTCAGTCAATGAAATAGACAAAGAATTTGCCAGGCTCTGCTGTAATCTTTCCTTAGATACATGAGGAACTGAGCTACAATTTATATTCATTTCCCCATCCTCTGACCTGCTTATGAGATTTTGGAGCATCATTTCTTTTTCAGATATTGGTGTATCTGTTCTCTGTGTATTTGTGTGATCTTCTTTAAAAATCTGATTATCTATCACAACTGTATGACTCCTGGTAAAGTCCATGTTATCCATTCCTGAATAAATAGTTTTCTCTGTGAGAAGAGAGATAGCATCTGGATTGGGATAAGTTTTAGAATAATTACTATCATTCTTCAGCAAATTCTTCACTTCTCTCATACCTGAGAGACACTTGGTCAGTTCCATGGCATCATTACTACTAGGACAGAAAAATGTCTTATAATCTTGAGTAGCTGAGCTGGAACATATAGATCCTGGGATTATGGCCAAAGTGCTGGCATCTTGGTTAGAAGTCTGTGTGGCTATGTGAGTTTCTGTCCCTGTAATATGACTTTTGGTAATATGTATTTCACCATTAGGGTTTAAAGAAGGGTCTTGAAAAGCAGCATTTGGTTTATTCTTAAAGACTGTCTTCCTTCCTGGATCTTCAGTTCCATAATCTGTCATAACTTCCATCATGACATTTTGAGTTTGGTTTTCTATATTAGATAAATTATCTGCTGAGGGTAAATTCTGTATAGTGTAATTAGTTGTCAAGTCCATAAAATCATTGCCATAAATTGTAATATCATCACCTTTAAATTCCCTTAAGCTGGCCTCCGTGGATGTGGGAACTAAAGTCTGAATATTGGCCGTATGACACTGGGTGAAATTCATCCCATCATCTTGTTCTCTAAAGATTCTAGTCATATTATTACTATTTTCATCTACCTTAAGAGACACATGCATTTGATGTACAGAAGAGGCCCTATTTGATTGTTTGGGATGAACAGATATCTCAAAATTTTCTTTATCAGGTCCTGTAGGAAAAGCATTAGATTTTCCTGTTTTCAATCTTTTTATGAAGTCATTAAAATTTATTTTCTTTTCTGAAGAAGTGCTTTGATCCATGGAAAAATTTAATTCTTTTTTCATTCTTGAATCCTTAGTATGGAGCTTTAAGTTAGCCAGAAATGATGTAGTATCTATCTTAGTGGACTTTTCACTTTTAGTACAATCTAAAAGGCCTTTGTTAATCATTACGGTGTGACTTGTTGTTAGGTCCATCTGGTTTTCTTCCGAAAAGATGACTGTTTGGTCATTTGCATGTTTCCTTTCATGGTTGTGTTCTGTAATTGAAATCTATAATGAAAACAAAATATAGGAGATCAGATCAAATGCAACCTTTTAGAAAAGTATTTTATAATATGTACTGTATATAGTACTATATAAATAATCCTCAATGATGGCTTCATTATACACTGGTTTGTTTGAAACAGTGGTGTGGTATGTAGCATGTAATTTGTTATTACATTTTTTTTCAAAGTTTGTAAATGCTTTCAGTTTTTTTCAACAAATAAAAGATCAAATAAAAAACAAATAAAAGGTCAATTATACACCAACTAGAATGACTAAAAATGAAAAAGACTGACAATATCAAATGTAACTATAATGAAAATTCTAATTACTATATTAGATAGGTCATTCTCATTCTAAGTAAAATAGACTTAGAAAGGGCTAAGAGCATGAAGGCTAATTTATAGTACACTCTACTCTTGGGAGTTGGGTTCTCTTTGAATCTTAATGCAGTGGCTTTATTTGTAAGGAGACAGTCTAACTCCTTGCTACTCAAAGTATGGTCTGTGACCTAGTGCACTAGTATCAACAGGAAATTGTTAGAAGTACAGAATCTCAGGGCCTGCCCTAGATATACTGAAAAAGAAACCGTATTTTAAGAAAATCCTGCATATGCTCATTAAAGTTTGACAAGTTCGGATATAATTAATATATTTCCCTATTATTTAAACTGGCAATGATTGAACTGTCCTTAGTTTAACTGAAAAGGTAGGAAGTTTTCCAATCTATGCTGGTCTACTTGAGTAAGTAATCCCTAAATCATGCCACAGCTATTAATTTTTTGTGTGTTAACTATAAGGGAGAATAAAATAAAAGGCATGTGCTTGAACTCATACCTCTCTCTGTTGCATCTGGGTCTGAATGGGAGCACAAAGCAATGTGTTCATCCCTATTGAAAAAGAGGAAAAAACTACAGTCAATAACAAAAAAATATATATCACCAAGAGCCTGATTTTTCTTTCCTTATATTGTTCATCATTTATGAGTATTTATGAAGTTTATTTTAATAATATCTTTTTTTAAAGATTTTATTTACTTGAGAGAGAAAGACAGAATGAGAGAGAGAGAGAGCATGAGAGGAGAGACTCAGTGGGAGAAGCAGATTACCTGCTAAGCAGGGAGCCCGATGTGGGACTTGATCCCAGGACTCCCCTTCATAAGGACTTAAGTATTAAATTTCATTAAGACTTCTGATTGACCCTGGGGGTACCTGGGTGGCTCAGATGGTTAAATCACCAACTCTTGATTTTGGCTCAGGTCCTAATCTCAGGGTCTTGTGATCAAGCCCTGCACTGGACTCCACATACTGTGGGGAGTCTGCTTCTCTCCCTCTCCCTTTTATCCCGTGTCCTCTCTCTCTCTTAAATATTTTATTTTTTTAAAAAAAGACTTTATTTGAGAGAGAGAAAGAGAGAGCGCGCGCACAAGCAAGGGGAGGGGCAGAGGAAGAGAAGCAGTCCCTTCTGAGCATGGAGGCTGATATGGGGCTTGATCACAGATCCTGAGATCATAACCTAAGCCAAAGTCAGACATTTTACAAAGTGAGCCACCCAGGTGCCCCTAAATAAATCTTAAACAACAACAACAACTTATAATTGTCCCATTTTAGGGACAGAGAGATCTGTGATTACTGTATTCCCTATGTGACTGAAATATTTTTAGGATGTGGTGATTTTAAAGGGGGAATTTTAAAGGTGGAAAGTTTGGACTACTTTTTTACCCCTTTACTTCTTTATTTTTATTCCGGGATAGTATAGGTACATGGTAAAGAGTACCAATTCATGAGACTGAAATGTTAAAGTAAGATTTTGAAGCATCTCTTATTCTATGTTAAAGAATCCAGACGTTACCGTGATGAGATGTGCATTTTATAAAAATAACTCCAGAGAAGGAGGAAAAAAGTAGATTTAAGAGAAGATGAACCAATGAGGAACTGCTGGAATAGTGCAGATACAAACGGGAAGAAAATTTCTGTTTGGGAAAAAGAAAAGGAGAAAGAAAATAAAGGATTAGACTCAGGATACTTTAGAACTGAAATCTAAAGATTTGGGTAACGGATGGACTTTGGAAATAAAGAAGGGACTGAAGATGCTGCAATAAAACAGGAAATACATTTTATAATACTTAAGCTTAAAGGCAAATCTCTAAAACATTTTTCAACACTTCCATATAACACCCAGTGCTTAGCACAAAAATCTTCGGAACATTTTAAAGAGTTTATGACAATCTTGACTGAATATGATGAAGTAATTATAGTTCTTTTGTTAAAAATCTTACTTATATAATAAGCTTTCATTCACTTATTCAACAAATACTTACTCAGTACCTATTATGTGTCCCAAAACTCAACTCCCTACTACGCCACAAAGAACAGACAAAATTTCTGGACTCAGAGTTCCTAGTTCAATTAAAGAGCCAGAAGTAAACACAATGTGATAAATTCTACAAAAGACTAAGAAATAAAAGGGGTATTATAACATTACAGGACAGAGTGACTCCTTGGTTTTGTCAGAAAAGGCTCCATTTAAGCCAGTACAACTTGATGATTTGTGGTGCCAGTCTGTGAAGAAATACATGAAGAAATAAGGAGACTATAGCCAATGTAAGTTATGTGCTATTTCCTTCATCAAGAAAGCTTTGCTATGAAAAAAATGTCAGATAACTAAACAGTAGCTTACTGCCATAGTTGATTCATATTCTGTGTAAGCTCCTTTTCTGTCATGGATTATAACAGTTTGTGGACTAGCTACTTTGTTTTTGTTTTTTATTTTGTTAAGATTCTATTTTTAAGTAATTTCTACACCCAATGTGGGGCTCAAACTCACAACCCTGAGATCAAGAGTTGCATGCTCCACCGACAGCTCCAGGCACCTTGGACTGGCTACACTGAATAGCACTGAGGTTAAGCACATGAAAAACTAGGTTAGGTGAAAAATGAGAGGATTGATAGGCAACGTGGAGTAGAAAGGGCACTTCAGAGAGAAAAAACAGCATTTACAAATGGATACACAAAAAAAGTCGACATGGGCATCTATAAATACTTCTTCATGGGATAGAATAAGTTATCGATAAAGGACAAGAGATAAGGTGGGAGAAGTCAAGTCAAATTTTTAAAGAGCTTTCAAAATCTATGCCAAAGAATGTGGGTTTTACCCTGTAAGGAAAAAAGTGTCATTGAACAATTTTAAGTTGGGAGGTAATATCAGATTTAGAAATATGTAGAATGGATTATAGGGATAAGAAACTAAATATAATAGCCCATGAAAGAATAATGAATAATAAAGATTTGAACTTAAACAGTGGCAGAAGGAATGGAAAGGAGGTAAAAGATTTGCAAGATATTTAAGACAAAGAATAGAGAGTAAAGACAAATGGATATGGGGAATGAGGAAAAAGTTCAAAAATGACTTTATTTCTGACTTGAGTGAATGAATGACTGGGAATCCAAAATAAAGAAAACAGGGGCGCCTGGGTGGCTCAGTGGGTTAAGCTTCTGCCTTCGGCTCAGGTCATGATCTCAGGTTCCTGGGATCGAGCCCTCCATCGGGCTCTCTGCTCAGTGGGGAGCCAGCTTCCCCCTCTCTCTCTGCCTGCCTCTCTACCTACTTGTGATCTCTATCTCTCTCTGTGTGTCAAATAAATAAATAAAATATTTAATAAATAAATAAATAAAACAAGTAGAACAGAAGGTTTGGCAGAAATAATAGTAAGTTTGTGAAATTTCATACTGAAGATTTTGGATAAGGAACAGAGCTATTTACATTTTTCCCCATAGTTCTTTTACACATTACTTTGTATGAAATTTGTCTGAAGAGAGAGTTATGTGGTAAGAAAAGTATTCTGGTCATACTCACCAGTAATCTCACAGTAGTTATCTTCTGGATTCTTACTCCTAAAAATTAAAAATTAAAAAATCTATACCCCAAAGAATTACCAAGAATCACAACATTTGAAAGAGTAGGGAAGGTGAAAGGTTTTCATACAGTAACTGGCAGAAAAATATGACATCTGTAAAAAGGCTCCTCTAACTCTGGCAGAAAAAATTACAAGGCAGTTAAAGGACCCTTTTCAGACTGGTCTTAAGGTTTTGTCAATTTCAAAGTACTATTAAAATAGGTTGTTTTTTTTTTTAAAGAACAACCTACAAAACAATTCATTTTCTAGAGGTTTAGCCTTTAAAAAAAGCAAATAAAAGAAAACAACCCAAATATCCATCATCAAGGAGCTGACTGAATGTTGATGCAAACATATAACAAGTTACGAAAGACTTAAGTATATCTATATGTAACAACATAGAAAGTGCTATAAGACATTAAGTGTTCTCATTTTTGTCTTGTTAAGAACAAAAACTAAAGATAAATATGCACTTGGATATATATTTAAGTTTCTGCAAAGACATCTAAAATTATCAGGGCCACTGAATGGCTTAATCGGTTAAGCATCCGACTCGATCTCAGCTCAGGTCTTGATCTCAAGGTTGTTGAGTTTAAGCCCCATGCTGGGCTCTATATTCAGTAGTGGTTAACTGTGGGGAGCCTAAGCTCCTCATAGAATTTTCTGTATCAGTATATAAAAAGAATTCAGAATTTTCTGAATCAGTATATAAAAAGAATATTTTTTTCCAGCTCAACAGTAGTCCATTACATGGAAAACTTATAATTTATTTAACCAGTCCCTTATTGATAGATCCTTAGGATCTTTTACATCATTTGCTATTTTTTAAAAGATTTTATTTATTTGACAGAGAGAGAGAGGAGCACAAGCAGGCAAAGCAGCAGGCATAGGGAGAAGCAGGCTCCCTCCTGAGCAGGGAGCCCTAAGTGGGACTCAATTCCAGGACCCTGGGATCAATGACCTGAGAGTCAAAGGCAGACCCTTAACCAACTGAGCCACTCCTTTGCTATTACAATTAACACTGCAGTGAATAACTTTATATGTTCATCATTTTAAACATTTACAAGTATCTTGAAATAAATTCCTGGATGTGAAATTACTGATCAAAGGGCATGTGTATTTGAAATTTTGAGTGATACTGCCAACAGCCTTCTTCAATTTATATCCACTAGCAATGAGTGACTTTTTACCTATATTCTTTTTTTTTTTAAGTTCTAGTTATTTATTTGAGAAAGAGAGGGAGTGTACAAATGGGGGGAGGGGCAGAAGGAGAGGGAGAAGCAGACACCCTGCTGAGAGCTGACTATGGAGCTGGATCCCTGGACCCTGTGATCATGACTTGACCTTAAGTCAGAGGCTTAATGGATTGAACCACCCAGGTGTCCCTTACCTATATTCTTAATTGATTAGATGAAAAACTATATCTCAATAATAACCTAACTTTGTATTTCTCTTATGAAGAATGAAATAAGCATCTTTCCATTTGTTTAAGAGCAATTGGTATTTATTTTTCTATATATTAATATAATAAGAAAAACTAATGAAAAAACTGAAAACTTGGTTTTATTGTTTATACTAACTTGTATTTAAGGAGTTTCTTGTGAAAGTAGAGTGTTTCATCATTCTGTTAAAAGGATAAGTATAAAATGCACACACTTAATCAGAGATAGCTGCATATTAAATTCTGTGAAGAATCTGTTTTCTAAATTAATCCTAAGTATTCCACAAAAGGTCACAGAAATTTTTTAAAAAGACTATTAAGTTAGAAAACATTGCATTTGGGGTGCCTGGGTGGCTTAGTCTGTTAAGCATCTGCCATCAGCTCAGGTCATGATTTCAGGGTCCTGGGACTGAGCCCAGTGTTGGGCTCCCTGCTCAGTGTGGGGAGCCTACTCCCCGCCCCTCCTCTCCCGCCGCAACCTATGCTTATGCTCTCTCTTTCTCTCTCAAATGAATAAATAAAATTTTTTTAAAATAAATTTTAAAAAAACAAACACTGCATTTGGAGCGCCTGGGTGGCTCGGTGGGTTGGGCCTCTGCCTTCGGCTCGTGTCATGATCTCAGGGTCCTCGGATCAAGCCCCACATTGGGCTCTCTGCTTGGCGGGGAGCCTGCTTCCCCCTCTCTCTCTGCCTGCCTATCTGACTACTTGTGATCTCTGTCTGTCAAAAAACAAATAAAAGTGGGGCGCCTTGGGACGCCTGGGTGGCTCAGTTGGTTAAGCAGCTGCCTTCGGCTCAGGTCATGATCCCAGGGTCCTGGGATCGAGTCCCACATCGGGCTCCTTGCTCGGCAGAGAGCCTGCTTCTCCCTCTGCCTCTGCCTGCCTCTCTGTCTGCCTGTGCTCGCTCGCTCTCTCTCCCTCTGTCTCTGACAAATAAATAAAATCTTTTAAAATAAAAAAATAAAAAATAAAAAAAATGTGGGGCGCCTGGGTGGGTGGCTCAGTGGGTTAGGCCGCTGCCTTCGGCTCAGGTCATGATCTCAGGGTCCTGGAATTGAGTCCTGCATAGGGCTCTCTGCTCAGCAGGGAGCCTGCTTCCCTCTCTCTCTCTCTCTCTGCCTGCCTCTCTGTCTACTTGTAATCTCTCTCTATCAAATAAATAAATAAAATCTTTAAAAAAAAAACCCACAAATAAAATCTTTAAAAAACAACAACAAAAACACTGCATTTGATAGGAATAAAGAACTTTTAAAATATAATTCGAATCACATTTTCTTTACTTACTGTATAAACAAAACATTTTCTCCCACTTCTGTTTCTAAAAATAAAATAAAAAGTAAATTTGTTCAAGGATATACTGATAAGGCATTAGAAAAATTGCATAAGAACATTAACAACAACAAAAAAAATTAACAACATTTAAAAAAAAGAAAAGTACTAACTATCCACTTTATTTCCTGCCCCCATAGCTCAAGGGATACTTTTTATGCAATAAGACAGTTTTACCTGTTACCTGGTTAAATAGTTACAGTAAAATTTAACAGAAAACAGATTTAGCAGGGATAGCAATAACATATTTACCTGCAATTTCTGACTTTCTTGCTATTTTCATATGAGATTCTGTCTGGAATACTCTAGAAAAGAAAATAAAAATTACTGAAAATCTGCAATAAAAAAAAAGATTTTATTTATTTATTTATTTGGGATGGGGGCACAAGCAATGGCAGGGCTGGTAGCTGGGGGGAAGAGGAGAGGGAGAGGGACAAGCAGATTCTCTGCTGAGCATGGAGCCCAATATGGCTTGAGGCTGGGCTCAATCTCAGGCTCTGAGATCACAACCTGAGCCGAAACCAAGAATCTGACACTTAACCAACTGAGCCATCCAGATGCCCCTGAAAATCTGCGATTTTTAATTAGAACCCTATGGTGTTAATTTATAGTGTGTTCTGAGATAAAGATAACTGATTTCAGCTTCCTCTTTGCTACATCATGTACTATTAATATTTCAAATGCCAAAATTCATTTACATTAAAACCTGTTTTTTATGAACTCTGACAAAAATCATTTTATCCCTTTCAAAAACCTAAAATATTCACTCTGTTCAACAAAACATTTCTTAAACACTCATTACACACATGATGCTATATACTAGAGTCTGATACATGATCCTTGATCTCAATGAGTTTTCACTGTATGTAGAGAGCTGAAATAATAATTATAAACATTATTTCACTGACTTTAGTTATTAACAGTTCAGATAAGGTGGCACAGAGTCCAGAGGAAAGGGATGATTGGGATGATTAAGCTTTTGGGGAAGCAGCATTTGATATCTGCCTTGAAAAATCTGGCTAATTCATTTTTGTTCTAATATGAAGTATCATTCATTATTAAGAAGCTATTTTTAAAAAATATTTTATTTATTTATTTGACAGAGAGAGAGAGAGATCACAAGTAGGCAGAGAGGCAGGCAGAGAGAGAGGGGAAAGCAGGCTCCCCGCCAGGCAGAGAGTCTGATGTGGGGCTTGATCCCAGGACCCTGGGACCATGACCCAAGGTGAAGGCAGAGGCTTTATTAACCCACTAAGCCACCCAGGTGCCCCGAGAAGCTATTTTTTTTTAAATTTTATTTATTTATTTGACACACACAGAGAGAAATCACAAGTAGGCAGAGAGGCAGGCAGAGAGAGGGGGAAGCAGGCTCCCTGCTGAGCAGAAAGCCTGATGCAGGGCTCGATCCCAGGACTCTGAGATCATGACCTGAGCCGAAGGCAGAGGATTAACCCACTGAGCCACCCAGGTGCCCCCGAGAAGCTATTCTTAATAAGAAAGAAATTTTTGTTCAATTACAAGGGTGCCTGCATGGCTCAGTCAGTTAAGCATCTGCCTTTGGCTCAGGTCATAATGCACGGTTCTGGGATCCATCTCCACATAGAGTCTGCTTCCTCCTCTCTCTGCCTGCTTGTGATCTCTGTCTGTCAAATAAATAAAATCTTTTTTTTTTTTAAGATTTTTTATTTATCCATTTGACAGAGAGCGAGAGAGATCACAAGTAGGCAGAGAGGCAGGCAGAGAGGGGGAAGCAGGCTCACTGCTGAGCAGAGAACCCGATGCGGGGCTCGATCCCAGGACCCTGAGACCATGACCCGAGCCAAAGGCAGAGGCCCAACCCACTGAGCCACCCAGGCGGCCCAAATAAATAAAATCTTTAAAAAAAAAATGATTATAACAATTATCATGTTATTTTGCAGGTGTAGATATTGAAGGTCGTAAAGGTTAAGTAACTCCCAGGGTCATATACCCAACAAGTGGCAAAGCCAAAATGCAAACCCAAATCTGTCTGATTTCAAAACCTGAGTTTATAACTACAAACCAATACTTGAAACAACTTTTCTTCAAATGATTTACAATAGAACAGAAAGCTTTTTATTCAATATGAGCAGTATCAGTAGTTGGTCCTTTAATAAAAAAAAAACTTAAAATGAAGAATCTTATCTGAACCCAACAAAATTTAAATATTTAAAAAAATTAAAACACATAGTGGATTTTAATTTGCAATTTATTTTTAATTTGCAAATTTCTGAATGTCAATCTGAAGTCTTTACTTTTGAGAGGATCTACTGATACAATTTTAGTGTATTTATAAGATGGAATAAACAAAGAAACTTTTTAAAAAGATTTTATTATTTGACACAGAGAGAGAGAGAGAGAGAAAGAGAAAGAGCACAAGCGAGGGGAGTGGCAGGCAGAGGAAGCAAGGAGCCTGACGTAGGGCTGGATACCAGGACCCGGTATCACGACCTTAACTGGAGGCAGATGCTTAACCAACTGAGCCACACAGGAGTCCCAACAAAGAAACTTTTTCTTTTTTTTAAAGATTTTATTTATTTGACACAGAGAGAGAGAGATCACAAGTAGGCAGAGAGGCAGGCAGAGAGAGAGGGGAGGAAGTAGGCTCCCTGTGGAGCAGAGAGCTCAACGCGGGGCTGGATCCCAGGACCCTGGGATCTGACCTGAGCAGAAGGCAGAGGCTTTAACCCACCGAGCCACCCAGGCGCCCCCCCAACAAAGAAACTTTCAAGTAATATGAACAAAGAATCCTTCTAGGTTTTCATGAAAGATTTCCCTGTGGTTGTCTCAGCCATACCAAATTTGAAAGAATTTTTAAAAATAAACTCACATTTATCACGCTTTCCCTAGCTGTTCCTTACAATGTTCACAGAAATAACTTTGTCTTTGAACTAATTTTCATCAGTTTATCTAATATTAAGTTAAATTATGCAATTACAACAACTTCAACTAGATAAACAAGACAAATACTTCTTGGTAAGCCTATCAATCGATTCTCAGGATCTGAAGTTTATGGATAGGAAAGAGCATTCTTTGTGCTATAGATATCAGTATATTTTACAAGGGTAATGGAAAATATAGGTTAATTCTAACAATTCAGTGAGCTGGGAATTATTAAGAGAGTTTTATGATGCTTGTTTCTACATCTAGAATCCTACAGTTCTTTTTCAATTAATCTATTTAACAAAGATAATCTTTTGAAACACTACTCATTGTTTAATGACACTATTTGTGATAATATCATAGTGTTAAATAGAATACAATAGTGTTAAATATAATAGTGTTAGATTGACACTATTTGTGATAATATATACTGTCTTATTTTGGCCATGCAGTAACACTATGAGATATGTAAGGACTATTATTTCCATCCTAAAAAAAGGAGGAAATTGATGCTCTGTTAAATGACTTGAACTAGGGACTATTTAGTATTAAGTTAGAATTGTTCCAGTTTTTTTTGTTTTGAACCTGAAATTCCTTTCAACACCCTGGAGCCATTTTAAAGCAAAGTAAGTATAATGAATAGATTATATCCAAGGAAAGAAAAGGGTGGACTAAGTTTAGTAGTCTTTGGGAAAGTTTATCAGAAGAAGTGGAAAAACCAGTAGACTAGGAGTCAGGAGACCTATTTTACAATTGTGGTTCTGTCACTACTTACATTACCTTGGGAAAGTCATATCATGTCCCTGGCTTTAACTTTCTCACTAAAACATACAGTCTGGACTATACTTACTTATTTAGTAAGCTCCAGGCATGGAGCCCAATATGGGGCTTGAACTCACAATAAAAGACTGAGATCAAGACATGAGCCAAGATCAAGAGTCAGATACTTAACCAATTGAGCCACACAGGTGATCCTACTTATTTATTTTTTAAATTTATCCTTATTATTATTATTTTTAAAGAATTTACTTGTTGATCGGAGAGTGAAAATGAGTGGGGGTTAGTGGGGGAAGGATGCAGAGGGACAAGAAGACTCCCAGCTGAGCATGGAGCCTACAGCAGGCTCACACAGGGCTGGATCCCAGGACTGCAAGATCATGACCTTCGCCGAAGTCACATGCTTAACCGATTGAGCCACCCAGGTGTCCCATAATTTATTGTTATTATTTTTAAGTAAACTCTACCCCCAACATGGAGCTTGAACTTATGACCCTGAGATCAAGATAAAGTCGCATACTCTACCAACTGAGCCAGCCAAGCACCCCAGGGTACTTCTCATTATAACATTCCATCATCAAAAACACAAATTTGAGTAGAAAATGCTATTTACTCATATATGTATATATATAATATGGATAAACAGGATAAGAATTCTATGCTAGTTACTCTTTTGGTTTCCAAAGTTCCCTGTTGACTTCCAGAAATATTTATTAACCAAGCTCATTATAAAACAAGCCAAATAAACAGAATAAACAGCAAATCTTAAAAAAAAAAAAAAAAAGGGAAACAGGAAGAGAAGCATTATAATAACAATCAGACAGGGCACTTGGGTGGCTCAGTTGGTTAGGCCACTGCCTTCAGCTCAGGTCATGGTCCTGGAATCCTGGGATCGAGTCCCGCATTGGGCTCCCAGCTTGGCGGAGGTCGTCTACTTCTCCCTCTGACCTTCTCCCATTTCATGTTCTCTCTCACTCTCTCTCTCTCAAATAAATAAATAAAATCTTTAAAAATAAATAACAATCAGGGGCGCCTCGGTGGCTCAGTGGGTTAAAGCCTGTGCCTTCGGCTCAGGTCATGATCCTAGGGTCCTGAGATTGAGCCCCACATCGGGCTCTCTGCTCAGCAGGGAGCCTGCTTCCTCCTCTCTCTCTGCCTGCCTCTCTGCCTGCTTGTGATCTCTGTCTGTCAAATAAATAAATAAAATCTTAAAAAAGGAAAAATCAGACAGACCTAGAAAATACAGTCTAATCCTACAAATAATAAGGGTAATGAGAGGAAAAATACCAACAATGTGAAAAATACAAGAATATAAGGATTAAGAATAGTCTGATGAGAAATAGTCCAAAGTCTGAGCCCTACCTCTTAAAAAGTATGGGAACTTGAACAAACTATTTAAACTAAGCCTCAGTTTCCTCATTCATAAAATGAGATATGACTGTTAGGATTCAATGAGCAATGAATGCATATAGTAGCATACCTAACACTGTAAATATTCAATAATATTAGCTATTAATAAAAAATCAAATTTTGACATATATAAACCCACTTTCAATGATTTGACACAGGTGATCTTACAGTAAAATGATCATTCCAATATGATAATTTCAGGGGCACCTCCTTGGCTCAACTGGAAACATGTGATTCTTGATCTCAGGGTCATGAGTTCAAACCCCACATTGGGTAAAGACATTACTTAAAAATAAATACACTAAAAAAATGTGATTATTGAAATGACATAATTTTACTGGAAAAATAATTCAAAAGAAAGGCACATTCAAGATCCTCAAGATCACCAAGTTTTCAAAATCTAAGCAGAAGGCGTGCCTGTGTGACTCAGTTGGTAAAACATCTGCCTTTAGCTCAAATTATGATTTTGGGGTCCTGGGACCCAGGTCCCATATCAGGCTCTCTGCTCAACCCTCCCTCCCCCAGCTCCTGCTCTCTCTCTCACTCTTGTACTCTCTCTCTCAAATAAATAAATAAAATCTTAAAAAAAAATTTTTTTTTTAAATCTAAAAGGAAAATAAAATCCCTTAGAAGTTGCTTCTAGGAAGGAGAGAATATTTTTAAAAATATTCTCAGCACAGGGGCACCTGGGTGGCTCAGTGGGTTAAAGCCTCTGCCTTCGGCTCAGGTCATGATCCCAGGGTCCTGGGATCGAGCCCCGAGTAGGGCTCTCTGCTCCGCAGAGAGCCTGCTTCCCCTCTCTCTCACTCTCTGCCTGCCTCTCTGCCTACTTGTGATCTCTGTCTGTCAAATAAATAAATAAAATCTTTAAAAAAAAAAAAAAAATTCTCAGCACAGAGCCCAACATGCTGCTGGATCTCATGACCTTTGAGATGATAACCTGAGCTGAAATCAAGAACTGGATGTTTAACCCAATGAGCCACCCAGGCGCCCCCACTGTATTTATTTTTTATTGTACTCTCTTGAGGCATTGATGAAGGTGCTTTGCAATGACCTGAAAATCCAAAGATGCCAGATCAGAAAAACCCTGATAGCAACAGAATACCTAGAAGATGACATTCCATGTGTCCCCTTCCCTGCCCATGACCATGAACACATACTGACCTCCACCTATGATGACATGTTGCCTGCTGTCTTGTACACACACTCCTGAATCTCTCCTCATTAAAAAACTCTAGGTGTCCATCTTGTAGGTGGAGAGGTCAATTGTTAAGATTTAAGCCTGCCACCTTCCCCAGCTGCCAGCACTCCAAATAAATTTCTCCCTTTCTCTTTTTCAAACCTCTGCCTCTTGAGTTATTGGCTTCTCTTGTGATGAATTTATCCAAGTTTGTTGACAAACCCAGCCAGGAGCTATGCTTTAAATTTGTCCAGCCCTCTCTGGCTTCCCTAGGGTGAAGGAGTTGGCTGCCACAGTGAGCCAGGGTTCACCCATTTGTCTCCTGAGTTAACAGCTGTGGTAAATAGGTAAATTGATAGATTTGGTAACAGAACGGCCTAGAAACAATGATTAATTCATTAGTGAAAAGAACCTATTGCATCTAGGTCTGAGTCAGATAATACGTAAAATGAACATGAATATCTTGGTATACTGTAAAGCAAAGACACTATCAAAGATTACTGGAGTTATGTCAAAAGATCAGAAACTAATCTGAAGAGATTTCACTCATCAAAGATAGAATAATTTGAGTATCAAAATACTAACTATAACAGATTAAACACATTAAATATGTTTTAAGTTCACGATTTAGATAAAGTAAATATCTTTAAGTAAAGATATTTGGAAAAAAGTCCTTATTAGTCAACTTTAAAGGATACTAGGAAGCAAACATATTATACTGAAACTAGTAAATAAAGACACCCCTCCCCCAAAATTTAACATGACTTTCCCATATGAACCATAATGCAGAAACAGAATGAGATTATTATCAATTAGCAAACTCTAAAGAAATAATGGATCTAGGCAATGATCATCAATGGCTGTTAACATCACAAAAAAGATAACTGAGGGACGCCTGGGTGGCTCAGTTGGTTAAGCAGCTGCCTTCGGCTCAGGTCATGATCCCAGCGTCCTGGGATGGAGTCCCACATCGGGCTCCTTGCTCCGCAGGGAGCCTGCTTCTCCCTCTGACTCTGCCTTCCACTCTGTCTGCCTGTGCTCACTTTCGCTCGCGCTCTCTCTCCGACAAATAAATAAAATCTTAAAAAAAAAAAAAAAAAAAAAACTTAAAAAAAAAAAAAGATAACTGATAATCAAGTGCTGTCCGATGAAAGCACAGGAAGAATTCTTGTGGAAAACATTTGGTTTAAGGCAAGTCAAGCATTCCAGATAGAGTACCCAATTGGCAGCAATCTGAGTAATATATTACACAATATTATTCCATGTGGGTATAATCAGTAAAATCCAGAATGATTTTAAAAGAAAAATTATAAGGGGGTGCATGGGTGGCTCATTCAGTTAAGCGTCTGCCTTCAACTCAGGTCAGGATCCCAGGGTCCTGATATGGAGCCCTTTGTTAGTCTCTCTGCTCAGTGGGAAGTCGGCTTCTCCCTCTCCCTCTGCTGTTCCCCTACTTGTGGTCTCTTGCTTTGTCAAATAAATGAAATCTTAAAAAGAAAAAGAATAAATTATAAGAAAAAAAGGAAGAGGGAACCAAGAGATTAGAAGATTTAAGACACTTACGAACTAAATGGAATATGTTAACTTTGTTTGGATACTGAATCATACCAAATATCTCAGAAAAAATGTGAACAGTGGCAAGATATTTGATGATACCATGGAATTACTGCAAGCATTTAAAAGATTTGAAAATAGTATTGTGAACATACTTTTTAAAAATATTCTATATCTTGGGGCGCCTGGGTGGCTCAGTGGGTTAAGCCGCTGCCTTTGGCTCGGGTCATGATCTCAGGGTCCTGGGATCGAGTCCCGCATCGGGCTCTCTGCTCAGCAGGGAGCCTGCTTCTTCCTCTCTCTCTCTCTGCCTGCCTCTCTGCCTACTTGTGGTCTCTATCAAATAAATAAAACCTTTAAAAAAAATATATTCTATATCTTTTAAAGATATAACTAGTGAAATATCTGGGATTCACATGAAAATAATTCAGTGGGAGGTGGAAAGAGAAGTAAATGGGCGGGGGGGATAGTATAACAAAAGTGGCCACAATTGACAACTACTGTAATTGCTAAATGGCCTGAGTTTTCATAGTACTTTCCCTACTTTTGTGTATGTTATAGATTTTCAATCATAAAATGGAGAAAAAAGGGGGGAAAATTGGAAGTCTTTTTTTGTTAAACTTTCCAATGACCTCTCTTTTTATACCCCCACTTCCCTTATATAGGTGCCTTGAATCTAGTAATGTTTTAAAACAGTATTTAATAATACATTGGGGATTTATCCCAGGAATACAGAGATAATCCAACATCCAAAAAGTTTTTTATCATATTAAAGTGTGAAAAATTCTATAGCTATTTTAATAGATGCTCTACAACCATTTAATAAAACCCTACACCCATCTTTGATTAAAACAAAACAAAAATCTACAATACAGTTAAATTTACCCAACAATAAAGGAAGAATGGGTGTACTAAATTTAACAAATGTAATTTGGCTTAACTACTTTAATTAAGAATGGTTACTGACTAAATTAAAAAAAAATGTTTTAAATATGAAATGTGAAATTTTTGTCTCTTTTTGTGTATGTGTATGTATGTGGTTACAAAGTTTTTTCTCTTTTTTTTAAGTTTGTGGTTTTTTTCTTTTTTAAGTAATTTCTACACCCAATGTGGGTCTGAAACTCAAGACCCCAAGATCAGGAGTAGCATGCTCAACTGACTGAGCTACCCAAGCACCCCTTAATTCAAGGCTCAGTTGGTAAACAATCAGACTTGATTTTGGCTTGGGTTATGATTTCCAGGTCCTGAGATTAAGCCCAGTGCAGGGCTCTGTGCTCAGTGGGGAAGTCTGCTCGGGATTCTCCCTCTCCCTCTGTCCACACCAGCCCCTGTGTTCTCTCTCTCTAAAATAAATAAATAAATCTTTAAAAATTTTTAATTCAGAGGCGCCTGGGTGGCTCAGATGGTTGGGTATCTGCCTTCAAGTCAGGTTGTGATCACAGGGTCCTGGTATCGAGCCCTCATCAGGCTCCTTGCTCGGCAGGGAGCCTCCTTCTCCCTCTGTACTCCTGCTTGTGCTCCTGCTCTCTCTCTGACAAATAAATACGATCTTTAAAAAAAGAAAAGAAAAGAAAAGAAAAAGGTAATTTATACAAAATAATCTAACAAACACAGGGAATAATCAATGCCCAACAGAAAATTAAATCTGGCTAATTTTACATTACCAGAAAACACCTAAAGAAAACATGTAAAAGAAAAGTCAGTCTGAAACAGGAGAAAATGATTTATTAAATCAAATCTTGGCCATACCTATTCAAAGAGTAAACAGACAGAAGCATCCAAGGCTTTGCAATAGATGTGTATGTAGCTCTTATGGAGATGGATAAATTACATTTCAGGGCCTGGTGCCATTAAACATTCAGAATATTCCAAATAAGTAATAGCACAGATTTCATAATCAATAAGCCATATTTACATTATATTATAATTTATTTTTTTTAGGTAGAATGTTTCTAAGGAAAGTACTAACTACTCAGTACTCAGATTCATTTGTTTCTCATGATGTTTTTAGTAGTAGCATTCTATTTATACACGAATTTCTAGTGAATCTGTTAAGTATAAGCCCATCTCTATAAGATGACCCATTTTTGGTAAAAACAAAAAATATGGAGTCTGCAAAGCCAAGGCCAAGACCCAAGAACTCAGTAGCAAGGAATTTTACTAAGGAATACACCACCTAGGGAATTTTACTGGCAGGAAACAGCTAGTCTTTGATTATACCAAATCTTACCATGATTTTTCTTTTTTCAAAATTCAACATATATGAAATATTGACAACTCATGTATATCTGGGAAGACATTGACTAATTTATGGATAATAGATTAATAGAAAAAAGTTATGAAACAATTAAAATTACTATCAACCAACAACAAAAAAGATGTTATGTATCTATGGTTTGGAACTTCCCAGCAACCAAAAGATGTCACATACAGAATACCATTCATTGCTCAGACATGGTGAAACTATATACAAAGGTATACCAGGCAAATGAAATCAAAACACAGAAAAGGCAAAAATCTTATTATTAGTCTAGGTAGAATTTGGATCAAAAAGCAATAAACAAAAGCCCAAGATGAGAATTCATAATGCTAGAAAGTACAATTCTTTTTTTCCCCCCTCTTCTTAAAGATTTTATTCATTTATTTGAGATAGAGAATGAGACAAAGCAGGAGCAGGGGAGCAGAGGGAGAGAGAGGAGTAGGCTTCCTACTGAGCAGGAAGCCCAAAGTGGGACTCGATCCCCATGACCCTGAGATCATGACCCCAGCTGAAGGCAGATGCTTGAGACTGAGCCATCCGGGCACCCCAGTGATGTTGAATCTTTTTATTCAGGAACTTGTTATAAACTTCATTTGCACAATTTTTTAGTACTCTTCAGTAATGGTTTATCCTTTTATGCTTTTATTATTAAATACATAGCAAGAAAATATAACACAATGGGGAAAACACACACTTATCTTCTATCTGGTTATTATTTATATAAATAGGAAATATATTGGGACGCCTGGGTGGCTCAGTTGGTTAAGCGGCTGCCTTCGGCTCAGGTCATGATCCCAGCGTCCTGGGATGGAGTCCCACATTGGGCTCCTTGCTTGGCAGGGAGCCTGCTTCTCCCTCTGCCCCTAGCCTGCCACTCTGTCTGCCTGTGCTTGCGCTCTGTATCTCTCTCTCTCTCTAACAAATAAATAAAAATCTTTATAAAAATAAATAAATAAATAGGAAATATATTAATTTTCATATAATAATTTTGTATCTTGCTACTTATCTGTACAGGTATTTCCATTGATATTCTTATATTTTCCTAATATACAAGCATTTAATCTACAAAAGGTAACAGATTTATCATTTATCCCCACTTTCCAATTTTCAGAACTCCACTTCCTTTTTTTTTTTTTTTTAAAGATTTTTACTTATTTATTTGACAGACAGAGATCACAAATAGGCAGAGAGGCAGGCAGAGAGAATGGGGGAAGCAGGCTCCCTGCTGAGCAGAGAGCCCGATAAGGGGCTCAATCCCAGGATCCTGAGATCATGACCTGAGCTGAAGGCAGAGGCTTAACCCACTGAGCCACCCAGGTGCCCCTCCACTTCCTCTATTTTTATTAGCACATTTAGTACAAAGTTAAATTAACAGTGGTAAGATACAGCTGTTTTGTTTCTGATTTATTAGAGGTGATGCTTTTAATGTTTCTCAAGCATAATATAAAAACAATTTAAATAATAATTCTCTAATGCATATGTAATTAAAACCCAGATTACCCAAGTCAGTTATTACTAACATACCTGGTTTTATGCACAAAAAATCATTACCTTTAACATTTTAATCATTCCTCCTTCCAACTTACTTTATAGTATCTGCAAAGCTGACTCGACGAGAACTTTTCTTATTTCTCAAAGCATTAGATTCCTAAGGGCAGAGAGTATATGGTATAATTTTCTTTTTTAATTCAAGTCAGTTAACATAGAGTGCATTGTTAGTTTCAGGGTAGAGTTTAGTGATTATCAGTAGCATATAACACCTAGTGCTTATTACATCAAGTGCTCCTTATTGCCTCTCACCCAATCACTGCATTCCCCCCAATACCTCCCCTCAGTTTGTTCCCTATAGTTAAGAGACTCCTATGGTTTGCCTCTTACTGTTATCTTATTTTTTCTTTTCCTTCCCCTATGTTCATGTTTTGTTTCTTAAATTCCACATGAATGAAATCACATGGTATTTGTCTTTCTCTGACTTATTTTGCTTAGCATAATACCCTCTAGTTCTATCCACATCATTGCAAATGGCAAGATTTCATTCTTTTCGATGGCTGAGTAATATTCCAGTGTGTGTGTGTACACCACATCTTCTTTATCCATTCAACTGTCAATAGACATCTGTATTTTCTTTCCGTATCTTCATAATTGTGGACATTGTTGCTATAAACATTGGGGTGCATGTGCCCCTTTGAATCACTCTCTTTGTATTCTTTGGATAAATACGTCATAGTGTAATTTCTGGGTCACAGAGTAGTTCTAATTTTAAATTTTTGAGGAACCTTCATACTGCTTTCCAGTGTAGCTGCACCAGTTTGCATTCCCACCAACAGTGTAAAGGGTTCCCCTTTCTCTACCTCCTCCCCAATATCTGTTGTTTCCTGAGTTGTTAATTTTAGCCATTCTGACTGGTGTGAGGTGGTATCCCATTGTGGTTTTTATTTGTATTTCCCTGATGATGAGTGTTACTGAGCATTTTTTCATGTTTCTGTTGGCCATTTGTATGTTTTCTTTGGAGAAATGTCTATTCATATCTTTTGCCCATTTCTTGATGGGATTTTTTCTTTTTTGGGTGTTAAGTTTGACATGTTCTTTATAGATTTGGGGTACTAGCCCTCTATCTGATATGTCATTTGCAAATATCTTCTCCCATTCCACAGGTTGCTTTTCAGTTTTGTTTATTGTTTCCTTATATGGTATGATTCTTACTGAAACTACTGTAAATTAGGTCTCCAAAGTACTACTGACAGAGACCAAGTCTTATTCTGAGTTAATGTGGTATTATTAATTTTGGTAATCATTTATTTCTCTGAAATATCTCAATACACTTAAAAAGCATGAATATGATTTTCCATACCAACACAAACAACATATATTTAAGGAAGTTGATTACTGTCCCTTACTTTTTCTCTCTCCTTTTAAATGAACGACAGTTGGGACGTCTGGGTGGCTCAGTTGGTTGAGCAGCTGCCTTTGGCTCAGGTCATGATCCCAGCATCCTGGGATCGAGTCCCACATGGGACTCCTTGCTCAGCGGGGAGCCTGCTTCTCCCTCTGCCTGCCATTCTGTCTGCCTGTGCTTGCTCTCTCCCCCCCCCTCTGATAAATAAATAAAATCTTTTAAAAATATATATATATCCTTAAAAAAAAAAAAAAAAAATAAATGAACGATTGTTTTGCTATTAAGAATAAGAATGGGGCACCTGGGCAGCTAAGTAGGTTAAGAGTCTTGGTCACCTCAGGTTATGTTCCCAGGATCCTGGGATCGAGCCCCATTTCAGCCTCCCTGCTCAGGGAGTCTGCTTGTCCTTCTTCCTCTGTCCCTCTCCCTGCTCATTCTCTCTTTCTCTTTCTCTCAAATAAATAAATAAATAAAACCTTGGGGCGGGGGCAGAGGAACAAAGACTGGGGACAGAGCAAGTGATATGCAGACTGTTATGGTAAACTTACTATACTATATTTTTACAATTTAAGAAAAAAATTTAACGATGGTAAAACACATATAACAAAATTTAGCATCTTAACCAGTTTTTAAATTAAATTTTATGGGATGCTTGAGTGGCTCAGTTGATACAACATCCAACTCTTAGTTTCAGGTCAGGTCATGATCTCAGGGTCATGAGACTGAGCCCTGCATTGGGCTCTGTAGAGCTCAGCATGGAGTCTGCTTGAGATTCTCTCTCTTCTCCCTCTGCCCTTTCCCTCTGCTCTCAAACAAATAAATCTTTAACAAATTTAATTTTTATTTAAAAGTGGTCAGAACTCTTTAGGTCTATTCTCTCAACAAATTTTTAAGTGTATAATACAATACTGTTAATTATAGGCACAAAGCTGTATAGATTTCTAGAACTTACTTTGTATAACTGAAACTTCATACCTGTTGTTAGCAACCCCCATTTTGCCCTTCTCTATAGCCCTAGCAATCAATGTTGTGCTCTCTGCTTCTATGAGTTTGACCATTTCAGATACCTCATATAAGCTCATATAAGTGGTATCATGCAGTATTTGTCCTTCTGTGACTAGCTAATTTATTTACTATAATACATCTTAACCATTTTTAAAGATACAGTTCAGTAATGTTAAGTAGGTATACACTGTTGTAAAACCAATTTCTGGAATTCTTTTCATCCTGCAAAACTGCAAGTCCATATCCATTAAACAAGTCCAATCTCCTAGCTTTTGGCCTCTATGAATTTGATTAGGTAATTTGTAAATGGAATCATAAAGTATTTGCCTTTTTTTTTTTTTTTGACAGAGAGATAGAGAGCAGGGGGAAGGGCAAAGGAAGAGAGGGAGAGAGAATCTTTTTTTTTTTTTTAAAGATTTGTATTTATTTATTTATTTGGGGGAGGGGAGGATGAGAGAGAGAGAGAGATCATGAGAGGGGACAGGTCAGAGGGAGAAACAGAGTCCCCGCCAAGCAGGGAGCCCGATGTGGGACTCGATCCTGGTACTCCAGTATCACAACCTCAGCCAAAGGCAGTTGCTTAAGCAGCTGAGCCACCCAGGTGCCCAGAAGAGAGAGAATCTAAAGCATATTCCACGCTGAGCATGAAGCCTGATGCAGGGCTCAATCTCATGACCCTGACAGTGTAACCAGAGCTGAAACCAAGAGTCAAACACTTAACCAACAGAACCACCCAGGTGTTATAGGTACTGTAATAATCAGGGGAGCTCTATATTTGTCTTTCTGTGATTGGTTTATTTCACCTAGCATAATGTCCTTAAGATTCATCTTTGCTGTACTGTGTGTCAGAACTTCCTTCTTTTTAAGGCCAAATAATATACCACTGATACCACATTTTGTTTATCCATTCATCTGTCAATGGACATTGTTTTCCTTCTACCTTTTGCCTACTGTAAATAATGCTGCTATGACAGGGGTATAAGTCTCTTCCAGACCCTGCTTTCAATTCTTTTGGGTATATACCCACAAGTGAAATTGCTGGATCATACGGTAATTCTATTTTAATTTTTTGAGGAACGACCATACTGTTTTCCATGTGGCTACAACATTTTACTTCTATAACAGTGTACCAGAGTTCCAATTATTCCACATCTTAGCCAGCACTTGTTATTTTCTGGTTTGTTTGTTTGTTTGTTTGTTTTACAATAGCCACTGTAGTAGGTATGAGGTGATATCTCACTGTGGTTTTGACTTGCAGTCTTCTAATGATTAGTGAGTCTGAGAATCTCTTGAGTATAAAATGATGTTTTTATTTCCCTCATCTTCTTTAACAAGAGCAAACCTTTATACTCACATAAATACCAAATACAAAAAGCAAATGACAGAGAAACAAACAAAATCCACATAGACTTTTACCATGTAAATTCTTAATAACTGTGTATGTCTTACTATAAAAATCAGGAATGTTCATCCTCTCTATTAACACCTTAGCAGGCAAAACAAGTGGACTTGAGCTTAATATAGATAATAATACCATCCTAGTACATACTGAAACTAATAGAGACTAATATATTTCTTTAAAAAAAAAAAAAAAAAGGTAAGTGGGATGCCTGGATGGCTCAGTGGCAAGAAAGGCTAGAAAAGTAAACTGGGCTTAAAAATCAAGAATTCCAGCTTACTCAAAAGTTAGGATTTTAATCTGATAGCCACTGAATACTTACTTGTACACATTCAACTAGAAATCATTTATGATGTTCTCTCTTCATATAGGTAAAAAAGTTCCTATTAAAACTATCATCGAAAATAGTCATCCATAAAGCATTTGCACTAGAGACTTACCTGAACTGTTTCATTCCCACCTCTAAGGTCCTGAAGAGGACTCCTTGGGGGCTTCAAGATCTAGAAAAATTAGAATTCAAGAAAATATGGGATTAATATTAATAATCAATTCAAATTGCACCATAGGAGAAAGGTAAAGATGTTAAAATTTCTGTGAAAACCTTTAAAACTCCTCAAATTCATATTGTTCAGTGTTATACTTTGTGGTTGGTTTAAATATCTGGCATCTATTCCCTTCTCCCTGCCCACCTTCCTGATTATCACTCTCATCCCATGTGTTCTGGGTGAAGCTCCACCCCAACCCTAGGGCACAACATGTAGCCCTGGTCTAGAATAATGTGCACATGATATTCTCTCATCAATAGTGAGTGGTTCAGGAAGGAGGACTTGACCCATAATAAGAAATATAATTCAATCCTAAGTCCTTTGTTTTTGTTTTATCTTGAGGAAATAGACACTTTTTCATTTAGGAGTTGAAACTGGAACTTGGGAGAGCTAGAGGTACTGTAGTAATCAGGGGAGAGGCTTGTACAAAAATGGAGATTACCCAGAGGAACCAGTCAGAGTAGAAAAGTGAGAGAAAATCCTAACCTTGTGATATTATTGGAACCCATGGTCAGTTACGTTGTGCCAAAAGTCATCCCTATCTTTGGATTTTTCAATTTCAAAATCCAGTAAATTTTGTGCTTAAATCAGTTTGAGTTGGACTTTTTGTGTCTTGCTCCACTATTTAAATATATTCTTAAACTTTATTAAAGTATCATTTACATGGCATATAATTCATAAAGTTACCATGAAACTCAAAAAATACAAATTTTAGTATATTTATAGAATTGTGTAACCAGGTAAATATTTGAGTATCCAGAGATCAACAGAAGCCAATGGGAGTAGGATGGTGATGTTACAGTAAAAATTCCTGCTACATACATTCATCATTCAATAAAAAGTAATAATTATGAACTCAAGTGTTTCTTACCGAAGAATGTCGTCTTCTAACAAGTCTGTCCATATTGTCACTGCAAATTTATAGACACATTAGTAAAAGACTGAATTTTCAAAAGCCATCATCGCAGCATCTTTTACATGCTTTTTTTTTTTTTTTTTTTTAAAGATTTTATTTATTTATCAGAGAGAGAGAAGGGGAGAGAGCGAGCACAGGCAGACAGAATGGCAGGCAGAGGCAGAGGGAGAAGCAGGCTCCCCGCTGAGCAAGGAGCCCGATGTGGGACTCGATCCCAGGACACTGGGATCATGACCTGAGCGGAAGGCAGCTGCTTAACCAACTGAGCCACCCAGGCGTCCCTCTTTTACATGCTTTTAAATTGGCTATCGCTTTCACTTAACACATGGCATCACTGTTTCTTAGCAAAATTTATAAGACATAAAAGTTGGTATTTAGAAGGTCAGTGATATAAAATATATATTGTATACTCTAAGAATATCTCTTGTAAAACAATCAGCATAATATAATGTACTATATTTACAGAGGTACAATTTTAAAATAAGTGGATCATAAATCAAGAGACTCTAACTCTGGTTTTACTACTGTGTGAGTTTGAAATCAGGTTTTGAAAATTCAAGTACTTATGGAGGCCAAACAGAAGATGCAAGAAAAATATGTGGTGTTGAGATGATAATGGACACTTCAGGGTTGGTCTAATGGTCATAGTCATTACTCTGATCAGGTTAGCTGTTGCCACAAGAATATGAGCCCAGTGTCACCACACTTAATTTTTCTTTTTCTTTCTTCTTCTTTTTCTTTAAGATTTTATTTATTTATTTTAGAGAGAAGTAGAGAGAGAGCTTGCACAAGCAGGGGACGGAGCAGAGGGATAGAGAGAGAATCTCAACAGACTCTGCACTTAGCATGGAGCCTCATGTGGGGCTCAATCTCGTGACCCAGATATCATGCCCTGAGCCAAAAATCAAGAGTTGGATGCTCAGCCAACTGAGCCACCTACGTGCCCCTACACTCAATTTTTCAAGAGAAAATTTTAGCAGCTAATTAAATAATTTAAAAACACTGTTTGGCAGTGGCGGGGGAAGTCTGTAGACTATATACAGACCACCAGTTTGTAATGCCAATTTTAGACCTTTCATTTCATTTCCTTGGGCCTTAATTTTCCCATCCTTAAATTGAAGGGATGGGAGGTGGTCTCTAAAGTCCTTCTTAGTTCTGACTCTAGATATATAAACACAAAGATATGGCAAAGAGAGCTATGACTTTGTGACACTTACTTCTTTTCCATAGAACAGAATGGGAAAAAATTTCAGAAGTTATCAATAGGTGTTTCTAAAAGGAAAAGTATCTTTCGCTGATAAAAAGTTTAACATTTTTAGCTATCCTACATGAACTTACTTTTCTTCATTAGCCTCTGAAGACATCCCATCCATTTTTGAAGAAAACCTTTTTCTGTAACAAATACACAATATTAGAAAAGATGAGAGAGAAAGAAAAGAAATTAAAAACTATGAAGACATTAATAGCAAAGTTGTAACTTCAGGATTACTTTTTGGGGGAAGACTGAAAAAGGGGAATAAAAAGCTACACTACGGGGCTATAATACATAAGAAATTTTGAGTTTAAAATACTCCATTATAATTAATACTTCTGGAAAATTCTCATATTCAAGATAAAATCAGTGACTAACTGATTCAGATGACAATGGCTCTAATGGTTCAAATGAAAATTTGGCCTAGTTTATAAGAATTTATGGATTATATAATAATTTAACCCCAAGTTGAAATCAATTAGTGATCAAAATACACTGGATGTGCATAATATACATATTTATGTTATGAAAATTCAACTATAAGTACTCAGCAAAAAAACTTTAAGACATTAAAAAGTAACATTAAAAAAACTGTAGCTGAATGTGAGAGTCCAAGATAGTGAAGGAGTAGGAGACCTTAATTTCCTCTGGTTCCAGGAATTCAGCTAGATAACAATCAAATCATTCTGAACACCAGCAAACTCAACCAGAGATCGAAGAAAAGAATAGCAACAACTCTATGAATAGAAAGGCAACCACTTTCTGCAAGGTAGGAGGTGCAGAGACATGAATCCAAGGCAATATATGAGAGGATAGACCAAGGCCGGAGCAGGAGTGAGCCTCAGTCAGCCGGCTACTAGCAAGTGATATAGCAGCAAAGCACAAAATCAGAACTTTTAGAAGTCTGTTCCAGTGAGGGACGTCACTTAGGCTGCTAAGCGGGGATGGAACCCTAGCTGGGGCAGTGTGGTCTCAGGATCCTCAGGGTCACAGGAAGACCCAAGGTGCCTGAGTGTGGCAGAGCTCCCATGATTCAAAGCAGGGAAGCTGGCTGCAAACAGTGAGTCAAGGAGTGGGCTCTCAGCTCAAGGTTGCCATGAACCAGAATCCAGTCAGGCCACTGTTCTTCAAGTAGGGCCCCAACAAGCATTAGAACTGGGGAGACCCACCCACCCCATGGGAGGAACAGCGTGGGAGTGTGTTGCAAGAATCCGATGGTTTAAAGACTGCAAATGGGGCCTACTGCCTGAGACAGAAACACTCAGTCACAGGCTGGGTGAGCATGGAGTGTGGCTAGAGACCAAGGAGACAGGAGTGATTAACTGGTTTTCTCTGAGGGCTTACTGAAGAGTGGAGCCCAAGTCTTTGGCTCTTGGGCTGGAGATTAGGAGGTTGCCCTTTTCATTTCCATCCTCTAAAGCTGCACAGAAAGCCTTTAGGGAACAAAAGCCAGAGAGAGCAAAATGGAGCAGATTACTTAGCCTGGTCCCTGCCAAGGGCAGTACAATTCCACCTGGGCAAAGACACTTGAGAATCAATGCAACAAGCCCCTCTCCCAAAAGATCAGTAAGAACATCCAGCCAAGACCAAGTTTACTGATCAATGAGAACTGCAAAATACCAGTGCTAGGGGAATACAGCACACAGAAGTCATGCCTTTTCCCCATGATTCTTTAGTTTTTCAACTTTAATTTTTTAAATCTTTTTTCTTTTTTACAAATTTTTCTTCTTTTTTCAACCAATTTTTAAATCAACTTCTTTTTAAAATCTTTTTTAATTTTCATTTTTATAGTCACATGCTATTCCTTCACTGTATTTCATCATACACACACACACACACACACACACACACACGTGTACTAGTTTTCTTTCTTTAAAATTTTGAGATGCAATTTCTTCTAACAGACAAAAATACACTGAAAACCTATTGTATGGCTCTGTTCTAATCACCTATTTAATCATATCCCTCTTTTTTCTTCTTCTTTTGTTAAAAAGTCTTTTTAAATTTCCATCTTTACAGTTACATTCTATTCTTTCAATGTATTTCATTTTATTTTTATATATGTAAGCTTTCTTTACAATTTTGAGATGTAGCTTCCTCTAACAAACCTACCAAAATAAACTCAGGAGCTAGTGTATTGCTCTGTTCTGTTTACCTGTTTATATCCCTTCCTTCTTGTAATTGTTTTTCAACGCTTTTGTTTTTTCTTTTTAATGTCCATTTTTACAGTTATATTCTATCCTTTCATTGTATTTTATTTTTGTACATATATAATTTTATCTTTCTTTGCAATTTTTGGATCTAATTTTCTAAAAAACAAAAACAAAAAAAAAAAAACAAAGTACACACAGAATCCAGTGTTTTGCTCTATCCTGCTTACCTGTCCGATTATATGCCCCCCCCCTTTTTTCCTAGTTTCAGGTCTCTTCTGATTTGTTTAGGGTACGCGTCTCTAGGATTGTTGTTGCCATTATTAGTATTTTGTTCTCTGGACAAAATGAGAAGATGGAAAACTCACCTCAAAAAAAAAAATAAAAGAGACCAAGAGGCAGTACTGACTGCCAGGGATCTAACTGATATGAACATTAGTTAAGATATCAGAACTAGAGTTCAGAATAACAATTATAAAGATACTAGCTGTGCTTGAAAAAAAGCACTGAAAGCACTAGAGAATCCCTTTCAGGAGAAATAAAAGAATTAAAATCTAACCAAGTTGAAATTTAAAAAAATGTTATTACTGAGAAGCAATAAAAAATGGAGGCTCTAATGGCCAGGATAAATGAGGCAGAAGAGAGAGTAAGTGATATAGAAGACCAAACAATGGAGAGTAACAAAGCTGAGGAAAAAAGGATAAACAGCTACTGGAATAGAAGGGGAGAATTTGAGAGATAAATGATACCATATAGCAAAACAGTATTAGAGTAACTGGGATCCCAGAATAGGAAAGAGAGAGTGGGGCAGAAGGTATATTGAAGCAAATCATAGCTGAGAACTTCCCTAATCAGGGAAGGAAACAGGCATTCAAGTCCAAGAGGCACAATGAACCCCAATCAAAATCAATAAAAATATAGCAACCCCTGGACATATAATAGTGAAGCTTGCAAACTTCAGAGACAAAGAGAAAATCCTGAAAGCAGCTCGGACCAAGAGGTTTGTAACCTGTAACGGTAGAAACATTAAATTGGCAGCAAACCGGGGCACCTGGGTGGCTCAGTGGGTTAAAGCCTCTGCCTCGGCTCAGGTCATGATCCCAGGGTCCTGGGATCGAGCCCCGCATCAGGCTCTCTGCTCAGCAGGGAGCCTGCTTCCTCCTCTCTCTCTGCCTGCCTCTCTGCCTACTTGTGATCTCTGTCGAGTAAATAAATAAAATCTTAAAAAAAAAAATATTGGCAGCAGACCTATCCATGGAGACATGGCAGGCCAGAAAGGACTGGCATGATATATTGAGGGTACCAAATGAGAAAAATATGCAGCCAAGAATACTTTATCCAGCTAAGCTACCATTCAAAATAGAAGGAGTGATAAAAAGCTTCCAGGACAAACAGAAACTAAAAGAACTTGTAATCACCAAACCAGCCCTATAAGAAGTACTGAAAGGTGTCCTCTAAGCAAAGAGAGAACCAAAAGTAACATAGACAAGAAAGGAACAAAGACAGTATAGAGTAACAGTCACCTTACAGGCAATACAATGGCACTAAATTCCTATCTTTCAATAGTTACCCTGAAGGTAAATAGGCTAAATGCCCCAATCAAAAGACATAGGGTATCAAATTAGATTAAAAAAAAAAAAAAAAAAGCAAGACCCACTGATATGTTGTCTGCAAGAGACTCATTTTAGACCCAAAAATTCTTCCAGATTGAAAGTGAGAAGGCGGGGGGTGGGGGGCAGAGGAAGGGGAGGGGTGTCGCCCATAGGCCACAAATCTCTACAAGTGCCTGCTATCCCTCTCCCACTCCCTACCCCAGCACTGGTCCAACCCCTTCACCCCCAGCTGCTCCTAGGACTAGCCCATAGGCAGGCGGGTGGGGGGTGGGAAGGGGGTGCCCTGAAACCAAACTGGAAGCCCCCTCTGCCTCCTAGCTGGGGCCCCTGGGGTGGGGGTCTGTGGTCAAGCCTTATTCTGTATTGGGGATGGGGGGGAAGGAAGTTGGGGGGCTGCTGGAGAATGTATTCAAAACAATAAAACTTTGGGCCTTAAAAAAAAAAAAAAAAAAAGAAAGTGAGAAGGTAGAAAATAGTTTATCATGCTAATGGACATTAAAAGAAAGCTGGGAGGTAATCATTAGACAAATTCGATTTTTAATCAAAGTCTGTGATAAGAGATGAGGAAGGATACTATATCATAATTAAAGGGTATATCCAATAAGATCTAATAATTATAAGTATTTATGCCCCTAACATGGGGGCAGCCAATTATATAACCCAATTAATAACAAAATCAAAGAAACAACAATAAAAACACATTAATATTAGCGGAGTTTAACACCCCCATCACTGAAATGGACAGATCATCTAAACAGAAGATCAACAAGGAAATAAGTGGATGGACTTCACTGATATATTCAGAACATTCCATCCCAAAGCAACAGAATACACATTCTTCTTGAGTGCACATGGAACATTCTCCAGAATAGATCACATCCTGAGTCACAAATCAGGGTCTCAACCAGTACCAAAAGATTGGGATCATCACATACACAGAGGCTAAAGAGTATCCTACTAAAGAATGAATGGATCAACCAAGAAATTAAATAAGAATTTTTTTAAAGATTTATGGAAACAAATGAAAATGAAAACACAACTGTTCAAAATCTTTGGGATCCAGCAAAGGTGGTCCTAAGAGGTAAGTATTCAGCACTACAAGCTTTTCTCAAGAAACAAGAAAAGTCTCAAATACACAATGTAACCCTATACTTAAAGGAGCTGGAGAAAGAACAACAATAAAACTGAAACCCAGGAGAAAAGAAATAATAAAGATTAGAGCAGAAATCAATGAAATAAAAACTATAAGAACAGTAGAAAAGATCTATGAAATTAGGAGCTGGTTCTTTAAAGGAATTAATAAGATTGATAAACCCTTGGCCAGACTAATTAAAAAGAGAAAGGACCCAAATAAATAAAATCGTGAATGAAAGAGGAGAGATCACAACCAACACCAAAAAAATACAAACTAGGAAGAAATGGATGCATTCCTAGAGAAGTATAAACTACCAAAACTGAAACAGGAAGAAATAGAAAAACCAGTAAGGAAATTGAATCAGTAATCAAAAATCTCTCAACAAAGAGCTCAGGGCTAGATGGCTTCCCAGGAGAATTCTACCAAACACTTAAAGAAAATTAATACCTATTCTTCTGATGCTGCTTCAAAAAACAGAAATGAAAGGAAAATGCCCAAACTCTTTCTACGAGGTCAGCATTACCTTCATCCCCAAACCAGACAAAGACCCCACCAAAAGGGAGAATTATAAACCAATATCTCTGATGAGCATGGATGCCAAAATTCCCACCAAGATACTAGCCAGTAGGATCCAACAGTATATTAAAAGTATTATTCACCATGACCTAGTGGGATTTATTCCTGGGCTACAAGGTTGGTTCGACATCTGCAAATTAATCAATGTGACATACACATTAATGAAAGACAAGAACCATATGATCCTCTCAATAGATGCAGAAAAAGCATTTGACAAAGTACAGCATCCATGGGGCGTCCGGGTGGCTCAGCCGTTGGGCATCTACCTTTGGCTCGGGTCATGGTCCCAGGGTGCTGGGATCGGGCCCCACATGGGGCTCCCTGCTCATTGGGAAGCCTGCTTTTCCCTCTCCAACTCCCCCTCTTGTGTTCCCTCTCTGGCTGTTTCTCTCTGTCAAATAAATAAATAAAATCTTAAAAAAAAAAAAAGTACAGCATCCATTCTTGATTAAACTCTTCACAGTGTAAGAATAGAAGGAACATACCTCAATATCATAAAAACCATATATGAAAAACCCACAGCAAATATCATTCTCAACAGTGAAAAACTGAGAACTTTTCTCTTAAGGTCAGGAACATGACAGGGATGGTCCACCCTCACCACTGTTGTTCAACATGGTACTAGAAGTCCTACTCTCTGCAATCAGACAACACAAACAAAAGGCATCCGAAGCAGCAAAGAAGTCAAACTCTTGGGGCGCCTGGGTGGCTCAGAGGGTTAAGGCCTCTGCCTTCGGCTCAGGTCATGATCTCAGGGTCCTGAGATCGAGCCCCGCATCGGGCTCTCTGCTCAGCAGGGAGCCTGCTTCCTCCTCTCTCTCTGCCTGCCTCTCTGCCTACTTGTGATCTCTGTCTGTCAAATAAATAAATAAAATGTTTAAAAAAAAAAAAAAAAAAAAGAAGTCAAACTCTTACTCTTTGTAGATGACATGATTCTCTGTGGAAAACCCAAAATATCCCACCCCCAAATTGCTAGAACTTATACAGCAATTCAGCAAAGAGGCAGAATATAAAATCAAAGCACAGAAATCAGTTGCATTTGTATACACTAAGAATGAGACAGAAGAAAGAGAAATTAAGGAATTGATCCCATTTACAATGGCACCAAAACCCATAAAATACCTAGGAATAAACCTAACCAGAGAAGCAAAGAATCTGTATTCTGAAAACTACAGAACACTCATGAAAGAAATTGAGGAACACACAAAGAAATGGAAAAATGTTCCATGCTCATGGATTAGATTAGAAGAAAAAATATTAAGTCTATGCTACCCAGACCAATCTATACATTCAGTGCAACCCCTGTTATCAACATTTTTCACAGAGCTGGAACAAATCATCCTAAAATTTATATGGAATCAGAAAAGACCCCCATATAGCCAAAGCGATGTTGAAAAAGAAAACCAAAGCTGGAGACAACACAACTCCAGCCTTCAAGCTCTATTACAAATCTGTAATCATCAAGACAGTATGGTACTGGCCTAAAAACAGACACACAGATCAATGGAACAGAATAGAGAACCCAGAAATGGACCCTCAACCCTACAGTCAACTAATGTTCAACAAAGCAGGAAAGAATATCGAAAGGAAAAAAGACAGTCTCTCTTCAACAAATGATGTTGGGAAAACTGGACAACCACATGAAGAATGAAACTGGATCATTTCCTTACACCACACACAAAAACAGACTCAAAATGGATGACAGACCTAAATGCGAGACAGGAATCCATCAAAATCCTAGAGGAGAACACAGGCAGCAACTTCTTTGACCTTGGCCGCAGCAACTTCTTGACAGACACATCTCCAAAGGCAAGTGAAACAAAGGCAAAAATGAACTATTGGAACTTCATCAAGATAAAAAGCTTTTGGGGGCGCCTGGGTGGCTCAGTGGGTTAAAGCCTCTGCTTTCGGCTCAGGTCATGATCCCAGGGTCCTGGGATCGAGCCCCACATCGGGCTCTCTGCTCAGCGGGGAGCCTGCTTCCTCTTCTCTCTCTGCCTGCCTCTCTGCCTACTTGTGATCTCTGTCTGTCAAATAAATAAATAAAATCTTTAAAAAAAAAAAAAAAAAAGATAAAAAGCTTTTGCACAGCAAAGGAAACAGTTGTCAAAACCAAAAGGCAACCAACAGAATGGGAGAAGGTATTTGCAAATGTCTTATCAGATAAAGGGTTACTGTCCAAAATCTATAAAGAACTCATCAAACTCAACACCAAAACAACACCAAAAAAGAAAAAATGCCTTCAAGAAATGGGCAGAAGATATGAACAGACATTTCTCCACGGAAGACATACAATGGCCAACAGACACATGAAAAGATGCTCAACATCACTTGATATCAGGGAAATACAAATCAAAACCACAATGAGATACCACTTCACACCAGTCTGAATGGCTAAAATTAACAAGTCAGGAAACAACAAATGTGGGCGAGGATGTGGAGAAAGGGGAACCCTTTACACTGTTGGTGGGAATGCAAGCTGGTACAGCCACTCTGGAAAACAGAATGGAGATTCCTTGAAAAGTTGAAAATAGAGCTACTCTATGACCCAGCAATTGCACTAGTAGTTATCTACCCCAAAGATAACAAGTGTAGTGATCGGAAAGGGCAACTGCATCCCGATGTTTATAGCAGTAGTGTCCACAATAGCCAAACTATGGAAAGAGCCCAGACGTCCACCAACAGATGAATGGATAAAGAAGATGTGGTACACACACACACACACTGAAATACTACTCAGCCATCAAAAAAATAAAATCTTGCCATTTGGAATGATGTAGATAGAACTAGAGGGTATTATGTTAAGCGAAATATGTCAACTGGACAAAGACCATTATCATATGATTTCACCCATGTGGAATTTAAGAAACAAAACAAAGGGGCATAGGCAAACAGAGGCAAAAATAAAAGAAGATGAAATCAGAGAGGGAGAAAACCATAAGAGACTCTTAACCATAGGATAAAACCTGAGGGTTGCTATGGGCAGGTGGGATAGGATAACTGTGTGAAGGCATTAAGGAGAGCATGTGATACAATGAGCACTGGGTATTATATACAACTGATGAATCACTGAACTCTACTCTGAAACTAGTAACATACTATATGTTAATTGAATTTAAATAAAATAAAATTTAAAAAAATTAAAATTTAGGAAAAAAAATTTTTAAACCAATAGCAAACATCAACTTAATGGTGACTTTGATGATTTTCCTCTGAGATCAAACAAGTATGACACCTATTCCCAATTCTGTTCATCACCAAATCTTAGTGTTCTATTTCCAATATATAGCCCAAATGCATTCACTGCTATCTTCAGTGCCTTCATCATAGTTTCAAGCTATCATTATCTCTCATGTAAACTACTGCAATATTCACCTCAATGGTCTCCCTACTTTTACTCTTATCTTCCATAGGCCCTTCTCTACATAGACAGTTACCTTCTTAAACATAAGTCACGTTTAAGAGACTCCTTACTTAAAACCATTTAATGGCTTCCAATGGCTTTCCATGGTAATGAGAATGAACTCTTCACCAGGATTTATAAAGCTCTCTAAGATCTGGCCTCTACTTGCCTTTCAGACTTCACATTAATCTCATGCCACTGTCTTCCTTACTATTCTAGCCACACTGAATATTCCTGTACACACTTGTTCCTGTACACACAAAGCTCTTTACTGAGCCACTGAATTTATATTTGCTATTCTCTCTTGGCAAAAAAAAAAAAAAAAAAAAAAAAAAAGCCAAGAAAAACACTTTTTGTAGCACTATGTATGTCTCTTCTGTAACATTACCAAAACTGCAATCTCAAAGTCTGTTATGTAAATCAATTATTCCTGGTATTTCCCCAAACCACCTGTGCCCCAACAGTAAATTCAATTAGAATAAGGCTAGAATTATGTTCACCGTTACATTCTGAGAAACTAGCACATGCTTTGTAAATAATAGGAGTTCAATAAATATTTGCTAAATGAGTAATTAAGAAACAAGAAACAATTATTTCAAATTACTTTTACAATTACTAATATGCATAGTTTTTCTCCTTTGGGGAATATTTTCAAATTCAGTGACATATTCAAAATTCACAGATAAAAATATTAAATGCTATCAAATCAGGATCACTTGGACATCTTCACTGTTTGAAATAGTCATTGAACATCATTCCTGTCTAACCTGTAAACCAGTTGATATTTAATTAAGTGATGAGATTCAAAGCTTATTGAAATCCTCCTTTAAAAAAAAAAAATTCTTGGGACACCTGGGTGGCTCAGCTGGTTAAGCAGCTGCCTTCAGCTAGGGTCATAATCCCAGCGTTCTGGGATGGAGTCCCGTTCTGGGATCGAGTCCCACATCGGGCTCCTTGCTTGGCAGGGAGCCTGCTTCTCCCTCTGCCTCTACCTGCCACTCTGTCTGCCTGTGCTCACTCTCGCTCCTCTCTCTCTGACAAATAAATAAATAAAATCTTAAAAAAAAAAAATCTTGGGGTGCCTGGGTGGCCCAGTGGGTTAAAGCCGCTGCCTTCGGCTCAGGTCATGATCCCAGGGTCCTGGGATCGTGCCCCGAATCGGGGTCTCTGCTCAGCGGGGAGCCTGCTTCCTCCTCTCTCTCTGCCTGCCTCTCTGCCTACTTGTGATCTCTGTCTGTCAAATAAATAAATAAAATCTTTAAAAAAATTCTATTTATTATATAACTGTAAGTTCCACCATCAAAAGAAATAGGGTACCCCAGATCACCATGTTAAACTTCATTTGTTTCAATTAGCAATAATCGCGCCTCGGATAAACCTCATTGGCTACGATACTGCCACTGCGCAAAGCTATTTGTAAAATGCTTTTATTGTTGAACTCTTGGTCACTGCCACATTAACAAATTACTGATTGGTTCTAAAACTGTGCACCTGGCACCAGGGGTTCTATGGCATACTCATAGAAGTATCTTGGGATATTTTAAATTTTTGAGAGAAACAGCAATTTTTGACATCTGTCATGCAGTGTGAACTACTAGCTCAAAATAGTACCTCTTTGTATTACATTCATTTTGATAATATATTATTGCAAAGCTGGATTTTTGGCAGTTGTTATGATATGAAGCAAGTACTTTTTATCAGTGTGGTACTGGAAATGAGGGTGGCAATGTCCTATATGACAACAAGATTTGAGAAGTTGTGTAGTGTCAAGAGGCACACATAGCCAATTAGTAAATAACTGTGATGATTTAAGCATAAAATAAAAATATTGTTTTTTTCTTTCAATTATGCATACTTTTTTCAAAGGGTTACTAAACATTAGGACATAAATTTATTTCAACTTAATAACTTTTTAAATTATTTGGACGTACCGACTTAATAAATGGAATTGTTAGTTATTTCTTTTGATCCAAGGGCACCAACGAGCCAAAAAAGTTTGGGAATTACAGTCTAAATAATCCAAAACACTTCAAACTACAGATACTGGGCCAGAGTCCTTAAGAGGGTTTTTTGTTTCGTTTGTTTTGTTTTACATTTTGAATGGGTTACAGAAAACAAAACAAAAAAAACAAAGAAGAACATGCAACAGAGACCATGCTGGTGACCACGTAGACTGCAAAACCTGAAATATTTATATCTGGCTCTTTGGCTACTCCTGCATTTACACTATCAATTTCTAAGGTTAATGTATTCCATTGTGCCCACTGATAACAGTCTCTAGACCTGTGCTATCTGATACAGTAGCAACTCAAATTTAATTTAAATGAAATAAAACTTAAAATTCAGTTGTTTAGGCACAATTAGCCACATTTCACGTTGTCATTTGACTAGTGGGGAACCATGCTGGACAGTGCAAATATAAACCATTACCATTTTCACTGAAAGTTTTATTAGACAGCACTAACAATATCTAGATTATCTTCTACTATGCTCTCTTATTCAGTATCAGGCATGTCACTGATACTACCACTCCATACATTTTTGTATCTATTTGTCATCTTGTAAACATTTCCAGCCATTCACATAGTGAAGAATTGAACCCAGTCTTTACTTAGCAACATCTTAAATGGACTCATCGCCATCATGTATCCTTCAAGTTCCACCTCAAATGCCCCTTTCTCTACAAAGCCTACTTTAGTTTCCAGGGCCAAAAGCATCAAATAAGTGCTCCCTTTTATGTGCTCCCATACCACCTTACAATGTCCTATAATCCTTTACATTGTTTTGCATCATGGCTATTTGTGAATGTTAATCATTTTCTCTTCTGGACTGAAAATTCCTCCAGATTAGGGTCTCTGAGTCATTCGCTCCCGGCCCTAGCACAAGACAAGGAACCCAATAAATACCTGAGGAATTCGATTGATCCAATTCAAATGAAGTACAAACTTCAATCTTAATATCTGGGGTAAGCTCTGCTCTGGTTTTCTCCGTCATATCGACAAATTTATCTCTAAAATTCCAATCGGCAATGTTTGAGAATTTTTTTTCTTAAACTCAATATTGAGATAAGCAGCAAGAAAAAGAGGCTTTAATAAGCTCCGAGCTATAGTGGCCACAAGGAGATATTTTCAAAAACTCGTCTGTGGTTAATACTGGCTTTATTTGTTAATGTTACTGTAACTGCTGGAAACCGAATGTCTGTTCAGTGCTGCCAGTAAACAAACTACGACCTGACGAGCGCTTAAAACCACTCAACGCTGTCACTTCATTTACAGCTAAGAAACGACCGAGTCGGAAATACAAACCGCCGGGAGTCCCCTAGGGAAGAGGTGCGAGGCACCGTGCGGGAGCCCTGACAGAAGATGGCGGGGCGGGGCGCAGCCGACCCGCAATCCGAGCAGGCCGGAGGGGCTCAGGTGTGGAGGGAAAAGTGCTAGAGAAGAGGAAGGAGCACAAAGTGCAGGCCTGGGTAGGCAAAGAGCCCCACAACCCGGCAAAAACTTCTACTCTGGGCCCAGAGCTTTCGGAGGCCGCCAGGCGGAGGGAGCGTCTCCACGTCCCACCACCGAGCCTTCAGAGCGCCCAGAAAAAAACTAATGCCCACCTCCATCACCCCCCACCCCCCCCACCCGGGAGCCTGGAACGAAAGGGTCATTCTCTTTACCCACCGCAGTCCAGCTTCTTTACAAAGGCTGCTCAGACTTGTTTGGGGTCCGCGCGCTCCTCAGAGAGCAAGTCAGCTGCCGCCCACCGACAAACCTCGCTACGCCCAGACTATTTCAGGGAAGCATTCAAATCTAACCGCCTAGCTGTTGCACATGCGCAAAACCGCTCTACGCGGCGGCTCCGCCCCTTAGACTCCCGAGCAATCCTCTTCCTGATTCTTTTAAGCAAACTGCCTTCCTCCTGCTCTGTATATAAATTTTATTTCCTTAAAGCCTATCTCATTTTCCACCGAATTTTTCTTTGTCCCACCCCATTGTAGAGCCCTCACATCATGGCAGCAGCCATCTTCTTTTGATTACTTGCTGTAAAAATGATCAGATATTTGTTTCCGTACAAAATGGCGGCCTCCATAACGTTGCGTCACATCCCCCCAGTATTACTCCCTATAGCTACCAGGAAGCAGTAAGTATCTGGGACGAGGTGGCCGAGTGGTTAAGGCGATGGACTGCTAATCCATTGTGCTCTGCACGCGTGGGTTCGAATCCCATCCTCGTCGAACGTAATTTTTGCTTCAAAAGGACGTAAATTTATTTGAAAATACTTGGTTATTCCAGTTACTGTTTACTAGTGGATTTACTCTGGCAGGGTCAATATCTGGTTTGAGGTGTTTGGAAGGTAGCTTTTGGAGCATTCTAACGTCGCAGATAAACACGAGAGAAAGAAACATCCCAGATGTGTGTGCTTGATTTAGTATCTTTTTATATGAAGTAAACAACAGTGCTTAGAATTCCATGTTAATTAACCTAGCTACTGAGTGAGGAACTTGAGTTATCATAAACCCTTACCCCGTGGTTTTTAATACCTGTCCTCGTTATGACATACCAGGTTTTCACTGCAAAAGCTACTATAAAACAGTGTTCAAGATTCCCTTCCAGTCCCCAGCAGGTTACACGTGCTCAAAAAAAGTATACACTGGGAAATATTAAAAAGATGTTGACGACATGCAGAAACTTAGCAGTATCTAGAAGCCAGAGACTGAGAACCCGAAAAATGGCTACCTTAACCACGGAAGAAAAGTGTTAAGCCTGTTCTTTTATTTAAACAGAGAGGGAGGCACAGGGGACAGAAATAGAATAGAGGGGTTCTCCTCTTCAAAGGTAATCAGGCAGATTCATTCAACTCATATTTAACCAGTATTTATCCAGTATTTACTTATTTATTTATTTATCCAGTATTTATCCAGTATTATCTACAACACCACAATGAAATGCATCACTTTAACTCATCATAACCCTATGATCATGATAGACATTTTTATTACTCCTTTTTACAGATGAGGACACTGGAAGATAAACTTGTCCTAGGTTATACAGTTTCTATAACTGTATAAGAAAGGGCAGTGTATGTAATCCAAGTCTGTCGAGCTCTGCTGGGTCTTAACCACCATCCAATATGGTGCTGGAGATTAGCATTTAGTGCTCATTTGTCCCTTGCAGAAATGATTTACATGTCCTCTCTCCCACGTGGCCATGCACACTGCAGAGTGTCGTAGAACCTGGCACCTGGCTGGTGTTTCTGCAAGCTTTGCAGCCCTGAGAAAAGGCAAAAGCCCCTGCTCCACTGGTGCCAGTGGTTCATCCCTCACTTAAATCCAAATCCCTTAGAGATGTTGATGCCGCTCTGTGTTGAGGGCTTTGGGTTGCTCCAACACCTGTCTTCAGCTGTGCTCTCCAATCCATTTGCCACCCTGCTATTAGGAAGTGTTACTATCCCAGTTCCACACACTCATAAAGAGTTCATGGATATTCAATTGGTTATTCAGTTGGAGGGAAAAAGTGCATCTTTATTTTCACTAATCTATCATTGAAAGCACTGCCCTCAATAAAAGTAAGCAATGAACTATAGTAATATTAACCTTACCTGTAATTTTGTTACCAAGAGAAATCACAGATACATTTATATTCCATTACCTGCTCATCACTACTTCAAAATAATAGTTATTAGATCTGCCATTATCTTGTAAAGTTATGCATTCCTAAGTACATACAGTATTATATCACAGATTTTAAAAATATTTCAGTAACTGTATTCCAACATAATTGTTTCCTTTGTATTCCAACAAACTTAATTTTATGTATTTAAAAACAGCATTCTGGGGGCACCTGAGTGGCTCAGTGGGTTAAGCCGCTGCCTTTGGCTCAGGTCATGATCTCAGGGTCCTGGAATCGAGTCCCACATCCGGCTCTCCGCTCAGCAGGGGGCCTGCTTCCCTTCCCCTCTCTCTGTGATCTCTTCCCTTCCTCTCTCCTACTGTGATCTCTCTGTCAAATAAATAAATAAAATCTTAAAAAAAAAACGACAAAAAAAAAACAGCATTCTGAGAAGCAACCAAATGACTTCACCAGACTGCCCAAGAGGTCTATGTCACCAAAAAAGTTAAGAACCTCTGACACTTTTCTAAAGTGTCCTGAATATACCAATATTCACTTGTTCTGAACTAGGCTTAGCTCTCTATACCTAAGACCTATGCTATTCCTACTCCTCTCCCTGGAACATGTTTTTGCTCCCCTGCACCTCCTTCCCATTCACCACTGCCTGCCTGGCTCCTGCTTCTCCTTCAAATCTTGGCTTAGACATCATCCCCATCAACAAGTCTCCCTTTGCCCTGCAACCCTCAGCTCCGTGTTAGATTCTCTGCAATTAGTCCATGTACTCTCTCTTGCTCTGGGTCTTTGCAGTCCTCCCGGATACTCCTGGGCTGCTCTCCTCCTACCTCCTGGTTACTACCCCAGCAGTTGCCAGACAATATTTAAATGGACTATTAGGACTGCAACCTCTCTAAAGACTGGCAAGACTGCATCATTTCTCTGAGTTTTGTCTGTTTCCTGTGGCTACGGCTTCCTATGGAAAACTGATAAGATCTATCAATGTGTCCAGTCTGTACAAATAAAAAGTGAGTGGATTGCTTTCCCAAAGGAACATCTTCAGCTGTAGAAATTCTGAAAATATGAAGCACTGGAAGTGTCTAGAGGAAAAAAAAAAAAACTTGTGAGTGGAAGTTCACTTTTCTGTTCTTCAGTTCTTCACCTGTATTCATGCTTAGATCATTTGTGGTTTCTTCCATATGAAATTGCAGTGATACTTGCAATGACAGTTCAGTGTTTTGCATTTCTATAATCTCTTCACCTGTAAGAATTGTGCTTACTTTTAGCTTTTTCTAAAAAAAAAAAAAAAAGGGCTGAGGGGGACCTTGGATTAATAATGGAAAGATACATTTGTAGTAAGGCAGTAAAAAAGTTAGAGGCGCCACCTACTGGCGCAGCTGCAACTACAAGACTTGGCAAGATACTTCTAGAGAAATGGCTGCTACCTTTGGAAAGATCTAGATTACTTGCCCAAATTTGTCAACAAACCTTGGATCAGGGAAACCATTCTCCATCAACACCAGGGTTCTTCTTCACAAGGCCTATCCTGAACTACTGCAGGGTTTCTCACCCTCTGGAAGACCACAAGAGAAAAATCATGACATAATCAAAGACGCTACCAAGGTATACCAGCTTCTTTACTTCTTCAGGGCCAGGGAGTAGGCCTTCATTCTCCAAGTCCAGCTTCAGGAAGACCCACTGTGTTCAGAGAATGAGGTGCTCTGGGAAGAACTGTTGAGTGTTGCTGACCAGTGATGGACAGCAGCCCTTCTAGGACATAGCTTTGAAGGAAGAATTGAAATCCAAAGAATTTGGTTTTCCTTTTGGGGTTTTTGTTTTGTTTTGGTGCACCTCCAGTTTGTTTCTTAATTCCTGCAGGAAAAACCCAGACCTTGTGCTGCAAAGCTTGTTTTAGAGAGCAGGCAATGACAGAAGTGAGTACAGTCTGTTCCTACCTTTAGGAAGTATGGTCTCACTGGAAAACCATTTCTGGGAAAACAGTCATGACAAGGCCTGAAGAAGTTCAAGGGTGAATCAAGGTATTCTTTGTGATTGAGACACCAACTAAAAACATTTTTCTTTGCTCATATCATTCCGAGCTGCATTCTGTCACATGAAAGCATGCCCTTTGTTGTAACAGCCTCTGGGAATGCCTACTCAGTTGAAAATGAAATGTTTTCATATTAAAGATCTATAGAGGGGTGCCTGGGTGGCTCAGTTGGTTAAGTGTCTGTCTTCAGCTCAGGTCATGATCCCAGGGTCCTGGGATGGAGCCCCACATCCGGCTTCCTGCTCACTGGGGAGGCTGCTTCTCCCTCTACGCCCCTCTCCTCCTTTCTCTCGCTATCTCTTTCTGTGTCAAATAAATAAAATCTTAAAAAACAAAACAAAAAAACTATAGAACAGGGACACCTGGGTGATTCACTCAGTCAAGTGTCTGCCTTTGGCTCAGGTCATGATCCCAGGGTCCCAGAATCAAATCCCTCATCAGGATCCTTGCTCAGCAGGGAGCCTGCTTCTTCCCCTGCCTACTGTTCCCCCTGCTTGTGCTCTTTCTCTCTCTGATATATAAAAAAAATCTTAAAAAAAAAAAAAGATCAATAGAGGAAAAACTGAAATCCAGTTTATAGTAACTGAAAGACAACATGAATAAATGACAATAGATTCAGGGAACTGGAGAGTAACACCTACTATATCCCCTCGCCTTGTGTCTTCTGCTGAGGTAGTTCTGGATAGTTAGCAAACAACCAGTTACACCTTAACTTCTCATCACATTGAGGAGGAGCAATGCCCCAGATTTCTAAATTCTAAAATTTCCATTTGAAATCTTCCAGAAAGTAATAAAACTGGATCAAATCCAACTCCAAAAGGGTGAAATCAATGGATGAAGGCAAGACCTGAGGATGTGACCAATGATTCCATGGAATTAGAAACAGAAGTAATTGTGTTTTTTTTATTGTGATACTATAGGGCAGTAAGCATTTTATATTTCTCTTTGGGTCATTGACTCTGAGAACCTTTTCCTCCTCTAGATTTCTCAAAGATCTTGATTTTCTTGAAATTCTTATTAAATTAAATGTTTTGATTTATGTTTACCGATTCTTTTAGTAAATGAACACTTTAGAAGTGTTACTGATGGACAAACAAAGGCTGCATTTGTTCTGAATTATGACAGCATATGAGTGACTAAAATGGACTATTACGAGAGACCCAGTCATCTCAATTATCAACTTTCTGTTGATAACTAATTTAGCTATGGATTTAGATTCTGATTTTTAAATTCTTGAATGACACAGAACTTAACATGTGAAAAAAAATTTTTTTTTCCCTAGCTTTTAAAAAGTTGAGTGGTAGGGGGCCTAGATGCCTTGGTTGAGCATCTGACTCTAGATTGGCTTAGGTCATGATCTAGGGTCATGAGATCAAGCTCCACATTGGCTCTGCACTCACCAGGGAGTCAGCTTGAGATTCTTGCTCTCACTCTGCCCTCCTATCCAGCATTCTCTCAATCTCTCTCTCTCTCTCAAATAAATAAATAAATAAATAAAACTTTAAAAAAGTTTGAGGGGTACCTGGGCTCAGTTAATGAAACATGTGACTCATCTTCGGATTGTGGGTTTGAACACCAGTTTGCGTGTAGAGATTACTTAAAGATAAAAATCTTTTAAGAAAGAGGACGCCTGGTTGGCTCAATGGGTTAAGCCACTGCCTTTGGCTCAGGTCATGATCTCAGGGTCCTGGGATGGAGTCCTGCATTGGGCTCTCTGCTCAGCAGGGAGCCTGCTTCCCTCTCTCTCTCTGCCTGCCTCTCTGCCTACTTGTGATCTCCCTCTGTCAAATAAATAAATAAAATCTTAAAAAAAAATCTTTTAAAAAAGAAAAGTTGAAATAGGTCCTGGGCAATGGTTTCTGTATACTCATTGAAAAGATCACTGCCAATAAACTCTCCTTTCGACAACTGTCAGCAATCATATTTGGTATAACCTAGCAAGTAACAGAGGCAGCCTTTATTTTAGCATCATGGACTAAATTACAGAATTGTCACGCAGTTCTGTAGACTAGAAGTCTGAGGTTAAGGTGTCAACAGGGTGAATCTGTTCCATGACATTTTGCGAGATTCTGGTAGTTTGCTGTAGGTTAATCCTCACAATTTTGCCTCAATTTTAATTCTGGGAAATTGAGCATTTAGGATAGGATATAAAGCTACTCTTTAAAAATTCTTAAATTACCTTCAACATTTACAATGTTATAAAGTTTACAGGAAAAAGAACCCCAAAAAAGTGTAATTTATTATTTACTTGAATTACTTAAGTATTTTTAAAAATCTGTCTGGGGTGCCTGGATGGCTCAGTCAGTTAAGCATCCAACTCTTGGTTTTGGCTCATGTCATGATCTCAGAGTCTTGGGGTCAAGCCCCATACTGAGCCCTGTGTCCAGCTCCATGCTCAGCGTGGAGTCTCTTGAGATTCTTTCTCTTCCTCTCCAGCTCATGTTGTTTCTCTCTCGCTGTCAAATAAATAAATAAAATCTTAAAAAAAAAATCTATGTCTGGATGCCATGATAAAGTGTTAGGAAATGCAAGGCACAGAGCTCTCTATGTCTGAAAGCATGCCAGATCTAGAACACCAAAGCCATAAACTGCTTTTAGATCCCTGTTTTTTTTTTTTTTTTTATGATGAAGAGCAGTGTTTAGATTTGCTAAGGTATATTAAAGTGGCCACTTTCAGAAATTATTATTATATATTGCTTATCATTATATTCCCCCAAATACCAGACAAATGGTATGGTGCTCTCTATCCCTGGTGAAAGTGATCTGTGGCCTAAGCACTTGAGAGTGGTACCACCAGCTACACAGAGGTCAGATAGACCTTAGGCATTATATGGTGGGTGACTAAAAGAGGAGATTTACTATTTCAGAGATTACCAAAGGTTAGACAAAGGGAGAGAAGTCTTCTAACAGTTTTTATTTAAATTTTTTATCTTGAAAGATATTATACAATGATACAATACATATATATGTAATATAAAGTGTGTACAATTTAAAGGAACACTAATAAAACCAATGCCATGTAAACATGACCCAGCTTAAAAAATAGAACATTGATGGTACCTTTGAAGCTTCCCATGTGCCCCTCCCTGCTGCTATCCTCCCAACAGAGGTAACTACTGAATTTGGTGTTAATCATCCTCTTGCTTTTCTTTTTTTATTTTAAAGTTGTTTTTTTTTTTAATTTAAGTACTCTCTGCACCCCATGTGGGGCCTGAACTCATGACCCCAAGATCAAGCATTGCATGTTCCTTCAACCAAACCAGGCAGGCACTCCTGTCCTCTTGCTTTTCTTAACCGAATATGCATGTATATATATATACCCCTAAAAATGTTTAGTCTTATCCGTTTTTGAATCTCATATAAATGGAATCATATTATACTTATTCATCTGTGATTTCTTTCATTCAACACTATTTTATCCATGTAATTCATTCATTTTCACTGCTGCTTAAAATACAGTTGTCTGAATATACAGTTGGATATCCATTCTGTTATGGATGGATATTTTGGTTGTTTCTTGTTTTTTGCTATCACAAAGATGCTACTTTAGATGTTCCCCTACATGTCTCCGGGGGTACGTATACAAGTATTTCTCTAGTTGTCTTCTAGCTATCATTAATTGGATAGAGTGGAATCATTGATTACATGTATGTTCAACTTTAATAGGCAGTCCTTAACAGTTTTTTTTTTTAAAGATTTTATTTATTTATTTGACAGAGAGAAATCACAAGTAGATGGAGAGGCAGGCAGAGAGAGAGAGAGGGAAGCAGGCTCTCTGCTCAGCAGATGAGCCAATGCGGGACTCGATCCCAGGACTCTGAGATCATGACCCGAGCCGAAGGCAGCGGCTTAACCCACTGAGCCACCCAGGCGCCCCAGTCCTTAACAGTTTTAAGTGGTTAATGGCTGATAAAAAAAGTTGCAGTTTTTACAGGGCACCTGGTGCAGTAAACTTATCCATCTAAAACCTGGTCATATTCCTTAGGCTGTTCTGCTTCCATCTTTGGTTTTTAGTCATCCTTTATCCTCAGTCCTGAGTACCAGTGATCCAAAGACCAAGCGTTGCATGCTTCTCTGACTAAACCAGCCAGGTTCCTCAGTCCTGAGTACCAGTGATCCCAAGACCAAAGAGACTGTGAAATAAGCCCATTTTCTCTTTGGGAGAAGAATGAATCAGGCAAATATAGGTTATCCACTGAGAGATGCAGACATTCTAGGAAACCCATGGTTCCAATCCACAGTTGGAACTAAAGCCAACCTTGAAAATGCAGCTGCCTGACCAGCTGTTTTAGTCACTGCATTCACCTGCTTCTGCCTCTCACACTACTTACTGGAAGGAATTTAAATTGGTGTAATCTTTTTGGAGGGCAGTGTGGTATTACATATCAACAAATGTTTAAAGCTATCAACCTCAGAATTACACTCAAAATTTGTTCTATAGAAACACCGATATGGGTGCAAACAGATCTAAGGGTGTTCACTACAGTTTGTAGTAATGAAAAACTGTAAACACCTAAAATTCCACCAATAGGGTATGTATTAAATTATAGTGCAGTCACACAATGTGACACAATGAAGTTGTTAAAAAAAAAAAAAAGTCCTACAAGAATACCTACCTGGGTGGTTCAGTCAGTTAAGCATCTGCCTTTGGCTCAGGTCATGAACTCAGGGTCCTGGGATTGAATCCTGCATCAGGCTCCTTGCTCAGTGAGGACTTATTTCTCCATCTGCCTGAAGCTTCCCCTGCTTGTGCTCTCTCTGTGGCAAATAAGTAAAATCTTAAAAAAAAAAAGTGTTGTACAGAAAAGCATGTTGCAGAATAATTTTATGGCATGATCCCATTTTGTTTTAAGCTTTTATTTATTTATTTGACAGAGAGGCAGGCAGAGAGAGAGAGAGAGGGAAGCAAGCTCCCTGCTGAGCAGAGAGACTGATGAAGGTCTTGGTTCCAGGACCCTGGGATCATGACCTGAGCTGAAGGCAGAGGTTTTAACCCACTGAGTCACCCAGGCACCCCCGATCCCATTTTTATTTAAAAAAAAATACATAAACATTTATGCATCTATGAATAGAAAACAGTCATGAAGAAAACCACTTTATTAATAGTGTTTACCTCCTGAGTAGGAGTAAGGAGAGGAGGGCTATAATAAGAATTAAATTTCTATAGACCCTCAACTCAATGGTCAACTAATCTTTGACAAAGCAGGAAAGAATGTCCAAAGGAAAAAAGACAGTCTCTTCAACAAATGGTGTTGGAAAAATTGGACAGCCACATGCAGGAAAATGAAACTGGACCATATCCTTACACCACACACAAAAATAGACTCAAAATGTATGAAAGACCTCAATGTGAGAAAGGAATCCATCAAAATCCTTGAGGAGAACACAGGAGAACACCTCTTCGACCTCAGCCACGCAACTTCTTCCTAGAAACATCGTCAAAGGCACAGGAAGCATGGGCAAAAATGAACTATTGGGACTTAATCAAGATCAAAAGCTTTTGCACAGCAAAGGAAACAGTCAACAAAACCGAAAGATGCTGACAGAATGGGAGAAGATATTTGCAAAGGACATTATCAGATAAAGAGCTAGTATCCAAAATCTATAAAGAACTTATCAAACTCAACACCCAAAGAACAAATAATCCAATCAAGAAGTGGGCAGAAGACATGAACAGACATTTCTGCAAAGAAGACATCCAAATGTCCAACAGACACATGAAAAAGTGCTCTGCATCACTCGGAATCAGGTAAATACAAATCAAAACCACAATGAGATACCACCTCACACCAGTCAGAATGGCTAAAATGAACAAGTCAGGAAATGACAGATGCTGGTGAGATGCAGAGAAAGGGGAATCCTCTGTTCCCCTTTGGGAATACTGTTGGTGGGAATGCAAGCTGGTGCAGACACTCTGGAAAACAGCATGGAGGTTCCTCAAAAAGTTGAAAATAGAGCTACCCTATGACCCAGCCATTGCACTACTGGGTATTTACCTTAAAGATACAAATGTAGTGATCCGATGGGGCACGTGCACCTGAATGTTTATAGCAGCAATGTCCACAATAGCCAAACTATGGAAAGAACCTAGATGTCCATCAACACATGAATGGATAAAGAAGAGGTGGTGTATATATACACCATGGAATACTATACAGCCATCAAAAGAAATGAATCTTGCCATTTGCAACTATGTGAATGGAACTAGAGGGTTTATGCTTAGCAAAATAAGTCAATCAGAGAAAGACAATTATCATATGATCTCTCTGATATGAGGAATCTGAGAGGCAGAGTTGGGGGGGCTTTGGGGGGTAGGGAAGGAAAAAAATGAAACAAGATGGGATCGGGAGGGAAATAAACCATAAGAGACTCTTAATCTCACAAAACAAACTGAGGGTTGCTGGGGGGAGGGGTTTAGGGAGAGGGTGGTTGGGTTATGGACATTGGGGAGGGTATGTGGTATGGTGAGTGCTGTGAAGTGTGTAAGCCTGACGGTTCGCAGACCTGTACCCCTGGGGCTAATAATATATTGTATGTTTTAAAAAAAGAATTAAATTTCTAAAAAGGATATCATTTTACAAGGGAAAAAGCTATAGAAAAGATCAACTAGATTCAGCCTGAGCTTCTTTAGGGCAATATGTTTTTCAAAAGTCCTGTTGGAACATTCTAGCACCTAGCCCAGCATTTGATGCAGATACCAATTACTTGACTAGTATGTGCGAGATGGAAGAGCACATGTATGTGCACAGACATAGACACACGAACAACCTTTGTTTCTTAAGTGTCTGCAGATTAGTTGAATCATTGGATTCAGGAGCTCTTGTTTATTATGAAGGCTCCTTGAAGCAATGCTGTTTAAGAGAGCCTTGGCAATGATGGAAACATTCTCTATTTGTGCTGTCCAATATGGTAGCCACTGGACCAAATAGCTTTGAATATTGGATCTGTGGCTAGTTCAATGCGATAACTGCATATTACATTTTATTTAAATAAGGTAAATTTAAATAGCACATGTGGCTAGTATTAGACAAGGAAGACTTGAAGGATCTGTTGAAATATATGAAAAATATACACATAAACAAAATTTTGCATACCATTTGAAGAGATCCAGGGACCCTCTCAAGCCCATCCATGTGTCCTTACATCAAAAACCTTTGAGGCTGATTTTAAAAAATGAGAATAAGATAAACAGGACTAGAGAAAGAATACAGAACTAAAGAGCTGAGATGGAAAATCCTTCTTTCAGAACCCCAGAAGGCAAGAGAGAAGGTATGGAGTGAGCCTCTGCCTCCTTCGTCCTCCCACCACAGAGAACATTTACTCACTGTATGTTAACTGTTTACTTGTCTTCCCCACAGTGGGCTCTACACGGCAGACTAAATACTCCCTAAGAGCAGGGACCACATTATCTTATTCACTTATTCACCATTATATACAAAGAGTCCAGTATAAACCCAGCACACAGTTGGTACTGAAATGTCTGCTAAATGAACTTTACCAGGTATCTGATTCTTGCCTGTTCTGGGAAACAAGAGCTCCTGAGTTAAGGAGGGTCTCAATGATAAGAGGAATTGGCCTTATCAACGGAGATAGGGTTTTCACAAGCTGAGCAGAAACTCAGATCCATGAAAATCTTTTTTCCCCCAGGTTGTTCCCATCCCTTGTTGTTGGAGTCCTTTGCTAATATACAAACCATGCAAAGACTTCAGTACTCAGTGACAAGGAGCCAGACACAAATGTCCTCAAAGGCTTTCTCCTTGAATGTCTACTGTTCTATTTCTCTACCTCTGGAATTTGCCTGCCTTCTCTCACATTGCCCCTCTACCTATAATTCTTCTCTTACATCTCTACTGGGCCAATTCTTTTTTTTTTTTCTTTAAATATTTATTTATTTATTTATTCATGAGAGGGAGAGAGAGTCAGTCGGTCAGAGGGAGAAGCAGGCTCCCCACTGAGGATGGAGCCTGATGCAGGATTTGATCCCAGGACCCCAGGATCATGGCCTGAGCCGAAAACAGACATCTGAGCCAACCAGGTGCCCCTCTACTGGGCCAATTCTAACTCATTCTTAAATGCCTCTTCCTCTGGGAAACCTGTGCTAGTACTTCCAGACAGAATTATGGCATATTTCTACTGTTTCCCTTTCTGTTTTGCACATTTCATCATGTGTGCTCTAATGTGGCAGGGCCTAGTTATTATTTTTGTATCCCAGCATTAAATAATGTTTGACATGTAATAGGGGGCTAACAACCACTATGGACCACTAAAAGAATATATATTCAATTGGTTTTCCCCACCCACACCACCACTGCTTACTGTGTGCTGATCAAAGTCTACAGATTAGGTGTTAATGAGTCTCTCTCATTCACCCTAAAGATGCCTGAAAACAAAAAGTCAGGGTTCTCTTTATAGGTACTCCAAAGAAACAGGAAATACATGACAGATATGTAACAAAAGGAACTGAAAGGAGAAAGCTTCCACCTGAGCAGAAGTCAAAAGGTAGACCAGGCAGAAATGCATGGCAAGAAACAAGCAGTAAGAACATCCTCAATATGGTAAAGGGAAGTTATGAAAAGCCCACAGCTAAGATCATACAATTGTGAAAGACTGAAAACTTTCTCCCTAAACCATAACAAGACAAAGATGCCTACTTTCACTCTGCTGCTTCTACTCAACATTGTAGTGGAATCAGAGCAACTGGACAGAAAAGAAATAAAAGGCACCCAATTGGAAAAGAAAGAAGTAAAATCATCTCTTGTCTCAGATGACATGAAAAAAAAAAATACACACACCCATATATGTTTTAAGAATCCACACACACAAAAATTAAGCTGATCAATTCAGCAAAGTTGCAGGATTAAAAAATCAACACAAAAATCAGGAATTCTATACACTATCAATGAACAATCCAAATATGAAATTAAGAAAACTATTTTATTATTTGGGGGGCATTTTAAATAGTATAAAAAAGAATAAGATATATGGTAATAAATTTAACCAAAGAGGTATAAGATTTGTACACTAGAAATGACAAGACATTGCTGGAAGAAATTAAAGTTCCAAAAAAAAAAACCAAAACGGAAAGACATCCCATTTTCATGGATTGGAAGACTTAATTTATATATATATATATATATATATATATATATATATATATATATATATATATATATATATATATATAATATTAATATATATATAAAAGATTTTATTTATTTGAGAGAGAGAGAGATCACAAGTAGGCAGAGAGTCAGGCAGAGAGAGAGAGGGGAGGAAGCAGGCTCCCCGCAGAGCAGAGAGTCTGACGCGGGGCTCTATTCCAGCACATCAGGATCATGACCTGAGCCGAAGGCAGAGGCTTTAACCCACTGAGCCACCCCGGCGCCCCAAGACTTAATAATATTAAGATGATAATACCAAAAATAATTTATAGATTCACTGTGATCCCTATCATATCTCTATCAGCCTCATAGGCAACAAAAGTATAAAGAGACAAAGCGGGGGTGCCTGGGTGGCTCAGTGGGTTAAAGCCTCTGCCTTCGGCTCAGGTCATGATCCCAGCTGGGCCCGCATCGGGCTCTCTGCTTCCTCCTCTCTCTCTGCCTGCCTCTCTGCCTACTTGTGATCTCTGTCTGTCAAATAAATAAATAAAATCTTTAAAAAAAATAAATAAAGAGGGGCGCCTGGGTGGCTCAGTGGGTTAAAGCCTCTGCCTTCGGCTCAGGTCATGATCCCAGGGTCCTGGGATCGAGCCCCGCATCAGGCTCTCTGCTCGGCAGGGAGCCTGCTTCCTCCTCTCTCTCTCTGCCTGCCTCTCTGCCTACTTGTGATCTCTGTCTGTCAAATAAATAAATAAAAAAAAAAAATTAAAAAAAAAAAAAATAAATAAAGAGACAAAGGGACCAAATTAAACTTAGAAACTTTGGTGGATCAAATGACATAATCTATAGAACAAAAGGCAACCTATGGAATGGGAGAAAATCTTTGCAAATCATTTATCTGATAAGGGGTTAACATCCAGAATATGTAAAGAACTACAATTCAACAAAAAAATCAAACCTGATTGAAAAATGTATAAAGGACTTGAACAGACATTTGTCTAAATGACATACAAAGGCCAAAAGGAAAATGAAAAACATGTTCATTGTCATTAATCATCGGGGAAATGCAAACCAAAACTACAATGAAATAATTCCTCATACTTATAAATATAAGAAAACAAAAAACGAAAAATTACAAGTGTTAGCAAGGATGTAGAGAAATTGGAACACTTTTGCATTATTTTCTTTTTTAAGATTTTATTTATTTGACAGAGAGAGACACAGCGAGAGAGGGAAAGCGGGCTCCCTGCTGAGCAAAGAGCCTAATGTGGGGCTCCATCCCAGCACCCCGGGATCATGACCTAAGCGGAAGGCAAATGCTTAACGACTGAGCCACCCAGACGCCCCTCACCCTTTTACATTATTAACAGGATTGTAAAATGGTGTTTCCTCAAAAAATTAAAAATAGAGCGGTGCCTCATTGGCTCAGTCGGTTGAGTGTCTGTCTAACTCTTGGTTTCAGCTCAGGTCATGATCTCAGGGTCTGGGATTGAGCCCCATGTTGGGCTCTGCGCTCAGCAGGGAGTCTGCTTCTCTCTCCTTCTGCCCCTCTCCCTGCTCATACACTCTCTTGCTTTCTCTAAGTAGATAAATGTTTAAAAAAATTAAAAATAGCAGGGCATCTGCCTTTGGCTCAGGTCATGATCCCAGGGTCCTGGAATCCAGACCCGCCTCGGGCTCCCTGCTCAGTGGAGAGCCTGCTTCTCTCTCTCCCTCTGGCCCTTCCCTGCTCATGTGCATGTGTCTTTCTCAAATAACTAACTAAATAAATCTTTAAAAAAATAAAAATGGAAATACCATATCATCCAGCAATCCTATTTCTGGCTATATACCCAAAAGAATTGAATGTAGAGTCTTAAAAGATATTTGTACTCCTATGTTCATAGCAGCACTATTCATGATAGCCAAGAGGTAGAAGCAGTCCAAGTATCCAAAAGCAGATGAATAGATAAGCAAAATGTGGTATATTATTCAACTTTTAAAAGGAAGAGATCCCATCACAAGCTACAATATGGACAAACCTTGAGGACATTAAGCTAAGTGAAATGAGCCAATCACAAAAAGACAAATACTGGATGATTCCACTTGTAGTGTCGTGATACTGTGATTTATAATATGTATTTGGTCTTCATTCATGTTCCTGGCAGAGCTCCTAAGACCCTAGGGATTTCCTAAGTGACAGGAATGATCAAGGTATTTTTTGTTACTTATAACACATCCCTTTCAACCACAGTTGAGTTTAATGCGGTGACTTTTGAAAAGCACTTAAGGATGGGGGTTGATTGACCAGGGGAACCAACTCTATTGATAAGAGGGTTGGAACTTTTAGCCCACTTACCAACTTGGGGGGCTTGTGGGTAGGCAACTGAAGATTGACTTAATAACCAGTGACCAATGATGGTTAATCAATCATTTCCTAAGTAATGAACCACCCATAAAAATCCTAACTGACTTTCGAAGTTCAAAGAGCTTCTGGGTTGGTGAACAAGAAGGTGTTCACATGCCAGGGGATTGCAAACCCCCAACACTTCAGGGTCAGAGGCTTCTATGCCTCAGGACCCTTTTTCTTTTTTTTTTTTTTTAAGATTTTATTTATTTATTTGACACAGAGATCACAAGTAGGCAGAGAGGCAGGCAGAGAGAGAGAGAGGGAAGGAGGCTCCCCGCCAAGCACAGAGCCCGATCTCCAGGACCCTGAGATCATGACCTGAGCTGAAGGCAGTGGCTTAACCCACTGAGCCACCCAGGCACCCCGCCTCAGGACCTTTTAAGACTTTGCCTTGTGTGTCTCCTCATCTGGCAGTTCAGTCATATTCCTCAATATTCTTTTCTTTTTTAAAAAGATTTTATTTATCCATTTGAGAGAGAGCGAGAGAGCACAAGTGGGGCAAGAAGCAGAGAGAGAGGGAGAGGCAGGTTCCCCACCAAGTGGATGCCTGATGGGGGGCTCAATCCTAGGACCACCTGAGCCAAAGGCAGACACTTAACCAACTCAGCCATCCAGGCACCCCATCCCTTTAATATTCTTTGTAATAAACCAATAATCTAGTAAGTAAACTGTTCCTAAGTTCTGTGAGCCATTCTAGTAAATAACTGAACCCAAGGAGGGGGTTGTTGGAATCTCTGATTTCTGGTTGGTCAGAAGCACAGGTGACAACCTGGGTCTGCAACTGGCATCTGATGTGGAGCAGTCTTGTGGGACTGGGCCCTTAACCTGTGGGATCTGATGTTATCTCCAGGTAGATAGTGTCAGAATTGTTAAATTGTAGGCACCCAGCTGGTGTTGGGAGAATTGCATGGTTCGGGGAAACTCTCCACATGTTTGAAGTACAGAGTATTCTGTGAATAGTAAGTAAAGGAAAACAATTTTTTTTCTCAGGTATCTAAAACAGGCAAATACATAGAAGCAGAGAGTTGGGGGTAGGGGGAAATAGGAAACTGTTATTAAATGGGCATAAAGTTTTAGTTACGTGAGATGATTAAGTTCTAGAGATCTGCTATAAAACATTGTGCCTATAGTTAACTATGCAATACTGTACACACAGAAATTTGTTAAGGGGTAGATCTCATGTTAAGTGTTCTTACCGCATGAGTGCCTGGGTGGCTTAGTGGGTTAAAGCCTCTGCCTTCAGCTCAGGTCATGATCCCAGGGTACTGGGATCGAGCCCCGCATCGGGCTCTCTGCTCTGCGGGGAGCCTGCTTCCTCCTCTCTCTGCCTGCCTCTCTGCCTACTTGTGATCTCTCTCTCTGTCAAATAAATAAATAAAATCTTAAAAAAAAAAAATGGACAAAAGATTTGAACAGATATTTCTCCAAAGATATAAAAATAGCCAGGAAGCACATGCAATGATGCTAAACAGGGAAATGAAAATCAAAACCACAATGCAAGAACACTTCACTCCCACTAGGCTGGTTATAATCAAAACAATGAAAATTAACAAGTCTTGGTGAGGATAGAGTAATTGAAATCCTTGTGAATGTAAAATGGCTCAGCCACTGTGGAAAAACAGTTTGGTGATTCTTCAAAATATTAAAAATAGAATTACCATATGATCTAGCAGTTCCATTCCTTAGTATATACTCAAAGAACTAAAAACATCTATTCAAACACAAACTTATACATGAATGTTCATAACAGCACTACTCACAATAGCCAAAAGGTGGAAACAACCCAAATGTCCATCAACTGATGGATATACAAATGTGGTATACCCATATGGAGTATTATTTTGCCATAAAAAGGAATGAAGTAGTGGAGAGCTGGGTGACTCAGTTAGGCTGAGGGTCCTGGGGTAGAGCCTCACAGGCTCAGAAGGGAGTCTGCTTCTTCCTCTGCCTCTCCCCCTGCTTGTGCTCTCTTATGCATGTGCATAGTCTCTTAATAAATAAAAATCTAAAAAAAAAAAAAAAAAAAAAAGGAACAAAGTACTGATACATGCTATAAATTGGACAGAAGTTAAAAACATTATGCTAAGCAAAAGAAGACAGACATAAAAGGTCACATACTATAGGATTTCATTTATATGAAAAGTCCAAAATAGACAAATGCGTACAGAAAGTAGATCAATGGTCACTAGAGCTAGGAGAAGGGGATATGGGGAGTGACTGTTTAATGGGTATGGATTTGGGTGATGGAAATGTTTTAAAACCTCACCTCCAAGGTGAGGTGATGCTTGCACAACCTTGTGAATGTACTAAATGTCACTAAACTGTGTATCTTCAGATGGTTAATTGTACATTATGTGAATTTTACCTCAATTAAATAAAAAAGGTAAGAAAACCTGACACACAAGGTGTTAGAAAAAAGGATATATTTACAAGCCAACAAGTTCCTTAACTCTAGCTAGAGGGAGAGGAAAGAAGGAGGTAGCAAGTATAAGGAGATCCTTTCAGAGCCCAGCCTCACTCCTGTAGAAACCCTGAGTACCAGGCCGTGAGGTCAGCTCCTACTCCATGGCCCATTCCTTTTCCAATTCAAGCAGCAATCCTCCCATTGGCCATAGCCCTCAGTCTTCTTGCCAGTCATCCTGTGCCCAGGCAGGCATCGGTGAAAAATACTCAAACCCTGGCCCTTTATAGCGCAGAGCATGCAGGAACATCACAAGGTCCTGGGGCAAGGGGTCCTGGCGCACCAGCCGGCACTCTTCGCAGAGAGGGTCTATCTCTTGATTCACAACATCTGTTTCAGTTGCCTTTTCTGGTGCCAAGGCCATTGTGTCCAGAACCTGAGGAGCTGCCTCAACTGCTCCATCCATCTTCTGGGCAGATGCGGCCAACTCTCCTAGGTGGTCCTTGCCCAGCTCTGAGGAGGGAGCTGTAGAGCCTATGAGTCCTGGGGACAGATCGCCCTCACAGAGATCTAGCACATCCAGGCTCTGTTTGGCCTGGTGCTCTGCCACAAGGTCGCGAAGCAGTTCCTCATCTGTCTTGGGAATGTGGCCGCCCCGGCCCCGAGAGGGGCCCCACGCAACTGAGTTGTAGATGGGGTCATTGAGGATGGGGTGGCCCAGGAACTGGAGGTGAACTCGGATCTGGTGAGTGCGGCCTGTGAGGGGCCGGCACCGCACCACACTGGAGTGGCCGTTGTAGCTCAGTCTCTGGAACACTGTCTCACAGGGCTTGCCCCGAGCATCTACACGGCACACCCCTACCTTGTAAGATACCACCAAGATGGGCTCCTTGCAGGTCACTTCCTCAGCGGGGAACTCCCCCTCTACCCGGCACACGTACTCCTTCTCCAGCTACATAGGAGGGAAGAGGGATAAAGTCAGCACAAAGCCTAAATTCATGAAGTTCAGACCCAATACAGTGATGGGAAATGCAGCAGTGTCAGATGGAAGAGGATGCAAACCCCAATACACCATTTCCCAGTTGCATGATTCTGGGTATAATACTTAGCCTCTTCAAACGCCATTAACTTGTCCAGAAAACATTAAAACTAGAAAAGCATTGACCTCACCGGACTGTTAAAAGGATTCAGTAACTTAGACTCTAATGTACTTTGTACTGAGCTGAGCCTGGTACATAGTAAACACTATCTGTATCACAATCAGATCTGGAACTACAAGTCTTAAGACCACAGTCACCACCATTTAACTCTTCTACCCAAGCTTCTTCAGCCTCATCCAGAATCTTTCTACCAAGTAGGTTCTCACCACAATCTTAAAAACCTTCAGCATAAAAAAACAAACAAAATAAAAAACACCTTGGTCAGCTGGTCAGCACTTTGAAACTTCCAAACAGCAAACTACCAACAGAGGCTGTGTATATGCCTCTCTCAGGAGCTTTTGAAACAGAAGAGATGGGGCGCCTGGGTGGCTCAGTGGGTTAAGATTCAGCCTTTGGCTCAGGTTGGCTCAGGTCATGATCCCAGGGTACTGGGATCGAACCTGGCATTGGGCTCTCTGCTCAGCAGGGAGGCTGTTTCCCCCTCTCTCTGCCTGTCTCTTTGCCTATTTGTGATTTCTCTCTGTCAAATAAATAAATAAAATCTTTAAAAAAACCAAACAAACCAGAAACAAAAGAAATAATAACTTGTCTTTGGTATTTTCAGTGCTGACCTTCCTGAGGATAGGAAGGTTGGCCAGATAACATGAAGGCCCACTTCAATAGAACTCAGTGAAACACTTTCGACATAGAGCATTCGTGAGCCCAGGAAATGGCATGCAGGAGACAAAAGCCCAGCTCACCTGCCGGTCCCGAACTTGCTCATGAATCCTCTCTGAGACAGCCGCTGTCTTGGCAAACATGAGGACCCCCGAGGTAAGGCGGTCAAGCCTATGCAATGGGTGTAGCTCTTTGAGTTGGTGCTCCTTGCCCAGGATGAAGATGACAGTGTTATGTCGGAACCGGCCACAAGGGTGGACGGGAATGGAAGAAGGCTTGTCTACAACCACCACATCCTCATTCTCAGCAAGCAGGCGGACAGGCTCTGCTGTGACTGGTGGCTCATGCCTGTGCACCCGGTTCCTCAAGAAGTCATTATCCTGCAAATGATACAGGCAACTCATCAGAACAGGGCCGAGCAACCTGTCATCAACCTCACACAGCTTCCTGTTCCTAACTGACACAGAATGGTCACAGTACATCCTTCAGCAGAAAATACAGCGTGCATAGTGTATTCATCGTATAAAAATACACACAGACATACAGGCAGAGGGCAGGCATTGGAAAAGTTACATTTAAAAGATAAAGTTTTCTGGGGCACCTGGGTGGCTCAGTTAGTTAAAGCCTCTCCCTTCGGCTCAGATCATGACAGGGTCCTGGGATTGAGCCCCGTATTGGACTCTGCTCAGCGGGGAGCCTGCTTCCTCCTCTCTCTCTGCCTGCATCTCTGCCTACTTGCAATCTCTTGTCTGTTGAATAAATAAATAAAATCTTAAAAAAAAAAAAAAAAAGATAAAGTTTTCTGTGGTGCCTGAGTGACTCGGTTGAGCATCTAGCTCTTGATTTCTGCTGGGGACATGATCTTGGGGTGGTGGGATCAAGCCCCACCTAGGGATCCCTACTGGGAGGGGAGTCTACTTGGGATTCTCTCCCTCTCCCTTTGCCGCTCCCCCTGCTCTCTGTCTCTCTCTTAAAATGAATGAATGAATGAATATCTTAAAAAAAAATAAGGTAAAGTTTTCTAAAATGGAGGAGAAAAAGCTCCATAAAATCATCACTTATATATTGTGACTTTGAACAAGTAACACTAAACTGTAAGTCCAAACATCAGATCTCTAGTCTTGGATTTGCCACAGGCTCACTGCATGTCACTTAACTTCTCTGGGCCTCAGTTTCCTCATCGAAAAATGTGAGGATTAGGCCAGGCCTGTACTTCTCAAAAGAGAGATGGGAGAGGGGATTCAAACCACTCATTCCCCAAATGCTGAAATCACCTTGTCTCCCCTCACAACAAAGTGTTACTGACAGGGTGTCTGGTAAATCTTAGCTGTGATGGAATGTGAAAAGGTCAAAGCACTGGGCTAGACAATTCTAGTCTCTCTACCTGACATTTCCCAATTCCATCGTCTCAGGATCTATGATAAATAAGTAGTAGTTACAAGAACACAGGCTTTGGAGGTCACACTGGGGCAGGTACTTAACCTCTCTGAAGTTTACCTTAGTTTTGTTTCCTCACAGGTAAAATGAGGTGGCAATACCTACCCCACACGGCTGTCGTTAGAATTTAATATTAAGTACTAAAACGCTTACCTCTGTGCCAGCACAGTAAGGAGACATAAACGACAGGCTCGATCATTACTATTTGTACAAAAATCTACAGCGCAACATACGATCAGTGCCAGTGCCACAAGACAGTGCACAAAACGAGCTTTAAGAATTTCAACTTCTGTTCCCCGGAAACAATGAAGCCGCCTGGATGCAGGGGATATATGAGCAGAGTTTTGAAGCAGACTACTTTTGCGGAGATGGGATAAGAGGAGTGAGATAAAAGAGTGTTCCAAGTGAAAGCGAAAACGCCTCAGGATTACCTCGATTTCACTTCAGTATCTATGCCCTATTAACTCTGAAAAGACCCCTGCCCCCTTTTCGCGCCCGCTTCCGGTCGGCCCCATCAGGACTCCACCTTGAGCACAATACTGAGGTCCTGTACCGGCTCCTCGTTGAGATGCAGGCGCCCTTCCCGGACTGCGGCCTCATAGTAGGCCAGGGGCTGGGCTCGGAATTCGGTGCTGAAGACGTGGAGCAAGCTGTGGCCCACCCAGCGGCCCTTGCAGTAGGTCCGGAAGTCAAAGTAATAAGGCCGTACTTTGCGCAGGCCGCCTTCGAAGTAGTAGCTGGTCTCTGCAAAATGCTCATCGCTGAAGCTCACCCCTGCCCGCCGCTTCTTCGGGGGTGGCACGACGCGCTCCCTGGTGGCGTCCCGTCGCTTCTTACGCTTGCCTGGACCCGAAGGGGCAACCGGGGCCTGCTCCTCGCTCACTGGGGTCTGCTTCCCGACCTCCTGGGGCGGCTCCACTCCCGCGTCCACAGGCTTCGGATTCCCGGAGGTCCGCTCACCCCTTGCGTCGCCACCTGCGTCTCCGTTTTGTTGAACCGGAGCCCTCAGCCCACTCGCTGCCTCGGTCCCAATTGAGAATGTTTCCGCCATCGGACTCCAACAACTACCCCAAGTCCTGGCAGAGGTGAGGCGCCCGAGGTTGAGGTACCCTTGTAGAAGAACTGGGAGCCACCGGCAGCCGCCCGGCCACATGACAAGCCGGCCCCAGGTGCTGGGTCGCGATGTGAGGACGTCACCGGGCACGAGCCAATCAGCGAGGCCCAGTGTCGAGGCGGGGACTGAAAAGAGAGGGAGGGACGGAGGGAGTTGAATGACTGGGGTAGAACGTGTTGAGTTGCCGGTTGAGAAGCAGTGAGAGTGAATATAGGAGTCAGTTCAGTGGGGAGGCTGTGAGAGTGACTCATCAAAAGTGTAGATTCCATGTAGATAACGCCCAAAGTCCTTTGGATCTGGAAAATGAAAGGAGTTTTATTCAAAACAAATCAGAATGAGGATTGCTGAACTCAATATACTAAGAAGGGCGGTGTTATATACTTTAAAGGGTGAATATTATACTGACTTATAACTCAATAAAAATGTTATATGTGTATCTAAACATGCACAGCCCAGAAGAAATGTCTTCACATATACCCTTCCTGAGAAGGATGAGAAAGCTCCCATTTGCCTTTCATATGCTCCTGTCCGGTTAAAACGGCAAGTGGATCAGAAGTATTTGTCAGAGTTCTTAAATGCAAAATACAAAACCAACTCTGGTTAACTTAATCAGAGAGGCAATTGCTGAAAGGGTATTAGTGCCTCATAAAATAAAGAGAGCTGGAGAACAGGTACAGAAACAGCCAAATCAAGAGAAGACAGGCCTCTGTGAACCAGCTACATGACAAGAGGGTGAATTGTATGGAATGTGAATTCTATTTCAATAAAGTTTTTTTTTTTTTTTTTTTTTAAAGAATGTTTTTCCTAATGTGTCTGAAGCACAGACAAGGAATGCGATATTGGAAGATATTCTAGAGAGGAAGTCCTTGTGGGATTGTATAAAGCCTTGCTCCTCAAAATGCAGTCTCTGGATTAGCAACAAGGGAAACACCTGGAAACTTGCTAGAACTGCAGAATCTTGTTCCTTCTTTCCTCCTGAACTACTGAATGAGAATCTGTATTTTAACAATATCTTCAGATGTTTTGTCTGTATATTAACATTCGAGAAGCACTGGTACAGACCATGTAGAGTAGACATTTGTCATTTTTTGGGCATATTCAGCATCTTCTTAACACTCTTCTTTTGTGTGAGGGATTTCCCACATTATAAGATGTGGAAACCAGAAACTGGACTTCTCAGATTCCCTTACAGCTTGGGTGTTCATCACCTGGGCTCCGTTGATCAGTCAGGGCCATGAGTTCAGAGGCACACAGTAGAGAAAGCAGGCACAGTGTAGAGCCCGTGTGTGACAAGATAGCATTGGAAACATCTGATTCGGAGAGCTAACAGTAGGGGAGATTCTTGTGTCCAGTGGTCAGTCAGCAATGCCAGCTGCAGTATCTATGTATATACAGCAAGAACAGTGTCTAAACCTCACCAAGGGACTCAGGAAATCCCCCAATGCCTTTGAACATAGAGGGAGAGGGAGAAGCAGACTCCCTGCTGAGCAGAGAGTTGGACATGGGGCTCAATCCCAGGACCCTGAGATCATGATCTGAGCCGAAGGCAGATGCTTAATTGAATGTGCCTCCCATGCATCCAAGACACCCTCATTTTTGTTCAAGATATTTGAGAAGCTACATTTGTAATCAAGAGTTTGGTGAGCAGATTATCAGAGAAAAGGGCATGAGTTTAAAGGTCATAGAGTAGCTTGATGAAACACCTGTAAACCTATGACAGTGACCCTTTCTATGAATCAGATGCTGCCAGATTCATGTCTCCAGTTCCAGTGTCAGTTGGAGGACTCTGGGGAATCTCTCATTCATAGACTTGTCCCCCAACTACCTACTTATTTCCTATGAATAAACCCTGAAAAAATCTTGCCTATTTGCTCCTTTGCTTTCTAATCTTCTTGCTTTCCACTTCTTTCTGTTTGCATATGCTAAGGATGGTGAAGGATGGTTATAAATATGAACAGCAGAGTTCCTCAGAGTTCCCTTTTATATGGTGGTAGTTACTTACCATAACTACGCTGATTGGCTTTGGATACATCTAAAGGCTATAGCCTCAGTCAAGTTATGTCTACTGATGGTTGGCTAATGCCTTTGGTCACATGTTTCTTTGGGAGAGAGTAACTGGCCTGGAAACTGGAGGTGGAGAGTAGGGGAGGAAGGGTTGCATCTTAGGGAAATGTTAAGCTCTGAAAGATAAAAAAAAAGACATCTCCATCTTCTTCTATTTTTTTCCCCCCAGCGTGGCGCCCAAAGCAGGGCTCAAACTCACAACCCTGAGATCAAGATCTGAGCTGAGATCAAGTTATATGCTTAAATGACAGGGCCACCCAGGCACCCCAAAAGTCATCTTCTTTAAAAAATCTGACATACTCCCTTACCATTCTCTCCTTTATGTACACTGGCCACACTTCTGTCATATCTTCTATAACTCTTTGCTGTTATTTGTAAAATTGCCTACCCCTATGGTGCACCTTCCTACATTTAGCTGTGAAGACTCTGGGACCCATACAAACTCTTACCGGTCTTGAATTACCGCTTAACACAAGTCTTAGAACAGGAGGTGTTCGGTGTCTATTGACTAAATGAATAAAAGAAAGCCTAGATTGTCTAATGGGACCTGGGTCTCCTGTAAGACTAAGGAAAGTAATCTCCTCCTTCCCCATTCGAGCCGCCGGAGTGCTCTAATTTGGGGAGTAAAGGGATGAAATTTTCAGAAACAAAACACCAACGCAGAGGATTCCCGAGGTGAATTTGCTCAGGTAACCAAGAAAACTCAAAGACCTGGGCAACTGGGCTTCCCTCTCCGAGAAGAGGATGGCCCGAAGGCTCGGTCTCCGGGGGTCGGAACGCTCAAGTAAGACGCTAGTGGAACTTGTCTCAGAGAAGATGGGGGCCGAGGCGTGACTCCACTGTATCCCCGCGACAAGTCCCGCCTACCTGTTTTTCTCACTCTGTTCCTCACTTCCTTACCCGGTCGAGCTCCTGTGAGCCAATCCACGCACAGAACATCGCCAGGTTGGGCGGTGGTTGGAGGATTCCTGGGGTCCGTCACTCGGAGACTCCGCCCCCCTATTTCTTCCTACCCTTCAGCGCCGGAACTCAGCTGAGCGTTTGTGAGCTGGTGGGCACGCGTTTGCGGTAGGTGAAGAGGGTCAAGGTGCCCAGCGTTTTAGATCCTCGGCCCCAGGTCCATCCCAGGATACCACCGAGGGACCTCGGGGTCTGACTTCTCCCCTCCAGCCAGTTTGTGAGCCCAGAATGACTGAGCCCCGGGTCTGAACGCCAGGATTCCCTGCGCTGTACTGGACTTCCTAAGGAGGAGGGGGAAAGGACCCGGGCCCGGGTGCGAGGAAAGTTTTGGTTTGGATGGGTTCAAACGAATTCGGGGTGGGGATGGGGGTTTATCGTGGACCCTGGCATCAGTTCTTCCAGGGCCGCTGTGACTTATTTGTCCCCTCTTCTAGGCGCCTGCTTTGCCTGAACTGTCACTCCTGGAATTATTCAGACCTTCCCTCAGGCAGCCTTCCTAATCTAAAAGGTTCCTCCTGAAAAGAAGGTGTCAACCATTTTGTTAAGACTAGATAATTTTGAAAGCCCCAGGCGGTGTGATATTGGGTAAGAACGTGGATTTTGGAGTGGCACAGGTCTGGTTTCCAGTCAAGGAATCACCATATATCAGCAAGGGACCCTTGACTAGTTACCCTTCTGATCCTCAGTTCCTTCATTGTAAACTGATGGAAATGTCTCTTCCAGTGTTTCTGCCTATTAAAATAAGAACTTATAAAATAAGGTATATAGTCCAGCTTTTCTACATGTAATGAGCAGATGGAGTTTTGCTTATGACATTTCTTACAGTTTTCACCAAGAAGCATTTTTATTATCCTCGTGTATTTGGAACTCTGCAAGGCCTTTAGTCTGTGTCCTATTGAAAACAGAATTTAATTGGCTTAGGACAGGATGGAGATCTTTGGAAAGAAGTGCAGCATGGTTGTCTCCACTGGGAATGTCTTAGAAGTGTGTGTGTGTGTGTGTGTGTGTGTGTGAGATGAAATATATAATATAAAATTGCCATTTTAGCCATTTTTAGATGTGCAGTTCAGTGACACATTTGGTTGTGCAACCATCTCGATCATCCATCTCTAGAACTTCCCAAACTAAACTCTGTACCCATGAAAAAGTAACTCCCATGCCCTCCTCTGCCAAACCCCTGGCAACCACCATTCTATTTTACAACTCTATGAATTTGACTGTAGGTACTTCATTTAAGTGGAATCATTCATTATTTGTCCCTTTGTGTCTGGCTTGTAGGCATTTCATTTTTAAAAAGAAACTTTTTTTTAATTTAAAGATTTTATTTATTTATTTGACAGAGAACACAAGTAGGCAGAGAGGCAGGCAGAAAGAGAGGAGGAAGCAGGCTCCCTGCTGAGCAGAGAGCCTGATGCACGACTTGATCCCAGGACCCTGAGATCATGACCTGAGCCGAAGGCAGCTGCTTAACCCACTGAGCCACCCAGGCGCCCAAAAAGAAACTTTTTTATGAAAACAACTTGAGTGCAGAGCCAGAAGAGGAATTCGATTACCCTTTTGTCATCTTTATATTTGCAACATAGGAATCTAATAAAAGACATTTTAAGTTTAGAGAAACTTCTTAGAAGCCTATAACCTTCTTTCGCTGGGTGAACAAATATCTGAGTACTGCATACTTATAATATATCCTTAAAGCCAGTCCTTCATGTTTTTCAGCTCAGATTCCAAATGAAAATGTTTGAGAGCATTGACTCTACAGCCACAAGATCTGGCCCTGATCTTTGGGCTGAAATCTGTTCCTGTCTACCAAATCCTGACCAAGAAGATGGTGCCAGCAATGCTTTCTCAGACTCCTTTATGGATTCTTACCCTGCGGGCACAGGCCAAAGGGACGCGCCAGAGTTTGCTGTTCAGCCGGCTACAAAGCCTTGGGCTCCCTTGCAGGATTCAGAAGTGTATTTAGCAACTCTAGGTAAGTTAGATGGCTTTTTTTTTTTTTAATCAGAAGTCGGTGGTTTTAAGGAAGCATGTTGGCATGTGGAAGTTCAGTTTCATCACCTGGTTTCTATTATTTTTTAAAAGATTTTTAGTTTATTTATTTGAGAGAGAGTGAGAGAGTACAAGACCTGCAGGTGGGTGAGGGGGAGAAGAAGGCTCCCTGCGGAGCAGAGAGCCCATGGTGGGGAACTTCGGGCTTGGCTCAGATCTCTTGAGATCATGACCTGACCTTAACCTAACCATGACCTGACTCTTAACCTAACCGACTGAGCCATCCAGGCACCCCTCTATTATTATTATTTTTTTTTCCCTCACCACATGTATTTGTTAGATGTAATTCTAAGGGGGTGTTTCGGGTTGGCTGTTGGGAAGGAGCACCCTTTACTTTTTTTTTTTTTTTAAGATTTTATTTTTTAAGTAATCTCTATACCCAACGTGGGCCTTGAACATACAACCCTGAGATCAAGAGTTGCATGTTCTACTGACTAAGCTAGTCAGGCACCCCAGGGGCACCCTTTTCCTTGTATATCCCTTTAAACAGTCTTTTTACCTCCTGCCTCTGTTTCATCTGAATTCTGCTTCATTTCTTGGCATCCTATGGAACCCTCTTGCCCATTATCGGTTGCCCATATATTCAGATAACTCAGAAGTGTCAAACATTATTCCATCCTGAAAGAAAAGGTCCCCAGAGCTGTGCATGGATTTCTGATGAAACTCTTAGATTGAAAAACTACTGTATGAAAAAACTATAATATTAAATGGATTGATTGTTGGAGTGGGAGCATGTTGACATAAAATCATTCTACCTCTTGTTAGTCATTTAATTCTTCTTTAGTCATTTAATTTTTTAAATATTTCCTCAAATAGCTGTCTTGTGTTAGTATTTAAGTGTTAGTATTTAGAGAGACTCCGAATATAGGAAAGAGAGTCAGATTGTCCCATGCAAGGGGAAAGAAATGTATCAGTTTAGGGAAGTGATTGCTTTAGAATTGTGGTATCCTTTTATTATTAAAAACCCATGAGGCTCATCTATGTGTCACAAAACCAAACCTGGGAATAATCATTTGAGGAAGGAAAGGCAATTTAGGAAGAAGCTTTTGAGGAAGGGCAGAAAGAATTAGAATAGAGTTTACATGATCTCTAAGAAATACCTTGGAAAAACAAAAGGAGTTCTGTTAATGATGTATTGGAGGAAAAAGAATTGGAAAAAACACAAGTGGAATGATGGATAATAAGAAACATCCAGGTGTAATGTGAAATTTTTCTGGAAGCCACCAAAGTTAGGATAGTAATACTTGCAGTTGTGGCCAAGGAGGCTGACAATTCTGTTCTGTGGCAGTCAGAACATCTGCTTAATGATAATAAGAAGCAGCAGCAGCAACAGTCTAAGAAAGCTGGAGAACCAGATCCTATGGCTTGTTGGTACTCTGTGCCCAGGGGTTGTAAGAAACTTTCATGGATTTGGATTTGGTGATGATTTGATTGGTGAAGACTGGTTCGGAAGGTTAAAACTCCACAGATCTTAGGGCACCTGGGTTGCTCAGTGGGTTAAAGCCTCTGCCTTCTGCTTTGGTCATGATCCCAGGGTCCTAGGATCGAGCCCTGCATCTGGCTCTCTGCTCAGCAGGGAGCCTGCTCCCCCCCACCCCACCTGTCAAATAAATAAACATCTTTAAAACAAAAAACAAAAAAAACTCCACATCTTTTCTAAAATCAGTTAAGAAGATGATTAAGGGGCAACTGGCTGCCTAATCAGTAGATCCTGGCTCTTGATCTCAGGGTTGTAAATTTGAGCTCCACATTGAGGTAGATTACTTTAAGATGTTAAAAAAAATTTTTTTTTTAAAAAGATGATTAAAATTTCATTCTCTGGGGGCACCTGGGTGGCTCAGTCGGTTAAGCATCTGCCTTCAGCTCAGGTCACGATCTGTTCCTGAGGTCCTGGGATCAAGCCCCATGTCCTCCCTCTCCCTCTGCCACTCCCACGCTTATGCTCTCTCCCTTTCAAATAAAATCTTTAAGAAAAATTTTCATTCTAAGGGTGTCTGGGTGACTCAGTTGTTAAGCCTCTACCTTCGGCTCAGGTTATGATCCCAGAATCCTGGGATCGAGCCCTGCATCAGGCTCCCTGCTCTGCGGGAGGCCTGATTCTCCCTTTTCCACTCCCCCTGCTTGTGTTCCCTCTCCCACTGTGTCTCTGTCAAATAAATAAAATCTTAAAAAAAAAAAAAGTTTTCATTCTCTGAAGGATAAGAGCCATTTCTTTGCCTGTGGCAGAATCTGGGAGACAGTAGTAGGCAGGCTGGGAGTATGCAGGGGTGCCTCTTTCTGCCTGTACAATTTAGATCACACCTAATTAGGGACTGAGCACACTCAGAGAGGGGAAGACTTTTTCTTTTTTTTCTTTGACAGACAAAGATCACAAGTAGGCAGAGAAGCAGGCAGAGAGAGAGGAAGAAGCAGGCTCCCTGCTGAGTGGAGAGCCCGATGCGGGGCTCCATCCCAGGACAGAGGCTTTAACCCACTGAGCCACGCAGGCGCCCCATGGCGGGGGAGGGGAGACTTTTTCAAGCCCCAAAGAGTACCTTCCACCTTTAGAACCAAGGCAAGACAATAAAATGATTGTTTTTATTCCCAGATAGACCTGAAACAAAAAGAATGTGGGGCACCTCGGTGGATTAGTTTGAGCATTCCACTGGTGATTTTTGTCAAGGTCATGACCCCAGGGTCATGAGATTGAGCCCCTGGTTGGGCTCTGCACCTGGCAGGGAATCTGCTTGAGGTTCTCTCTTTACCTTTCCTTCTGCTACCCACCCCCCCATGCCTATGTATGCTCTTTCTCAAGTAAATAAATCTTTAAAAAAAGAAAAAAAAAAGACTCCACTATGAGCAGCAATTAAAAACTTAGCCAGCTCAATGTAAGATCCATGTAATTCTTTTCACATCCTCAAGAAGGCAAAAACTCCAATATTTAACATTTATCAAGTACAGATTTTTTTGCATGCGTGAGCTCCTAGTGGTAACTTGCAGCAACTAAAGGTGCTTTTTGTTTTGATATGTGGGTGCTAGCTGATGTGGCTTGTTTAGCAATGAAAACAGAATTGCAAATCATAAAGTTTCAATTGGGTCTGGGCTTGATATTCCCCCTGGCCTTCCAAAAGGCCATGATTTACCCATTCATTATCATTGAAGGCAAGACTACATTAAAGGAGAAGGCAAATGGTGATCCCCTTCCTTCTATTCTTTTTTTTTTTTTTTTAAGATTTTATTTATTTATTTGACAGAGAGATCACAAGTAGGCAGAGAGGCAAGCAGAGAGAGAGAGAGGAGGAAGCAGGTTCCCTGCTGAGCAGAGAGCCTGATGCCGGGCTCGATCCCAGGACCCTGGGTTCATGACCTGAGCCGAAGGCAGAGGCTTAACCCACTGAGCCACCCAGGCGTCCCCCTTCTATTCTTTAATTGTTCCTAAATTACACTTAAAATGCAAAGGCGAGTAATTAAACATCTATCATCAGGAAGCCATGTAGACCACTCTCACTGGGATTACAAGATGTTTGTTTTTATTAGGTTCCAACATCCAGGCCACAAGTTGAGTAACTTTTAGAAATGTTGGGAGATTGCCTTCTTTAATCAAGAATTTAATCACTGATAGAGATCTTAAAGGTCTTTTCTTATTGAGTTCTCATCAAGTCAATTTTAGTGTGTAATGAACCATTGGATCTTTCATCATTTTCTCTAATTCTTTCTCATGAGATTTGGAAACTACTTCTTGTCATTATAAGAGAAAGAAAAACCATTATCTCCTCAGAGAGACTATTTTCAAGGAGTTGACACATGTCAAGCCAAGGAAAACAAGTAATGCCTTGGAGAGATACCTGCTGGCTTCTGCAATTTCAAAGAAAACGTGCCATTGATTTATTTATGAGAGCCTATGGCCTTTTTCCTTTCTGGGTTTAAAAATGTATTTGATACAATACAGAATTAAGACATGGTAAAGGAAAAAGAAAAATGTATATTTCCCTTTACCTATCCTTAAAAAAAATGGGCTCTTTTGCAGGGAGTGTGGATGTACTCATTAGTGAGAGAAATTTTAAGTTGTCACCTTGCATTTTATTTTATTTTTTTAAGATTTTATTTATTCATTAGGGAGAGAGACAGAGCACAAGCAAGGGGAGAGGCAGAGGCAGAGGGAGAGGAAGAAGCAGACTCCCTGCTGAGCTGGGAGCCTGACTTGGGGCTTGATCCCAAGACCTGGAGATCACTACCTGAGCTGAAGGCAGACACTTAACCGTCTGAACCACCCAGATGCCCCTGTCACCTTGCTTTTCAGATTTAGTTTTATTTCGTATTCACTTTCCTTGTTAAACTGCTTCTCCTCTTCTCTTTAGAGAAGAAGCTGAAAAGAATCAAAGGTTTAAATCAGGAAGTGACTTCCAAGGACATGCTTCGAACCTTGGCCCAAGCCAAGAAGGAATGCTGGGATCGGTTCCTGCAGGAGAAGTTAGCATCAGAATTCTTTGTGGATGGACTTGATTCTGATGAGAGGTAATTGGTTCTCAGTCCATTTCCAGGTGACAGCATTGCATTGGGGACATTTCTGTTTCTCTAAACAATTCGGGGAGAGTGACATTTGAGTCCAGATACTGGTTGATATCAATATCAGTTTTTCTAAGCTCAAAATCGTCCTTTTGACGGATGCTCTATTTGCTTAGTCCAGTAGCAGGTGTTGATAATTATTTTTGCAAAAGAGTAAATACTCCGCCTATATCTAGATCAGAGATTGAACAGAATTGAGGAGAAAGCATGGTCTTCATTCCTAAGTACACAGCATGCTTAAGAAAGGTGTAATGATCAACAACTGCAACTGTGTCTTACCTGACTCGCCATCGATATGAGAGTTCCTGTCATATCGCAGGCATTCAAATTAGTGTAGACTAAATGAATTAATTTCTTTTTTTTAATTATTTTTTAAAGATTTTATTTATTTATTTGTCAGAGAGAGAGCGAGCGAGAGCGAGCACAGGCAGAGTGGAAGGCAGAGTCAGAGGGAGAAGCAGGCTCCCTGTGGAGCAAGGAGCCTGATGTAGGACTCGATCCCAGGATGCTGGGATCATGACCTGAGCTGAAGCAGCTGCTTAACCAACTGAGCCACCCAGGCGTCCCTAAATGAATTAATTTCTTAAGCATCTACTGTGTGAAGGCACTACTCATGACGTTATGGGGCTGAGGGTGCTGGGGTGGCAGGGAGATGTAAGGAAGTTTTAGTATCCCTCCCCCATTTTTTTTTTTTTTTTTTTTTTTTTGGTCCCCACAACTATTTGGGGAGAGACAACAAATTTTTATAAAGACATACTTAACGAAATAAGGCAGCATAAGAAAAGAGCCAGGTGAGTGGAAGTGACAGAACATGCTTTGGGAGTTGAGAGACTCTTGAGCTCCCTGTGGGCTCTGGTGTTTGTGCCAGAGAAGAAGGTAGGACTTGAGGAGTATCTGCAGATGGGCTGAATGCAGAGAGGAGGAGAGGGCTTTCTGTCGCAAAGAGAGGAACGGTGCTCGACACCTGAGAAAGAGGCTCTGCCACTTCCTGGTTGTATGTTCTTGAGAAAGTAACCTGGGTGTGCCTCAGTTTCCTGCTCTGTAAAGCGGGAATAGTAGCTCTTCCCTCATCATGCTGTTGGGAGTGTTAAAGGAGTAACAGTGTCTCAAGTGCTTAGAACAGACCCGGGCACCTGGTAAATACAATGTAAATGTTAGCCATGAGTGTTAGTCCTACTGCACTTTTAAAGTTCAGTAAGAAATTATTCAGAATAAAAAATTGGTGAGGGAAGTAAAAGCCTGAATGTTAACAAAAGGTCTTAGGGAAACATCACCTAAGTTTGCAACACATCGTTAACATTGACTTAACATTAAGTCCCATGATGTCAGATAAAACAGCTGCTGAAGTGGGGGACTGTAGGTGAATAAAACTTGATAGTTACATCTTACTTTTCAACATACAGAGCATTTTCACTTACATTGTCTTAAATACTGCATCATTGTGCCCCCAGATTCTTCAGAAATTAATGTGGCATCTAAGGTCAGCCCAACTACCTACCTTCTGAGGGTTCAGAAAATCATACACATTTTGCTCTTTTCTGTCTCTGAAGACTCAACCCAGTTGAGCCTTAAACTCCACCAACACAAGAGACGAAGATGCACACATTCCCAACCCATCGATCATTTGGTATTCTCTTCTCTCTCTCCTTGAATGTTTGCCTCCTTTCCAGTTCTGAGAAGAAAAGACAAAATTTGCTCCTGCACAATTCTCAAGTAGGAATTCTTTTGAAAGCAGATCAGCACCAAGGCTCGAGTTAATGTTTCTGTGTGTCTGTCAATACCTTACAATGATGCGAAGATGTTCCCTTTTCTGTAGAAGCAACTGAAACAATTCTGTGAAAAGCATGGGAGAGGATGATGAAATGCTCCTGGAGTGCCCTGGGCCCCTGAGCTGTGGGCACCCTTTCCCCTGAGCCGCTGTCTGTGGGAACACTTCTTTCTATGAGTGTTAGAACAAGCGCATCAGAAACAGTAGATAGGCATTTATTTGCAGATTTCAAAGTTTCTTTTTTAAACAGAGGCCATCTTATAGTGGGACCTTGTGATTCTTCACATATGTGAAGGCCACAGGTAGGTGACTCTCCTCATGGCAATGCCTTTGAGAAATCCTCCTGGCGTGTGTGACTGTCGGATAAAGTGACACGATTCTGCCATTTTAGTCGTCTGAAACCCGCTGGTGATGGCTTGACCTCTTGGCTTAAGACTTTGGGCTGCTGAAGAGCATAGAATAAGGTTTCCGTTATTTGTCATCATTTATAGTTTACTATGTTTATCTCATAAGCATTAGAGTGGAGGGTCTTGGGTACTTAAGGAAGGCGAGAGGGGACCCTTCCCCCCTCCTCACAGATCCAAACTCAAAAAGAGCCCTCTGCACAGTGGCTATTTCTCTGTGGGAGAAATTGCCACGCAGATGTTTCCATCTTGGGGACTTGCTATAGGATGAAGTAAACAAACAAAAAACCCCCACAAAAATGATGCTTTGTGCAGCTAACTGCTTTAAGTATAATGGACTCAGAGTGCCTCAGGTATGGGAGATTTCAAGATGCTCGCTAATAATTTGGCATTTATTTAAATGTTTCCTCCCTTGGACAATTCCCTCTCTGGTTTTAAGGGAAAAAAGACAGGACCGAGGCATAAGCTCCTCTCCAGCTATTCTTGCCAGGCCTTCAGAGGCTGTGCATTTGAAGGGGGCCTGGTGCTGCTTATAGCCAGTGCCCACTAGGGGGTAAATTATGCCGCTGAGCTGCCAGGATGCACAGCTGTCAGAGGGGTATTGTCATCCTCCCCCACCCCCCACCCTGCGCCGTCCCCTCTTAGCAGTGAAAAACAACTGTAGAAAGAAATTGTTGGTGGGCGGGAAGGCAGCATTTGAGTAACTGAGATAATCATTAAGTAATTAATCAGCCGGGTCTGACGCAGCCGCCCTATCCTCCTGCTCTCTCCTAGCACCTTGGAACATTTCAAGAGGTGGCTCCAGCCAGATAAAGTAGCCATCAGTACAGAGGAGGTCCAGTATCTGATTCCTCCGGAGTCCCAGGTTGAGAAGCCAGCGGCTGGGGACAAGCCAGCAGCAGCGGAACAATAAATTACACACACACACACTGAGCAGCTGTCTTGGGTCCAGAGGGAACAGCAGAGAGCTCGGTGGAGCAGCAAGGAGAAATCTAGGGAGGGGGGAAGCCCACCCTCCCACTCAACAAAGCAAACAGCTGTGGGCCCCCAAGGACTTGGGGCTGGCGTGTGTGACTGTCGGATAAAGTGACCGCCCCAGTGCATGCTGGATCAACATACTGCTTTCCTCTGGGTCTCACAGCTTGCCTGAGCTCTGTCGATGCAGGTGAGAAGTCCGCTAAGACTTTAGCGAAGCAGCAAGTATGAAAGTATTTGGAGAAACCAATACCCTTGGGTTTAATATATAAGCTAAGTAAGCCATATTTTTTCTTCCCTCTTCTGGATGTTCCTGCCTGCATTCTGAGCATTCCCTTGGTTAACTGTCAGGGGTGAGTGGGGCCAAGGAGAATCAAGTCTGCCTCCTTGGGAACCACAGCCCACATGGGGCTTCTCGAAGTTTGTAATAAATACAGGGACTTGAGGAAAAGAGTCTGCGCTTTTCACTTTTCTCGGGTCTGGTTTGTTCTTTGTGGAGAAAATGGGCAAAAGTGTGAAAACTTAGGTGTTCGTGTGTACATGTCTATTTTTGATTTCATGCATGGTTTCTCCCCTAACTTCCTCTTGCACTTAAAAAGGGCCAGGCTTCAAATTAGACTTATAAATATGTTGTTGGTATTTGACACCACTCCTGAATAGTTCCAAGCTCACTTGTGGCAGTTTTCCTGACTGAGCCTGTGTTTCCCTCCTTTATAGTGGTCTTGTTTAGCCTGTGTTGTCTGTATAAAACTTTCCGCATGAGAATAGTCGTGTGTGTGGTGCTCTCGACCTGCTTCCCCCACCTAGAGAGATGCTCCCAGGCAGTGGGGAGGTAAAGACAAGTGAATGATGATGTAAGAGAGCAGATTACCTTTGCCATTCTTCTATTTTTAACATGCATCCTCCGACAAGGCAGACCTTGGTGCTCTGAGGGTGGGATTCTGTGGCCAGGATTCTGTTGCTGTGGCTCCATGGAGCTTCTTCCTGGGTGATAGGTTTCAAGTCCCTAATGACAAGCAGGGCAACCCCCAAATCTGCAGAGAACACGTGCCCATATCTAAATCAAGTATTTGCTTTGAAAGGACAGGAATCAACCAGGTAGTTTGACAAACTTGCTGAATTATATAAATTTGGGGAGATATATTCTTTTTTTTTTAATTGATTGTCTTAGTTTTATTCCTCCTGCTTTTTTTTTTTAATTTTTACTTTTTATTTATTTATTTGACACAGAGAGAGAGATCACAAGTAGGCAGAGAGGCAGACAGAGAGAAGGGGGGGGGGAGCAGGCTCCCTGCTGAGCAGAGAGCCCGATGCCGGGCTCGATCCCAGGATGCTGAGATCATGACCTGAGCTGAAGGCAGAGGCTTAACCCACTGAGCCACCCAGGTGCCCCCCTCCTGCTTTTTAATAGTAGGATTCCTTTGACATAGAGAGTGACCCTTTGTGTTCCCCAGACACTTTGAGGAAGTCAGACACTGACAGTCACCTGGCCTTGGACTTGCAGGTTGCCATCCCTGCCCGGGGTTCAGGTGCTAGACCACACTCTTCCTACAGGGCCATCTGATGGCTTTCAGGTGGATGGATAGATTTTTTTTTTTTAAAGACTGAGTTTTCTTCTCCCTGCATGATAAACAAAAATCACTCTCTTCTCAGTAATTTTTTTTAAGAGAAAAAGAGGTAAGGTCTCAAAACACTTTCTAAAGAGCAGCCCATCATCAGTCAGAGAATGTATCCATACCAGGAAATAGTGTTTCTGTAATTCAGGCGAGATTCTAGCTTTGCCTTTTCCCTACCTCCCATTTTCTACCTAGGAAACACTTATTAGTGTGAGAAGGTGGAGAATTGAGTTAGAGGAACCAAAAAGGAACTTTGGGACTGGAAGGGTTTTAGTCCCATGTGAAAACCTGGGTGGGGTATGGGACACAGTTCCCAGATCTTCGGCTCCCTGCTCACCTATCTTTTTAGTAGAGGCAGACTGCCACAGAAGGGAGTCCAGTGAGTTGCAATTCTGATTTCTGATTGGCTTAGAAGTGACAACCTAAGTGATCACTTTTTTGGGGGATGGGGGAGCAGGCTCCATGCCGAGCTTGGGGCTTGAACCCACGGTCCTGAGATGAAGACCTGAGCTGAAATTAAGAGTCAGATGCTTAACCAGCTGAGCCACCAGGTGCCCAGTGATGGTTCTCAAAAAAAGTGAAGCACCATTTACCAAAAAAAAATTTGATATTAGCTCCCAAACTGACTTACTATAATACAGACTTAACTTAGCTATTGAAATGGTACTAAACTTGAATTCGAGTCTTGAGTGCTATCTTTACTGCCTTGTGGTTTACCGTGTGATATAAATAAGTCAAATGACCTCTTTATGTTGCTTTTCCCTTTTAGAAATTCGACTAACCATAGGAAAAATTGTATTGGCCAGAAATGCTGATTCGTTTCCTTTGACCCCGGCAATTCCAAAGGAGCTCCAGTTAGCACTTTCCCAAATCAGTAAAATTTGAGTTGAGAGGGCTTTTCTTATTACCCCAAGTGAAACAGAGCAAACAGAGAAATATTTAATGCTAACCCTTAGAGCCAAGTAAGGACAATTACCAGTAGGGCAAAGCAGAAATGATTTCGTATACCCAAAGAAGTCTGGGTTAGAGCCAGGGAGATAAGCTAAGTGACGGGTGACCACCACTGTTCTCTCTTTGCACATGGTGCTCATCACCCAGGGCTTGGTAAGATCGGTGCTGGAATAGCACAGACTTGTGTCCAGTCCTGTTCCAGAAATAGGCTCTGGATGTAGGCACAGAAAGTAAACAAACAACCCACCAGCTGTTGCCAAGCTGTGTCCCTCCCAGGCAGGCCTGCCCACCAGGACTGTCACTGGAGGAAACACCCTGAAGCCACTCCCTGGCCCTGCCTTGGAGTCACTCCCCAAGGTTGAGAAAAGCTGCAGCCACAGGAAGCAGACATTTTCCTGAAAATTCCAAGACACTCCAATCAGCTTTGGCCCTACTTGAGTTAGAAGATTCAAGATGGGACACTGCAATGGCAGTCTTCGGTGTGTGGGAGAGCTGTGTACTTGAACCCAGAAGTGGGTTACTGAAGGCATAGATTCATTTGCCTAGGCCATATTTGTTGAGCCCCTGCACGGTGCGTCATGGTGAACAGAGCAAAACCACACCTTCCCACGTGGAATGGTGGAGGGAGTGAGATGGCCTAGCTGATTAGCACTGTAATTGCTTGGGCTGCAGAATCAAGGCATTAGATTAGCATAGCTGCTTTAGAGCATGTGCCGGGAGCTATGAGAGCCCTAGGCCAGTCAGGGTGGGAGGTGGGAGAGAGGCTGTTCTAGGGAAGCTGCGTCCAGAAAAAATGGGTAGTGGTCGGACTGTGAGAATGGAGGGAAGGAGCATGGGGGCATAGTCAAGTCCCAGAAGAGGAAAACGGCATGTACATAGGCCTAAAGGCAGAAGAAGGAATAGAGACTGGAAAGTAGTTCGGTATAGTTGGGGTCATAAAGGACAAAGGAGGAATCATCAAAAGGTGAGGTTGGAAACTAAGAAACAAGGTCAGGTGTAAAGGGCTTTGTAAGCCATGTTAAGGAGCTTGGATTTTATTGGGCCAGAAGGAGCTATTGGGTTCTTTTTTTTTTAAGATTTTATTACTTGAGGGACGAGGGAGCAGAGGGAGAGGGACAACCAGATTCCACGCCAAGCGCAGAGCCCGATGCGGGACTTGATCCCGCGACCCCGAAATAAGGACCAGAGCCGAAATCAAGAGTGGGACGCTTAACCCACTGAGCCATCCAAGTGCCCAACTAATGGGTCATTTTAAGAGGAGCAGTAACAGGATCAGATTTGGATCTGGAAAGACGGTTAGGGCTGCCATGGACACCACGTGATTAAGTTGATTAGGGAAGCACAGATTCACATTTGGCAATGGTATATCCAAATGAATAATGCAATTAGGTGGCTTGTAGTTTTCCCTTATTTATATTTTCTAGCTTAATTTCTTTGAAGTTACTGTTTCACCGTTACAGAACAAATAGAATCCTGTTTGGCAGATTGCAAAGGCTGACATGTCAATCTCATCCCATCCTTTCATCCTACAGTACAGACACTCCTCACTTGGGACACTGGGTCAGTGTTCCCTCCCACTCTGTCTACTTGTGCTATCTCTCTGTCTTGTGTGTCTCTCTATCTGTGTCAAATAAATAAATAAAATCTTAAAACAAAACAAAAAAACAGCATGGACGAAAGAGGTGGCTGACTACACATGAGTAAGAGGAAATCAACAAAAAATTTAACAAGTTAAATTCGTGGGCTCACATGTCAGTTTCGAATAGCTGGAGACTATTCCAGACATGGGAGAGTTGTACTCACAGTAAGCTTTCTTCCATAGGCCTTCCTCTGAGGTTCTGAGGAAGAGTGGGAGCAGGGCAGGAAATGGGGGAGGGCTTTCCTCCTCCAAGGTGGTGGTGCCAGCACGCAGGACTTGGTAAGGCAGCTGCTGAGGGAAGGCAAAAAGCCTCAGCTGCTTCTGCAATCCTCTTATAAACCAAAGCCTTAAGCCCCTGGGGAAGGGGCAACGGAGTCTTGCTTCGGGGGAGCGATAAAAGCAAAACTCACCTGCTTCTGGGTGAGGAGTCAAAACCTTTTTGCCCTTCTTTAACACAGCCAAAGATCCATTGCTTCAGTGAGTAAGAACAGAAGCAAAATCCCTCTATCCCAACGGGAAAGCAGGAAACAATCATGGGCTGAAGATTCAAGCAAGGGTCTGGTCTCCGGGGTGGGTGGGGGAGGGCAAGAAACTTGGGCCACCCCAAACCAACCACAGATAGAAGGCAGAATTTGGCTTTCAGAGGGAGTGGGGAGAAAGCCTCACTCTTGCCCTCGGGATGTTGTCTAAGACTAAAGCAGAACCTGGATAACAGACACACACATCCTCAGCCCACCCCCACTGCGTGTCCTGCCCCTTCAGGAGCCTACCAGCACATGGCAAGCAACAGCGGTCCATTGCTGATGGAGGGGCAGGCATGTGGGGATGGCTGAGAAGCTGAGGGCAGAGCAGGAACCCAGAAAAACCCTCTGAAACCCCAGTCCCTGCTCTAAGCAGCCCACTACCGAGGAATTCAAAGACTGACATACGGAGGTAATGGTGGGAACGACAAACCCCAAACCCTACCTGATTCTTAACTCGACTGATTGAACCCCACAGACCAACCGAAGAGGCATGCCCACTTCCAGCCATAAATACCATTTACCTCAGTCTCCGCTCTTTACACAGGATGGGTATTCAGTACAAATTTATGAAACATACATGAAAAGGCAAGAAAGAAAAAAAAACCCAAACCATCGTCAAAAGATAAATCAACAGAACCAGACTCCCAGATGACAGATTTTGGAACTATTGGGTAGGGACCTTAAAATAATAATGACTAATATGTTAATGGGTCTAGTAAGAAAGGGTGGGCAACTTGCAGGAACATATGGAGAGTCTCGGCAGAGACATGGAAACTATTAAGAAAGTTAGATGGAAATGCTAGCAATAAAAAACTTGGTATCAGAGATGAATTCCTTCAACAAGATATTCCATAGGCAGGCACAGCTGAGGAAAAAAAGCAATGAACTTGAGAAAGGTCAATAGAAATCATCCAAGCAGAAACACAAAGACAAAAAGGAGTAGGAGTAAGAAAAGAAAAAAGAAAACCAAGCCTCCGAGATTGGTGGGAAAATACCAAACAGTCTAATATATGTGCCATTTGAGTCCCAGAAAGTGAAGAAGGAGCTCATGGGGCAGAACTATTTGAAGAGATAATGGTTACATCACGAATAAGGATGTGGCACTGAAGGCACAGAGAGATGGATGTGGGAAGCATGAAGGGAAGAGCCACCGGAACTTGGCATCCGAGTGGAAGGAAGCATGAGGGAATAAGAAGGGGGAGCATGGGGTGGCTGGGTGGCTCAGTGGGTTAAGCCTCTGCCTTCGGCTCAGGTCATAATCCGAGGGTCCTGGGATCGAGCCCCACATCGGGCTTTCTGCTCAGCGGGGAGGCTGCTTCTCCTCTCTCTCTGCCTGCCTCTCTGCCTACTTGTGATCTCTGCCTGTCAAATAATTAAATAAAATCTTAAAAAAAAAAAAAAAAAGGGGAGCATGGCACTTGGGTTTGGTCGTGGCAGGTGGTTAGCAAGTGGTGGTGCAGGGATGGCCAGCCTGGCTTAGCCCTCTGCAGAGCCTGTGCTCCGTGGGTGGGCAGACTGGAGCGACACTGGGTGGACCTCTGCTTCTTTATGCCCCACCCACCCCTGGGAGGCTGTGCTAAGGCTCGGTGCACTGGCTGCCTTAAGTCAACTTGTGGCTAAGAGGTATACCCCTTTCCCCACCCACCTATCCCAAGTGCTTCATGTCACAGATTGTTCTGAGGTAAAGGTCTTCTCTTCCAAGGCGGGCTTTCCTCTCTTCATGATGACCTGATCCACTTAAAAAAAAAAAAACAGTTCTTTTGCAGAGAAGCAAGGAGGGAGGACGCAGTGGTGGGTGAGAGGGATGGGAGTGCACAGGAAAAGGAGATGGGCTCTGCAGAGTTTACGAGATTTTTATTATTACCATCCCCCCTTTTTTAGAACTAGGCTCCACACCCAACATGAGGCTTGAGCTCCCAACCCCGAGATCAAGAGCTGCCGCTCTACCCACTGAGCCAGTCACGCACCCTGAGTTTTGAGGCATTTTAAAGAATAGGGCCACTTTTGGCTTTCTATCCTTTGTCCTTTTTGGATGAGGTTATCCACTGGTAACTCGGCAGAAGCCAAGGTACAGTGTGATCTTCAGCAGAGTGACCAAATGAATCGTGAGGTCTGGGAGACAGGATGGAGGGTGTAGGCTGGATAAGGGCACAGTAGCGTAAATTCATGGTTGTTTAAACAACCATCTAAAAACTATGCTTGTTGATTGATAAACTCACATGATGCTGGTTTCTTCTTCTTTTTTCTCCTTCTCCTCCCCCTACCCCTTCCTCTTCTCCCCTCCTCTTCTTCTTCTTCCCCTCTTCTTTTTTTTTTTTTCCTCCTCCTCCTTCTTCCTTCCTCTGCTCAGCTCAACATTTCTATTTTTATTTTTTAAATATTTTACTTATTTATCTGACACACAGAGAGAGAGCACAAGCAGGGGGAGTGGCAGGCAGACGGAGAGGAAGAAGGAGGCTCTGTTGATCAAGGAGTCCAATGCAGCTCTTGATCCCAGGACCCTGGCATCATGACCTTAGCCAAAGGCTTAATCATCTGAGCCACACAGGGGTCCCAACATTTTTAAAAAATATGTATTTATTTGAGAGAGAGAGAGAGAGAGAGAGAGAAAGTGCGAGCGCAGGGGGAGGGGCATGGAGAGGGAGAGAATTCTGAAGCAGAATTCCTGCTGAGCATGGAGCCCCAACTGGGGCTTGATCCCAGGACCCTGAGATCATGAGCCTAAATCAAAAGTTGGACACTTAACCGACTGACCCACCCAGCTAAACATTTTTATTAATGATTTGGATAAGTGCATAGAAGACATCTTTACAAAAAATGAGAGGATAGGTAATTGACTAGGCAACAGAATCAGACCCTAAAGTTTTTTTTATAGACTGCAATAATGGGACAAAGTATGAAATCAAATAGGGATAAATAGGAAGCTCTTCATTTCGGATAAAAAAAAATTTACTCCACAATTAGAAGACAACTACTATGTACTAGTTTGTTCTAGTGACATAAGCCACACTCAGTCTAGATTAAGCCCTAGAGGGATATTGATTGGGAAGGACAAAAGTAGAGCAGGCCTCAAATTCAACTGGATCCAAGGACTTGGGTAGTGTCTTCAGTCTCCTCTTTCTTTCACTCTTAACTTTTCTCTATTTCTTCATGTGTAGGTAGCTATAGCAGGTAGAAACCTGGGAGTTCTATACATCATCTCAGTTTAGCAAATCCAGCCTTTCCTACTCCATATAATAAATCCAAGGAAAGGACTCTGATTGGCCAACCTGGGTTACATGCTCATTGAACCAAGTGCTGTGACCAGGGACAGGATATTTTCATTGGCTGAGCCTAGGTCATGGGCCCAAACCTATGGCTAGAGGCACAGAGTGCTGTGGTTGGCAATCCCACCAGAACCATTTGAGAATGGGAAGTGGGGAGAGTGCTGCTACCTGCAGAAAAGCACAAGGGATGCTGAGAAACCAAAACAACAGATGTTCAGTGTCTTTACAGTCCAGTTGAGTCAGTAGTGTTGTATATCTGCCAACATTTGTAATTCTAGGAATCGATAGTAGAAATGTACTTAGTGCTCTAACAGTGTAAGAATACACCCTGCACTGGCCACCTGACTCTGAAGCATCATCTGGGTACTAGGAAAGAGAAACACTGACAAACTCATGTTGCTGCCTGGAGGAGGGATCCAGACTAAGGAGGCTCAGAAGACCATCTCATTTAAAGAAAGGTCAAGGCAATACAATGTGGACTGGAAAGAGAAGATACAATAGACATAGTTGGCCTTCAAATATTTGGAGGAGTCTTGAGTAGAAAAATGAAACAGTGACATACAACAGACAAACTGGACCATTGTGGGTAAGTTTCAGGGAGGTCAATTACCATTCCTTATAAGGTAAATTTTCAAAAAGCTGTCTAAGAATTGAAAAGGCTGCCTTGTAAAAGGTAGTAAATTCCCTGTCATTGGAAGGGTTCAGTCAGGCATCAGAGATGTTGTAAAGAGGATTCCTGTATATCACAGAAAGTTGGATCAGGTGACCTCTAAGGTCCTTTCCAGTTATGAAAGTCTATGGTTGGGCACCTGGGTGGCTCAGTTGGTTAAGCAACTGCCTTCTGCTCAGGTCATGATCCTGGAGTCCAGGGATTGAGTCCCACATTGGGCTCCCTGCTTGGCGGGGAGTCTGCTTCTCCCTCTGACCTCTCCCTTCTCATGCTCGCTTTCTCTCTCTCAAATAAAGTCTTAAAAAAAAAGTCTATGGCTGTCCTTTGGAGACCTACAGGTATTTGCTGCTAGTAAGTCAGCTTTGGACTCCCCAAAATCTGGGAGGGAGAGCTGGTGAGCTCTTTTCCCTCTCTAGATGATAATGACCCCTTCCAATCAGTCAGATGCAGAGCCCTCCAACAATTCTTATCTTAGCCCAGCCCCGTGGGGCAGACTCTCCAGCGGGGAGGATCACAGAAAGGCAGTCCTTGTGCTATTTCATGTCCTCTGAACACCTATCACGAGACAAGGACTGGGATGTAGGCAGTTTATTTTAGGGAGCAGGCAGGAGTAAGGGAATAAGGAGAATGAGACAGGATAGGGTATACTGAGTGGTTCATTGTGGGTAGTTATGGCTCAGTTCTCCTGGGAATCTCTCTGGGGAGCCTTAAAGATCACAGCTCCGAAGACCCTCATTAAATGATGGGGAAATCTGGGCTCTAATTCTACTAGCATCTATCCCTCAGTGTTGAGGTTTGTCGTTTGGGAGTGTTAAGCTCCTGCTACTTCCAAGGTGCCCTGCAGAGGCTGAGAAAAGCCTCCCACAGAGGAGAGGGATGGTCTACTTGCATTCCTGGACCTAATTCCTTTTTTTTTTTTTCTTAAAGATTTTATTTATTCAGAGAGAACAAAAGAGAGAGAGAGAGAGAGCACAGAGAGAGAAGAAGAAGCAGGCTTCCTGCTGAGCAGGGAGCCCAATGTGGGACTCCATCTCAGGACCCTGGGAATCATGACCTGAGCAGACGCTCATGAGTCACCCAGGTGTGTCCCCCCCCACCCACAGACCCAATTCCAAACAGGAGTGGGTGGGTGGGTGGGGTTCTCACATACCAGCAGGATGTCCAAGAATTCAACTCAATTCTATCCCTATCTACCCAGAAATTGTAGCAGATTCCACAGGGTAAGGGTTCAGTCCCCCAAGACTGTCCTCCACCCCCCACTTCAGATGCCAGTCACAAGCCCCAGGCTGTCATTTGTGCTTGTGACCAACTGCCAAAGATTGGAGTCTCCAGCCACCTCCTCCTTAGGTTCAATTAATTTGCTAGAGCAGCTCCCAGAACTCAGGGAACCACTTTACATTTTTTAAAAAATTTATTTGACAGATATCACAAGTAGGCAGAGAGGCAGGCAGGAAGAGAGAGACGGGGAAGCAGGCTCTCTGCTGAGCAAAGAGCCCAATGTGAGGCTCAATCCCAGGACCCTGGGATCACGACCCAAGCCGAAGCCAGAGGCTTTAACTCACTGAGCCACCCAGGCGCCCCACATTTATCAGTTTATTAAAGGATGTGATAAAGAACACAAACCAATAGTCAAGATGAAGAGAAACATAAGGGAAAGTAGGGGAAAGGGCCTGAAGCTTCCATGCCCCCTCTAGACACACTACTCTCCACGGCCTCTGCGTGTTCACCATCTCAGAAGCTCCCCAACCCAGTCCTCTAGGGTTATTCTGGAGGCTTCACTGCATAGTCACGATTGAGTCCCTGGCCATTGGCTGATTCAGCCTATAGCCCCTCTCCCCTCCCAGGAGGTTCCCACCCTCTAATCATGTAGTTGTTCCCCCTGGCAACCAGCCCTTGCCTTTGGGGTGGGGTGGAAAGTCCTTCAGTAATAACAAGACATTTCTTTCACTTTTCTGACTCTGATATGTTTTCAGAGACTGTGGATGAACACCAAAGATAATCTGGGAAATATACTGTTGTCATTGGAATGACCAAGTATACATGTCTTATAAATCAGTACAATACAGATGGGAAGGCGCGAGCATGCCTGGAAACTGTCCACCACAGCTGCAGCTGGACACAGAGGTAGGCTGAAGGGATGTGGGGCAGGACGCCACCAGCATTTGCCCTGGTCCCTTTCCCACCCAGCCCAGGACCTGACACGGACAGCAGAGGCACTCTGATTTTCGCGCTCTAGCCTCTGTGGCCCAGTGGGCTCTCCTGGTTGGCTAAATCGGCAGAGCCTTGTCTGATGCCCATCCATAGCTCTCTTGGGTTGTAGTCTCCCTTCTGGGCTGAGCTCCCTCACTGCACTGTCTGGGCTGAGGGCGCCAGGGCACTGGGCTCTCCAGGCTGCCACCTGTTCTATTCTACACCCACATGTGAGCTTGGGACATGATGACATTAGGGACATTGGCTGCATTGTTCACTCTACGATGGTCAAGGCCAGAAGTGGTTAAAAGCTGGAGGGAATCCAAGTTTCTCTGCTGATGGCCTATTATTTCTTAAGAAGCTAAGGCTAAGAATGACCCAGAACTCAAAGACCCTGAGAGACCTCACCCAAAGCCTTGGAGACACCTCAAAGATGGGAAATCAGTGCACTAATGTTAGAGGCAGAATTCCTGGCCAGCATGGAGGACCAATCTGGGTTGGTCTGTGACTCCAGTTACCACTCCTCCAGCCTACTTGGTCAGAGTTCTGAAACCCTTCTCTCCGGTTCCTCTCTCTCCCTTGCCCCCACATTCCTGAGTCGGACTCACTGTCTGTCATGTTAGTTATCTCCCACCAGGGGGCGACATCACCTCTGATGGTCGCACCCAGCACTCCCTAATTTGGCCTCACTTCTTGCCATCCCTGCTCAGTGCTCTGATACCCATTTCACCCCCTGGGAGAAGGGAGGCCGAGCTGTGGGTATTTATGGTGAGTTTGGGGTGAAATGGAACCAAGGGTCTCCCTATGGCAAGGAGGGGGTGGGTGTGGGTGTGTGTTGGGGCGGGGTTCGATTTTACCGTCCTTAGCTTAGGGCAAGGCAAATGGCTGGCAAATGTTATCCAGCCAGAGGAAGAGCCTGGCCAGCAAATAGACTGAAACCCACCTGTGATGTCAGAGAGATGAGACAAAACACTGGCTTCCCACCTGGCTCAGGGCAAGGCACTTTCCTGGGATGGGAGCGGGGAAGGGTGGGCTGACTCCTCTCACACCTGTCCCATCTTCCCTCTCTTCCTCCCTCAGGCCCTCTCCATTGCTCTTCAGTGAGGGCCCTTCTCCCCCTGTGTCTCTCGTTGTCTGTTTCTGTCTCAGACTCTGTTGTGCTTTGTTCATCAGCCCTCAGTTCCGTGTCGCCGAGGCTCTGAGACTCCGTCAACCATCTCACTTTTTTTTTTGCTTCTTCACATTCTCTGGGTCCCTAAATACACTTTATTTCTCTTTGTCCAAGAGACGGTGCCTGCCTCTGACTCGGCCTGTTTTTCTGTCTGTCCATCTGTCCATGTTCCCAGAAGCCCTTTAACTCCCGAACGGAGTAGCTTTTCTGAGAGCGGAGCCTGGGACAGCGGCCACCCCACATGCGGAGCAGAGGTGGCTAAGGACATTTCCAGCCCAGCAGTCGTCATGGCAACAGCCAGGGCGGGCCAGGCAGGGAACTGCCGAACCACGTGGGCTTGACCTTTCTGCGGGTGTCACGTTTGAGCGGGAGCTGGGGAAAAACAGCAACAACTGCTTCTCTCTGGCCCAGCCCTCGGCCTTCCAGGCTGGGCTGAAAGGAGAGAGGGAGAGAGGAAGAGAGTCGAACCGGGACAGCTGGCCACAGGGTGAGAGGAGAGATGTGCCAGCCAGAGCCATCTAGAGAAACCGCGGGAGAGAGGGGCGAGAGCACAGGCACGCACACACAGCTGCAGGTTGTCACCAAGACTCCCACTGTGAACTGACCTGTGGAGGGCACCAGACATCATTCCTGGAGGCTCCGCTCGCCCTTCGCCAGTCTCGGCTCTGGGTAGGTGGTTGCAAAGGTCAGTTAGAGCTCCCCTCCAGACGCCTTCGGATCACATGTCACTTTTTCCATATTGCAAAGGCTTCTATTGCTCCAAGGAAAATATGCTAAAAGAAAAAAGAGCCAAATGATTCTTTCAAAAATAGAAATATTATAAATGCAAAAGTCCAAAGAAAGACACTCAAAATAAAAGGCATTCTAATCCTCCCTCTCCTTTTCCTGGCTCTGAAGGTCCCTCCACAGTTGCTTCACAGGCCTGCCAGGTGAGCAAGGAAAGAAGAGGCTGGGTCCCCAAGGGCACAAGGAGGACTGCCAGATTTTTGGTAGCCCGACTGTGATGGGAGCTTGGACTCACAACACTCCTCCCTACCCATACACACCCGTCCTGCTCCTCATCTTTTCCCTATGGGGCAGACACACAGGCTGTCCATCATAGCTGCAGCTGGACACAGGACCAGGAAGGGGTGTCCATGGTCATCCTATTAACCTACTTCAAGAGAGAGGTAGGTGAAGGGTACAGGGCAGCCTCAGGTTAGATCCAGAGAGAACACAGCTTGCCTATGGATCTCATTTCTACACTTTCAAGCTATGGCCATGCAAGAAATCTCAAGCCTTCTGGGAAACACTGCTATGGAAAACAAGAACCACCAATTGAGAACAAAAAAAAAAAAAAAAAAAAAAAAAAAGGTCTACATGCAGGAAATATATGAAGGGGGCATTCACCAGCCAAGAGGTGGGTGATGACTTAACATACCAGCATTCCAGCCTTCTTCTATTCATCAGTCAACCCAAAATCCCCTTGGAGAATGGCCCTTGAGCACTCAGATAAGAGAAGGGGAAGTCTTGGGATACTTGGCAGGAGAGGGCACGGCCGACCAAGTGGGCATAAGTTAACATGCTTCCTAAAGGCTATTTGAAATGAGTCCTGATTATGTATGGTTGAAAGTGGTCAGAATGTTACCAAAGATCCAGCAGTTGTGAGGCTAACCTCTTTTTCTCTGACTCAAAGGTTTGTGTGATGGACCTCTGTTTGCAAGCTGATTGACATAACCTCCTAGTTCTGTCCCTATAGAATTATCAGTGACTCTTCCTGCCCCTTTCCTGGAGACAGAGTAGGTTCTGGGAACCTTTGGGTACCTGGGACTACAGAGCACGGCCAGAGGGCAAGAGGTGGGTGCCTGGCTGCCCCACATGAGGGCCAGGCTCCAGCCTTGCACACATGCACAGCACTATCCCTCTTCCCCTGCGGCAACTGTGTCCAGGGCCTTTTTCTTCTGCCTAAGCCCTTCCCTCTAGCTCTGCCTTTTCTCCATCAATCCCCTCAACTCACCCCTGGTCCCCCTCCTGCTCAGCACCTGTGGCTGGGACAGCGTCCCAGGGATTTCCCCCCACCCCCTTGGGCAGTTTTGGAGCATCAGCACACGAAGTGGTGTAAACTGGGGAATGTGAGTCAGACTGGCAATTGCTCCTGCCAGGCCTGACGCCCCTAGAATCCATCCCTTCTCTTTCCACTCATGCTCTGGGCCAGGCCTGCCTCAGTTTTGGGATCTGGAGGCTCACTGTGCTAAGACAGGCTATCTACTCTTTCATGCCCCTGCCTTTGCTCGCTCCACTCCCTTGGTCAAAAATTTCTTTCCTGGTGAATCCGTGTTCTGCTTCAAGACTCAGCTCTAGTGCTACCTTACATGTAGAGCTCTCCTCAGTCTACCCCAGGCTACTCTGTTTCCCTTAGAATTTGTTCTCACCACTCTCAGAGCAGTCGTACGTCTGTTTCCACATCTGCCTCCCCACGGGAGGGTGTGCTGGAATGGGCTGGATTGTACTGATCTGTGGAGCCCCAGAACTTGGCTCAGTGTTGCTCACTGAGTATTTGTGATTGCTGTTGGCCCTCCTCCAGAGTAGACCCGCTGGTGTAAGGTGAGCCAGAGAAGGTCTCAGACTCCCTAGAAGCATGGCAATGAGTACTGGGTGGCATGGGTCATGCTGCCCCTTACTTGCTAGACCACAGCCCCGTCGTGACCCAGGTCTTACAGTGCCAGCCTGGTTGCAAGACAGGGTACTTCTCACCTCTGGTAAGTCCACAGCTTTGGCCCACTGGCATCCCATGGGACAGAGAAGCAACACCTGGCTAGCATCTGGATCCTTGGGCAGATAAGTCCCATAGTTATTCCCTCGTCCTTTGGCTTTACTGACTCCCCTTGCTGCACTAGACAGAGCCCTGGAGAGTGGGCTCAGAGCAGGAAGAGAGGGCTGGAGGCATCCTTCCTGTCCTCCTCCCTCTCCCTCCTCCTGGCTGGCTGCAGCTGTGCTGTGTGATGGGGAACTGAGCACAGTCTTAATTACCGCTCAGCCCTGCTCATTAGTGCCTCTGGAAGGCAGAGAAGCCCCGAGTTAGGATGTCTCGATCAGAGTGGAGGCCAGGGCCCCAGCTTTCCTGGGTGGTTGCTAGTCCCATTTTTCAGGGGTTGGGTCTTTGTGACTGTGGATCCCTTTTTGGGCCTCCTGGAGCCGGAGAGAAGAGAAGGAAGGACAGGCCCCCTCAGGGGCTCTCGCTCATGTGTACGGAGCATCACAGGGACAACATATGGTGGAACATGTGAAACTCCAGTGCCATCAGAGAAAAATGAACAAATGATTAAATAAATCAAATGTGCTCAAATCCAGCACACTGATGACTTACCTGCCTTTGGAGGGACTTAAGCAAGGAGCTGGGTGCATTGTTCAATTTTTTTTTTTTTTTTGGCAGTGAAATGGAATAAAGAACTGTAAAGTGCTGAACACCGAACAAAAGAGAAGCTGAGTGAAGGAGAGGAGGGGTGGGTCCTGGAAATTATAAATGAAAAGGCCCCGTACAATATCTGGGAAAAGTCCTTTACAATGCCAAATTGTAAACACCCTAGAAGATGATATGAGATAATACATATGAAAGCACTTTTTGAACTGTAAAGGGCTTTGGAAATAGAAGGTATTATTAGGTAATATTTCTGCTCAGTGCAGACTATAGAACAGATGCTGTGGGGAGGCTGGAGATTTATGATAATGACTCATCACCCACAAGGCACTCACACAGTTTAGGCTGTTTCATTTAATTAGTCGTTGCCTCTCATATACACTACTGTGGAAGGCTTCGAAAGGGCCTCCCCACCTCCACCTTCTCGCTAGTTCCATTCATTTTATATGCCACCGCCAGGTTAATTTTCCTGATGTGGAGCTCTCATCAGATACTTGCAATGATCCTCTCGCCCACTTCACAGAGCTTGGAGACCTCGGCTTCGCAGTCAAGATTCTCCATGCTCTGGTCCCACATGGCTCTCCCAACCTGATTTCCCTCCTTCCACCCTGAAGATGTAGATCCAGGGAGATCAAGTCCCTTTGCCAACACCACACAGACACAAAGTGGCAGATCCCCAGATCAAGCCATCAAACCCCGGACACCCGACTCCAAAACCATCGCTCTTTCTAGCCCATCACCTTTTCCCTCGGATGGATAAGATGCAACGAAGGTCTTTCCCACACAGAGCTTTTTCTCTTTGGAAAAAAATTCCCTCAGGACAAATTCCCAGGAGTGGGATTACCAGGTCAAAAGATATTACTATTTTTATGGTTGCATGAATTGACATATGCTCGGCCAAAGGGCTGAGCTGATTTATATTTTAGTCGGTGATAAATACACGCAACTTTCACCAGACCCTCCTTGCCACTGGGTAACCTTTGAATAGACTGCTTCTTAAATAAGGTATTTCTTTGTTCTAGTTTGAGTTTCTTTGACTATCAAGGTGGAATATTTTCCATAACTCTATTTACTATGTGTACCTTATTATGTACAGATTATGTGTTCATATGTATGGCTCATATAATTATTAAAGTCTCTCCATATATCAGAAACTGCAACTCGATAAAAAGAAAAAGGAAAGGCAATCTTTAAGAGCAGGTATGGTTGGCTCTGTGAGATCAACAAAGTCATGTAAATAAGCTGTACCTTGAGTGAATCTGTAAAACAGAGTTGAGGTCAACTGATTTAAAATACAGTCAGCAATTAAAGGGAGCACTTTGGAGAAGGCATTTCCTGACTGAGTCAATACTTTTCCTGACCCCTGTCATGTGTCATAACACTAACACCCACTACTTAATTTCCAAGTCACTTTGGTGAATACACATTTGTCCTGAAACAGCAATGCTTTATTTTTTTATGATGCATTAAAAATTATTTCATTTTTGACAAGGTCATGTATACACACAATACAAAGGTCAAAAGATACAAAAGGATAGAGCGCGAAAACAACATCCCCTTCCTCCCCTGCCTTCTAATTGAGTTTCCCTCCCTGGGGACAGATGCTATTCCAAATTCCTTGTGTATCCTTCAGGGACATCCTATGCATATTTGAGCCTGTACATATATATTCTTAATGGAAATGATAACATCTGATATAGCATACAATATGGGCTGATCCGTACTTTTCTGTTTTGAGAACATACCCTATCAGTATACAGAAAGTTTAAGTACATTTTTAAAACTGGAATATTCAATGGATGTGCCCTACTCGAAGAAAACTCATTAAACAAAAATCTACATATATGAGGCAAAGTTTCAGGAGGTATTTGTTTTGCAACGAAGCCTCTATTTGTATAGAAATAAAAAACTGAGGTGACTGGGTGGTTCAGTTGGTTGAGCAACTGCCTTTGGCTCAGGTCATGATCCTGGAGTCCCAGGATGGAGTCCCGCATCAGGCTCCCAGCTCAGCAGGGAGTCTGCTTCTCCCTGTGACCCTTCCCCTTCTTATGCTCTCTGTCTCATTCGCTCTCTCTCAAATAAATAAATAAAATCTTAAAAAAAAAGAAATTTAGGGGCACGTAAGTGGTTCAGTGGGTTAAGCCTCTGCCTTCGGCTCGGGTTGTGATCCCAGGGTCCTCGGATTGAGCCCCACATCAGGCTCTCTGCTCAGCGGGGACCCTATTTCCTCCTCTTTCTCTCTGCCTACCTGTGATCTCTCTCTGTCAAATAAATAAATAAAATCTTAAAAAAAAAAGAAATTTAATATTAAGCCAACTCCATATATTTCAGTTATGATTTATTTCATCAATATTATGTTAATGTATTTATACAGAAATAGTCTATGAAAAACAAAAGCTGTTTAGCTTAGAAATTATTTACTAAGCAAATAAACTGTTAAAGATTATACTTTGGTCAAAATGACATATCCTGACCTGGTCAGAGAGTGTGATTATATATTTGAAGAAGTTGGTTCTATATTCATGTGATGAATTATAGGAGATGCCTTTGCCATTAAATTAATAATATTAAGATATAAAAATCAGTTGGTAATTGCTTAGGGTAGAGAGTAGGGGAAACTCACTGCACACGGATCTGAGGTAACAGAAATGTTCTGTACTTTGATTGGGATGGAATTAAAAGCGTGTATATATTTGTAAAAAAAAAAAAAAAGAGAATAAGTTGATTCTATATAATTCTTGTGTTTTTAAAAAAGATTTTATTTTATTTATTTGACAGAGTGAGAGAGAGAGTGGGAACACAACTGGGGGAGTGGGAGAGGGAGGAGGAGACATCCCCCTGAGCAGGGAGACCAACTTGGGGCTCGATCTTAGGACCCTGGGATCATGACCTGAGCTGAAGGCAAACGCTTAATGACTGAGCCACCCAGGTGCCCCTAATTCTTGTATTTTTAAAAAAAGATTTTATTTATTTATTTGAGAGACAGAGAGAGAGCACAAATGGGGGGAGGAGCAGAGGGAGAGGGACAAGGAGACTCGTGTTGAGGATGGAGCATGACACAGGGTTCAGATCCCACAACCCTGAGATCATGACGTGAGTGGACATCAAAAGTTGGATGCTTAACCTACTGAGCCACCAGGCGCCCCTGTGTAATTCTTGTATTTTAAAAAAACAAACAGACTCACAAATGTAATCATTCCAAATGTAACAATTCCACCTGTGCAGTTTTCAATCTGTTCAACAAACATCAACAGCTCCCAGCATAAAGGAAGGGCTCTCAGTGCTAGCTGACATGAGATGTGCAGTCCAGGGTTATCAAGACTTCTTGGTAGCGTCCAGCACACCAAGGCCCTGTGTCCTAACATGGCACAAGACTAGATTTCTGCCATGGATCGCATCAAAGGGTTGGGGTATGCTCTACAAATATCCCCAACTTTTTCTAATCACTGACCCTGGCGGGGGGCATCTATGGGTTTATTAAAAATTGTCCTGTGCTTTCAGCCTATGCCATCTTTATGGGTGTGAGTCTCATGTGTTTTCTACCTACTTGTAAAGCAGCTTTTATTGTTCGTGACGACCTTACTTTGGAGCAACTGAACTGGCACTCTTTGTGGGATGAGCCATTGTTCACCTATCTGTGTTTGGTATGAGCTTTTAAACTTTGATCTTCTCTCTCCTTGGGATTTATGTTCTCAGACTTAGAGACTTAGCTCTTCTAATGTCTGCTTTCTTTCTTTTCTTTTTTTTTTTTTTTAACACTATTTTATCTATTTATTCAACAGAGACACAGCGAGAGAGGAAACACAAGCAGGGAGAGTGGGAGAAGGAGAAGCAGACTACCACGGAGCAGAGAGTGCCGATGCAGGGCTCAGTCCGAAGGAGCCTAGGATCATGATTCAAGCCGAAGGCAGACACTTAACAACTGAGCCACGCAGGCGTCCCTAATGACTGCTTTCTTTTTTTTTTTTGTTTTTTTAAAGATTTTTATTTATTTATTTGACAGAGAGAAATCACAAGTAGATGGAGAGGCAGGCAGAGAGAGAGAGAGGGAAGCAGGCTCCCTGCTGAGCAGAGAGCCCGATGCGGGACTCGATCCCAGGACCCTGAAATCATGACCCAAGCCGAAGGCAGCGGCTTAACCCACTGAGCCACCCAGGCGCCCCCCTAATGACTGCTTTCTAATTGTAGAGTTAGAATGTATCATACAAGGAAGTTGATTCCTTCATTTGTTCATTCATGCGGTTTTCACTTTCATTTCCTCCAAATCTTTGCTGGAATATTACGTCCTCAATGTGGCCTACCCCAATAACTCTAAACACTTGCTCTTCCTGTACCCGCTATTGTCATGGTCATGCTCCGTTTTCACCTATTATTTAGCACCTTTTTTTTCTTTTAAGATTTTGTTTTACTTCTTTGTCAGAGAGAACAAGTAGGGGAGCAGCAGACAGAGGCAAAAGCAGGCTCCCTACTGAGCAAGGAGCCCCATGTGGGACTTGATCCCAGGACCCTGGTTCCTGACCTAAGCTAAAGGCAGATGCTTAACTGACTGCACCACCCAGGTGTCCCAGCTTAGCAACTTTTAACACAATATGTGCTTTTCTTATGTACTATGAATGTTCTTTTTTTTTTTTTTTTTTAAGATTATTTATTTATTTGACAGAGAGAGAGAGGTAGGGAGAGAGAGAGAGGGAGTACAAGCAGGGGTAGAGTGAAAGGGAGAAGCAGGCTCCCCACTGAGCAGGGAGCCCTATATGGGGCTCGATCCCAGGATCCTGGGATCATGACCTGAGCTGAAGGCAGACACTTAACTGACTGAGCCACCTACGTGCCCCCTGTATGTTCTTTATTGTACATCTCCCTCCCCAGGAATGTAAGCTCCATTTTGTTTACTGAATCACTAATGTATGCAAGAATCTAGAACAGTGCTGGGTGCATAGTAGACCCTCTATAAATATAATATTTGTTGTAAGAATAAATGACGTAAGCTTCTGCCATGTATAAAACACACAGGGGCTAAGCATGTTGGATCTCCAAAGATGAATCTGCTGTGAGTCCTACCCTCAAAGGGCCCACAGTCTAGCCTCAGATTTGGGACATGGAATTTTTTTAAAAAGATTTTATTTATTCGTGCCCACCCAGGGACGCCAAAAAAAAAAAAAAAAAAAAAAGATTTTATTTATTCATTTGACAGAGAGAGAAAGATCACAAGCAGGCAGAGGCAGGCAGAGAGAGGGGTAAGTAGGCTCTCTGCTCAGCAGGGGCTCCATCCCAGGACCCTTGGATCATGACCTGAGCCGAAGGCAGGGGCTTTAACCCACTGAGCCACCCAGGCGCCCCAGGACATGGAATCATTAACCACAATACAAGAAAGAAACTGCAGCACAGAAAAAGAGCCGTGAAGTTAGAGGAGGAGGAAGAGAAAGCTTTCAGTCATGGAAGAGCCTTGGGAAGGCATGAGCACAGCAGTTGGAGAGACTGCAATTGAATACTGAATTCTAGTGAATGAGGTCGGCTTGTTATAAGCTCCTTACCCATAAATGGGGAGTAAAAAGATTTATCTTAGTGTGATGGTGAGGGTCAAATAAGATAACCCCTGTACGGAGCCTGTGGTGGCTAGCACCTGGTGTCGTTCATGATGATCTAGGATCAATCCCCTGCTTCCTCTGGAGTGTCCCTCAATGGGAGAGCATAAACAATGACCTATAATGGAATTTTATAAGTCATTTAAATAATAGTGAGCAGAACTGTGTAACAGCACAAACAGTTGGTGACTGACACCAAGTGAAAAAAGACAGACTTCAAAACTGTCCATGATTACAACTGGGTAAAAATAATTCAAAATCTACACATAATCCATTCTTGGGCTTGGCGGGTGGGAATGAGAATTAACTTACCTAAATCTGCTCCTTTGATCTTTATAATTCCACTTTTTTGTCACCATTTAACTTTTTTTTTTTTTTTTTAGATTTTTATTTATTTGTTATATATATAGAGAGAGATATAGAGCGCAAGCACAGGCAGACAGAATGGCAGGCTAGAGGCAGAGGGAGAAGCAGGCTCCCTGCCGAGCAAGGAGCCCGATGTGGGACTCGATCCCAGGACGCTGGGATCATGACCTGAGCCGAAGGCAGCTGCTTAACCAACTGAGCCACCCAGGCGTCCCACCATTTAACTTTTTAAAAAAATATTTTATTTATATAACAGAGAGAGAGAGCACACAAGCAGGGAGAGCAGCAGGCCAAGGGAGAAGCCAGCTTCCTTCTGAGCAGGGAGCCCAATGTGGGACTTGATCCCAGGACCCTGGATCACGACCTGAGCTGAAGGCAGACACCTAGCCAACTGAGCCACCCACGTGTTCCTGTCACCATTTAATTTTGATACCATTTCAAACTTACAGAAAAGTTGCATGATATGAGGAATTTCCAAAACCTTTTGTCCTGATTCACCAATTATTTGCATTTGCATGTGTGCTTTCTCTCCCTCTGCATATATGTGTGTATATGTGCATTTCTGAAGAATTAAGTCATTCTGGAGCACCTGGTTGGCTCAGTTGGTTAAGTATCTCATCTACCTTCAGCTCAGGTCATGATCCCAGGGTCCTGGGATCGAGCCCAAGATCAGCCTCTCTGCTCAGGGGGGAGCCAGCTTCTCCCTCTTCCTCTGCCTGCCACTCCCCCTGCTTGTGCTCTCTCTGCCAAATAAAGGAATAAAATAAAATCTAAAAAAAAAAAAAGAATACAGTCATTCTTTCACCTAATCACAGAATAGATTTCCTACTGTTTTTCAAATAAAAAGGCTGAGAGATGTTACCTTCCTGAGATCCTGGACCACACTCTCACTAGCTTAGGACATAAGACTCTTCTCTGAGATCTTTGGGCCTCTCACATCTGAAAACCTCAGCAAACTCTTGGGTCCATCATGCTGCCAGTGGGCAGAGCCCCCTTCCAGGCAAAGGGTGTGGTGTGTTGTGCCCCCCACTCCAGGTTGTGTTGGGGAGGGGCTGAGATGGCACCACCTAGATGGAACCTCCTGTTTGGGGACTAAAATCCTGAAGGTGTAGGGCCCCAGGGTTTTGAGGATGCCGGAAGCGTGACCACTAGAGCTGAGCTTCCCCGGAAAACAAATGGGCTCTCAAGGGAAAGACACTTAGCTGGCCTGCTGGCTCCCCACTTGGGGCCTGCTGAAAATATTTCTTCAAACCCCTGAGAACTGAGGACCAGTCTACAAGTGCTGGAGCCAGAAGTAGTTCAACAAGTCTGTCCTTGGAATTCCTAGGCTTAAAGCCATGGTAATACAAGGAGTGCTAAGGGGCTGCTTTGTTTGGCGGAATGAATTCTCTGCTGAGGGCCTGGGGCAGGGACTGGAGCAGCGGCCTCAGTGCTGGGAGGATGGAAAGGGTTTCTCATTAGCTCGTGGACAGGGTCTGCACGCCTCGGCAGTTCATAAACTCCGCCGCTGTCACCAGGCTAGCAGTCCTCTCCACTCCTCTTGGTCCTTCTGAGTTACCCGACCCAGGGGTTCCTCTTTCATGCCCAAGGGCAAGTGCAGGTGGAACAGATGGCACACGTGAAGGTTCCTTCCTTCAGCACCATTCCAGACCTCACAACTGGTCTGGTTCTGGCCTGGAGACCCAGGTCTGTACCCAAGCCCCGGGTTACCAGTGGCCTCGACCTTGCTGTTCTCTCCTTCACCGTCAGGTGTCTCTTCCTCCCTAGCTCTGTTACTTGTGACCTCTGTGATTTGGAGGAATTTGCCTCTAGGTGGGTCCCCTCATCTGTAAACAAGATAATGACATTGTCTTAGAGACTGTGGGTATAGAAGAACACAACTAATCAGAGCGAGTGTTAGCAATAGCTGGAGCTCACCCATGGGAACAGCTAGAACTTGAACTCTCTTTAATTTGTTCCCTAGAAGTGCCCTGTGCTGAGGGTGGTAAGCTGCTTAGTCAGTATCAATGGCTGAGGCTGATTCCTATTGAAAAATTTATTGCCCAGGGTGCCTGGGTGGCTCAGTCAGTTAGGCATCTGCTTTCTGCTCAGGTCATGATCTCAGGGTCTTGGGATCAAGCCCCATGTGGGGCTCTCTGCTCAGCGGGGGGCCGGCTTCTCCTTTTCCCTCTGCCTGCCACTGCCTACTTGCGCTCTCTTTCTCCGTCAAACCAATAAATACAACCTTAATTTTTTTTTTTTTTTTTTTTATAAAAGGCTATTGACCATTCTCACCTATCAGTTTGATAATATGACCTACAGACCACAGGGAGCACAGTCCTCTCACACACTAGTGGTAGGAGAAAAAATGAAAGCAAACTTGTTGTCTGGGAACAATAGTGAGAAATATTCAGCACATTCTCTTTAATTAAGCAGTTCTCGTCGGAGTCCATCAGAAATATTCACAAATGTGCACAAGGTCATATGACAAAAGTGCTCATTGTAACACTATTTATAATAGAGATGTATATTGATGCAATCTGAATATCTAAAATTAGGGAACTAGAAATTGTGGAGTTATGATGCAGCTGTGCTTGGGGTACCGTGCAGCTGTAAAAATAATGACAGATCCCAAAGCAATCTACAGATTCAACGCAGTCCCTGTCAAAATTTCAATGGCATTTTTCATGGAAATAGAAAAATCCTGAAATTTGTAGGAACCACAGAAGACCCCAAATAGCCAAAGAAATCTTGAGAAAGAAGAACCGAGGTGGAAGAATCATACTCCCTGATTTTAAACTACATTACAAAGTGATAGTAATCAAAACAGTCTGGTATTGACATAAAAACAGACCCATAGATTAGTGTAACGGGAATAGAGAGTCCACAGATAAACCCATGCACATACAGGCAATTAGTTTATGACAAAAGGAAGCAAGAATATGTAATGGGGAAAGCACAGTCTTTTCAATAAATGGTGTTGGGAATAAATGGTGCAGAGGAATGAACCTGGACCACTTTCTTACACTATACACAAAAATCAACTCAAAATAGATGAAAGACTTTATTTTATTTTATTTTTTTTTTAAAGATTTTATTTATTTATTTGACAGACAGAGATCACAGGCAGGCAGAGAAGCAGGCAGAGAGAGAGGAGGAAGCAGGCTCCCTGCGGAGCAGAGAGCCTGATGCGGGGCTCGATCCCAGGACCCTGGGATCACGACCCGAGCCGAAGGCAGAGGCTTTAACCCACTGAGCCACCCAGGCGCCCCAGATGAAAGACTTTAACATAAGATCTAAAATCATACAACTCCTGGAAGAAAACATAGGCAGTAAGCTCTTTGACATCAGTCTTGGCGATGATTTTTTGAATATGACACTGAATGCAAAAGCAACAACAGCAAAAATAGACAAGAGGGACTACATCAAACTAAAAGGCTTCTGCAGAGCAGAGGAAACCATCCACAAAATGAAAAGGCAACCTACAGAATGGGAGAAAATATTTGCAAATCATATATCTGATAAGGGGTTAATACCCAAAATAGAGAAAGAAATACAACTTACTAGCAAATAATAAACAATCTGATCATAAAATCAGCAGAGGAACTGAATCAACATTTTTCCAAAACAGACATACAAATGTCCAACAGGTACATGAAAAGTGAGCCCCCAACAGGTGCTTGCTATCACTAATCATCAGGGAAATGCAAATCAAAACCACAGTAAGATATCTTACACCTGTTAGAATGGCTGTCATTCAAAAGACAAGAGATAACAAGTGTGGGAGAGGATGTAGAGCAAAGGGAGCCCTCTTGCACTGTTGCGGGGAATGCAAATTGGTGCAGCCACTATGAAAAACAGGACGGAGTTTCCTCAAAAAATTAAAAATAGAACTGCCATATGACCCAACAATTCCATTTCTGGGTATTTATATATCCAGAGGAAACAGAATCACTATCTCCAAAACTTATCTGCACCATCTATACCCCCATTTTCCTTTTTTTTTTTTTTTTTTTAAGATTTTTAAATTTATTTGTCAGAGAGAGAGAGGGAGAGAGAGCGAGCACAGGCAGACAGAATGTCAGGCAGAGACAGAGGGAGAAGGAGCCCGATGTGGGACTCGATCCCAGGATGCTGGGATCATGACCTGAGCGGACTCGATCCCAGGATGCTGGGATCATGACCTGAGCTGAAGGCAGCTGTTTAACCAACTGAGCCACCCAGGCATCCCCCATTTTCCTTTTTTTAAAAAGATTTATTTAGGGGGGCCCGGGTGGCTCAGTTGTTGGGCATCTGCCTTTGTCTCAGGTCATGATCCCAAAGTCCTGGGACTGAGACCCACGTCAGGCTGCCTGCACTGAAGGGAAGCCTTCTTCTCCCCCTCCCATTCCCCCTGCTTGTATTCCCTCTCTCGCTCTCTGTCAAATAAATAAATAAATAAGTCTTTTAAAAAATAAAGATTTATTTATTTATGAGAGAGAGAGAGACAGAGTGAGTGAGTGTGGCGGGGAGGGCCAGAGTGGGAGAGAGACTGAAGCAGACTCCCCTTTGAGAGCGGACCCTGACTTGGGGTTTGAGCCAAAATTAAGTCAGACACTTAACTGACTGAGTCACCCAAGCACCCCCACACCACCATTTTCATTGCAATGTTATTTATAATAGCCAAGACAAAGAAACAACCTAAATGTCCATCAACACGTGAACGGATAAAAAATGGTGATATTTATCTATACAGTGGAATATTATTCAGCCACAAAAAAGAAGGAAATCTTGTCATTTGCAACAACATGGATGGACCTTGAAGATACTACGCTAAGCAAAATAAGCCAGAAAGGAAGACAAAAACTGGATCATCTCACTTATATATGGGATCTAAAATAACAAACTCACAGAAATAGAAAACAGATTGGTGGTTGCCAGAGCCAGTGGGTAGGGAGTGAGGGAAATGGGACAAGGGGCGTCAGAAGGTACAAACATCCAGTTATAACGTAAATAAGTTCTGGGAACGTAAGGTACAGCATGGCGACTACAGTTAACAATACTGTGTTATTTATCTGAAAGTTGTTCAGAGAAGAAATCTTTAAAAGTTCTCATCACACACATAAAAAAGTTGTAACAATGTGAAGTGATGGGTGTTAACTAAACATGGTAATCATTTCACAATATATATATCTATATCAAATCATTACATTGTATACTTTAAACATAATACCATGTTATATATCAATAAAACTGGAAAAAATAGAATTCTAATCTGGCTCCTGCTTATAATCCCACAATGACTTCCCTGACTCTTTGCATGACCTCCAATGTCCTAGGTGCTCAGGGCCTATCTTCTTCAGCCCTGTCTCACCTCCCACATGTTGTCTCTCAAGCCCAACAAATTCCTTTTAGTATCAGCTATCACAAACATGTAGATCAAAAATAATTGTACCAATCTAATACTTTTTACAGATCCACCGTAGAAAGTAAAACTGAAAAATGTTTTAACCCATTGGGGAGGAAGATTCTATGTCTTAAATTCATAACCCTGCTTTTGCCTACTTCCCTAGACTTAGGAAATCTGTTCATTGCATCCCACCCAATAATGGTGTTAGAAATAGTTGGAGGTACTGTGATCAATTCCATATTTATCAGAGCAGAAAATGCATTAAAGTGCTAACCGTGCTAAAGTTTTACAATGATGGAAAAAATAATGACAGATCATTATGTATTGACATGGAAAGATTTTATGCTTTTAAGCAAAAAACTACAAATTGCCGAATTATTTTTCAGTGATCTCAAAGTGCCCAGCATAGAGTAGGTCATCAAAGAATACTTACTGAATTGAAAGAATATGACCCCAGTCTGTTTAAAAGAAAAAAATATTACGACCTAACACACACTCAGAAATAAGTCCTTATATTTCCATCTGCCTAAAAAACGTTGTTCTAGGGGCACCTGGGTGGCTCAGTGGGTTAAAGCCTCTGCCTTCGGCTCAGGTCATGATCCCAGGGTGCTGGGATCAAGCCCCGCATCGGGCTCTCTGCTTAGCAGGGAGCCTGCTTCTCTTCCTCTCTCTCTGCCTGCCTCTCTGCCTACTTATGATCTCTGTCTGTCAAATAAATAAATAAAATCTTAAAAAAAAAAAAAAAAGTTGTTCTAAGGACAGGGCCACTGTCAACGGTGTTTATCCCTTGGTCTGAGAAGCTTTAACTTTCCTCGGCTCTGGTCTACACAGCCCCCCAGATGGGAGGGGAGGTCGCAGTGGCCAGCCGGGGCATACAAATCACACAGCTCACGGGAATCGTTGCTGGAATCTTCCGTTCTGCTCTCTCGGTGGGAAAGAACAGGGAAGCCCAGCCACTCCCAACCACTGCTCAAAGTAACTTCAGGTGAAAAAAGCTCAGGACAAGACAATTATTTAGGATGCTGTTTTATTTATACCTAAGGAGAGACACCAGAGTATGAACCCCCAGGAGCCTGGGTCTTGGGTGGGCCAGACATTGTGGGTGGGTGGCTTTTAAGGTTTGGCGAACATATGCCCTAAGCAGGGGTCATGCTCCAGTAGCTGAATCTGGGTCTCAGGTCTCTATGCTCAAAGTTCAGGGAGAGACAAGGAGTCAGGCAGGTCAGCCTGGACGACCATGTGAAATCCCAGTGGCACTAGGGTGAGGTCAGAGGAACATTTGGGTGTAGGTTAGAGGTCACTGGAGAGCAGGAGGGTTGGTTACAGGGGCCTGAACAGGCGGGGCGGGCCTTTGGTGGTGGCTTTGAAATATTCAGGAGGAATTTGTCTAAATTTGGAGACATAAGGGAGTTGAGACTTGTAGAAGAAGGGTCACAGTTCATTTCCTATCTGCAAGGATGATGTTTGTCTTAGTCTGCTCAGGCTGCTTTCACAAATTACAACAGGCTGGGCAGCTTAAACAACAGGTATCTCTCCTAGGTTTGGAGGCTGGGCAGTCTAAGATCAGGTTGTACATATGGCTGGGGTCTTGGTGAGGGTCCTAGTCCTGCCTTGTGAGTAGTTACCTTCTTGCTGTGTCCTCACCTGGTGGTGGTGGCTAGGGGAAGGTGAGCACATTCTGGTCTCTCTGTCTTCTCACAAAGACATGAATTTGACCATGAGGGTCCTCATCTTCATGACCTCATCCCAGCCCAATTGCCAGGCCAAGGCCCCACCTCCAAATACCATCCCATCATGGGATTAGGGCTTCCATACATGAATTTGAAGGGGCACACAAACAGCCAGTCCACAAGAAGGGTTGTGTGAGTGCAGGGCAGCTGTCCTGCCTGCTTACAAACTCCAGGCCAAAGCAAAAAGCATGCTGGGGCCACAGGTAAGGGTGAAGAGATAGAGGTCAACTCCAATTCCATCCGAGCACTCAGAGGCAAGGCAGAGCCTAAGGGTTTCCCTACCATGCTCCATGGGATCAAGGCCCTTCAGAAGGTGAGGCCTAGAGGTAACCATTAGCAAGGCAAGACCTTGGCGGGGGACAGCCAAAGGGACCTCTCAGGACTTTAGGTCAGGATTGTAAGGGGGCTGGAAATCTGGAAGCCTGGGGGGGGGGTAGATCTCAGACTTAATAAGCCAAGACTTAACTTGTAAAGCCCATCAAAACTCTACTTGCGGGCACCTGGGTGGCTCAGTTGGTTAAGCAGCTGCCTTCGGCTCAGGTCATGATCCCAGCGTCCTGGGATTGAGTCCCACATGGGGCTCCTTGCTCGGCAGGGAGCCTGCTTCTCCCTCTGCCTCTGCCTGCCATTCTGCCTGCCTGTGCTCGCTCTCTCTCCCTCTCTCTCTCTGATAAATAAATAAAATCTTTTAAAAAAAATTAAAGAAAAACCTCTACTTGCACATATGTTATCGCATTAGATTCTTAGAACAATACAGACAGAGCCATTTACTAATTTATTGATTATAAATCCTTATGGTCTTTTTAAGTTTTTAATGAAAACCCATTTCTTTTTTTTTTTTTTTTTAAAGATTATTTATTTATTTATTTGATAGAGAGAGATCACAAGTAGGCAGAAGGCAGGCAGATAGAGAAAGAGGAGGAAGCAGGCTCTCCGCTGAGCAGAGAGCCCAACTCAGGACTCCATCCCAGAACCCTGAGATCATGACCTGAGCTGAAGGCAGAGGCTTTAATCCACTGAGCCACCCAGGCGCCCCAAGTGTGGACTTATTTTTTAATCAACTTTATTGAGGTATGATGTACATATACCAAAATGTACTCATTTTAAGTATATTAATTTAAAGGTACATCAGGTACATTAAAAGCAGTTTGATGAATATTTCCAAAGGTATACACACATACAACAACTACTCCAGTGAAGAAGGATGGAATGTCTCCATCACCTCAGAAAGTTCCCCCAAACCTTTTTGCAGTTGGTCCTCCCTCCCCCTTTGTCCCCAGGAAACTACTGACCTGCTGTAATGGTAGCTTAGTTGTGACTGTTCCAGAATTTCATATAAATGAATTCATCCATTATGTACTCTTTTGTGTCTGGCTTCTTCATTTGGCATACAGTTTTTTTTTTTAAGATTTTTTTATTTATTAATTTGACAGAGAGAAATCACAAGTAGATGGAGAGGCAGGCAGAGAGAGAGAGAGAGAGGGAAGCAGGCTCCCCGCTGAGCAGAGAGCCGGATGCGGGACTCCATCCCAGGACCCTGAGATCACGACCCGAGCTGAAGGCAGCGGCTTAACCCACCAAGCCACCCAGGTGCCCTGGCATACAGTTTTTAAGATTCATGCATATTGTGTGTATCAGTAATTTGTTCCCTTAAATTATTTTTTAAAAGATTTTATTTATTTATTTGACAGGCAGAGATCACAAGGAGGCAGAGAGGCAGGCAGAGGGGAGGAGGAAGCAGGCTCCCTGCTGAGCAGAGAGCCAGATGCGGCTCAATCCCAGGACCCTGGGATAATGATCTGAGCTAAAGGCAGAGGCTTTAACCCACTGAGCCACCAAGGCACCCCTGTTTCTTTAAATTATTGACTTATCTTTAATTTGTATTGACTGTGTTGCAATTTATTTACCTATTCTCCAGTCAATGGATATTGTGTTGTTTCTGATTTTTTTTTAAGATTCTATTTATTTATTTGACAGAGAGACAGTGAGAGAAGGAACACAAGCAGGGGGAGTGGGAGAGGGAGAAGTAGGCATCCTGCTAAGTGGGAGCCTGACGTGGGGCTTGATCCCAGGACCCTGGGATCAAGACCTAAGCCGAAGGCAGATGTTTAATGACTGAGTCACCCAGGTGCCCCTGGGTTGTTTCTGATTTTTGCTTATTACAAATAAAACTGCTATAAACATTCAAGCACAAATCTTTCTGTGGATATACATTTTCCTTTTTCTTGGGTAAATAGCACAGAGTGGAATTTCTGTTATGTTATGTATGCTGACTTTATAAAGAACTACAGATCTGGGGAGGCTGGCTGGCTCAGTCGGAGGAACACGAGATTCTTGATCTCCAAATTGTGAGTTCGAGCCCCCTGCTGAGTGTAGAGATTACTTAAAATCTTTTTTTAAAAATTTTTAAAAGATTTTATTTACTTGAAAGAGAAAGCAAAGAGAGAGAGGGAGAGAAAGAGCACAAGCAGGGGAAAGGGGCAGAGGAAGAGGGAGAAGCAGATTCCTTGCTGACAGGAAACCTGACATGGGACTAGATTCCACAAGCCCAGGACCTTGACCTGAGCTGAAGGCAGACATTTAACTAACTGAGCCACCTAGGCACCCCTACTTAAAATCTTTTTAGGAAGGAAGGCAGGCAGGCAGGCTAATCTATTTTCCAAAGCAGTTGTGCCATTTAATACTACTACCAGCAGTGAAAGAGAGTTTATTTGCTTCATATCTTCACCAGTACCTGTTATTGTCAGTCTTTGAAGTTTTAGCCATGCTGGTGGGTGTGTATCTTATCATGGTCTTTTTTTTTTTTTTAAGATTTTATTTATTTATTTGACAGAGAGAGTGAGAGAGCACAAGCCAGGGGAACAGCAGAGGGAGAGGGAGAAGCAGGCTCCCCATTAAGCAGGAAGACCAATGTGGGGCTCAATCCCAGGACCCCAGGATTACGACCTGAGCTGAAGGCAGATGCTTAACCATCTGAGCCATGCAGGTGCTCCTATCACTGTCTATCATATTAATTTGCATGTTCGCTAATGGCTAATGATATTGGGCATATCTACATTTGTTTACTAGCCATTTTTATTTATCTTCTTTTTTAAAGATTTCATTTATTTCTTTGCAAGAGAGAGCGAAAAATAGAGCTTGCATGAGCCGGGGAGGGGGGGGACAAGGGAGGGGCAGAGGGAAAGGGACATGCAGATTCCCTGCTGAGTGGGGGACCCAACATGGGTGACCCTAAAAGCCTGGGATTATGACCTGAGCTAAAGTCAGATGCTTAACTGACTGAGCCACCCAGGTATCCCTATATATCTTCTTTAATGAAGTATCTGTTCAAATCTTGTCTTTTTTTTTTTTAAGATTTTATTTATTTATCAGAGAGAGAGAAGGGGAGAGAGCAAGCACAGGCAGGCAGAATGGTAGGCAGAGGCAGAGGGAGAAGCAGGCTCCCCGCTGAGCAAGGAGCCTGATGTGGGACTCGATCCCAGGACGCTGGGATCATGACCTGAGCTGAAGGCAGCTGCTTAACCAACTGAGCCACCCAGGTGTCCCTTGTCTTTTTTTTTTTTTTAATTTTTATTTATTTATCAGAGAGAGAAGGTGTGCACACACAAGCAAGCAAGCAGAGTGGCAGGCAGAGGCAGAGAGAGAAGCAGGCTCCCCGCTGAGCAAGTAGCCTGATGTGGGACTCAATCCCAGGACCCTGGGATCAGGACCTGAGCTGAAGGCAGCGGCTTAACCCACTGAGCCACCCAGGCATCCCCTTTTGTCTATTTTTTAAAAAGATTTTATTTATTTATTTGACAGAGATCACAAGTAGGTGGAGAGGCAGGCAGAGAGAAAGGGGGAAGCAGGCTCCCCGCTGAGGCCAGGACTCTGAGATCATGACCCAAACCGAAGGCGAGGCTTAACCCACTGAGCCACCCAGGTGGCCTCTTTTGTCTATTTGTATACTATATTTTAAAAAATTCATCCAGTAATTTTTTACTGAAGTGATTGAGGTAATCATGGTTGTTTCCTTTTTTTACAAGCAAGGAAAGTAAGTTCCGAGGAGAAGCCTTACCCAAGCTTTCTTAAAGAAGAAAACCAGCATTTGTGGTAGCAATCCCAAGTTCTTCTTCCCAACTGTTCTGCACAGGGAGGGTCTGATATCCTCAAGCTATGCCAAATGACACCCATATACTTAGGAGGCTTTACTCAAGGTACCTAAATATTTGAAACTGATCTAGAACCAACTGATATTTTAGCTTCCTGCCTAGTAAAAATAAAATAAAAAATCAGACATTCACTTAATTAATAGAAGACACCCTATGTTCATGGATGAAAAGACTTAATGTGGTTAAGATGCCAATGCTCCTCAAATCAATCTATAGATTCAACATAACCAACATCAAAATCCCAGCTGAATTTTTTTAATAGAAATTGAAAGGCTGATTCTGAGATTCATATGGAAATTCTGGGGTCCCAGTGTTGCCAAAACAATCTTGAAAAATAACAAAGTTGGAGGACTCATGCTTTATGATTTCAAAACCTACTATAAAATTCATAGTAATCAAGACAGAGTGGTGCTGGTGTAAGGATAGACATCGAGTAATAGATAGAATTAAGAATCCAGAAGTAGGGGCACCTGGGTAGCTCAGTGGGTTAAAGCCTCTGCCTTCGGCTCAGGTCATGATCCCAGGATCTTGGGATTGAGCCCCTCATCAGGCTCTCTGCTCAGCAGGGAGCCTGCTTCCCCCCCACCCCTTCCTGCCTCTCTGCCTACTTGTGTTCTCTGTCAAATAAATAAATAAAATCTTAAAAAAAAAAAAAAGAATCCAGAAGTAAACCTTTACATTTATAATCAGTTGATTTTCAGCAAGGGTGCCAACTCACTAAGGAAAGAACAACCTTTTCAACAAATGTCACTGGGACAACTGGGTTACAAAGGATGAAGTGGACTCCCACCTCACACCTTAAACACTATATATTTCTTGTAAGAAATACAGGAAGAAATCTCTGACCTTGTTGTGGACAAAACACAGAAGAACAGAAGAACAGAAGAACACAGAAGATAAACTGAACTTCATCAAAATTAAAAACTTTTGCACTTTGGGATCCCGGAGTCCTGCATTGGAGCCCTGCATTGGGCTCCCTGCTCAGTGGGGAGTCTGCTTCTCCAGCTCCTTCTATTGCTCTACTCCGTCTCTCTGTTAAATAAATAAATAAAATCTTAAAAAAAAAAAAAAAGCCTAATACTTAAAAAAAGAAAAACAGCACTATCAGGAAAGTAAAAAGACAGTCTAGAGAATGAGATAAAATCATTGTATATCAGAAGTCTGATAAGTGGCTTGTAACTAATATATATAAAGAACTCTTACATTCCAGTATTAAAATGACAAATAATCCAACTAAAAAATAAGCTAAGGATCTGAACAGGCGTTTCACCAAAGATATGCAAATGGACCCTAGCCATCACAGAAATGCAAATCAAACCACAATGAAATACCACTTCACCCTAGTAGAATGACTATGACCAAAAAGACAGATAACAACAAGTGCTTGGCTTAATAGCCAAAAGGTGTAAACAACCCAAATATTCATCAATTAACAGTCAAGTAAAATTTCATACTATGGAATATTATGTGGCAATAAAAAGGACTTAATTACTGGTTATGTGACTACATGGATGAATCTTTTTTTTTTTTTTTAAAGGACTTTATTTATTTATTTGACAGACAGAGAGAGAGAGCACAAGTAAGGGAAGCAGCAAAGGGAGAGGGAGAAGTAGACTCCCCATTGAGTAAGGAGCCTGATGCAGGGATTGATCCCAGGACCCAGAGATCATGACCTGAGCCAAAGGCAGATACTTAACTGACTGAGCCACCCAGGTGCCCCAACATGGATGAATCTTGAAAACATAATGTCAAGTCAGTCACTAAAGAACATATGTTATATGATTCCATTTATATGAAATGTCTGGAGCAGGTAAAATTATAGAGACAGCAGATTAGCGCTTGCTGAGATCTTGGGGAGGGAATGTGGGGGAAATGGGGACTGGGTGCTAATGGAGACAGCAGTATAATGAGTGCTAAAATTGATTGTGATGGTTGCAGAACTCCGTGAAGGTACTAAAAACATTCATTTTTATACTTTAAGCCACTAGATAAATTATAAAAAAACATTGTGCAAATGTCCACTTTTATAAATTATTAGACACTTTCTTAATTGGGAAGCAATTTTATAAATACAGCTACATTACTGTTTTGTAGATAAAGCACTTTTTTTTTTAGAAGCCCACAGAGCATAACACAAAAGGATACCATTATTCAATACACTTCATATTGGTTAAGTTATTTGCTGAAATTATATCTCTATGGTGCATTGATCCTGCTTCAAAGGAAGGTATAGCAAGAATTTCCAATATGATGATGAACAATGTGTGGACTGAAAAGCAGAAGAAAATACCGATAGAATTGGATATGAAGTAAATATTATGTTTTCTTCAACGTTCTATCCATATTGTTTTGAAATAAAAGAACATGTTCTAAATATTAACACACACTCACACGAACAAGAAAAGTGACACAATCCGTAAAACATGCAGAATACATCCTTAACACATTCTCGATCTCTCTTTCTCTCTCTCTCTCTCTCTCTCTCAATCTGGCGGCTCTGCCACATCCAGAAACAACTAGACAACTGTTTGCGGTGGAAGGCTTCTCCGCCCAGTATCCCCAAGGAAAGGAACGTTTCCCACCTGCCATCTTCAGGGCTGGCACTGTTTGCACACCTAACCTAGGTTCAGAGAGGGTAGGAGCCCCTGTATACACCAGGATGTCCCCCCCCCCCCCCCAGGGAGTGCTTCTGTGTTTTCATGGTAAGAGGGGAATGGAGGTGGGGGGTGGCAGAAGACACTTTGTGGGCCCCCCTTTCCCAGGACCCCTCAGCGAGCAGCACTGCCACCTTGTGGCCGGGGACGGTACCACATCTGGTTGAGGCCCTGAGGACCCCCAGTAGGGCTCGGTCATACTAGGCAGAAGAAAACATTCCGGTAATTCAGTAACGTTCTTTCAAACATCATTTTTATTGTCCTTTCTTAATATAGAAGTAACTCATGCTCGCTCAATACATTTTAGAAAGTTGAAATAAGAGAAAATAAAAACTGTCAGCCCAACCAGTAAAGATAACAAAGGTTGGGCACTTGGATGTATATTTTCCTAGTCTTTTTTTTTTTTTTTTTTTAAACAAAAGTAGGATTAGACAGTACATACTATTTTTTCCATAAGCTAATATACTGTGCCAGTATCCTTCCACTTGTTAAACATTGTTCTGCAATTTTTTTTTTAATTAAGGAAAAATAATGGGCTCCTATACACAAGTCATCCAGCCTCAACAATTGTCAGCACCTGGTTGATCTCACAACATTTTCAATGCCCATGCCATATTCCTTTCTTTAGGTGGTTGGGCCATAGTTTATTTAACCAGCAATAAAGAGTTGCGCATTTAAATTATATGTAATTTCTTCACTAACGTATTGTTACACTGGGATGAATGAATCTGTTGCTGAATCTTTACAGAAGTGCATGGTTATTTTCTTGGATAAATACTCAAGTTAAAACTGATATGAACTTTGTAGGATGTCTCCTATATTATCCAGATACTTTCCAGTTAGGCTGAATTAGGAGCCTTTTGAAATATAAAAAAAATGGAGAAACTTCTCCACATGTAACAGTGAGGAAAAACTAGTAGAGAAAACTTACAATAATAAAAAAATACTGTAAATTCAGCAACACTTCATTTTTTTTTAAGACTTATTTTGTTTTAGAGAGAAAGAAAGAGCCAGAGCATGCATGAGCGGGGCGAGGGGCAGAGGGAGAGGGAAACAAGCAGACTCCCTACTGGGTGTGGAACCCTTGTAGTGCTCAATCCCAGAAGCCTGAGATCATGACCTGAGCCGAAATCAAGAGTCAGATGGTCAACCCAATGAGCCACCTGGGCACACCATAAATTCAGGAACAGTTTAAAGGGAGTTTTATTTTTATTAATCACAATTACACCTATATATTTTTCCTTCCAATCTTTGATTTTCAAAAATCCAATACCACAGAGAAGTTTAAAAGAATAGTACTATGAGGGTGCCTGGGTGGCTCAGTGGGTTAAAGCCTCTGCCTTCAGCTCAGGTCATGATCTCAGGGTTCTAGGATCAAGTCCCAGATCGAGTCCCGCATCAAGCTCTCTGCTCAGCAGAGAGCTTGCTTCCCCCCCTCCCCCGCCCCCTGCCTGCCTCTCTGCCTACTTGTGATCTCTGTCAAAATAAAAAAAAAATAGTACTATGAGCATCCCTACTCTCTCTCAAACTTTAACAATTTTGAACATTTTGCAACTTTGCTCTTTCTCTCTCTCTCTCTATATATATATGTATGAGTTTCTGCTGAACCTTTTTTTAAGGTTTCACTTATTTATTTTAAAGATTTTATTTATTCATTTGAGGGAGAGAGACAGAGGACGAACTGTGGGTGGAGAGAAAGCATGAGCTGGGGAGAGGCAGAGGGAGAAGCAGAAGCAGAACCTCCTCCCCCTCCCACTGAGCAGGAAGACCTCTGTAAAGTTTTATCCCAGGACCAGGAGGTCACATGATCTGAGCTGAAGGCAGACACTTAACCATCTGAGCCACCCAGGTGCCCCTTTAAGTTTTATTTATTTAAGGGGCACCTGGGTGGCTCAGTTGGTTAAGCGATTGCCTTTGGCTCAGGTCATGATCCTGGAGTCCCCAGATCGAGTCCCACATCAGGCTCCCTGCTCTGCAGGGAGTCAGCTTCTCCCACTGACTTCTCTCCTCTCATGCTCTCTCTTTCTCAAATAAATAAATAAAATCGTTTAAAAAATACTTCTTTAAGTTTTATTTATTTAAGCAATCTCTACACCCAACGCGGGGTCTGAACTCACAACACTGAGATCAAGAGTTGCATGTTCTTCCAACTGAGCCATCCGGTGTCCCTTGCTGAACCTTTTGAAAGTAAACTGCAAACATCATGCCCCTTTACCCTTAAACACATTAGCATACATCTCCTAAAATAAAGGTATTCCCTTACATAACTATAAAACCAACAATAATTCCATAGTATCATCTAATATTAGTCTATATGAAGATTTCCCCAATTGTCCCTAATTACAGTATTTTTTTTAAAAAATCAGGTACGATCCAAGCTCATGAATTGTTGCATTGTTTAATCCAGATTAGTCTCTTCTTTCTTTTTCCAAGACATTGTCCTTTTGAAGATTGCGGGCCAGCTTTCTTTTTTTTTTTAAGGTTTTATTTATTTTTTTATGAGACAAAGAGAGAGAAAGAGCACAAGCAGGTGGAGCAGTAGACAGAGTGCAAGGGAGAAGGAGGCTCCCCACTGAGCAGAGAGCCCAATGTGGGACTTGATCCCACGACCCAGGGACCACGACCTAAGGAAGACACTTAACCAACTGAGCCACCCAGGCGCCCCAGGCCAGCTTTCTTACAGAATGTTCCACATTCTGGATGTAGTGATTACTTCCTCATTGTGTTGTTCAGCCTGTTCCTCTGTCCCCTGTGTTTTCAGTAAATCCGAAGTTAGGTTCAGAGACCTTCTATAAAAGAGGTGTGCCATACTTGATCATATTATTTATTGGTCCTGCTTGTAAACCATTCTTTCCTCTGAGGTACTATATAATAGTACTCAAGTATTTGTTAGATAAAGAATTTGCTTGCATCCTTGTGCAGTGATTTTTAAGAGCCAGTGTATGGATCACTGTTGATTTCTTGTTTTGTTTGTTTTAAATATTTTTAAAAATTTATTTATTTGACAGAGAGAGAGAGACAGACAGAAAAAGAGCATAAGCAGGGGGAGCAGCAGAGGGAGAGGGAGAAGCAGGCTTTCCCCTGAGCAGGAAGCCCGACATAGGGCTTGATCCCAGGACCTGAGCTGAAGGCAGATGCTTAACTGAGCCACGCAGGTGCCCCGATCACTGCCAATTTGAAGATATTGTCAACAGACATGAGCAAACGAGGAAAACAGGGACTATGGAATGAGTTTTCCAAAAAGCCAATTTTATTTCATTTCAAAGACTTGTTAATTCACCTGACAAATTACTTACCAATTCCAAAGGGAAAAATAGTAATTTAACAGTGGAGAAACACAGTCACCACCATTCTCACCAAGTGATCAAAATTAACATTTCTCAAAATAGGACAAACCAATGTCATGTGCCTCTTGATGTGATATACTGAGAAAGGACACATCACTTCTGTGGTATTCTTGGCAAAAATGCACTGCCTGAATAAGATCATGAGGAAACATCAGTCAAACTCCAACTGAGGGATATTCTACATAATAACTGGCCTGTACTTAAAATTTTAAAAAGTCAATGTCATAAAAGACAAAGAAAAACTGAGGAATTGTTCCAGATTGAAGGAGACTAAAAAGACATGACAGCTAAATGCAGTATGTGATCCTAGACAGGATCCTGGACCAGAGAAAACAATAGCTCTTAGGAAGAGGAGGAGGAGAAGGAAGAGAAAGAAGGGGGAGGGGGAGAGGAATGGAGAAGTAGAGAAGAGGGAAGAGGAGGAAAGGAGGGAGCAGGGGAGGAGGAGGAGGGAGCTGCAGCAGCAGGGGGAGGGGGACATTATTGGGACACCTGACAAAATCTGAAGAAGGTACATAGATTCAATAATAGTACTGTATCAAAGATATTAAATTTCCTGATTTTGATAATAGTACTGTAGTATTTCAGGTTAAGAGAAGCCATATGTGGGCGCCTGGGTGGCTCAGTGGGTTAAAGCTTCTACTTTTGGCTCAGGTCATGATCCCAGGGTCCCGAGATGGAGCCCCACATTGGGCTCTCTGCTTAGCAGGGAGCCTGCTTCCTCCTCTCTCTCTGCCTGCCTCTCTGCCTACTTGTAATCTCTGTCAAAAAAAAAAAAAAAAAAAAAGATGCCATATGTGCAACTTACTTTTAAATAGTTTAGGTAATAAATTTATTTGTATAGAGACTACTTTCTCTCTCTGTGTGTGTGTGTGTGTGTGTGTAGAGAGAGAGAGAGACAGAGAGAGAATAAACCAAATACGGCAAAATGTTAGTACTTTGGAAATATGAGGGAAGGGCATATAGGAGTTCATTGTACTATTCCTGCAATATTTTTATGTTTGCAAACATTTCAAAACAAAAGCTTTTTAAAAAGCAAAATCTGTTTGTAATTTATCACTGTCATCCCCATATTATTAGAATTAAATTTCGTTTATAAATGAAATGATGTTGATAGTAGATGGTACTTACTGTCAGTGAGCTTCTTGGCAAAGTCAAAAGTTAGCCAGCCCCTGGTGGGACTCTACTCCAGTCCTTTTTCCCAGTGCAAAAAATCTGGAAATAGGAGAGGCACTGTTTTAGTGTGTTTTCCTGAAAGGATGGATTCCTGTCTTCATCCAGAGGCAGGACAGTGTGTCCTTACTATTAGGCCAAGAACAGCTTTGTGGTGGCCTTATGGGGCATGAAGGACCTGCATCCCCATATCTTCTTGGGCACCCATCTATATAGCATACAACGTGAGCGCCCCTGGAAAGGGGAGTCCCCCCCTCTCTTGGCATGTGACTGGCTGAGGTGTCCTGGGGTGCACCAGAGCTGATCATAGGGATGGAGTTGACATCTCTGTCTCTTTCTGGAGATAGCAATCACAGAGTGAGAAAATCATGGCAAGTGATAAAAGTGGGCTCTTAATTAAGCCCCTGGCTACATGGGGCTTGAGTCTTGATGGCAGGGTTGGGATTTAGATAAGCCAGGGGAAAGGGTGATGATTTTCCTTTCTGGGGGTCCCTTAATACACTCAGTAGGTGCTCAGAAAGTGGCAATATTGTCATCATAAACTCCAGAAAACAGGAGCAGCCAAAACTCTGAAGATTTGACCAGCTCTTGCTTCCTATATCAGTTTTTGGTGGGAATATTTAGCTGACCAAATAGAACCCGGGGTGTGCCAGATGGAAGGATGAGGCAAGCTCCCCTCCTTCTCCGTTATCCCAGGAGAGCCTTGGAGGATGCAGGGTGCACAGAAGCAGGCGAGATTAAGAAATGGAGCTCCATCCCTTTGGGCAGAAAAAGCAGGAACTTGAATCTGCTCTGTGAACCCTAGGAGGGCTGCTGGACAGGGTGAGAAGTTTCTGCCAGGTGTCTGGATTCCACTGACAGCTCTGTGAGCACAAGTGAGGGTACAGGCTGGGGGTGGGACCCAGAGCAGGGGAGAAGCTGGAGTCTCAGTGGGAAGAGGAGCAGGTCAGGCAAACTTCATCAGGCCGGGTCAGGAGAAGCTGCTTCTGTGCTGGACTGGGGCAGTTATTCCAGATTCAAGGCTGGGGGCCTGAGTCAGGGACCATGATGACAGTGGGGAAGGGCAGTGTTTGGAGTCCCTATTAAGGATGGACAGGGGAGACTTGGGGGAATAGGGAGCCAGAAATAGCCACAAAGTCGTGAAGACAGGGAAACAGGGATGAGATGGGGGTGGGGTTGAGCACCAGGCTTACTGCTGAAGGAGCTAAGCGAGCTTCACCTGTGGTGAGGGTCAAGCCTCAGGGGCGGGGCTGAGGAAAGGCCTGGGGGAGACTGGGTCACTGGGGAAGACAGGGTGATGGTGGGGGTGGTAGGGGAGGACAAAGACAGGAGTGCAACCCTAAGTCCCTACAGATGGGCACTCAGTAGGTGTGAGTGTCAGAGGCGGAAGAGTTCAAGTCTAGCCTCAAAACAGGTTCAGGGAACAGAGGGCCAGAGATCTGGTCATGAGAGGTCAGGAACTCCTGACTTCCCCGGGGATGGGGGTGGGCTGCCTGCCTGGCCTTGCCTGCAGAAGGAATTGGCTCTTGTCCACTGCTGCATCACCAGCGGCGGGCACGGAGGCTGCGACGCGGTTTCACATATGCCTGTCCCAATCCAAGCGACCTCAGGAGCGCCGTCTGCGACGTAAAAAGTTCCGTCCCGACCAGGCAAAGCACAGGCCCCGGGGTGGCACATGCTCGCGGCCCGGGGCAGTTACTCCGCCCGCGGCTTCCACGCCTCCCGGCCGGCTGCCGGGGCCACGCGGGCTCCCAGTCTCCGCCTAGTCGGCGGCGGCGGCGGAACCCGCTGCGCGAGATCCGCGCTGCCGCCGTCCGCACGTTCCCGCCAGCTCAGCGCCAGGGGGCGGCGCTGCGAGCGAACCGAGCCGAGACCTTGACCCCGGCCCGGCCCTAGGGGAGTGAGCACCGGGCTCGGGAGCAGCCCCTGCGCGCTCTCTGGCTCGCTCGGTGGGAAGTCCGGCCGGCCGGCGGGCAGCAACCCAGAGTCTCCCGAGCCCAGGGCCTCAGGGAGGACAGCTCGCAGAGCACAGGGGCCCGTCACCGGCTCGGGTTGCGGGACCCGGGGGGCTGGATCCTGGGAGGGCGGGGGCGAGAGTGGCTGCGGGGCGCGACAACTGAGAGGCCTCTAGGTGCTCACTGACCCGCACGAAGCTGAAGTGGAGAGTGGGAGGGAATCATTTGCGCCCCAGAGAGGGAGGTTTTGCTGGTCCCCAGGTGAGGCAAACTAGAGCCCACCCCGGCCACGTCCCTACTCCCCGCGCCCATTGCCGGGCGCAGAGGCTCCGTTGTTGTCATAGAAACACTTGCTCTGGAGCTCGGAGCTCTGACCTCAGCCCACCGCTTTGCAACTCGGCAGGCTCTTCCGCCAGCCGCGTACACACGACGTAAAATGTCTGTCATTTCTTAAGCACGTACCCTGCACTCAGAACTGTGCCCGACACCCGGATAACCCAGGTTGGGGTCCTTGCAGTCGACCTTCCCTCCCTGTGCCACCCCTGAAGCAGGATTTAGCAATTCCTCTCACTTCTCCAAAAAATCCACTTTTTTTTTTTTAAATTTTTATTTTTTGAAGGCTTATAGAGGAAACGAAGAAAAGAGGGGATTTTTATACATACAGCGGGGTGCAGTATTTCATTCCACTAGGCATCTCTTGCCTTATTCGCCCTTTTGGGTATTTATCATCCACGCTTTTTCCAAGAGGCCTCTGAATCTCGCCCGGTCTCAAGCATGCCCTCCCAGACTTTCCTCTGGGCTTTTTAATCTCTCCTCCTTTCCCACGCGGAGAACAGCAGCTGGGGCCTGTCTTCCCGTTACTGCTCTTGAGAAGTCATGCTCAACAAAGACCCTCTCATGAGCAGCGTTCCCCTTCCACAGAGATCAACAGTAGTTTTATTTCTGAAACACGTGGTTTCCTTCATACAATTGCCCTACAAATTCACACAGGATAGGTATTATTCCCATTTTACAGATGAGGAAATGGAGGTTTAGGGAGATTAAGTAACATCCCCAATATCACATGTGATAAGGATTGAACCAGTTTTTAAACCGAGGTGGTCAAGCTCTTTCTCCTGCCCCAAACAGCCTCACAGAGGAGGCAGTTTAAACAGCTACATCTGAAGTGATGTCTTCTGGCACATCTATGAGCATTCATCACAGAACTGTTCTGTGTGTAATGTCCCTTGCCTCATTCTGTGCTTCTTTGGTATTTGGACTCCAAGCACCATTTCTCAGATATAGAAATCATGCTAGAAAGTTAAAATGGATGACTTAGTTACCCATATTTCTGTCATTATTAGCAGATACACTTGTAGCAGAGGTACATAGTCTTGCTTAATCCTCACAACTCACTAAGAGATTAGGGCCTCGGTAAAGCAATTCCTTCTCACCCAATGTGAACTCCTCTATGGAAAATTCTGACATATGGTATTTTAAAATAAAAGTCCCTGTGTTGGGATGCCTGGGTGGCTCAGTGGGCTAAGCTGCTGCCTTTGGTTTGGGTCATGATCTCGGGGTCCTAGGATCGACTCCCGCATTGGGCTCTCTGCTCAGCAGGGAACCTCTTGCCCCTCTCTCTGCCTGCCTCTCTGCCTATTTGTGATCTCTATGTCAAATAAATAAATAAATAAATAAAATCTTTAAAATATATATATAAGTCCTGGTGTCACAGATTTCAGATTAATTATAAATACTACAGAAAACTGCTATATGAAGACTACATGTTCATACTATAAATACAACATAAATATTTACATGATAAGATCTAATGTGTCAGGTGCTGCCCTAAACACTTTACATAGTCACTCATTTGGTTATTACTAACAATCTTATAAGGTACTATTATTTTTTCAATTGTCGTTTCTTTCAAAGATATTTTAAAATTGAAGTTTCATTTATAGAAAATAAAACAAAATTTTAAGTACAATTCGTTGAGTTTTGACAAATGAAGATACTCACATAACCTTGATTTCAATCAAGATACAGACATTTCGGGGTGCCTGGGTGGCTCAGTGGGTTAAGCTGCTGCCTTCAGCTCAGGTCATGATCTCGGGGTCCTGGGATCGAGCCCCGCATCAGGCTCTCTGCTCAGCGGGGAGCCTGCTTCCTTCTCTCTTTCTCTGCCTGCCTCTCTGCCTGCTTGTGATCTCTCTCTGTCAAACAAATAAATAAAATCTTAAAAAAAAAAAAAAAGATACAGACATTTCCATCACTCCAGAAAGTTCCCTCTGCCCTTCTCAGTCCATACCATCCAAAGAAACCATGGTTCTGATTTCTTATACCATAGGCTAGCTTGTTTTTTCCAGACTTTCATATAAATGGAATAGTCTGGCTTTTTTTTTTTTTTTTTTAAGATTTTATGTATTTATTTGGCAGAGAGAGACACAGTGAGAGGGAACACAAGTAGGGGCAGTGGGACAGGGAGGAGTAGGCTTCCCACTGAGCAGGGAACCTGACTCGGGTCTCAAACCTAGGACCCTGGAATCCTGACCTGAACCCAAGGCAGACAGACGCTTAAGGATTGAGTCGCTCAGGCACCCCCACAGTCTGGCTTATTTAACATAATCTTTTTGAGATCTATTTAAGTTCATGCTTAAGCACATATGTAACATTAGTAGTTTGTTCCTTTTATTGCCCAGTAGTATTCTATTGTAGGAATACATCACAGTGTGTTTTCAGTTTACTTGTTGATGGACATTTGAGTTGTTTCTAGTCTTTGGCTATTACGAATTAAGCTGCTTATAAACATTTGTAGGCAAGTGTTTCAGTGAACAAAGATTTTAGTTTCTCTTGGGGAAATACATACACTGAGTAGTGTATATTTAACTGTATAGGACACTACCAAATAGTTTTCTAAAGGTAGTAGTATATTAAAGTAGTATACAAAAGAGGAAACTGAGGCCCAGCCAGGTTCATTTATTGCCCCCAAATAACTTGTGCAAGCATGTGTGTTCTGGAGTCTTCTCTCTCCTTGGATAGAGAGAGGTGGGAAGAAAGAGGGTGTGAAACCCACAGGGAGCTAGCCTTGAGCAGCGCTCTGTGTCCTGGAGGAGGGGCCATGTGCAGTCAGGGCCAGGCCCCTGGGCTCCAGCCTTTGGTGTAGCAGACCACACCCCCTGGCCCGCCACTGTTCCCGCAGACGACCCCAGCAGAAAGCAGCGGGTGGGCTGGGCGGTAAACTGTCCTTTCTACCCGGGCTCTGGTGAAACTCGCGGTAGAGTAGAGCGCTTGGCCCAGGATGATTCTCTGCGGACAGGTTTCCACCTCTTGGAGGGGATCCGGGAGCCCCCTCCGGGCTTAGCGGGAGTCTTTCAGACTTGGCTGCCCCAGATGCCGGCTGGCCCGCCGCCTGCCAGCAAGCAGCAAGCACAGCACGCGCTGGGCTCTTACGTCTTTTTGTCTCTTCTCCACTAAGTGATATTTCAGGAGGCAGCTCACAAGGAGAAGTGAGATCACATTTGTATCATAAAATCAAGCATCTCGGTTGAATTATCCTTTGGCTGGAAAGACACCAACTCACGGATTCTAACAATAGAGTTGTTGACATTGAAACAGGAGTGGAGGAAATAGATTTTTTATAGAGAGGAAATCGATTTTTAAATGCTGGCATTTGATACAGACAGCCATTTGAACCAGATAATACCATCCAACATACAATAGGTAATTGACTAAATAGAAAGCAAACACATTTTCATCAATGAGAGGCCAACTGTCTTTTTATTTAAAATCTGAAGATACACTCTCAGGAGGCCCAATTTACCTGGCAGCTTTCTATCTTCCTTGTCCTTTCACACTAATATTTTGATTTCTTTGAAAGGAAGAAGCAAAAGCACATAGGAAGTGCTCTTGATGAGAAGAGATTAAAGTCTAAGAGGCATAATCAATCTACAAGTTGTGCTTAGACCCCTACTGGGTACTCAGGTTAGACAATGGGGAGGCTCCAGAAGAGGTGAGGACTGGTCATTTTGCTGAGGAGCCAAGACTTGGGCAGAAGAAGCACTCAGGGAGCCATAAAGGAAGATCTCGACCATACAATTATGGCACTCACCATGAAAATTCACATGTCCCAAGACCATCATCATCCTACCAAAGCTGCAAAGTTCTCTGAGACTCGTTACTTTTTTAAAATTTAACTTATTGAAGGATGCCTGGGTGGCTCAATCAGTTAAGCGGCTGCCTTAGGGTTACGATCCCAGCGTGCTGGGATAGAGTCCCACATCAGGCCCCTTGCTCCACAGGGAGTCTGCTTCTCCCTCTGCCTCTGCCTGTACTCTCTCTAGCTCTCTGACAAATAAATAAATAAAATCTTAAAAAATTTTTTTTAACTTATTGACTAGGCAATATATTACCAAGGTTCAAACATTAGGAGATGTTAGGAACATTTTCACAAAGGTCTCCTGCCTATGCCAACTCTTAGCTACTGGTTTTCCCCCACCCCTCCTCCACTGTTATTAGTCTGATCTCAGAGTTTCTTTATGTGCTAATAAGCACATAGAAATAATTTCCCCTCTCTTGCACAAAAAGTAGCATACTGCTCACTGTTTTACATCTTGCTTTTTTCCCCTAAACTTATCTTGAAGATCTTTCCATGTCAGCATTCAGAGAGCTTCCTTGTTAAAAAAAAAAAAAAGAAAGAAAGAAAGAAAAGAAAATTGTTGTGGCGCCTGGGTAACTCAGTCAGTTGGGAGTCTGGCTGTTGGTTTTGGCTTAGGTTGTGATCTCAGGGTGCTGATCTCAGGGTTGTGGGATCAAGCCCCACGTCAGGCTCTGCTTGTCCCACTCCCTCCCACGTTGCCCCCCTCCCAACATGTGTGCTCTCTCTCTTTCTCTAAAATAAATAAAAAGATAAAATCTTAAAAAAAATTTTTTTTTCTTCTTTCTGATGCCTGGGTGGCTCAGTCAGTTAAGTGTCTGCCTTTGACTCAGGTCATGATCCCAGGGTCCTGGGATGAGTCCCTCATTGAGTTTCCTGCTCAGTGGGGAGTCTACATCTCCCTCTGGAGCTCTCTGTCTTTCTCAATCTCTGGTAAAAATAAATAAATAAATAATCTTAAATTAAAAAATAAAAAAATGCTTTTCTCACAGTGTGATAGTGTTTCACTGTATGAACGCGCCATAAATTAATTATCCATTCTTCTTATCTATGGACATTTAGGTTGTTTCCTGTATTTTTGCTATCACAAACAATAATGCAATGAATGACCTGGTGTATGTGTCACTTTGCCCCTAAGTTATATCCTTGAGATGAATTCCTTGAAGTGGGATCGCCGGGGGCAAAGGTAAGTGCATTTTCGGTTTTGAGAGATATTGTCAAATTGCTTTCTGCAGAAATTGTCCCACGTTACCCTCTGTGTTTCCCCACACCTTCACCTCCACAGTGTCCTAGCAAAGATTTAGAGTTTTGCCAAACTCTTACCGAAAAATGTTCTCAGTGCCATTTTAACTTATACTTATGAACAAGGTTGAGCATCTTTTCATATATAAGGACTTTTGCATTCCTTTTCTATGTATGGTCTTTTTTATCCTTTGCTTATTTTTCTACTGGATTATGAGTGGGTTTTGTTTCTTGTTTTTGTTTCCTTTCTTTTTAAAAAAATTTTTTTTTAAGATTTTATTTATTTACTGAGATCACAAGTAGGCAGAGAGGCAGGCAGAGAGAAAAGGGAAAGCAGGGTCCCCGCTGAGCAGAGAGCTCCATGCGGGGCTCCATCCCAGGATCCTGAGGTCATGACACGAGCCAAAGGCAGAGGCTTAACCACTGAGCCACCCATCACCCCTAGTTTTTGTTTTATTTTTAAAAGCCCTTGGTAACAGGGATATTACATCCTGTTTAGTTATTCAAGTTGCAAATATTTCCCCACCTTTTGACTTTGCTTATAGTATTTTTGCTGTGCAGGAGTGTTTTCTTTCTAACCTGGCTAAATATATCAGTGTGTGTGTGTGTATGTGTGTGTGTGTGTGTATGCTGGTATGAAATGATCTTCCCACTTGAAGGGAGGAGCTTGTTAAAACAGCAGGACCCATTATATATATTTTTATAGGACTATTTTTCAAGTTTATTTATTTAAATAATCACCACACCTAACATGGGGCTTGAACTCATGACTCTGAGATCAAGAGTTGTATGCTCCACCCACTGAACCAGCCAGGTGCCCTTTTATAAGACTGTATGCAAGCATTTATTGCATAATGCTAATCCCCTCCCTTGCTCCACATAGAACATAAGATAAATAAGCCTAATATGATCAAAAGTGACTGCCCCTTTCAACAGAAAGCTGTCCATAGCCAGCTATTTTTAGATATTTTTACTTACTATGTACTAATCACATAAAGAGCAGAGATTTAATTCCTTGACCAGATTCAGAAATGAAGACATGGGAAAATCTCAATTTAGGGTATCTTTTTATAGACTGTACCCTTTCATATCAAAGGAAGAAGTATCCATGAAGGGAACTGATGCTCTAATATATATAAGATTATTAAAATGAATATTTTAGGTTTTTTTTAAGATTTTTATTTATTTATTTGACAGACAGAGATCGCAAGCAGGCAAAGAGCCAGGCAGAAAGTGGGGGGGGGGAGCAGGCTCCTTGCTTAGCAGAGAACCCGATGCGGGGCTCAATCCCAGGACCCCGAGATCATGACCTGGGCTGAAGGCAGAGGCTTAACCCACTGAGCCACCCAGGCACCCCAGAATATTTTAGTTTTTTAAAAGATTTTATTTATTTATTTGACAGAGATCACAATTGGCAGAGAGGCAGGCAGAGAGAGGGGGAAGCAGGCTCCCTGCTGAGCAGAGAGCCCGATGCAGGGCTTGATCCAGGACCCTGGGATCATGACCTGAGCAGAAGGCGGAGGTTTTAACCCACTGAGCCACCCAGGCACCCCTAAATGAATATTTTAGAACAGAATACTCAGGTAAGCCACAATCATAGCAAACTCTGGGTCCACCTCCATCCATCAAAAATCAATACATATGGGTACTTGGGTGGCTCAGTGGGTTAAGCCGCTGCCTTCGGCTCAGGTCATGATCTCAGAGTCCTGGGATCGAGTCCCGCATCGGGCTCTCTGCTCAGCAGGGAGCCTGCTTCCCTCTCTCTCTCTCTGCCTGCCTCTCTATCTACTTGTGATCTCTCTCTGTCAAATAAATAAATAAAATCTTTATAAAGAAATCAATACATATTTCGCAGGTGCCTGTTGTGGCAAGGCACTGCCAAGCACCATGGGGAATATAAAGAAATTGAAGGGTCATTGTTCATATTTACCCTTTGTTATTCTATGTAATTTTGCACATAATTATATGACAATTTAGGTATTAAGTCATCTTTCCAAGGTGTCTGTCTGGCAAGTCATCCAGAAACTTTGCCCAGGAGAGAACAAATATGAGTAACTCTGTGATTTTTGTTACTAAAATTAAAAAAGGGAAACAGTTGATACTTCACTTCTCTTTCACTGGTTTCAAGGGTGATAAGGAGGCCAGATGGCAGCCTCCCTCAAACTGATGTAACTTAAATTCTCTCTGCATTGGCCCCCTTCATGGAGCGAGTAGAGGTGTATGGCGTTCGTCTTACCCCTCCCTCCTTCATCCTCCCAAGCTGAATTCATTACATCTTGAGGGTATACTTTTATGACCATTGCCTTTGGGGCAATAGTGGTAGTGTCCCTATAAACCAGGAGTAATTAAACAATCTTTTTGTTATTCCTCTTGTTTTATGCATTTGAAGTGGTTAGTTAATGTGTTTAGGGGCAGTGACAACGGGTAATATTGAATGGGGAAGTCTCAAAATACATTGATATTTTTGCATTCATCCTTATGGAAATAATTTCCATGTATAAGGTTGTAGAGATGGATAAGTCTCTACCACCCTTCATGCTCATTTTCCGTAGTACAATGGACTTCTAGAAAGGGCTTCCCATTTGGGAACTGTATTTCTAGCCCCCCTTATATCTGGGAGGGACCATGTGCTAAACTCGCATTGGTAGAATATAACAGAAGTCAACTGTGCACCACTTTCAAGCCAGGTTTAAGAAATGTAGGTGCCGGGCAACCCTCTTGGGCCCCCCTCCCTCTTCGGGAGCTTTGTACTATCACTTTGCTATCATTCAATAAACCTTGCTTTGCTGCCCACCAGAAAAAAAAAGAAAAAGAAAAAGAAAAAAGAAATGTAGGTGCTTTCTCTCAGTGCTCTCTTTGCTGACCGGCTACAGAGGATAACAAAGTCCTAGGAGATGGTGGGGCAGTGCAATGGGGATGGAAGGAATGCCCTGGGCCTGAGTCACCAGAGGAAGAATAAGATACTCACCGAGCAGAAACACCAGCATTGGACTCTTATGAAGGAGAAATGAACTTCCATGGTGGTAAACTTCTGAAATGTTGATGTTTGGGCATTACAGCAGCTAGCATTACCCTAAAACATAAATCCTTTCATTATAGGGGGCTTCTTTCCTGGAATATTACTTTGATGTGGGATGTAGACCAGTTGTTGATCTCGGCTACGTACCTTTGTCTCCTCTGTCCTTATGAAGGTTATAACTACGCTGATTCTTCTGTCTTCAGCCGTGTTCTCAGTTAGTGACCTGAATGAACAATGGAAGGTCTAAAATGAAATTTGCAGGGCACCTGGGTGGCTCAGTGGTTTAGCCTCTGCCTCCAACTCGCGTCACGATCTCAGGGTCCTGGGATCGAGTCCCGCATCCGGCTCTCTGCTCGGCAGGGAGCCTGTTTCCTTCTCTCTCTCTCTCTCTGCCTGCCTCTCTGCCTACTTGTGATCTCTCTCTGTCAAATAAATAAATAAATAAAATCTTTAAAAATAAAATAAAATAAAATGAAATTTGCAGACAAACACAAAACTGAAAGGGATTGCATGATGATGCTGAGTGAGAGAAGCAGGAGTCAAAATTATCTAGACTGGAATGATGGGTTAAAAGGAACAGGACGAAACTTACGCACTTATGGAAAGGATAAGCTTTCATAGTCAGTGGTTTGAAACAACTGCAGTGATTTCTACATTATGATGAATTGGGCTTAGGCAATGTTTGATAAGCAGGGAAAGAAAAAAAAGGGATCATTTTTACCAGGTGTCAGGGAAAAGTGATTTTTGTGCTCCATGAGATGCGGTTTACTCTCCAGCTACCTGAATAAAGAATCTGGGTCAGAATGTTTTGAATTGTCATCCATACCCACTTTGAGGGGGTTCACTTCCCTCCACCTGGAAGACCTTGTTTATTTGAAAAACAAGACACGAATCAGAAAGGCTAGACTCAGAAAGATTAAAACCTACAGCTTGTTTTTTTTAAGTGCCAACTATATGCCAAGAAAATAAATAAATATCTAAAACCTACAGCGTTTAAAATTCATTAAAACTCACATTTAGAGAAAAATGGGGATTCATCGTGTGTCAGACTGTCTGGGTGCTGACCTCTGCAGTGAAATGGAATATGGTTCTGTGTGAAATCACCATAACAAGAATCACGCATCTTTATAGCTCTGTGGAGTAGAGCAGTCCAACAGAAATATAATGTGGGTCATATATACAATTTTAATTTTCTCTTGGGCACATTTAGAAAAAATAGAGAACCAGGTGAAATTAATTCTAGTACTATATGTTACTTAACCTCATAAATTATCATTGCAACATATATCCTACATGCAGAGTTATTAATGAGATTCCTTGCATTCTTTTTTTTTTCCCATGATAAGTTTTCAAAATCCAGTGTCTGGCAGGCCATCTCAATTCAGACTCGCCACATTGCAAATATTCAGGAGCCACAAGTGGCTAGTGGCTGGTGGATTGGCACAGTTTTAGTGAGGGACTTTGTCTCCTCTAATCCTCTGCTGTTAGGTATTATTATTCACATTTTACAGACAATAAGACATTTGCAGAAGTGAAGCAGTTACTCTAAGGCCCACAGCCATAACGGAAGAATCAGGGCTTGAACCCAGCTCTCCCAATGGGCAGTGTATCCCAGTGTTAAGTGGGCTGGCATGGAGTCACATGGGATTGGCTTCAAATCCTGACTCTGTCAACTACTCAACTGTGTTACCTTTGGCACATTTTTTTTTTTTTTAATTCTGACATGTGGTTTCATTATCTGAAAAATAGTGATAATAAGAACCCTCACAGGCTATTGCAGGATTAAATGGGACAATGTGTTCAAAGCGCTCAGCACAGCACTCAGCCGTGGCAAGTAGCGTGGTCATTACCTTAACATGCCTGGTGCTCTTTCCATCTTCTCCACGTGGCTTCCCGGGAGCTGTTTCCATTCAGCAAGGCTTCATTCATTTACTAAGCAGCAGTGAACTGGATGGTGGTTCTGACTCCCAATGGGCTTCATCCCTCAACATCACAGCTGCTTTGTTGTCCGTTTTTGTTCAAAGATATTGTTGCCAACTTCCAACAGCGCAGGGTGTGATGACTTTACAAACCACAAAGCAAACCAGAAACGTTTGATGCCAACTTGCATCTCATTTTGAGACCCCCCCCCACCACCAAAGAGCAACTTCATGGCTATGGGGATCATGGGAACACCTGTCACTTGGTTCTGGGGCTGTCCACCCCTTCTTCAAGCCCTCTGCAATCCACACAGCCGAAGGGAGGAGGTAGAATGTCCCCAAGCAGGAGCTGGGTGTTCTCGCAGCCTCCTCCCTGCCTGGCACTGATATGCTCACTTATCTGCAGTGTTGTACATGACCCCTTCCCCCAGAGTCAGGTTTAAATGCCCGCAAGCCAGTAACAACGCCTTTTTTACCACCCTGAATAAAATACTTTAATAAAATATGGGGTTGGAGTCTCAAACCCACAAGCAGAGATATTGCGGTGCTCACAGATGCCGTGAGTGCTGGTCCGTGACTGGCCCCCAAGCGTTGGATTCACCAACACCGAGCAATGGGTTTGCTGAAGACAGGCTCTCAAGAGCTTGACATATAATGAAGAGAATCATAGTTCATTCACTCACTCAACGAACACCTATTGAGTCCCTACCTTGGACCAGGCGTTGTCAGGGGTGTTGGGGAAGCCATGGTGGGCAAAAGACAAAATTACCACCTTCCATATCCTTCTCTTCTGGAGGGAGATGTAGCTATAAATCGAATATAGGATTACAAACTCTAGTAAGAGCTGCAGAGGAGAGGGAGCAAACCTCCGAGAGATCTGATCTGGTCTGTGGGTCAGAGGAGAGTTAGACCACAGGATAGCATCCAGGGAAATGAGCTCATGTCCTACTCATAAGCCAGACTGCTCAGGATTTGGCATGGACTTGACAGAGCTAGGCTTGGAGATGAGGGAAGAACCCACCAGCCCCTGAACTGTTAGGGGATGGCAACTGTAGCTGACCATTACGATGGCTGGGGTAGAGGCCCTGGGCTCCTGGCATTCAATGGGTGGAGTAAGGAAATGGCAGCTACGGAGAGTGGGAGATGGGAAAGGCAAGAACAGGGAGGGCGGCTTCAGCTGAGCACAAGCAAGTGGTATCAACCCAGTGGAGAGGGCGGGCCTGAGGTGCTAGGGTCTCATCCAGTGTGTTGGGGTCTGGCCGCTAGACATCGTTGCATTTTTTATGCCCTTGACTGAGCTCCAAATTGTCAGATTGTGAAAGCATGATGATAAAGACCCCCAAAGGTCCACAGTTGGGGGTTTGAGTGAGTAGCCCGGCTTATGGTCCCTTGAAACAAGTGGCATTCTCTCAGGGGACATTTCTAGGGGCACGGATAAGCAACAGATACAATAACCACCTGGCATATGCAGAGTCGATGTAAGACCTCGGACATCAAACACATCATTTACTGTAGGCTCTGACTCTTTGGGGGCCCACTCTTCCCTCACTTTTGTAGATCTACCCACAACTGGAATGCCTACCAAAAGAAAAGAAGTAAGAGTAGGGAATCTTTACGTTTATGGTCATTTAAGCAAATGTAAATTAAAAACCATTAAATACTTTCTTAATGCAAAATCTGAAAAGCGACTTTCATCATTAAATAGTTAACACTTTTAGTTCTTGTGTTTTATTTATTTGCCAGAGAGAGAGCACACAAGCAGAGGGAAAGGCTGATGAGAGAAGCAGTCTCCCTGCTGAGCAAGGAGCCCCATGGGGGACTCGATCCCAGGACTCTGGGATCATGACCTAAGCTGAAGACAGAAAATTAACTGACTGAGCCACCCAGGCATCCCCATTTTCAGTACATGTAATAGCTAAGACTCCAAGGCTAAACTGAGCATAGAAAGGTAAGCAAAGTCAGACACAGTCCCTATCCTCATGAAACTCACTGGCTAATGGGGGAGGCAGCTATTAATTAAATAATTGCACTAACAGATGCATAATCATGCAGAGACAGGAGTACCATAAAGATGAGGTATGTCTCATTGCAGGAGCTTCTAACAGCCCAACCAATCCGCTGGGGATCAGAGAAGCTGTTTTCTTGAGGAAGTGACAATTGAGAAGATCTGAATGATAAGGAGGAATTAACCAGGCAAAGAAGGGTGGAGGCAGAAGAAGGAGAACATTTCAGAGGGACTGGCATGTGCATGTGGGAGGCAGGGAAGCAGGGAGAACTAAGGAACTGGGGGAGTGCTCTGGGAAATGGAAGGCAGATAGGAGGACAGGAGCTGGACCATGCAGGGCCTACAGCTGTGTTGGGGATGTGGGTCTTTATCTTTTTTTTTTAAGTTTTTTTTTTTTTTTAATTTATTCATTTGAGAGAGACAGTGAGAGAGAGCATGAGAAGTGAGAAGGTCAGAGGGAGAAGCAGACTCCCCATGGAGCTGGGAGCCTGATGCGGGACTCGATCCAGGGACTCTGGGACCGTGACCTGAGCTGATGGCAGTTGCTCAACCAACTGAGCCACCCAGGCGCCCAGTGGGTCTTTATCTTAAGAACAGAGGGAAGCAGGGCGCCTGGGTGGCTCAGTGGGTTAAGCCTCTGCCTCCGGCTCAGGTCACGATCTTAGGGTCCTGGGATTGAGCCCCATATCAGGCTCTCTGCTCAGCGGGGAGCCTGCTTCCCCCACCCGCTGCCCTGCCTGCCTCTCTGCCTACTTGTGATCTCTATCAAATAAATAAAATCTTAAAAAAGAAGAAGAAGAAGAGAGGGAAGGTACTGAAGGATGTAAGCAGAGTCGGATTAGAATGGGGCAATGGTGTTTTGGGGAGAGAAAAAGGAGGTTATTGCAATTGTCCTAGGCACAAGATAACGTTAGTTGTCCCCTCACTTTTGGCACTAGGGTGATGGACAGAGGGGGAGGCTTGGGCTAGAGATCTATCTGTGTGTGAGAGCATTGGCATATAGGGTACTTGACATTGGACTGGGGAAGAAAGCATACAGGAAGAGAGAAAGGAGCCCAGGAAAGATTTTGATGAGCCTCAACATTCCATGGCTGACTGGAGACAAGTCCACAGAGCAGTGGGATCAGGGAGTGAGGATCAGGGAGTGAGAAGGGCACCGGTAGAGGGGTTGTCCAGAAACCTAAGGGAGAAGGGTGATTCAGGAAGGAGAGAGTGGCCCATGGGATTGAATGCTGCTTAGAGGTCACTGAATGTGTTCTTGGAGGTCAAGAATGAAGCTGAAGATATCCACTGGATCTAGTGAGTCAGAGGTCACTAGATCTTGACCTTGGGGGAAGATATTTCCATGGAGGGTTGGGGCTCAGGGTGAGGAATAAATAGGAAGTGAGAACATGGAGATAGCGAGTAGAAACAACTCTTTCTGGAAGCTTGATTATTCTGTTAGAACATGCAGTTGTGATGTGGAAACCCGGGCATTAGGATTCACTGAAGTAAGTACCATATTTCAGTGGAAAGAGAGACATCATTTGTCAATGGGAAACCCACATAGTAACAAAACTGGTGCTCCCCGCTTAGTGAATTTGTGGAGCATTGATTCTGGTGGGATCGGTACATATATCGTGGCAGGAACCAGACAAACGCTCTTCATTTTGGGTATGTGTCCATAAACCTAAACAGCATGATCTGGACATGCAGATGGTTTGGTAAACAATTACTGACATGGGGGCATTTTTAGCCTGTTGATCTGGTAGAAACAGGAAGTAATAGCGAAAGAGACTGATCATTGATGGATGTGTGCATCAGAATCCCTGCCTCCTGGGGTGCCTGGGTGGCTCAGTCAGTTAAGCATCTGCCTTCTGCTCAGGTCATGATCCTGAGGTCCTGGAATCGAGCCCCCGTATTGGGCTCCCTGCTCCCAGGGAGCCTGCTTCCCAGTCTCCCTCTGCCTGCAGCTCCCCCTGCTTGTGTGTTTTCTCTCTCTTTCTGTCAGATAAAAAAATAAAAAATCTTAAAAAAAAAAAAAGAATTCCTGCCTCCCTCACAGCATGTAACAGCACCCAGATCTCCCTACCATTTCTGGGACATCTCGTCCAGCACCGAGGGCCCCTTAAAACCAAGAGGAAGGGTCTGTTCTGGAAACTCAGGTATGTGACATTCATTCAAGCTTCACAGATGGGAACCACGAGGGACCGGGGACTCAGAGACTGCCACACACAGTAACACCCTCAGCTATAAGACCCAAAGTCAAAGATCTTTCAGTCATGTTGGATCCTAATACTTCACACATTTTGACCCATTTAAAGACTCTGACAGCACTCACTGGGTACTGAATAGGAGTAGAACATTTTTTTTTTTTTTGCTCTTTATGCCTATGCTCCAAATTTCCTAACTAACAGCCAATACCCAGAGGCTCCATTTCAGAGGCTGGTACCCCCCTTCTATTTTATTCTTTGTACCTGGAAAGAAGCAGATCCTGAAAGGTTGAAATACATGTCAGGAGAATAAAGAGTGTTTGAAACCTTCAAATTGGTGTTCATTAAGGCAAGTATCTCTACGGAACATCATATCGACAGCAGAGATGGTATACACCGAGTTCTGGTTCTTTCTTAAAAATGGCTTGGGGCACACATGAAACATATTTATTCAAAGATGGTGCATATATTATAGAGAAGAGTTCTTAGAGACAGTTTTTGACAGCCATAGTTGTCTATGTTCAGACATCCAGTCCTTGGTTCTCCTCATTCCTGAGCTCCTCCTTGGCTTTAAGAAAGACACCGAGCTGCCAAATTCACTTGCCTGCGCCACAGTGCTCTCTAATAAGTGCTGATGTCCCCGTGTCTTTGGAGGAGGAAGACGAAGGTGAGCCCAGGCAGGACCCCCAACTGGACAGGACCAGAGGGCCCCGGGTATCCTGGTGGAGGCACCCATTACCAGGGGAAAAAGGCAACCTTCTGCTTGGGTGAATAGAGAGTGCCTGGAAAAGACCTTTCAGGGCAGGGGGGGTTGGGGAATGGCCTCAGTGACAAAATTCCCCCTCTGTGCAAGTCAGGAATCCTCTAACTGGAGTTAGAGATAAAATGAAAATGCAGGGGCGCCTGAGTGGCTCAGTTGGTTAAAGCCTCTGCCTTGGCTCGGGTTGTGGTCTCGGGGTCCTGGGATTGAGCCCTGCATCGGGCTCTCTGCTTGGTGGGTAGCCTGTTTCTTCCTCTCTCTCTCTCTGCCTGCCTCTCTGCCTATTTGTGATCTCTCTCTCTGTCAAATAAATAAATAAAATCTTAAAAAAAAAAAAAAAAAAGAAAATGCATATGGCCCCATAAGAGGGAACTAGGAGATTTAAATTCACCCTCAGGGGTAAGTGATGCTTCTAGAAAATTGGTTGGGCCCAAAGGAGAATGAGACAAAGCCGGGGTGGGGGAGTTGGAGGGGTGGAGGCACAAAAGGCAAGGGGTGCTGCAAGTGGGGGTGGGGTGGGGCTTTGTCTAAGATGAAATCCACATCTTGGCTTTAGCTCAGGGCTGGGTCTGAAGGGGGAGGGAAGGGAACCAGAGAACAGGCAGAGGTGGCTCTTGGGTGCCCTGCTCTGGGTTGTTGGGATAGTGGGCGTGCCCAGTAGCTGCCACCCTCTGGCTGACCTCTCTGCAGACATTAGGCACTTGATTGCATAAGTTTGCTTCCCATGTCTTTTCATCAGTCTTGACAACTACCATATCAACACGGGACCTTAAAATGTGTTACAAGACATGTTTTTGGTTTTTTGGGGTTTTGGTTTTCTTGGAGCATAGGCTGTGAGGAATCAACTCTGTCCAATGCCTTCACTTCCCGAGAAACTCAAGGTGATAGTTGGGAGGAACCAAATCAGATTCAGGGGAAGGACCCCACTGAACTTTTCTTTCCTTTTCTTGTTTTAAAAGGTTTTATTTATTTATTTATTTGCTAGATAGCATGCGAGAGCACAAGCAGGGGGAGCTGCAGGCAGAGGGAGAAGAAGGCTCCCTGACGATGCAGGACTCAATCCCAGGACCCTGCAGTCATGACCTGAGCTGAAGGCAGCCTCTTAACCGACTAAGCCACCCAGGCGTCCTGCCACTAAACTTTTCTATCCCTAGTTTAATATTATGGTTTTAGCACATGCTCATGTCTTCTTAAATAACATTTAGAATCGTAAAAGTTTCCATGCGACTGTGTATGCATGGACTTGCCACTATCATCTTCTACTTTTACTTCTTAAGAAAAAAACCCTTATTTAATAAGAGGCAATATAACCTGGTATTTAAGGGAGTAGATGGCCAGAGTTGGAGCCAGATGGCCAGAGTTCAAATTACGGCTCATGTTTGCTAGCTGTGTGACCTTGGGCAAATTACTAAACTCCTCTGTGTCTTACTTTCCTTATCTATAAATTGAGCATGATAAGTGCACCTGCTCGGTGGGACTGTTATGAAGATTAAGTGAGATCCTACGTGGAAAGCCAGGGCAATGTCTGGCTTGTAATAGCAGCTAATAAATGTCAGCCACTTTTGGGGGGGTTTTAGGGCTTTGCTTCCATATCCTCCCAGTTCCCTAAGCTGCAGTTCAAGATGTTGCTCTGTATTTCCTCCAAACTGGCAGCTGGTCATCTCAGGTTTTATGATGTTAGCAGCTGTTGAGGCTCAGTGCCTAGATCTATTTTCACTGGGGGTTGCAAAATGATATTCTATCATTTTTTTTTATTAATTGGTGTACTTTGTTTTTAAAAAAATGCTTCATTTCATCTACTATTTGGTTGCCCGTTGGTAAAGTTCAGTAGAAAGGCACGATCAGTGCTTGATTCTTCCCTTTTATTTACCAGTTTTGGAGATAATGGCTATCATTTTCTGAGGATGACTGACTTTTAAATAGTAGTATAAACTCATAAATTTGAACCCAGCTAATGGTTTTAATCAGTTACAATTATTATTATTTTTTTTTAAAGATTTTATTTATTATTTATTTGACAGACAGAGATCACAAGAAGGCAGAGAGGCAGGCAGAGAGAAAGGGAAGCAGGCTCCCTTTTGAGCAGAGAGCCCGATGTGGGGCTCGATCCCAGGACCACCGGGACCATGACCCGAGCCGAAGGCAAAGGCGTTAACCCACTGAGCCATCCAGGCACCCCCACAATTATTATCTTTTTTGAAGTGCAAACTTTATAAGTTGGCTCCTGACTCTTCTGACCTGACAGCAGTTGTCCTTGATTACTTCCTTGCTATCTAGTAAAACAAGATGTCCAGGCTGATCTTGTACATTGCCTGGCCTACATCTGAAATCAGCCATTTCTCTAAGAAGCCCCTGTACTCTGTAGAAGATTTTTTTTTTTAAGATTTTATTTATTTATTTATTTATTTGTCAGAGAGAGAGAGAGAGAGAGAGAGAGAGAAAGAGAAAGAGAGAGCCACAAGCAGGCAGAGGCAGAGAGAGAAGCAGGCCCCCTGCTGAGCAAGAAGCCCCTGAGCAGGAAGTCCAATGCGGGACTCGATCCCAGGACCCTGGGATCATGACTTGAGCCAAAGGCAGCGGCTTAACCTACTGAGCCACCCAGGAGTCCCAAAAAATGGTATTTAAAGACTATGATCTAGATACCATAGATACTCTTTGCTACTGTGTTAGTTATTATTTGTAGCCCTCTTCAGCTGACAGAGCTAGGATGGCTAGCTCCATCAATAGATCAATCAACAGATAAATATAAAATATCAAATGAATTCATAATGATACATCCAATTCAAAATCAGAACTAAAGGGTTTTTGTTTGTTTGTTTTAGTCCGAGGGAGCTTTATTAGTCATGCATACTTTAGTAAGAATTAGCGAGACTCTTCCCAAACTGACAGATGAGAACAAGTTCTCAAGCTTAAGCAAGAATGGGAAATGTATAAGGATACATAGCACTCAGCACAGGTAGGCCTCAGGGGATAAATTTCTAACTGGGGATAGAAAGTTGTCGGAGATCAGGGGTAGTCCTTCCCTATGGGGTAGCTTCTTGCTTTTCTTTCTCCAGATCTACTTTCTTTACTTCATCATATATGTGGTTAATAAAAGGTGTCCAAACACTTCCAGCCAGTGGGTACTTTCATGTGTTACAAACATGGGCTATTGGGGGTGAAGACCGAGGAGGGAGAAGGAAGAGTCAAGAGGGAGCTGCGGTAAACCAGAAGTCCACGTCCTACTGGGTGCGAGAACGTAAAGGTTATACACAAGGGAAGGCAGCTATCCTTTCTGAAAAGAAAGCAAGACTCCAGGGTTTTCACCTAACCATTTCTATATTACTCTTGTATCTCTTTCCTTCCACTCCAAGAAGCCTGGCTCTCAAAGACACAGAGCAGGACAAATTAGAATATCACATTATTAATAATCAGCTTTATCCCCCTTACACACACACACACACACACACACAATAGCCTCAGAATAACATTAATGCCACCACCACTGATATAATTACTGAGGACAGTGAAAATATTTTTTGCATTTGCTATCCCCATTTCCCCCCGTTTTGTAAAAAAATTTTATTTATTTATTTGATAGAGAGAGAGAGAGATCTCAAGTAGGCAGAGAGGCAGGCAGGGGGAGGGGGAAGCAGGCCCCTGCAGAGCAGAAGAACTCGATGTGGGACTTGATCCCAGGACCCTGAGACCATGACCTGAGCCGAAAGAGGAGGCTCGACCCACTGAGCCACCCAGGAGCCCCTCCCCACCATTTTTGTCATTATGCTATAGCAACATTTAAACGAGCGCATGGTCCTTGCACTCCATGTTTTCTGTTTTAACCCTTAGAACCTTGATCTTAGTTCTAGGAGGAACCGTATATTTAATTCTCAAACCATGTTGATGTTTTCCAGTCCCTTTGATTGTCTTAATTGTGCATTTTTAAGAGTAGCAACCAAAATTTTATTAGTCACAGTTCTCCAAAGAAATAGAATGAATAGGGTGTGTGTGCATGTGTGTGTGTTTGTTAGAAGGAATTGGCTCAGGCAATTTTGGAAGCTAAGAAGCCCCAAGATGTTCTGTTGGCAAGCTGGAGACCGGAGAGCTGATAGGTATAGTTTCAGTTCAAAGCCAGCAGGCTCCAGACTCAGGAAGAACCAACGTTTCAGTTCAAGTCCAAAGGCAGAAAAAGACCAATGTGTCAGGTCAAGGTAACTAGGTAGGAAAAGGTCCCCCACCCCTTACTCTCAGGAGAGTCAGCCTTTTTTTTCCTATTTAGGACTTAACTGATTTGATGAGACCCCCACAGTAGGGAGGGGAATCTATTTTACTCTGTCTGCTGATTCAACTGTTAATCTCATCCTTGAACATTCAGAACAATGTGGGACTCAGTATCTGCATACCCTATGGCGAAGGGTAAGATGATACGTAAAATTAATCATCACAAAGGCAACTAATTCACAAGGCCAGACCCAGTCATAGTACTTCATGGTACTATGAAGTACTTCATGGTACTATGAAGTACGTATGGCCGCAATTTATAGAACATTGCGCGCATTCTTCCACCTAAATCTTCAAGCAAATCCCATTCTACAGATCCAGAAACTGAAGCTTCTGGAAGTGACTCAATTACCCAATGTCATTGAGATGAGTACTGAAATGGGGATTTGAATATAGATCTCCTTGATTTTCAACCCTGTGCTCTAAACCACTATCCTAGATATTTGGGAAAGAACAGGGACTTACAATATGAGCCTTCGAAGTGACATTTTCTATGCTGTGGCACACAGTTCAATGGAGGGATAGTTACAGTCATTCCAAGCCTCCCAATCCCCTTATGTGTGTTTTGAGGAAAACAGATTTAAAATAGTAGATAACTAGAAAAGAATAAACCAATTTTTAGATTTGCTTACTATAATTTAAAATATCAAGAAGCTCATTTCCCCATTTCTAGTCAGGCTATGATACTTAGCATGAAAGCAACATAAAAATAATTTTTGACCAAAAAATATACAAATAGTATACATAAAATAAATGTATAATTCAGAGAGTAATAAAATGCTCATGTATCTACCACCCCATCTTTCTACCTGAATCATACCTACTAATTTCTGCTACTTCTAGAAATTAGAAATAGATAGGAATATTTAGTACATGTGGTTTTTTAAAAAAAGATTTTATTTAGTTATTTGAGAGAGAGTAGAGGGAGAGGGAGAAGCAGGCTCCCCAGTGAGCATGGAGCCCAATGCAGGACTCTATCCCAGGACATTGGGATCATGACCTGAGCCAAAGGCGGACACTTAATGACTGAACCACCCAGGTGCCCCAGTGCATGTTTATCTACAGGATAAAGTCAAAATAGCAAAACTGATTTAGGAGCTGGTTAAGCCTCCTACAGATCTGTCTTTCCCAAAGTGGACTCAGATCTGTTAAAAAAGGGATTACAGAGTCAAATGAGTTTGAAAGAACAGCTCCACTCTCTCTACCTTCCATTCAGATCTATAAGACACATTAAATAAATATTAATTATGAAAAATTAAGTAAAAGATCCTGTTATTTGACTTATGTTTTTAGCAGTAAGAGTTTCTGCCTTTGTCAGTGCAAGCTTCTATAATAGAAAAGCATAGACTGGTGGCTTAAGCAACAAGCTTTCATTTCTTACAGTTCTGGAGTCTGGGAAGTCCAAGGTCAAGGTACTGGGAGATCTACTGTCTGTGGAGAGGGTCTTTTCCTGGTTTGCAGATGGCTGCCTTCTCACTGTGTGCTCACAAGGAGAGAGCGAGTTCTGGTCTCTTCCTCCTCTTCTTCCTTTTTATAAAAAATGTTTATTTATTTATTTGACTGAGATCCCAGGTAGGCAGAGAGTCAGGCAGGGTGGGAGGAGGGAAGGGAAGCAGGCTCCCTGCTGAGCAGAGAGCCTGATGTGGGGCTTGATATGGGGCTTGATGTGGGGCTTGATGTGGGGCTCGATCCCATGACCCTAAGATCATGACCTGAGCCAAAGGCAGAGACTTTAACCTACTGAGCCACCCAGGCGCCCCTCTTCCTCCTTTTATAAGATGTTAAACACCATTCTACCCTCATGATGTCATCTGAACCTAACTGCCTCCCAAAGGCCCCCCCTTACTATTATTATTACATTGGGGATTAGAGCTTCAACAAATGAATTTTGAGAGGATACAAACATTCAGCCCATAGCAGTCTCACTAACAATGATTACATTAAGAATTATTGTGAGAAGTGTGTTGTCCCATTGTGCTTAAAAATACAGGATGCTAGGGGGGCGCCTGGCTGCCTTCGGCTCAGGTCATGATCCCAGGATTCTGGGATCATGCCCCTCATCAGGCTCCCTGCTCAGTGAGAAGCCTGCTTCTCCCTCTCCCACTCCCCCTGCTTGTGTTTCCTCTCTTGCTGTATCTCTCTCTGTCAAATAAATAAATAAAATCTTAAAGAAAAGAAAAAAAAAGGAAAAAGAATATAAGATGTTAGGGGGCACCTGGCTGGCTCAGTCGGTGAAACACTTGACTCTTGATCTTGGGGTTGTAAGTGGGGTCGTGAGTTTGAGCTCTGCTATGCTCTGCTGTCTCTCTTTCTCAAATAAATAAAATCTTTTTTTTTTTTTTTTTAAGATTTTATTTATTTCTTAGACACAGAGAGAGAGACACACACACACACAGTAAGAGAGGGAACACAAGCAGGGGGAGTGGGAGAGGGAGAAGCAGGCTTCCTGCTGAGCAAAGAGCCCGATGTGGGGCTTAATCCCAAGACCATGGGATCATGACCTGAGTCACCCAGGTGCCCCTCAAATAAATCAAATCTTTTAAAAAAATTTTAAAAATAAATGTATAAAAATTTTTTTAAAAAAGAATACCAACTGCTGGACACAATGTGTTAACACATGGTACAGCTGTCCTGCAACCTGCCTGGACACCAGCAGGAACCATGCACAGTAACAACTCTATCACCAAACTCCCACAGCTAATACAATGAGGCAGGGACAATTAAAAATAATACTTGTCCTTTATGCACTGCCGGGCTTACAGTCTGAGATGACAGGTTAGAAGAGACCCAAAGAGAAAGAGAGGAAGAGAGGACCAGGTTTTGAGAAAAGCAGACATGCATTTGGGACAAAACAATCTGACAACTATAATCAGTTAATGGAATGTCACTCTTAAGAACAAAACCTTCAAGGTATGGATTAGGACAGTAGTTATCCTCCCCCAAGTGTCCATTGTGGTAACAAAAAAAAATCACTAGTAACAATAAGGCCAGATTTGTATTCCATGCGTTCCTTTGGATTTTACGTCTATGTGAGGCTTCTCCTTATATCATGACAAACTGTTAGCCCATGATGATCACTCTTGACCTTTCTGGAATAAGTGATCAGAAGCCCAATCTGCCAGCTCCTGAAAACCCCAGATGTCTGAGCAGAGACCAGATAAAAATGCTCAGAGGCAAACACACACAGTTTGAGGGAGCCCTCAGCACTCCAAGTGCCATCTGGAGATTCTGGAACCACAAGGAAAGACCCTCTGTTGTACCAATGGCATTCTTTGTAGGAATAGAAAAAAAAAATCCTAAAATTGATGTGGAATCTCAAAGGACTCTAAACAACCAATAATCTTGAGAAAGAAGAACAAAGCTGGAGGCGTTATACTTCCTGATTTCCAAACATATTATGAAGCTACAGTAATGAAAGCAATATGGTATGGACAAAAAGGCAGGCATATTATAGACCAATGGAGCAGAACAGAAAGCCTAGAAATAAATCCTCACATCTATGCTTAAATGATTTTTAAAAAAAGATTTTATTTATTTATTTGAGAGAGAGAGAGAGAGTATGAGAAGGGGGAGGGTCAGAAGGAGAAGCAGACTCCCTGCCAAGCAGGGAGCCCAATGCAGGACTCGATCCCAGGACTCCAGGATCATGACCTGAGCCGAAGGCAGTTGCTCAACCAACTGAGCCACCCAGGCACCCAATGCTTAAATGATTTTTAACAAGCGTGCCAAAAGGGGTGCCTGGGTGGCTCAGTGGATTAAAGCCTCTGCCTTCAGCTCAGGTCATGATCTCAGGGTCCTGGAATTGAGTCCCAAATCGGGCTCTCTGCTCAGCGGGGAGACTGCTTTCTTCCCCCTTTCTGTTTGCCTGCCTCTTGCCTACTTGTGATCTCTGTCTGTCAAATAAATAAAATTTAAAAAAACAAACAAACAAACAGAAAAACAAGGGTGCCAAGAAAACACAATGGAGAAAGAACCGTCTTCCAAATGTTGGGAAAACTGGATAACCACAGGAAAAAATAACCAGGATGGACTCTTACCTTAGACTGTCTACAAGAATGAACTCAAAACGGATTAAAGACCTCATGTAAGACCTGAAGCTATACATCTAAAAAGAAACACAGGGGGAGACCTTCATGATATTGGACAGGCCCTGATTTCTTGGATACAACACCAAAGGCACAGGCAAAGCAAAATGAAACAAAACAAAAAGCAAGAATAGACAAAATGGGACTATATCAGACTTAAAAACTTCTGTGCGACAAAGGAAACAACAGGGTAAAAAGGCAGCCCTATAGAAGGGGAGAAAATATTTGCAATGCATATATCTGATAAGGGGTTAATATTCAAAATACATAAGGAATTCTTACATTTCAACAACAACAACAACAACAACAACAACAACAACAAATAACCCAATTTTAAAATGAATAAAAGGCTTGAATAGACATTTCAGCAAAGAAGATATATAAATGGCCAAAAAGCATATGCAAAAATGCTCAACATCATTAATCATCCAAGAAATGCAAATCAAAACCACAATGAGATGTCACTTTGTCCCCATTAGGATGGCCACTGTAAGAAACAAAACAAAAATGAAACAGAAAGCAGCAAGTGTCGGTGAGGATGTGGAGATATTGGAGCCCTGGTGTTGGTGGGATGGTAGTGTTGGTGGGATGGTAAAATGACGCAGCTGCTATCGGGAACAGTGTAGAAGTTCCTCAGGGGCGCCTGGGTGGCTCAGTCAGTTGAGCATCTGCCTTTAGCTCAGGTCATGATCCCAGGGTCCTGGGATTGAACTCCACGTCAGGCTCCCCACTCTGGGGGGAATCTCCTTCTCCCTCTGCCTCTCCCCTGTCTTGTGCTCTCGCTCACTCACTCTTTCAAATAAATAAATAAAATCTTTAAAAAAATAAATAAAAATACAGCCACCATGTGATGTGGCAATCCTACTTCTAGGTATATATCCAAGAAGAATTTATTTGCTTATTTAAAAGATTTTATTTACTTATTTGACACAGAGAGAGAGAGTACAAGCAGGGGGGAGTGGCAGGCAGAGGGAGAAGGAGAAGCAGGGTCCCTGCAGAGCAGGAGCCCGATGGGGGATTCGAACCCAGGACCGTGGGATCAAGACCTGAGCCGAAGGTAGTCACCTAACCAACTGATCCACCCAGGTGCCCTATCCAAAAACAATTTTGTTTAAAAGATTTTATTTATTTATTTGACAGAGAGAGACTGCAAAAGAAGGAACACAAGCAGGGGGAGTGGTAGAAGGAGAAGCAGGCCTCCTGCTGAGCAGGGAGCCTGATGAGGGGCTCAATCCCAGGACCCTGGGATCCCGACCCAAGCCAAAGGCACCCAACAACTGAGCCACCCAGGTGGCCCTCTATCCGAAAAGAATTTAAAGCAGGATCTTGAAGAGATATTTGCACATCGATGCTGGATGCTGGTTAGGCAGTATTCATAATAGCCAAAATGTGAAAGCAACCACAAAGTGTGGGATATGCATACAATGGACTATTATTCAGCTTTAAAAAAAGGAAGGAAATCCTGGCACGTGCTACAACAGGGATGAACCTTGAGAACATGATGCTGAGTAAATAAGCCAGCCACAAAAAGACAAATGCTGCAGAACAGCATTTATATAAGGTATCAAAAGGAGTCAAACTCCTAGAAACAGAAAGTAGAATGGTGGTTGCCAGAAGCCCAGGGAAGGGAAATTGGGAGAGCTAGTTTAATGGGTTTGGTTTCAGTCACACAAGATGAAAAAGTACTTGAGAGCTGTTGTGCACCAATGCACCTATAGTTAACATCATTGTGCCACACACTAAAAAAACTGTTCAAAGAGGATCAATTTAGGTTATGTGTGTTTTACTACAAGGACAGACACGTGAAAAGAACTTGTCTGGGAATCTCTTCTGATGCTGCTCGGACTGACAATCCTCAAGCAGGATCCTCTAGCCAGGCCCTGGGACACTTATTTTCCAAGTTCTTTCTAGAAAAGGAATGTAAACCTGAGCTTTCTGCACACTTCAAGGGCTGAATGATAGAAGAAAAATGATCCCAAACTCTAGGGGTCAGCTGTGGTGGCACAGGGAGCTGATTTGGGAGTAAGGTCACAGTGGCAGTGTCCAGCGGCCAGCTTCAAGAAGAAGCTGCCCAGAGGGCACAGCTCGGGGCAAGGGCACTGTCCAAGGCTGGCTCCCCTTCCGCAGGCTGTTGAGTAACCTGCCTGGAAACATACAGTGAGGTCACCAGGACAACTGGAAAAGCCCCCACAGCAGTGAAGGGACAATGGGAACAGCTGGGACTCTCAAACAGAGAAGGACCTTTAGTTCTGGGTCTGACATTGCCACATTGAATGGGGCTCCGAAGAGAGATATGCACTATTTTAAAACACCAACACTGGTAAATTGCTTGATATTTCATCCTCGAGAGGGTCGAAGTTAATCACTACTTTTCACTCTTAAAACGCTGAACCCTATGAAACTTTGTAGGTTTTCTAATTTTCAGCCCCTGCTACAGAAACACACACACATAATATTTAGAATATCCTTCTATCCTTCAGTCAATCAATAGAACTATAGAAAACATGACTTAAATGCTTTTCAGAGTAGATTAGGAAAGGAGGAATATTTTATGTCCGTTATATGTTCAGACTGGCCTCTTCCCTTGACTTCATGACAGTATGGGTCTCCCCCACTTCATAACTAGTGCTTACATCACAAGGAAACCTGATCTTGAGAAAGCTGAACACAGTCCAACATGCTCACGGAATAAAACTACCCATCAACTTCAGTCCTCACAATGTGGGAAAGGGACTTTGGACAATCAAGGAATCATGCATATGCTTGACACCTGCAGAAAGTTCTAGTAATTTGCTGTTTCAACCTGTATCTGGGAAGCCTCTGAAATTGAGTCATTCCCATGGTTGAGGCCCTAACTCAGTCATTCTTCAAAAGAAAAAGAGGTAGAGATGGAAACACGAGGAGCTCCCGTGAGTACCGGAGTCCGACATTTCTCATCCTTGAGGAAAAGACCCCCATTAAAGAGAAGGAAAAAAACGCCCAGATCTCTGCCAGCAACTTACTACCTACCTAAGTACAAGACATGAAGCTAACGACATTTCTGATAATAATTATTAAACTATGAAATAGTTATTATACTGCAAAACCAAAACAAAATTACAAGTTTAAACAAAATTATTACTATAAGCAATCTAAATTGAAAGCATTAAGGTTTTAAAAGATTTTATTTATTTTTTGACAGAGAGCATGAGTGCGAGAGAGCACAAGCAGGGGGAGCGGCAGGCAGAGAAAGAGGGGGAAGCAGGCTCCCCACTGAGCAGGGAGCCAAATGCAGGGCTCAATCCCAGGACCCTGAGATCATGACCTGAGCCGAAGGCAGATGCTTAACCAACTGAGCCACCCAGGTGCCCCTAAAAGCATTAATTTAATGGGATAAATGATACTATGTTGCTGCAGCAGAATTCTGCCCACCTGACTTTGTTCCTAACTCCTGGGGTGGCACATTCTTTAGGTCAGTACACTATGTCTTACCAACTTTTCTGTCATTTTTCTTTTCTTTTCGGTATTGTCACCATTTCTGTATTTCATCTGTCTCTGTTTTTTTCTTTTACTTTTTTTTTTTTTTAAAGCAGGCTCCACGGCCAGTGTGGAGCCCAATGTGGGGCTTGAACCCATGACCCCGAGATCAATACCTGAGCTGAGATCAAGAGCTGGAGGCTCAATTGACTGAGCCACCCAGGCACTCTTTTTTTTTAAAACTTTTTGTAATGTAAGCACTACACCTGTCGTGGGGCTTGAAATCAACCCTGAGATCAAGAGTTGCCTGCTCCACGGACTGAGCCAGCCAGGAGCCCGTCTCTGTTCTTTTCTAATCAGAAAGGAACAATTTGGGTGGAGCTGCTTGGCATCCTCTCGGCTGTAAATGCAAACTCAGAAGCTGATAGGGCTGGTGTGACCTCAGGAATGCCATACAGTAATTTGTTTACGTTACCATCAACACTGAACATTCAAAATGAGAAGACTCCCCAGAATATTTCTTTGGGTTTTAGTCTGACATAGCCTAAACCTGAGGCTTTTAACTTTTTGTACTGCAGCTCCCTTTGGTGGCCTGGTGAAGCCTCAGAATAATGTTTTGTATTAAAAAAAAAAAAAAAAAAAAAAAAAAAGGAAGGGATTGCAGAGGAAACCAATTACATTGACATTTCGTTATCAAAATATTAAAAAATGAAACAGTGATCATGATTTATGCTTCTTCATGAGCACATTAAGGATCTAATGGCAGGTTTAATAACTTGTAATTTCTAAGTAGTGTTGAGTATAATCGATAGCTGGTAATATCTTCAACAAATGTGAAGTGATAAAAACTATCTGTGATTTCTATGATAAAGTCCCCAATTTTACTATTTCATAGAACTATGAATTTACAATATCTTATAAAACAGTTCAGACATTTTAGAAGAGGTTTGGGAAAAGAAAGATGTAACTTTTCCCCCACAGACCCCCTAAGGGGTCCTGAGGACCTCAGGCAAGGACCCTTGGCCTAAATCTTACTCAAATCAAATGGTTAAAGTGATGCACACATATTCGAGATTAACCTCAGGCTTGGATACTTAAGGAGCCGCCCAGTAAGGGGGGCATCCATCTCTCTCCTTTCCCAGAGGAGAAAGGCCATGACCCTGACCCAGCACTGTTGGCCATGGCACTTGGAACCTCTGTGTGGCACATACCACAGGAAGCTTCATCATCCTGGCACGGTGAGGCTCTTAACTGAATCTTTTCCCTTTACCCTTTTCCCTTCAAAGATTTGCTGTAGGGGGAGGTATGTATCCTCTTCTTAGCTTTCTGGAACCCCTCCTGGGGAGAAGCCCCACATTCCTCAGTACACCACGAACCTCTATGACTCCCCAACCAAGAGGGAAGGCCCTAGAGAAACTCTGCTCATTCCCTATTAGGAGGAGGGGAGCTCCCCTGAGCACAAGGACCCCTTTGGTTGTTAGGCAACTAGACATAAGGAAGCAAGGCTTGAAGACCTCCAGAGTAAGAGATACCCAGCCTGTCACATGGGTGCCCTCTCTACCTACCCTCTGGCTAGGAAGGGTTGAAATGCCCTAGGGTTGCTAGGCAACAGGACAGAATCCACTGATGATGGTCTTGAGAAGACTGTTACACCCTTGATAGTGTGTGGCATGTGGTGTGTGAGAGTGTGTGTGTGTGTGTCTGTGTGTGTGCGTGTATGTGTGTGTATGTGGGTAAAGTGATGCATTACTTCCCCTGGAGGTCTAGAAGGGGGGCAGAAAAAGTCAGATTTCTAAAATGGCCTAAGGAAGGAAAAAAAACCAAAAAACAAAAAAACAGCCTAAAGGAACTTTTGGGGGTTCTTGCCAGGGCAGACTTAGAGATCAGGGCTCACTGCAGAGTATGTTGGAGACACCCCCTCCGCTGGGGGTACTTCTTCTCCCCTTACCAGCACCAGTCAAAATCTGCTCCCTATTCAGAGCCAATGTGCTAAAGGGGGCTGATAACAAATCTATCCTAAGAACCCACCTGGGAAGACTTTGCAGCTGCTCCATGCAGTGTGGAGTGCGAGCCCGGAATAACCACCGGGCTGTCTGCAACCACTTTGGGTCAGCCTCTCAGCAGCTGTGTGACAGCTCTCTTGGAGTCTCAGTCTCCATTTCTGTAAAATGGAAGAGTAAAATCGGTCAGAGAGCCACGAGGAAGGTCAAATATGCAGGTTACCCTAAATCTGACCATGAGGAAACCACCAGAAAATCCAGATGGAGAGACATTATACAAACAACTGGTTTGAATGTTTCAAAATGTCAATGGCATGGAAGACCAAAGGGGGGGAAATAAAGATGGGAAACTGTTTTTGATGAAAGGAAACTAAGGACTAAGGAGTCACGACAACCACAGACAGCGCATGATCCTTGATTGGATTTAAAACATTAAAAGTCTGGGTGCCTGGGTGGCTCAGTCATTAAGCGTCTGCCTTCGGCTCAGGTCATGATCCCAGGGGCCTGGGATGGAATCCTGCATTCGGCTCCCTGCTCAGCAGGAAGCTGTTTTTCCCTTTCCCATTCCAACTGCTTGTGTTCTCTCGCTGTGTCTCTCTCCGTCAAATAAATAAGTAAATAAATAAAAATAAAAAAATTAAAATTAAAAGTCATAAGATATCATCTGAATGACTAGAAAATTTGGAGGTGAACCATATCCTACTGTTGTATTAATGTAAAACATCTTTGGTTTGATTATATATGGGGTTATATAGCAGAATGTCGTTTTCTTTGGAAGACACGTGATGAAATATTTTGGGGGCAAAGCGTTGAGATGTCGGCAATCTATTCTGGAAGGGAATGGTTTAGTAAAACATACATATACAGAGACATAAAACAAAGGTGGCAAGATGCTAACCGAGGAACCTACATTTTTGGGTGTTCAATATGCTAGATTCACAACTTTTTAGAACATTCTCAAAATAAAAAATAGGAGAAAAGGTATATAAACATCTCTCTTTTTTTTAAAAGATTTTATTTATTTATTTGACAGAGAGAGAGAGAGTGATCACAAGGAGGCAGAGAGGCAGGCAAGAGAGGAGGGGGTGGAGCAGGCTCCCTGCTGAGCAGAGAGCCCGATGCGGGGCTCGATCCCAGGACCCTGAGATCATGACCTGAGCCGAAGGCAGCGGCTTAACCCACTGAGCCACCCAGGTGCCCTAAACATCTCTTCATATATGGTCTGGCCCAAAGAGCAGTTCATGAACGATAGTTTCTTATGATTTTTGGACTTTCGCATCTACGCGGGTATGGCGCCCTAAAACCGAAAAGTGGCTAGAGCACTCCTGCACAAGATGGTGGCAGGACTCAGGGTGCGGGATCTTGCGGGAGCCTCCCCTACTCTGCCTGGCCCCTCAAGGGCTGATGACCGTGTTCCCCACGCAGAGAGGGAGTTCCTTCTCTCTCACCCTCGGGGAGGAGGAAGTCTGGACCCATCCAGCCCGGGTCCTCAGCCATGTTGGGTGCCTGGCGTGCAGATTTCTCCTCTGTGGAAGATAAGAGATTAGAGTTGGAAATGACACTTTTTAATCCCAGGCTAGTTGGAGACGGCCTTCCAGGGGCAGGCGTTGAGGCGCACACAGTATTTTTGTGAGAATGAGGAAGAAGCGCTCATTCCTCTGGGGAGACCCCGCCTACATCCGGGCCCTGGCTGTCCAATCGTGCACGGTGGCCTGAAAAATCCCTTCTATGTAATAGTATTGGCTTCCATTTATTGAGTGCTAGGTGTGTTCTGTGACTAATTCTGAACCCTCACTACAATTCCTTGGGTGAGATGTTATTTTGGTCATTTCGCTCGTAGAGGAACAGGCTCAGAAAGGCATAGAGAGGGGCGCCTGGGTGGCTCAGTGGGTTGGGCCACTGCCTTCGGCTGGGGTCATGATCTCAGGGTCCTGGGATCGAGCCCCACATCGGGCTCTCTGCTCGGCAGGGAGCATGTTTCCTCCTCTCTCTCTCTCTCTGCCTGCCTCTCTGCCTACTTGTGATCTCTCTCTCTGTCAAATAAATAAATAAATAATAAAATCTTAAAAAAAAAAAAAAGAAAGGCATAGAGACTTGTTCAATGGGCCCTGTTAGTTAGGCTTCTCAGCAAGAGAGCAAGTTTCTGAATGCAGGACCTTCTGACTCCTAAGCTCTCACCCCGCTGTTGTTCTCCAGCCCTCTGTATGTGCAGTTTTATGCCATGGAAAGCTCCTTTCCTCTTGATCTGCAAGTTCTCATGGGATGGTGAAGGTGACAGGTGCTGAAACTGAGACTCAGAGAAGGGACTGAGCGGGATCATCAGAGGCTTGTGGCAGAGCCTGGACTGGAATGGAGGAATAGCATTCTTCATTGTCCTTACCACCCCCAGGGGACTCCCTTCCCAATAACCACCGGTGGCTGAGACCCACTTCCTCTAGGCAGCTCAGATGGGCCGGAAACACATGGACAGGAACACAGCCTCCTTCTACCTCCATGTCAGCCAAGGCGTTTGATTGTTGGAAGCCTTCCTTTTAAGGAATTCCCATGGCCACTTCTCGCCTCCTCACTCCTCCCTTGGTTCCACTTTTCAGGACCTCTCTCTTACCTGGCTACCTCACCACCAGTCCAGGTGACACCCCTTCTCTCATGCTCTGCCTGCACCTCTTCCTCCACTTCCCAAACCTCTGCTATTCCTTCCTTGGTGGAACATCTCCCCTTCCTTCCAGTCTTCTCCTTCTGAGAAGCAATATGCTAGCTGCCAGATGCCCATTGTGATTCCTGATTCCTTTTCCTGCAAAAGTTCCATTTCCTTTATTGTCCTTGCTGCCATTTACCCATCTACCACCCATGTACTCTCTCATCCATCCATCCATCCACCCACCTATCCATCCATCCGCTTATTCACCTAGTTATCCACCCTTCCATTCACACATGCACACACACTCCTATCCATCCATCCATGTACTCACTCATCCAACAATCCACCCATCCATATGTCAGCCCATTCATCCATCCATCTATCCAACTATGTACCTCCGTATATCCTCCCATTCACACACCTACACATGCATACTCATGCACACCTATCCCTCCATCCATCCATCGACTACTTCTGTATCTAGCCATCCATCCTTCCATTCACACAGGTGCACACAAAAACACACACTCATTCACACATACACCCATGTAATCATCCATCCAATCACCAGACTTTTCACTTATTCGACCCTTATTGACCACCTATTATGTACCAAATACAAAGGTCTGGCCTTTGCCTTTGGGAAACCCCCAGTCTACAGGGCAGGGACAGACAACACCATGGTTTGAAAACTTTCCTAGAAGTGTACACTGGGGACTTCAGAGGAGGGAGGGGCTAACTGGCCAGTAGCTGAGAAAAGCCTTCAGGAGCGCCAGGTGTCTATGAGTCCCCTTCCATGTGTTCCTCCTCTGTGCCCATCCCTTCCCCAGTCCCCCCTCTATTCATATTTGTTCTCCATGGAGGCTTGGGCTGAGGGAAATCACAGGGACAAGAATCAAAGACTCCTCCCTAAAAGTTGCCCAGGGGATGGCTCTTTCCTTCTGGCTCTCCTACTTTAGTTAGACCAGCTCTATCTTTCATCTGTCAGAACATTGCTCTTTTTATTACTGGACACTCGTACCCAGGCAGCAGGAGACCCCTCTCACAGGGGACTGGCCTGCCACTGCATCTAGCAGCTTCTGTGGAAGACGCTCATTACAGCTTCTCACTGTGGGGTGGAGGAGAGGCATGCCAGAATTGCCAGGGGTCAGCTGACCCCCATTTGACTTAGCTACTCAACCAGAAAGCCTTGCCCCATCTCCCCCACCCCTGCCCAGCCAAATCCACCATTCTTGAGCCTGTGTCAAGTCCTTCCTCCAGGCAGTCTGGGGCCCTTTGTAGACACTTGTTTCAGGGTCCAGCCTGATCTCTAGCTCCCATGGACCCCTCTACCCTGATGGCCCTTTTGGCCACAGTGTTGGGACTCTTGGAACTCTGTTATCCCTGGGGTCAGGATGGAAGCTGTGATTCTCTTTGTCTCCATGTGGTGGGGTCCAGAACCAGGCAGTAACAAGCCGAAGAGCTCAGGATGAGAATGCTATGGAAGACGTGGTATTCCTGGGCATGTGGGTCCCCAGAAGCTCCCTCGAGGGCAACCTCACCTCCCTCTCAGGCTGCCCCTTGCGTTTAAAGCCAGTTGCATGATCACACTGGGAGGAAGCCTAGACTACATCTGCTGGGAGGCACGGGCGCCAACATCCAGACGCTCCCTGTGGGCAAGTCTATTCTCAGCCGAAGGGATGTGAGCCTATGCAAGATGGAACCTAGGTGAAGGTGAGTGTCAGTATCTACCCCATGAATGACAACCACACATGGACCAACAACAGAGAGAACCCGCAGCAAGCTGGGTAAACTACAGAGAAAACCACCTGAAAATGAGGGCATGGGCATTTGGGCATGCTGGTGGTACATGTCTTCCAAAGCCCCCATGAAAGGCAGGGGGACAGTGGTCCTGCAACAAAGCCGGAAAAGGGCCACAGGCCAGAGTTTCAGCTCAGGATCCCCCAGCCACTGACTGAATTGACTGACAGGCTCTTGCTCAGCCAGCTTCGATTTTCTGGTTCTTGCCAAGGTCATCACAGAATGCAAGGGGAGCAATCCCTACGGGTCAGGGCAGCCATTTGGGGGGTGTGTGGCAGCCATGGAGGTGGCCTGCTCACATCTCCCTTGGAGAACCTGCTGTGAGAAGTGCAAAGCCGCCTGCTGCTGCACCTTCCCCTTCCGCACCTTCCAGGAGTCCCCACTGGCCTTGCTGGGCCTTTCTTAGAGCCTCACGGTAATCTGAGACTCTTCCCACCCAATCTTCCTTCCCTCTCTCCGTTCACAGGTGCCAGGCTCTTCCTCCCTACTCCTGCTCCTCCCACTTTATCCTGCACAGCTGTTTGCTCCTATCCATCTCCTGCATGTCTAATTCTGTCTTGACACCTGCTGCTCACGGGACCTGAGCTCGAAAGCTGATTCTCAGGGTGGGCAAATTCGGAGAATTTTATAATAGCTGGAGGGTCCTGTGGACCGAATCACGTGTGGAGTGTCGGGAAAGAAGGCTGGGGAAGGGTGCAAACATCTGAGAAAACAAACACGATGCTTATCAGCAGATGCAATGAGCTGGAGAACTTAGGACAGATGCCAGTTGGCCCACTTTGGGAGGGGCAAGCACTATCTGGAGCTGGTTTGAATCCCAACACCGCTATCTCTTAGCGGGAGTTTCTTTATCTATAAAATGGGAATAATTCAACTTACCTTGCTGGGTTGTAAGAATGAAGAAAGTGACAAGGCAAAGGACTTGGCAGTGCCCTGGGAACATGCTCTCAATTCAGAGTAGCTTTGTTAATTACTTGGATTTTCCTTCAGGAAGAGAGAGAAGAACTCCCCCTGTTGCCTGAAAGCAGGCAGGGACTGGTTCAAGGAATAAAAACAAACAAACAAACAAACACTGGCTCCACCCTGGGAAAGGGTCTGCAGGTCTGACCATCCTGGGACCCATGGAAAAGGTGAGGGTTCTGTGCTCACCTGGGGGCAGGGGCGTGGGGTGGGGAGGGTGGTGGTTAGCTGCTTCGTGGGGACCTTGTTGCTTGCCGTAGAGGGTCTGCGTTGTGAGAGGCTCCTGGAGGGAGGGACCAGGGGTGACAGTGGGGGGTGCAGGGTGGGGGGAGTGGGAGGGAGAGGAGAGAAAAGGACCTCAGAAATTAAGGTGAGGTGGTTTCTGGGCAGCAGCATCAGACAGGATGAAAAATGGACCAGAACTGGAGCCTGGGAGTAGAGTCAGGGCCCAGAGCCCGATGGCCAGCCCCTTTGGGCTCCTCTCCTTTCCTTTGCTCATGGCCCTCAGCCAGGGAGAGAAGTTAAACTGCCAGCCCCCTCCACCGTACCCTGGGGAACTAGGCTGTACAGGTTGGAGCCAGTTTGAAAGGGGACCCTTGTCCTCAGAGGCGCCAGCTGATGGCTGTAGCTCTGTGTGGGGACGAGGGCCAACCTAACGCAAAGGGGGAATTCCAAGAAGACACAGTCCAGGTGTCCAGTTCTGTGGATGCCTTGGCCTTAGCCCTGGTGGCTCTGAGCTGGCCACATACCTCTAGGTCTGACCTGGGGGCCCAGTACAAGGCAGGCCCTACTGGGGCCACACACAGCTCTCTGACACCTCCTTTTAAGAGGCCCTTTTTCCTGAAAAGAAGGGTAGATGACAAATTAAGTTCCCCAGGGCTGACTCTAGGGAAAAATGGTGGTAGGTGACGATTTGTCTCAGCACAGTCTCTCCCTCTCACCTTCAGCTCTCCTGCCCGAACCATGGTTCTGGCTGTCAGAGTGCTCTGTGGCCTGGCTCTCTTTTCTGCCCGGGAGGAGAGGAACCAATAAGCTAACCACATCAAGGACTTCATTGGACCCCTACTCTTCCCGGGGCAGGGACTGGTAAGTGTCAGCGGGATTGAACTGGAATCTCCGTAAACGAAGGAATGAAAGAACTGAGGAGAGGGGCGCCTGGGTGGCTCCATGGGTTAAAGCTTCTGCCTTCGGCTCAGGTCATGATCCCAGGGTCCTGGGATTGAGCCCCACAGCAGGGAGCCTGCTTCCCTTCCTCTCTCTCTGCCTGCCTCTCTGCCTACTTGTGATCTCTGTGTCCAAAAAAAAAAAAAAAAAAACCTGAAAGGACCCAGGAGAGAGAATGTGTGTCAGTGCCCCCCAATACAACCCACTCCACCCTTCATCTTCCTTCCCCTTCCTATTCTTTTCTTCCCAGCCCCACCACCCCCAATCTCCACCTCCTGGGAGGCACACAGCCCTGGGTTGGACTTTGGGCAAGATACTTACTCTCTGTGCCAGTTTCTGTGTCCGTATAACAACAGGATGCTCTTGGTCTATGGAGAGATTTAAATGAGGCATGCAGGGCGGGGGGTGGGCATTTTCTGGGTCCCCACGCTGCAGGCCCTAGTGGGGGTGGGTGACTGAGTGGCTGCTGTAGGTCTGGAGCAGCTGTTCCAAGCCCAGGGGGGGAAGCAGCTGGGGAGGAGGATAAAAGAGGGGGGCTCCTGAGGGCCGTGGAAGCTCAGGGAGGGACTGACCAGGCCTGACCGGTTGGCAGGGGAAATGTACCCACAGGTTGAAGGAGCTCTGCCCAGAGGCAGCTCCAGTCTCCAGCGCTGGAGGGACACAGTGTCCTGGCTTCTAGCCTGTCCCCACAGGCCTCTGAGGGATCAGGTATTCAACTAGCATTCAGCCAGGTGCTAGGAGAGGTCCTTTTACTCATTCGGTCTTCATTCATCCTCCCAGGACTCTGCTATGATTCTGGTGATCCAGTGGATGTCGGGGAGGCTCATAAAGGTGGTCAGGCAGCTGGGGGTGACTCCAAGGACAGTGTTCTCTGTCCCGCAGCAAGAAGTAGACCTTCGTTCTGCCCGGCCATCTGCATGCCTACTGCATGCCAGCCCCCTGGGCTAGGACCTGGGAATGTCAAAGGAACGAGACAGACATGGTCTCAAATTCACACAATTGCATTCTCAGTGGGGGAGATGGAGAAGTCACAGGGCAGTGACAATGGAGCAGCTAAATGCTATCAGAGGTGAGCCCCTGGGATGCCTGGGTGGCTCAGTCTGTTAAGCAACTGCCTTCAGCTCATGTCATGATCCCAGGGTCCTGGGATGGAGGCCAGCATCGGGCTCTTTGCTCAGCAGGGAGCCTGCTTCTCCCTCTCACTGGCAGTCCCCCTGCTTGTGCGCTCTCTCTCTCTCCCTCTGACAAATAAATAAAATCTTAAAAAAAAAAAAAAGAGCCAAGGGGGCCCCCCAGAGCCAAGGGGGCCCCAAAGAGGGGCCTCTGATCCACACAGAGAATCAAGTAAAGGTCTCCTGAGGAGTTGTGGTGGAGAACCGTGAGTGCCCACAGAATTGCTCTCCCCTGATTTTTCCTCTAAAGTCAGGCCAATAGCAAGGTATCTGCAAAGGGGCACTTCCCACCTTCCTCCCTCACTCCCTCTGGCGCTTCTCACCACTACCTCAGGTCCCTAAGTACAGCAGTTCCCACTGGAAGTACAGGACATAGGGCTAACAAGGGTTGGCTAGCTCTGGCCTTGCTTCTCTCTCACGGGCAGGGCGGGCTCAGCTGCCTTTTCTCCAACCCCTGGTGGTTCTGGGAACTCTGGACAGCATTGGGGGAACAGGCACATGGAGGCCTATCCTCTAATGCTTAGACTGTATTCCTCCCACATCGCCCACAACTTCCTCTGAGCCTAAGTCAGCAAGACCCTGCTCCTCCCTCAACCTCCTTGCCTTCTTTGTAATTCTCGATGCCAGGAATAACCTGCTGTGGCTCACAGCACAATCCCCTTTTGCAGGTGTGGCCTTCTCAGTCAAAAAGTATTCCTGCCTAGCAGGAAGAGAAGCCATTGTCTCATACCTACCCTCTTCTTCAGGGAATAATCCCTGTAGGTGTGCTCCAGACATGGGGTCATTTCTAATGGGGCTTGTCCTTGGGTGGCATCCCAGAAGCTGCATTTGTGATTGGATATGGCCTATGGGAAGCCCCCAGAGGCTCCCTGATATGGAAATGGCCCCCTGGACTGCCCCAAGCAACTTAAACTTGGTCTCACTTTCTCTACCCTCAAGCTCCCTCTCCTGACCTGGGGGGACAGGCATCATGGAGAGACTGCACACACAGGAGCTCCAAAGGACAATTACAGATGCTGGCTTTGTATACAAAACCACGTTTATTACAAATTCAGCAATGTGGAAAACAAAGCCTTCACAAGCATTCTATCAAAAAGTACAAATTTTAAATAAATGAGTCAGAAAAGAGACAGCCAGATACACCAGCCACAGTCACAACCCTGGGGGAAGGGAGAGGGTGCCTAGAGCCCCCCGCCAAGAAAGGCTGGGCACAGGGGATCTTTGGATGTGTGCAGGGGCAGGTCCTGGATCTACCAGGCAAGGGCCCTGACTCAGTTTTCCTCTCCTTGGAGAAACGGAAAGAATCTGGAAAGTGCAGGAAATTCTGAGTCTGAAGCAGAAAGGCACAGAAGTCATTTATAAGGCACGAATGCTGCCTGCAGCCCCGAGGCACAGGGAGTCGATGAATGGCCATCAGAGCCCAGTACCACCCCCATCCCCGCCCTGACTGGTGTCACCTCTAGGTTTGGCCACAGGTTAAAGTAGATGAAGTGGACGGCACAGTCCCTGCAGCCAGGAGCCTGGAGCCAATCTTCAGAACAGATGCGCTGCTTTGGTGGCAAACTGATGTCTAGCCTGGGCCAGGGCAGGAAAGGTCACTCGGCCCCTAAGAAATCCTCCCAGCGGGGAACCCCAGGCCTCCTGTCCAACTGACCCTGCACTCTGAGCCGCTGTGGGTATCCACCCGGGACAAGGAACTTCCAAGGGCAGTCACAGCCATCCAGGCATCTGGAGAAGCCCCAGGTCCCCAGAGCCAGGGTTTCTCTAAATGGCAGGCAGCTGGCATTGTCAACACCCCTCGCCGACAGCTGCTGGCCCCTATCCACGGTCACTGGTGACAGGCCTCCCTGGTGACGTTAGGCAGTGGGTAGGCAAAGAGGGAGAAGTCTAGGATATACTTGGGTAGCACATCCTGCAAGAGGGCCCTCGGGGCGCTGCACAGGTGGTAGTGCAGGCCCTCGGGGCTGGCTGGCCGGTACCAGGCCTGGCGGGCTGGGAACCGGACATGGGGCGGTGCCCGCACCCACTCCAGTACCTGGTTGGCATCAGCCTCCAGCCTCTCATAGGAGCCTATGAAGTCATAGCGCACAGCGCACGGCTGGCACAGGTGGTACACAGGCATCCAGTGCTCATTCATACGCTCAGGGTCCTCATCTACCAGGTATCTCAGGAATTCGGGGAAGGTGACATCGTCCCCTGCAGGGCTGGGCCCGGCACCAGCCCTGTACCGCCTCACGATCTCCGCCCCATAGCGCTGCTGGTACTCTCGGATTTCGCCAAACTTGTTGCGGTAGGCAGACAGGAGGCGTTCCAGCGGGTCCCGCACAAACAGGAACTTGAAGTAGTGCTGTAAGCGGTAGCGGATCTCCTCGGGCCGCAGGTCGGCCAGGAATACCAGGTCATTGCGGTGGTCCATCTTGAGGCGGACGTCCACGTTGTCCAGGACGCCCGCCAGCACCTTCAGCACCCGCTTCCAGTTGGAGCAGGCCACCTTGGGGACGTAGCAGTAAAGAAAGCGGTAGCGGTCACTCACGAGGATGTGGCGCAGTAGGGTGCGCCGCTGTCCTACGGGCAAGTCCCAAGGGTCCCGGGGCATGCCTGGTTGTCCGCACACTGCCCGCAGGGTCCGGTTCCGGACGTCCTGCCTCACCTGCAAGTCCGGGTCCCCGGCCTCCAGGGACAGGCCCCCAGGCCTGGGGAGGGCCTGGCGCCAGGGCGCGCCCTCGCGGTTGGGAGGGTGCAGGGGAAGGGGTTTCATCTCGGCCAGGATGCCCCGCTCGATCATGAGGAGCAGCCCGCTGGAGGCCACGATCACCGCGAACATCAGCATGGACGGCAGCAGCAGGGGCGGCCCCCCAACCCCGGCCCGGGCCCTGCCCAGCGGGGCCCGCCTCAGCGCCCGGCCCGGGGGCTCGGCGCCATTTGGGGCCGCCAGGGGGGTCAGCGGGCGGGGGAACATGGTGCTCCAGAGGTGGGGGCCTGCGCCGGCCCGGCAGGTCCGCGGGCAGCCGGGGAGGCGGGCCCGGGCTGGGGGCGGGAGCCGGGGACTTGGGCCCGCCGCTGGCGGGAGGGCTCGGGGAGGGGTGCGGCAGCGGGAGAGCCCGGCGCGCGTGGGGGTGGCCGGCTCCCGGGCTGCGGCGCCGGAGCGGGCGGCGGGCGGCTGGCGGGCGCGGCCAGGGACCGTGGCCGGATGTCCCGCCCGGCAGCTCCCCGCCCCCGGCCCCGCCGTGACACAGGCGCGGGGGCGGGTCCAGGCCGGGGGCGGGGAGAGAAGCGGGCGCCCCCTGCACCGAGCTGGCGAGGAGGTAGCGTGCAGACCCCCACCCGGGAGAGGGCGCCGGAGCCAGGGCCGCCCCGGAGCTCCGGGCTTCGGAGACAAAAGCTGACGAGGCCCGAAAGGCAGAAAGAAACCCAGGCCACGGCTCCCTCTCGTGCAGCGCGTGCCCTCGGGGAGCTGGACGAAAAGGACCTGCACCCCACGCCCTGCCGCACACTCTGGCCTGGCTGAGACCATCCTCCCAACAGCGTGTCTGGAGGCAGAGGGCACCCGCAGCGCTGTGCGCTGAGTCCAAACTTTCGGGAAATCCTTCTTTCTCGCTGGAAGCGGAGTCCCCGGTGTGTTCCCCCCCTCACCCTGCCCTAGCCACTCCAGTAAAGAGTAGCGGGACTGCTAATGGTTGACCAGTGGCTCATCTCCATGGTGACCGTTAGATTTAACAGTACCTGGTGGATGGCCATCCTGGTGGATTCATCCACTGGGTAACGATGAAATAAATGTCTGGAAATGGAGTCTTCTTCACTCCCATCTTTCCTCCCCGAGGCCTGAAGGGGTGGGGTAACTGGGACACTCTGGTGAGGGGCCAATGACAGTTCGGTGCCTGGTGATCACTAGTGTGATCAGCACACATCTGGAAGGGTGAGGAGCTAGGGGGCACAGAGTGGCAGCCTCCCTACCTGTAAGGAAACATGTGCTCAGTGGCACCAGGCTGACCATGTGGGCTACAGACAACTATAGGAATGCCTAGGATAGCAGGGGCCAGCCTTTCCCCACCTGAACTGGGCACCTAGCTAAGGGTCCAGACTTCATCCTGTTAGGTACGTGTCGGGAGGCGGTGATGCTCTGATGGGAGGTGGTAGTGTGGTCAGAGTCCACATTTACCAAGGCAGGTGCCTGCTGGGTGTTTGGTGCTCTCTTCCAGTTGTCAGAGTTGTCCTGGGAGACAGGTACTACAGGCCTTCCCACTGCAGGGCTGAGGAAATCGAGAGGCTCAGGGAAGCTGAGAGTCTATATGAGTCAGTCTGATTTTAAAACCTAAGTTCCTAATCTCGATCCTTCAGGGATTAATGGACCACAAGCATGGAATTGTTGGGAGGAAGCAGCTAATCCCAGGTTATAGTACTAAAAGGGCTGAATGGAATAGGAGTAGAAGATGCCAGAAGCTTTGAGTTTGGTAGGAGAATGGTGGTACCACTGATCAGATGAAGTCAGAAGCCTGAGGAGTCCTAGGGGGTGAGATGAAGCTAGAGGGCTCACAGCCCCTGATCCCTAGTGACATGAGAGCACGCAGGGTGAGTGCAGGGAAGGAATAGGAAGCCTGGTGGCTTTCCAGCTTCGCAGTGGGCACCCCACATCTCACTGCCTGATTGCTGGGGTGAATCTCAGGAAGCACCACCTGCTGATTAAGTTTGCCTCAGGGTCAGCCTTCCCTGAACTGCTCCTCACTTCTAGTAGCATTGAATGGAGATTTCTGGTGTTGGGATTACTTTCCACCAGAAATCGGTTAAAACAATGTCATTTTTGCTGGAAGAGGGGGAAAAAGAAAAAAACCTTTTTAAAATGTTTTGATGATTTGACCAATATGTGCTTACTCCTCCGAAGAATCTTCGGTGTTAACAGGAACAACAAAGTTAGGAGTATAGACACAGCTGCTTTGTTTGGGGGAGTCCCTGGGCAAGGCACTTGTCTCCACACCATTCTTGTCTGTAAAACAACAGGACGCCATCCACCTTGTGGGACTCTTATGGGCAGCAACTGATGGCAGTGCTGTGGTATGTCTGTGGCAGAGTCTGTGCCCCTAATACCCTCTATTAAAACACACCTGCCCAATGTCCTTACCAGCATGAAGGTGGGGGGGGGGGTAGCTATGCTCTGTCCCTGAGGACCTACCATGACCACAAAGCTTGCTCCACACTGAGTATGATCAACACTGAGGCTGGGCTGAACCAAGGGCCAGGCAGTCATAAAGCCTAGGCCTGTGATGTGACCTTTATTCTTCAATGACATGACCCCTGGTGATGAGGTGCTATCTTCACCCTATACCCACCTGGGGACCTGTTTCGGGGTCACTGGCCAGGGGAAGTCTGGCAACCCCAGCATTTCACACTGTCCAGGCAGGTAGCTCTGGCCACTGTAATCCCAAGAGATCAACCCCAAGTTCTCATTCCCTCAGTCTCCTTTCCCCCTACTTTCCTGTCCTTTTTTGTTTATTGGCCTTAGCTTCTGCACGGCAAGGGCTAAGAGGGGCCCCCCAAAATAAATAGTGAGCCCCTCTGCACACACCCCCTCACACCCCCAACAAAGATGACAGGACACAGAGGAAAACGATCCTTTTCTAAATCAATACAATTTTTCAAATTTATTTTTTTCTTAAAGAAGTACTTCTAATCTCTGTCAAAAGGGAGGTGAGGAAAGGTCCCCCCTCCCTTGTAAACACTGAAATACAGATCTGAGAAACCAGGGTCGACACACACAAAAAGTGCATTTTACAAAATATCAACTAAAATATATTTTACATGAATTATGCTTCCATTGAAATTCTACCAGCTGCATTTTCAGGTTCGAAAAAATATTTCCACATCTAAGAGATTTCAAAAGCATTTTAAGTTCTGGGCAGCAGACCCTGCCTCCGGGGGAGGAGGGGCCTTGATCTCCTCTCCTGCTGAGTGAGGCTGAGCTCCTTGGCAGCAAGGGCCCAGCACCCTGGGAATGAGCAGGTTCCCAGGCTGGCTCTCCAAGCCCCCACAGCCACTCTCTGCCAACCTCTTTCACTGCCCCACGCCTTCCTCTGAACAGCTTATTCAATACAAGGGCACCCTAGTCCCTTCCCCAGGGTCTGGGATTGGGCTTTCCATGTGTAAATTCACCTCAGAAGCCTCTAGGCCTCCCCTAAGCCCAGTGACCAATCAGGAGGAGCCTGTCTTCTCAGGGATAGCACAGGGCCTAGGGTTGCTGGGAGGGCCCTCAGGATTTGCTTCCACCTCCCTCTCCAGACCCAGCCTGACTGTCCTCACCCAGTGTCACCTGCTTAGCTGGAGCTGGGTCTGTGCCTGCCCCTTCCTAGGGAAAGAGAAGGAACAGCTGCCCCCCTTGGCTCCTGCCCCCAGGGGTGTGCCCTGGGGAAGTGCTAACAGCAGGGCCCATACCACTCCATGCTGCTCTCCTCCTCCCCACCATGCTCTTCTTTGGTACAAATAGGATAGAACCAGACTGCTCCAGCCCCCTCACAGAGAGCCCCCCAGGGGAGGTAGGAGGGGCCGGGCCTAGTCCTGGCAAGGACAACAGGGAGTCCAGCCTCCTAACCTACCCTAGGGAACAGCTTGAGGTGAGAACAGGGCCCTTGGGCAACAGGAACAAACTAAAAATGCAGGTCCTTAGCTCCTAGAGTGAGTGGCCGCAGCTCAGCAGGTCTGTGGACTGATACAGTGTTGATTCTCGCAGGGATGTAAATTAGTGCAATCTACAAAAGACTAGGGTAAGGGGTGGCAGGGCAGGGGAGCCACAGCACTCCTTTGGTTTGATTCCAGGTGGGTGTGGCTTAAAGAGTCATGTATGAAGTTCTGCAAGAGGTTTCCTAGAACCTCCAAGTGTAAGGCAAGAGGAAAAGTCTTCAATAAATCAGGTAGCAATTTTCCTTGCCCCCTGCCCCCTAACCCCCTCTCAGCTCCCTTCTGCCCTCCCAGACGCGACAAACCCCATGTTGACCAGTTAGCTTCTGGGAAGCCAGACCTGCTGGATGACCCTCACCAGGAGGCAGACAGGAAGCTGACACCCACAAGTGTGCCACACCCATGACTGTGCAGCACTGGGTCACTTGTCCCAGCACTGTGGGGTACTCCAGGGGCAAAGGAGGAAGCCAGGGACAGGCCCCAAGTCTACAAAGGGGGAAGTCTACGCTCTGGAAGCCAGACTCTGGCTCTCTATGCCTCAAAGGAAGGAGCTTGGAGCTGTGCTAGAATCTGGGAGAGCCTGGTCCCAGGCCAATGGGGAAGCAGCGGGTCACAGTGGGTGAGGTAAAGCTGGCTCCCACTCCCCCCTCCAAAGGCCCAGGGGAGGCTAAAGCAGAGCCTTGTTGGGCCTTATTCCTGAAGGACTCTCCCCTCCCCCTGGGGGAAGCCCCCCTCAGGCCTGGCCCGGCCTCGGGGAAGACTACTTCTTCAAGTCTCCTCCACCCAGGCAACCAGAGAGAGGCACCCAGGGTCAGGCTGACGGCTGTGATGCTTTCCTTCTACCCTGGCCTCCCCTTCCCTCCCGAGGGGCCCAGTACCCACAGGGGTCCCTGCCCTCCCCCCCACCCAAGAGAACCACAGGTCAGCAACCTCCAGCCCCCGTGGCCCCTTAGCCAAGTGCTGTGCTTCAAGCAGTGCCCCCTTCCCCGAGCCCCCCTGCCCGTGGGCAGCCCCAGTGTGGGCCCAAGCTACTGAGGGTTCTTGAGGATGCGACCGTGGCGGAAGTCATAGACGTGGCGGCAAAGAAAGACCAGCTCGGGGTCCGTGTCCTCGGGCACTGTGCGGTGTGGTGGGGTAGAGTAGTCTGCAGAGGGGGGCACCAGTGCTGTCTTTCGGCTGGGGAGGCCCTCGCCTCGGCGCTTGGCCATGGCACAGAATCTGCAGTGACACACGCCATTTGCTGGGTTTAGTGTGGACACCTCTGAAAGAAGATCAACCCCTTCCCCACCATGCCCAGGGAGCTGCGGCTTTGCCTCCATCCCTGTCCCCAGGCGCTCTGGCCTCTCTGCTGACCATTGCCCGTCCATCTTCTTGGGCACTGGGGGGAGCACATCTGCTGGGACCTCCCTCCCAACACCTGCCAATTCTCGACGCTTCTCTGCAGACAGTTCTGTAACCACCCCCAAATGCTGCCCCAAGCGCTCTGCCTCAGAGAAGAAACAATCTTTCTCTCTTCTATAAACATCAGACGGTAGAAGGCTGTGAGGTAGAACATTCTGGAAGGTCAGGCCCTGTGAAGGAGATCCTCCTGGGACTCTCAGGCAGGCCCCTCAACAGCCCCGAGGAGTCTAAGGGAGAGGCTAGCCCAAGGGCCAGGGCAGCACCCACCTGCAGTACTCGGCAAAGGTCAGCACGTAGCATTTCTCCTCGATGCAGGCCACGCTGTTCTGGTCCTGATGTCTTGATGCAAAGACTTCATTCTGCAAAGGCTCAAGGAGAGAGAGGGGGACATTGGTACCAGCGTTGGAAGCACATTAACGCCTGAAGAAAGGCCAACATTAACTCTTCTGTTGGGCCTCCTGACCTGAGATAACTCCAGCTGGTGCCCAGAAGGCCAGGGAGCAGCCCCCGGATTTCAGCCTCCCTGCTCCTCACCTAGCGTCTACCAGGTCCCATCAGACTCAGGAACAGCCTGCTCCAGCAAAACCCATCCCCTATCCCCATGTCATCAGCCTCCTGACCCCCACCCCTGGCTCAGGGGAGAAGGTAAGCGGTACTCATCTCCCCCATGAAACGACAAGTCCAGCAAGGGCAACGAAGCACAAAGGAGCCTCGCCTGGGGGCCGAGTGACCATACCCGCCAGCACTGCCTCTCCTCACACGCTGCCCAGTAGAGTGCCCAGGGTGTTCTAAGCCTTTTCTCTCCTCCCTCTCACGCCCCGGACAGCAGCAAAAGGGGCTAGATGTACAGCTCCACCTCCCCTTTCCTGGTGCCACAAGGACACAGCCTCTTGCTCCCATTCTGGCATGCCCTTGGGGGATCTCCCTCCGTGCTGCCCCTCTCAAGGGAAAAGCTACCATTCTTTTGAAACGTAAAGTGGGGCAGTGCTGGGAAAACAGGCTAAAACTCAGGCCCATCTGTGGTGTCCAAGGTGACAATGACTTGACTGCCCTTGACTGCCTCCCCATACCATGTTCTTTGGTGCCACAACTTCTCCCTCTGCCCCCTCTGCCCTCCCTGTCATACTTGCCAGGCAACTCACCTCGTGCATGCTGGGACTGCGGCCTCCCTGTAAGTGCTCTGGTCTGTAATACCACAAGAGGCTCATCATCAGTTCTCCTAGGGGGACAGAAGAAGTAGTCAGGGCTTGAGCTGGTGACCTGAGAGTCATTCAGACAAGCAGGCAGGCTGGCAACCTGCCCAGGACGATCACCCAGGTTCGACGTCTGGGCCAATCCTACGGGCTCCAGCCGCCCAGATCCCCCACCTTGGGCCAAGCCTGGTGGATCAGGGCCCTGGAGTGCTGTCAGGCATGGTGGCAGAAAGGGATGTGGGAGGCACGGACAGGTGAGGTGGGGGGACAGGTGCCCAGGTCCTGGTGGCTGGAAAGGTTAAAGAGCTGATCCGACCCAAGCCACAAGGCCATCTGCAGCCCTCCAAACAGACAGATGCCGGCTGAGTGGAAGGCAGCCTCCGTGCCAAGAACACAAGGAGAATAGTGCCAGGTGAGACTCCAGGCAGGGGGTACCTGATTCAGGGTTCTCCCAGAGGGCAGAGATCTTGGCCACGTAAGGTGTGGATGTCTTCCGTGGGCCTGACTTAAGGAGGACAGTGTCCCGGACTCGGATCGTCTCTCCATGCCGCTCCACCGCCTGGTAGCTCTTTCGGATGGCTGGTTCTGGTTCATCCTGAGCAACAACCAAGGACACAAACAAGCTCATGAGGAGTGGAGGAAGGAGGGGGCGAGAGGAAGACATTCTCTGTGTGCTTTCCTCCGAGCAAACCACTGAGGACGGGAAGCGACAAAAGCAGTTTGCATAGTGGCCTCTTTTCCCTAAGCCTGGCTTTCAGGGGCAGGATGGGGTGGGAGCTCCCCATGGTTGGAAAAAGGATAAAAAATAGGAACAGGGGTGGGAAAGTGGCCTAAAGCTTCTGGGGCTGCGCTGTGACCACCATACCCCAGCAGCCAATTCTCTCGCTCCAAGCCCCAGCACCGAGAAGGTCCTCAAACTTCCTATTGGGGCAGTTTGGTTTTGACCCTTAAACCACCACGGTGAAGTGGTGTGGCCCTGGCTAAATGACTTAATCCACCACTATACCTGTTTCCTCGTCTATAAAGTGAGGACACAAATACAGGATACGCACCTCACAGGGTGGCGGTGAGGATGAGAGCGCCTTAGCTCCATCCAGTTTAATTGATACTCTTTTCATCAACCCCCATGCTCCTGGATCACTCCTTTCTCTCTATCTCTACTTTCCCTCTACATACACTTATCCAAAAAGCCCCTGGGAGAGTCCTCCATTTTATAATCCAGGACAGAAGAGGCCACACGCATGATCAAGGATGAGAGGTGAAGACACTGGAGATGGATTCCCTGAGAGTCAGTGACACAGACGGAGACCAGCAGCCGATCCTGACTGTGCACCCCCTCAACTCCCCAAGGCACATGATCCCAGATCAGCCGGGGCTGGGGGAGCAGGCTGGGCTGGCATGATCAGCGCCCACAGTGTAAGTCAGCTAGAGTCCCTTGTCACTTCTTCAGAGAGGCCAAAGCCAAGGGTTCCTGAGATCCTCTCCTAGTAGGTCCTATGTCCCCCTGCCACCCTCCTTCTCACTTGGCACTCACCAAGACATAGACAGCCTTCTCACACGCAGCCCCAACAGGCACCCAGCCATTTGTGCGGCGGCGGCGGCGGCGGCGTGGGCGTGGGCGCTGGACCCGTGGCTGCTTGGGGTGGCTGGGCCTGCAGGCGGCTTTGCTTCTCGCCGTGTGCCTACAGCTGGAGCCTGTGCGCAGACCGGACTTGGAACCACTAGGAGGCTTGGCGCTCTGAGGGCATGCGCGGGCTACTGTCTGGGGCTCTGAGGTGGGTGTCTGAAGGTGGGGGACGGGCTCTGCTGCAGGTGGCACGCTGGGCACAGGGCATCCCAGAAGGGGGTGGGCAGGTGAGGCAGGGTGGCCGGCTTCCGGGAGGGGAAATTCCAACTGGCCTAGGGACCTGCAGCCTTCTGGGAAAAAAGGAGAGGGAGGTGAAGACAGGGAGGGATGAGTAGTAACCCCACTGGTGCCCCCACTTTCAGAGTCTGCTCCTGTCTTCATTCCAGGGGTCGCTGGGGTGGCAAGTGGAGTCAGGGGCCTTGAGGTGGACCATCAGAGTTACTGGCCAAGGGTGTTTCTTGCCCCTGGAGGCTGGCCATGGCCATCTCCATCTTCCCCACTGGCCTGAAAGAAGGGGCGCAATGGGAACAGTGTCTCTAGCTCTGACTTATTCTTCTTTAAGGCTCCCACAGTGCTTAGAAGCAGGGGGGCTGGGGTCAGCCCAGGATATGAACCCCAGACCTGCCACTCACTGGCTGTGTGACCTCAGGTAAGTCACGCTACCTCTCCATGCCCTGCAATAGAAGGAGGGGTGGTAGCTATCATACAGGGGATCCTGGGTGTTTATCAATGTATTAACTCATTTCATCCTCACATCAATGCTATGAGCTAAGTACCATGACCCATTCTATAAATTAAGGAAACTGAGACACAGAGCAGTTCCTGGCTTGTCCCACAATCACGTGTCTAAGGAAGTAGGGGAGAACATTTCACTCCAGGCAGTCTGGCTCCAGGATCTGTACTCAATTACTTGCCATGTGGCCTCCCATATGTAAAGCGCTCAGAACAATACCCAGCACATGGTGCTTCCTGGGGTTCCAGGGTAAGGGGACAGGATCCTGGGTCCCAGGGATTAGGTGTCTAGATGTGGGAGTGTGGTACAAAAAAAAGAAGGCAAAGTCCAAGCAGCAGCCTGATCTCATTTCTTAGAGCTCTAACTCACGCCAAAACCTGAAACAACCAGTCTGGCCAGAGTCAACTGGTCTATAAAGTTGTTTTATAGACCCCTACAAGAAGGGGTGTGGGGTGGTGGCAGGGAGAGCCTGGTAAGGCCCAGCCTCTCACTTCATCAGCAGCAGGGCAGACCTGCCAGACAGGATGACTTTGGTCACCTCATTTCCACCCAGAAGCCAGGGACAGAGGCTGGAGAGGCATGTGAGGACACCCCTGCCAGTCTAGGGGAAGAGAGCCCCGTGGCGGGTGTCTCAGTGGCTGCACTGCAAGCCTCTCAGGTGTCTAGGCCTCACTAGGAAGGTAGACACCAAAGCCAAGGGCCCTGTTAGCATCCTGCCTGGGCCAGGGGACTCTGCCTGTCTGTTCCTGGAGGGTGCCCGCTCTTGTTAGCCCCCGACAAGGTGAGGCTATGTCTGGGTCCCACCTCTCCTTCAAGGCCTGTCTGGCCAGGGCGAAGGAGTCCTACTGCAGCTGGCACGGGGCCTGGCACCCACCAACCTTCCCATGAACACTGAGCTAGGCCAGCAGGCAGATGGAATGAGCTCCTGCAAAGCAGAATTCTAGCCCTCCTTGAAGGAGGCAGAAGGATCCAGGAATGACTTGGCAAAAGCCCTATTTTCAACATCCAACTTGCTACTCAAGAGTAGAAGAATGGGTGTCCCAACGGGGAGGGATGGGTGGCTCTCCCTACCCCTTCCCCTGCCATGATGCTACTATCTAAGCGCCAAGCTAAAAAAATCTCACAGACAGTGGGGACAGAACAGAGCTAAGAGCTAAGGGACATGGGCCCCTTTTCTGGGACTACCCCACAGTCTGGGGTGTGAAACTGGGGGAGTCATCCCTTCCCAAAGTCCCCTACTTCCCACGCAGTAGCTAGACCTCAAGGAGCCCTACCCCACTCCGTGGCCCACCCTATTGGGACTCCACATCTAAGTTCTTGGAACATCCCACAGCCAGGAAGTCTTACCTGCCGGAAAAGGCATTTTGTAGGGGCAGCCACCGCAGGTAGTGCCAATATGGGTAAGAGATGGCGGCAACACTTCACAGATGCTGTAGCCACTCACTCCAGTGTCCTCACTAGAGCAGTAGCGAGAGCCCCAGGGAGGGTGCTGGAAAGGGGTGCCGGCGGGCACTGAGCTCGGTGCCAAGAGAAGCCCCTCGTTAGGCGCAGCCACTGGGGACAACTTGCCCTCAGGAAGCATGGGACAGGGGGAGTAGCCTCCACACTGCAGCCCGTCTTGGCTGCAGTACAGGTAGAAGCTGCCTCCTGCGCTGAGCTCGGGCCGGCCACACAGGCCGCTGTAGTGGGCAGGGTTGCCGGGCAGTGGCAGGGGGGACAGCTGAGGTGCAGGGAAGGAAGGCTGGTGCAGTTCCTGCTTGGGGGCAGGCGACTCCTCGCCTGGGCGCCCAGGCTCCGGCTTCAAGGCTGCCTGCCCACCCATCAGCAGGGGCAGGTGGGGGCGTAGCCCCAAGGGGCTCTCTAGAGCCTGGCTCAGGGGCCGGTAAGGCGGCTGGCTGGCTGGCCCACGAGGGGTGGCAGACGGCCACGGCTCCTCAGGGTGCCTCTGCCAGCCGAGTAGGCCTACAGCCTCCCCAGAGCCAGGGCCCTGCCGGGTCTTGGGATAGTTCTTGCTGTTGACCTTATTAGCCCACTTTGGCCTGAGAGCCCTCAACACTGGTGGCTCTGCGGCACGCCCATCTACTTCTGGATGGGCACGAGGTGGCCTCAAGGGCAGCTCCCGCTCCTGGCTCAGCTTCAGGAAGGCAGCCGCATTCAGGCTGGCCAGTCTCTTGGGCGCCGGGTCACCATCTCGACGGGTACCCTCATCTGGCGCTGGCTCTGGGGACAGGTCCCGACTTCCTCCTTCAAGGTCCCCGAGCCGGGGCCGCTTCTTGGAGGAGGCCCAGCCCCCAGTGGCCCGGTCCCGGTCCCGGCTGCGGTGAGGGTCACCCCCTCGGCTGCGACGGGTGCCTGCCAGGCTGCTGGCATCCTCCCGTTCTAGCAGCAGGTTGTTGAGGGCCTCTGCATTGAGGGAGGCCAGGCGCCTCTTGCGGGGCTGGGTGAGGCCGGTGTCCTCACTAGATGGGGCTGGGCTCGGGGGCTTGGGCAGGTCCGGGGGCAGCTCGTCGGCCTCATCTGCGCTCCGTGGACCAGCCACATTCTCCAGGCGGGTCAGCAGCACTTTGCAGGCCTTGGGCTTCTCAGCTACCAGCGGGCGCTTGCGCAGTGGGTAGTTCTTGCGGCGCCCCGTGAGGTGCCCTGGGCTCTCAGGCACGCCTGTCTCCACACTCTCTGCCCCCTGCTCCGTGCTGCTGCCTTCCATCTGTAGGGGCTCCCGGCGGCCAGCGGGGCCCGAACTCAGCATGGGAAGGGACTTCCTCCGTGTGTGTGTCATGGAGTACTCCCAATCTGCAGGGCAGAAGGTGGGCAATGAGACGAGCCCATCCTGAGCTGCCCGGCCTGCTTTCTCCTCTACAGCAGCCCGTCCAGTGTCACCCTCCCACCGCCCGCTTCGGTAACTCTAGCCTACCCTCACCCCATCCATCTACAGCCTGGATTTTCCCAAGACCTCTCTTCCAGAGTGCAAAGGTCCAGTGGGGTCAGGCTACCAACAGCTGTGCATGGGCTAGCTGCCCCATTCTTCTTTTAGCCTAGGGTCCTTCTTTGAACTAAGCCCATCAAGGGCCTATGGAAGGATGCAGACCACGGGGTCAGAAGACAGAAGGCTCTGGGGGCAAAGTGCTTAGTTCTCACTACCTGTCCTTCTCCCGCTAGATACTTATCACAGGTCAGGAAGAGGCTCTGAAGACACCAGGCCAGGATGTGGCTGGGGTGGTGGGAGCCCATCTGTTCCTTTGACAATATTACCAACCCTTCCCCCATCTTGGGGCTTCTGAGATTGGCCACAGGAAGATAACGACAAGGACAGCGAGGAACTAAGGTGAAGAACCTGCCTGGTTGGCTGCAGAGGAAAGCAAAGTCCAGCCTGTGGGGACACCCTGCCTGGCACGTACAGCAGGGCAGCCATAAGCTGGGCCTTGCTGGAAAAACCCCTGAAGGGAAAGGCCTGGCTTTGAGGAGTGGACAGGGGAGGTCTCAGCCAGCCCCAGGGGCCAGCCCCACCTTGGTTCAGACGCTGGGGAAGGGCAGCCCAAACAGTGCCTGGGCCTAGAGAAGGGACGCCTATAAGGCGAGGGCCAGCATTCCTGGGTAGGAACACATACAAGACCGCCACCAGCCTCTAATAGTTAGGGAAATAAAGCAGCAAAGAGAAGAACTAACTGGAGACAAACCAATAAACCAGCCCAGGGCTGCCTTGCTGTCCTGTCCTACTTCTCAGGTCTCCCTCCTGGTAGGCAAGATGCCAGGCAGAGAAGAGGACTAAGGTGAGGGCGGGGGGAGGCTGTGGGGATGCATGGCAGGAAGCCCAAAACCCTGGGCAGAAAATGCCCATGACCAGGCAGCATCCCCTAACTTTGCTCAGCAAATACCCCGCAACATAGCTGGGGCAGCCTGGGCCCCGTCCTGAATGAGAAGCCAGAGCTGAGCTGTATCCTGGAAGCCAGCATGGCCAAGGCAACGCAGAACTGGCGGAGGGTGTGGGGGGTGGAGGTGTCAGTGTCAGTGGTCACAGCCCACGGAGTTGATCATTCCCTATCTACTCCCCAATCCAAAGCAAGGTGCTGCCAAATAAGGTGCCAGACAAGGCTCAGACCTCCCAGGTACCCGGCAACCCCCTTCCCACCCAGCAGGCCCAGGCTTTCCAGTTCGATTTCCCCACTGCTATTGTTATTCATACTCCCTCTCCCCAAGAGGCTGGGAGCAGTCCCTGCTGGGCCAGGATTTAACCCTGAAAGCCCCAAGCCTGAGGACTCCCAGGGATTCCTGAGCCCTTCCCGGCTAGCTCCTGTGGCCTTGGGCCAATGGCTGGGGTCACTGGGTACCTTCTCTCCCTACACACACTGTACTAGTTGAGAAAGAGTGCTTGGAAAACCAGGCTAAGAGCATCGTGGGTGTCAGGCTCAGAAAGGAGTCGGGAAACTGGAAAAGGGAGGCACTGTGCCAGGCACTGCTCTGGCCACGTGCGGAGCCCTGCCACTGCCCAGAGACCAGGCTGGGGCAAGACAGAGGCAGAGGGGGCAAACCCATTCCTTCCCTGAAGCACAGACATTGAGCTCCTAAAAAATCCCAGGTGTCTGCTAGGCTCCCTAAGGGCCCCTCAACTTCCATGCAGGGTGGCCCCCCATCCCTGTTTGCTCAGCAGGCTTATTAGCAATGCCTCCTTTCACTCTGAAAAGCATCCTAGCCGTTTATAATCAACAGGCCCTTTTCAAAAACGCGGGGCACCCCTGTGCTGGAGGAGCCCAAACAAGAAGCACATCTGTATTTCCTAGGAAAGCCTAGGCCCAGCCCTTCCCCACCCCCAAAGGGCCTGGGGACAAGAGGATTCGGGAACAGACCGCACAGCTGAGCAAGAGCTGAGCAAGAGCTGCACAGCTGAGCAAGAGCCGAAGCCCCTCAACAGGCCCCAAGTTACCAGAGGAGTCAGACTGGGAATGGCTGGGGGCCAAGGCTGAGGTCACCTGGGCTTGTGGCCTTTAAGGACACCAACACCAAGTACAGAGCAAGGAGGAGCCAGATGGGAAAGACAGTGAGCTTGGGGAGGTGCCTGCAAGCCTGGGAAGCAACAGAGCTCTTAGAGAGGGGACTGGCCTGCCCCACTCCCCCCCACCTCCCCAGTTTGCTAGTGGACCAGCTGCAAGGGAGGACTCTGGGATACCGGCCCCACCCCCCCAGCCTCTCCCTCTCAACATGCAAAAGGTCTCAGCAGGGAGAGGCTGGGAGAGGAGCCTGTCCCCAGAACTTGGGGATGTGTTCTCCTCAGTGTCTTACTCTCTCACCTCCCATTCAGCTCCCCAGTTCCACCGTCCCAGGATCCCAGGAAGCCTCTAAACCACAGGGCACATGTCACCTTTCCAAATCAAGCCTGAAAGTCTGAGAGCCTCCTGCTGGCTTCCCCTGAACCCACCGAATCCCTTGTTACCAGCAAAAGAACTCCTGGCTATCACGTGGTGCCTAAGGCAGCAGCGTCACACACCCTCCTGAGGAGAGCCTGGGGACTCAGCTGCCAGCCTCCCGCACCCCAATCTGAGGAGAGCGAGTGTGAGTCATGCTCTGAAGCCAGGCTTGTGAGAACTTCAGCTGCAGTTTTTCCCTGGGGTGGGGCTGGGCAGAGGGGCACCCAGACTGACAGGCCCCTCTAACCTGCAGGGGTGGCCCAGCCCCACGAGGGAAAAAAACCCTGGAAAAGCAGGAAGCGTGGTTCCCATTCCAGCTCTGCCAATCCTCCTGCTGCCCTGTCCCCACGGGAGCCCAACCAGCAACTTCCCACCACTGCCAAGAGAGAAGGGGGCATGGACTCCTTCTCTGGGGAAGCCCTGTCCTCCCAGGCATGGGGAGTCTGGGTCCCCCAGAGAGAAGGTTCCAAAGACGGACTCCCCGGGGCCTATGACTACTCTCTTAGACTGTGTCAAGCTAGCCCGCACTGAAGAAAACCAGTCTGACTGTCCCCAGCTCCGATGAGCACAGAGCTAGCTGCCATGAAGGACAGTGATCGGCCAGTGTCCTCAGTGCCGAAGACCCAGCAAACAACAGGCTGAATCCCAAATCACAAGTGTACCCTAAAGATGGCAAACAAGCCATGCAATTGAGGGGGAGAGCAAGCCCAACACGCCCAGCTGAAGTGTCACTATCCTGCATCCCATGTCTGTCCAGGGTGCCTGATGCTGTTGCAGGGTGAGGCTCCTTAGCAGGAGTCCTCCCCATAGGAGCAGAAAGGGAGGGAGGACTTGCCTTTTGCCCTCAGCCTGCAAAAGCATCAGGCACCACACCCAAGGGGCTGTGGGCAAGGGAGGGTCAAAGGCCTGCAGGCACCGCTGAAGGGAATACCAGTGGGTCAAGCCGAGATACTCCTGTAAGCAGGGGCTGCCCGGTGGCAGGAAGAGGTTGGCTACTGCTCTCTCTCTACCCCGTATTTACTCAGCTCTAGACTCTATACCCACCTGCATTCTTAGTGGTTCAGGACCCAGGGCTCTGCTCCACTACCCTTCCTGAAACCTTGATTATGCACTGCACTTCAAATTCTGCTTTTCCAGCTTTTTGGTTTATTTTTCATAGGAGGAAAGTATGGGGAGGGAGGGAGTCCTAGGCAAAGGCAGACCAGGTGGTCATCTGGGTGAGGGTCAGGAAGGGCCCTGACCCAAGCCATCTCCCTCCAATGATACCCAAAGTCACACAACTGATACTGAGTTAAGCACTGCCTTCCTTTGCACGCTCTCTTGGCATAACTTCCCCCCAAAGGATGAGATTTTCATGAGCACTGGGTTTCTTCAATCTCCTATCAGAAGAAACGCAGCAAGAGCACAAAGGCAGGCTCCTGTTCATTTAAATGTAGCTAGTGCTACTACATGGAGAAACAGGTGAAGCTGATGAAACGTCTTATGCTAAAGGCAGGTTCAGTCACAGCTGGCCTCTCTTGAATCCCCCATTGCTGGTAAACTGGAAGGCAGCAAACCTTTGAGGGAGGCAGCCCGGGTTTGCATGCCAGCTCTGCCCCTGCTAAACAACTTACTTAGCTTCCCTGAACTTCAGATTCCTCATCTCAAATGGATACATCAGAAGAACCTTCTGGTGGTGAGGATGACACGAGTCTCTGGGCGGTGGGCCAGCATACGCCTCCACCTGGCCTTCCAGACCCACAGACAGAGGAGGGCAGTCTGCCCTTGGCTTGGCCCCAGGGGTTCCCCACATCAGGACCCGGAGCTGTGTGGGCTGTGACAAACCCGAAAACCCAGCCTGCACCTGAACTCTGCTCAACTTCTAGTCTACCACACAAGTGTCAACCTGGGGGACGGATGGAGACACTGGGGAGACTCGTGGGGGGCTCTGTTTATAACACAAGTGGACAGGGGCAGAAACTGTACCCCACCAAACCCCGACCAACTGCTCCATGCCTCTGGGAAACACTCAACTGGATAGTGAAAGGCCCAGGGGATGGGCTCAGGAGGCGTGAGTTCACCAGCTCCCACCATCAGACTGCTGTTTCAGCATGAGCACCCACAGAGAGAAGCACCAGAGCCCCCGGGGGCCTGCCCTCAAAGAGAAAGCAGTGGCCTTAGTCACCGGCCTCACCTCCCCAACTGTGGGCACCCAATTCACTCTGCAGTCAGGCTGGGGTCCTACAACACTTGCGCAGGTAGCACCCACCCACCAGAAGGAACTGGCCCAACCCGTCTGGAAACAGCTTGTTTTATAGACTGCCTTCAGGTCATCTGAGGAGTTGGGCCCGCCCTTAGCAGCACCCAGCCTATCCACAGCCCATCAGACCACCTACTCATCACACTTCACACCAGAGGCTCCCAGGAGCCCAGAAAGGTGGCAGCAGCCCAGCAGCAAAGGTCACCCTCCTCCCCTGCATCTGGTACCTCCGCCAACCCAGCCCAGCCCCCGGCCCCCATCTTGGCTGCTCCTATGTGCTGTGACCATCCCAGCAGGAGGGATCCCCACAGATCCCCCCACAACTGTACCCAAGTACCCAGGACCCCCACTTACTTCTGGCTTCAGACACAAAGCCAGACAGCCTGCCTCTTGTTACTGTAAAGGAACACAAATCTCAATGGGGAGGAAGGAGAGTTCAGAGTCGAACTACAAAGGGACCCTCCAATTTTATACAAGGATTGCAATTAAGTACAGGAATATAGTTAACAGTAGAGCTGAAGGAATCTCCTCACTAGAAATTGCCAGCACCCTGGTTGCAGGGTGAGCCCTTCCTTCAGGTAGGGGCTGACAGTGAAAGAGGCAGTGTACCACTAGGACCTGGAAGTCAACAGACACACGTGGACCACCGAACGGGGATGCTGGGCAGAGAGCACCGTATTTCAGTCACACCTCCGTGCTCTGCTTTAAGAAACCCTGACCTGGCAAATCAGAAGGTCATCACACGCGATTCAAAAGTGTGGTTTTTCTAGAGGATTTCCTTAAAGGCACAGGTACCCACTCAAGGTGATGTGCCTGCCTCAGCCTCTTCCCGGGCCATGCCCCCCACGCACACAAGGTGGTCCCGAATCTACAGGTGCCAGTCCAGCTAAGCCAGAGCCCCTACTGCTCGTTCCCAGGCACAAGGCATCTCTTGGGACCTTCCTTCCTCACTTAGCCAATGCCGGCCAGCCTCTCACTGGGGCTCCAAAGAACTTATGTGAGACCCGCTGAGGCCAGAAGCCACTCCGTGCTGCTGCTAACCCTGAGTGGGGCTAGTTAACAGCCTGAGCTTCCCTGAGCCCTGGTATCCTTGTCTACACAACAAAGCCATCAAGAGGATCAAGTTAAATGAGAAGTGTGCCCAGCAGGATGCCTGGGATACACCAGGTGCTCCTACCAGCTTATTCCTTTCCGCTGTATCAAGTATTCGGCTAAATGCAGAAGAAAACCACCAAAGAGATGAAGAAATTGGGGCTTAGACTGGTAGGAAAAAAGAGGTCAAGACAATGTAACTGTAACAGGGTGCGTGGGGCTTGGAGTGGGAGCTCTGGCTCACAGCGACTTCACGGAGGGCAAATCAGAGCTGGGCCTGCTTCCTGCTGGGCATAGTGAGGGAACAGGAGCCTGGGAACTTTGCTTCAGAAATATCCGGATGTAGGGAGCAGCAACAGACCAAAGCTGAAGTCTCACGGCAGAAGACAAATGCAACTGTTCCCAGACTCACCTTAAGGAGCTCCCTGTAGGATTCCTCCAGTCTGGGGAAAAGAGAATCCCAGGCTAAGGCTCCCTCACATGTTCCTACGCAGACCCCACAGTGGCCAGGCTCGGCCAGGAGCACAGCTGCTCCTAGAGCAGGACTCGTTTGCTCCGGGGCCGTGAACAGTGGGGGAGATATCAAATAGGAATGGAGACAGGGCCCCCCAGAGCTCACCAACAGGCCCTCTGCAAAACCAACAGGAAATGTCACGCTACTGATACACAATTCTTCAAAAAAATACGCCAACTAGAGCTCACCAGCCTGCTCTGGGTACCTGCCCAGGAGGGCAAAGGATATATGTTGATTCAACCATCAGGACACTCCAGGAACCAACAACTTAGATTGCTAAGATGGTCTGCCAAGCCTGGAAGTGCTGTCTCTCGTCCTGAACAGAAGAAACAGGCTGGCCAGGCAAAGCTGGAGGCTCTGCCCTCAGACTCTCCACTGGGGTGCTCAGCCCCAAAGAACAAGACCCAAAACAGGGCCTTCCTAACACTCCACCAGCACAGTGAGAACCATGAGGCCAACCCTCCTAGACCCAACACAAATACCTCACAGGTAACTAATTAACTAAGTGATTAGTGACACCCTCATTAGGATGCAAGCTCCATGGGGACAGGTGGGCTCTGCCTGCCTTAGCACTAAATCTCACCCCCAGAGCTTAATAAGAGCTCGAGGAATGAACTGAGATCTGGCTGCCCACCTGCTCCACCCCATTCAACACTTCTATTCTAGACTGATGGCATCACTTGGGAACTCTGACCTCCCCCCCAAAAAAAACTCTCCCCCATTCCCTGGAGTCCGGAGCACTGTGCCTCTTCAGTGTGATCAACAGTTCAATAGGGCTACTTCAGGGAAACCTCTATTTACAGAGCACAACCCTCTTCCACTACCACCCTCTTCCTTCTCTCCCCAAGCTTGCCCAGCTCTGTATCAGGAAGATACTCCTCTCGTTCCACTTCTCACTCCAAAGCATTAAGCAGTTGAGGACAGTACTAGAGGCACACTTGTATCAAGACAAAGAGAGTCACAGACATGCAGGTGAACTCAGCAGCAGAGAACCAGCATTATCAGGCCTCAAATCTCCTAAGTGTGCAGAGTAGGGAATTGATTCACTGCTGAAGCTTCTAGTCGAACAGGATGGCTAACGTTTGTCAAGTGCTCACTACTTGCCCAGCACCACCCTAAACGTGAAATGTTCACTCTCATTTATCCTCACAACTGCCTCACGAGGGGGTTGTTACCATCTCATCCAAATGAGGAGAAAACAGGTACAGAGGGGTTAAAGAACTTGCCCACACTCCCGGGGTGTGCACGGTGGGGGCGGGGCATCTGGTGTCTGTCCCAGAGCCGACACCCCTGCTGCAACCCAGGACAGCTTGCTGGCTCACAGACCAACATTCGAGATAAAACTGCACAGTCTATTTCACATTTTCTGTGTTGTTTTAATTGCTGGTATTAACACCTTAGTCATTTTCCCTGACTTTTCACCACAAAGGAACCAAAGATGTACTCCAATGAAATGGCAGCGGCCGGCCGGCCAGGGAACATCCACATACTTTTACAGATTTGTTTCTACAGCAAAGTCTGCTCAAAGTCCCCAGTCAACTCTGGGAAGAAATCCACTTCATATCCTAGGAAGGGGAAAAGGGCTTCGAAAAGATGTAGCCTTCATTTTACAATAAATACAAAAGAGAGGGCTCCAGACATCCCCCACACATCTCACCACATCTCCTGAACCAGATGCAATCTCCCTCCAGCCCGAACTGCAACGCGGACTGAAGTCTGGTCATCGCACGTGGACTGAACAGCCATCTTAATAGTCAAAGATGTTTTAACTGTCCCATGGCTAGCTCTCTTTGGGCTGATAAATCTAAGTCCTTCCAATTTTTTCTGAAGATCATGTCTTACAGTCATTTAATCCACTCTATAATTCCTCTCTGTTCTGTGGAATCTGCGTGAACCCCCCTCCAGGCACGTGGCAGGAGGGCCTGCCAACTCTGATTCTAGTAGGAATGGGACTCCATCTTCCCTTCTGGCATCCCTGTCAGGGTATCCTGGCATCAAACAGCACCCTAACACCTTTCCCATGATTTCTACAAAGATCCTCTCAATGCTAATAATTCACCTCTAAACCACCTGGCCAGATGAGAATGTGATTAACAAACTGAATAGCCCTCCCTCCCCGCCCCATTTTAGACAGGGGGGCTCAAGGTGGGGGGTGGGCAAGGGTGGGCCACCCCTCTCCTCTGCAGGCAGGAAACTGAAAGAGCCACATTGGGGGTGGGGGTGGGGGGAGCGTCAAACCGGGACCAGAGATGGAAAGGAAGGAGCAGCAGCCAACACCACTCCCGGTGAGGTCCTCGGGTCCCAAAAGGCAGAAGCATACCCTATAGTCCTACCTCCTCAACCAAGGGCGGGAGGATCAAAGCACCACCACCACCCCCTCTCCGAAAAGAAACAGATGTGAGAAAAAAAAGATGGAGACACCAAATTCCTGCCTGGCACTGATCCCGTTAACTAAGAGAAGTCACTTACCATTTTCTCCCATTCAGGTATATTGGTCACCGGGCCTTGGAAAAAAATTCCCATTTCAAATCTCAGGAAGGCTCAGAGACAAACCCATTCATTTATTCCTGGTGGATCAGGCCTGCGGAGGCTCTCAAGGACACTGTTTTTTGTTTTTTTGTAGGACGCTGAGTCAGGTGAATACCCAACCATCCTCTGCAGGTGTCTCCCACCAGGAAAAACGGAATCTGGATGAAAAATCTTTCTTGGGACACAATACAAAGTCCTGGACATGACTTTGCCCTGAGGCAAGCTCAGCAAACCCTTAGTCCTCTGGTCCCAAGCGGCTCCAGCATATCACCTTGGGTAGGGTACCAATTCCACCACTGGAAGCCCAGGGCTGGATGCCACTGCTCAGCTGGGCAAAGCCATGGGGGAGACTGGAGCTCAGTGGAGCTGAGGGGGCCTGTCCGGCCAGCCGTCTGGCCCAGAGCAGGCCTCTGATGCTGCCGCCGCCAGGGCTCTTCCTCCTCCTCCCTGTTAGCAGGTTTACTGCTCATTAGTGGTAGTACCAGGAGGTGGGCAGGGGAAACATAAAGGAGCTGAAATTCAAGCCGGCCCATTTTATTCCGGTGAGGTGCCTCCCATAAAACCAGGCAGGATTTCATCCACCAAGATCTCCCTGGCCCCCTGACCTGGGGAGGTTGAAGCATCCCAGAGTGTGAGGCGCTGCAGAATCTCAGGGCCTAGGCCATCAGGAGCCTCAGGTTCTCATCTTCACGGACTCTTGTATACTCTCTGTATTTTCTGTTTTTTTCAAAGTTAACAGGCATTCTAGCCATGAGCTGGCCCATCGAGTCAAGGCCATGGACCCACAGAGCAGGAGCACTGGGGTAGCACTCGGTGTGTCGAACCCAGCACTCTCCTTGTCCCTCCGAAGTCCCCCACACAATGGCAAGTTCACAAAGGAAGTGAGTCTTGCCAGACTGAGCTAGCAAATTCCCATAAATACTTGGGCCTGGGTAGTACTGCTTATGTAAAATGCTTCCCCATTGAGAGATGCTGCTTTATTTACATTCTTCGCAACCCATTCATAAAAAGGAGGCCCTTTAATGTTGGGGCTGTTCATATAATGCTCCATAAACCCAGCAGCTTCGGCTGGCAGCCTCAGTTCAACACAGGCTACTTCTCAACTCCAGAGGCTTTTTCCCTTAAGATTTTTTTTTTCCTTTCATGACTCACCTTGCGACAGGGCACTGAGGCCAGATGTTGCCGAAGCAAGGCCAAAAGGAGTAAGGACAGATAAAATGAAAACACACAAGTCCTCCCGAATGCTGGGATAGAGAGGTGGGAAGAGACGAAAATCAATAAACTGAAAATCCCCATACGACTTCAATATGAACTATGTATGCTGGGAGGTTGAATTCCTTCCAGGTTTACTGAAACTTCCTTTATGGATGTCAAAACCATCCCCAACTTTTACCTCTACCCAGCAAAGAGAAGGTATGGAAGGAATTTTTTTTAACCCCAAAAGAAAAGAAAGCTGTGGGCTCACTGTGGTCTTTAATTCGCATTGCAGATAAAGTAATTTTCTCTGCTTTCTCACAGACATGTTCCAGGGACTGCTAGATCTAAGAAGGGCACCACTGGCTCAGGGTAATAAAACTCAGGAAGACCCCAGAAAGAGAGGAAGGACTGCATTCTAGGACGCACAGCCAAACAACCTGAGCAGCTGAGGAGAGAGCCCAGGAGATGCATCCTTAGGTAGTCTGTCTCCTGCCACAGGAGAAGCAAGGAGGAGAGAAGTAGTAGGAATTTTTTTTAATTGACGGGAGCGGTCTGCATTGCCATGGCAACTGTGAGGGGTGGCCTTCCCGCTTGGAAGGGAAATGCTGGCCCATTAATCATCAAACTGGGGCACAAAAGGGAGGTTTGGGGGAAAGGGGATGGATGCAGAATTTATTCTTTCACTGTCTAGACTCAAACCAGTCACCAGTTCTTGTTCCCATTTCCCAATGGTCCAAGGTTTGATGGTAAACAAGAACGGAAGTTCCAAGAAAGCTGGGATCATAGCTTTCCCTTCAATGGGATAGGTCTGATACGAGGCTGATCATGCCTCCGATGTCAGTGATAAAACCTTCTCCCATGCCAGTCCCAAAAGTCCTGTCCAGTGGCCGGACCCAGGAATCTTATTCTTTTCTGTTCTCAAAACTGTATTCTCCCTCATTTACACCCAGGATTGCTAAGAGATAAAACATATGGATTCATTTAGCATGGACAACAAGGAAAATTGCATAAGAGCAGCAAAGCCGGGTGGAGAGAATGGCCTGGTGGGATAGGAGGAAAACAGGATTACAGCTCTTTTCCAATTCACGTCTATATGGTGTCATGTGAGCAATCCACAGGACAGAACTCTCCATCAGCCGGAGTATCAGAAACAACAGCTAAGTTTCAATTGTTCCCCAAGCGAAAGCATCCCAAACATGCCCTATTTATGTGCCTTTGACAGAAAAGGTTGGAAACCACCAAGGACTCCATACTGAGCATTTCTTTGGAAGAAGGGAAGGTTTCCCCTGTTCCCAATCAACTAAGTAGCCAACTGCATTATTTCATTCAACATAACAGCATGCAGAGCAGTATATCAGAAATCCCATAATATTCTCTCTCTCTCTTCCTCTCTCTCTCTCACACACACACCGCTTTAACACTTATACTATCCCTTCTTTAAGAAACTATCAACCTACAAAACCACTCGAGAAGATATCATGTTATAAAACCCAGGGTCACAATCTCAGAGGCAAGCAATGCTGGCCTGGAGTGGCCTGAGTGACAGCAAAACAAAGATGAGTAGGGTTCAGAAGGAGAGAAAGGCAAGAGGCTCCTCACTGGGGACAACTAGAGAAAGCAGCAGAAGCAATGATGCGGGGAGATCACTGTGCCCGGCCAGGAGAGAGCTGAGGGGATCCGTCTAGGGTCAGGCTGCAGGAAAAGAAGAACCACTAGAAGTATGTGGACAGGGGAATGACATGGGAGAAGGAGTGCTCTGGGAAGAATCGTCTAGCAGCTGTGTACAGACTGATCAGAAGGGCCAGAGGAAGCAGGAGGGAAAAGGTGGCTGGCCAGGTCAGGACAACACAGGCCTGCTGCATGGGGACAGCAGAGCAACAGAAAGGAAGGGAAGGAAAGAGATACAAAAAACAGAGAAACTCTTCACTGGAGCAAACTCTCCAGAGCAAACCGTCCTGAACACCTGACCGGACTGACAGGTAAGAGCCTGTCAAACAGGGAAACACTGTTCGGCAATTTCCCTTTATATTCTAGTGGCCAGACCAGGTTACCCCCTTCTGACTGCCACCAAAAGAAATCATATACTGTGTAGCCCTAAAGGAGACAAGGCCTTGAAATTCTTCATTGTTGCCTTGAAATTCTTCATCGTTCTCCAATGTCTCTTAGACATACAATTAAATCTTCCCAGAACAAACGTGAATCTCCAGCATGAGATAATACCTCCCTTTCCCACAAGCCTCAACTCCACCCAGGCTGGGTTCTAGACCCTTCTGAGGAGGGGTTCAGAGGGTGGCTGTGAATTAATTCTATGTCCACACTAAGCAGGAGTGACATGCAACTCTCCCCGGATGGGATTACAGCTAACCTCAGCTGGGAGAAGCTCCTAACCCAATAGCTACCTGAGGTGGGACTTGAACCCAGAATCTCAGCAAAAGTGGACAATCAGAACAGCTTCAATCTCCCTGTCTTTGTGATCCCAACTCTTCACAGAGGTATATGATCCCATGAGGAGTCCTGAGTTCTGGGTGGGTTTTCACAAGTGGAAAACAGCATCCAGCTTAGAAATGATCACTGGTGGGGATACAGGCACTCAAGAGCTTAAGCCACTGGTTCCCAAGTGTCCTCTAGCCAGCCAAGCACAGTGGTATCCCTCCAGGACAGGATATGTGCTGGGCCCTTTTCTCCTTTTTTCAGAAGACATGGGAGTGGAGAGGCTGGTGGGACAGTCTCTTAGGTGGCACAAAGGAAAAAGACCGGAAACCTTTTCATTTAATCATTAAATTCCAGCTTCTCATTACCCTTTGTGGGTACCTTCTTGGCTAAAGAAAAGTGCCGAAAACAGTTGTGGATGGGTTGCTGAAGCACATTTGTGGGGTATCTCCTAGTCTCCAATCCAACTGGTCTGTCCTCTTAAGACTGTCGACAATGGGCGACTAGATGTCCCAGGTGGGACTAAACCTCTCTCATGGGCAGACTCTGCCTGCTGAAACCCCTCATTCCTAGCAGGCTCTAGAGTGGCTCATCAAACTGTCGCCACCGGCCAGGCCCACTATGTGCACAACCCCACCTCTGGCTCCAGCCGTGTCGACCCCACTCTTCCCAGAACCGGGAGGTGATCTGCGGTTGGAGCGGTGAGCCATTGTCGCAGCTTCTCCCAGCGGGCACCCTGGCCCCCCGCAATCCCTGGGGCAGAGTCCGGCCCTGCCGCCCGTCCCTCGGGGTGGGTGGCTCGGACCTGCTCCCCTCCCCGACGCCACCACCTGCGCCCGCTCAGGCGCCGCCTTTGTCCGGCGCTTCACCGCGGAGCGGGCCCCTCGGGCCCGACCTGACCTAGCCCCCCGCCCCGGAGAAGAGGCGGAGAGGCGGGCTGGGCCAGACCAGGCCGGGCCGCGAGCATGGGGTCCCGCTGTCACTTGGAGGCGGTCTGACAACTTCGATTCCCCCCGCCCCACCTCGGACTCGGCCGCCGCTCCGCACGGTCTCCGCCGGGCCTCCCGCGGCCCACACTCGCTTCTCGAACCGGTTCCCTTCCGTCTTCGGCGCCTCCCTTCCTTCCAGCCCGATAGGGTCGGGTCTATACTACCCCCGGCTCCGGTGTGGCCCCCAGCCCCAGCCCCCCACCCAGCAATAACCGGTCAGCTCCCAGCGCAGGAGGGCGCCCCCCACCCTGAGCGGGCGATCCCGCGGCGCCGCCCCCGGCCGCGGCCCCTTGCCTCCGGGACCGCGATGGGGGGGAGGGGGCGCGGCGGGGGGGGGGGCGGGGGCCTTGCCGCCCGCGCACTCGGAGGCGAGCCCGCTCCACCGCGGCGAGGAGACGACCGGCGTCCTCCCGCCCTCCGCGGCCCGGGACGCCCGCGCCGCCGCCGCCCGGCCAAGCTGCCACCCTGCGGCCGCCACCCACCCCGCCCCCAGCCTGAGAGGCGGGCGGCCCCCGGGGGCTGTCACCTCGAGGCGCGCTGCGCTCCCCGATGGCGGGACCGCGGCGCCGGACCCGGAGGGAGGGAGGCGGCGCGAGCAAGCGAGCGGCCGCACCTGCTTCGCGTCGTCCGTCCGTCCGTCCCTTCCCGGGCTGGCGGGGGCGGCGGCGCGGCGCGCTCGGTGGGGCGCGCTGACGGGCGGCCGGTTCTCTCCCCTCCACTCGTCTACCTCCCTTGCTCGCTCCCTCTCGCCTGTTCGTGTCTTTACCCCCACCTCCTCGACCCTGGCCCCTAGCTCACCCGGACAGCGGCGCGGACGGCGCGGCTCTGGGCGCCCGCAGGCCCCGGCCGGGCTGGAATCCGGCGGCTGGAACCCCCCGGGGGCGCTCAATTCCCGGGCTCCACGCTGCTGCGTCAGCGCCTCCTCCTGGGGGCCGGGGCCGGGCGGGCGGAGCGGGGGCCGCGGCCGGGCGGGGCCGTCGGGGGGGCGGGAGCGCCTGGCCGGGGCGGGCGGACCGCGGGGGCCGGACGGGCGGGGCAGGCAGCCGGACGGGCGGGCGGCGGGGGCCGGGCTCCGGGATCCGCTACGCCGCTCGCGGTTCCCCCACAAACTCCCCGAGAGCGGAGCCTCCGCCGCCCTCCTTCCTGCTTCCTCGTCCCCAGCCAATCAGCAGCGCGCCCCTCGGCCAGCTCCGCCAATCAGCCGCCCCGCCCTGCGCTGGCCCCGCCAGCCAATCCGGCCCTCGGCTCCCCCTCCCGGTCTCCGACCAATCAGAACCGTGGGTCGGTCGTCCCAACGCAGGGGGCAGCACGAGGCGGCCGGGGGAGGCGGTGCGGGGAGTGGTGGGGCCTGGGGGGAGGGGTACGGTGCCAAGGGTGGTGGCGGGGGGTGGTTTTCTTTGCCGGCTTCTTGGATTTTCTCTTCGGCTGCAGAGCTGGAGCCGGTATCCCATGGTGACCCGACCCTGGAGCCCCAATCCCCTAGCTGCTACCCCACCCCCCGAGAAATCTCTCGCCCCCGCCCTGGCCATCACCCCTCTACATCCCCTTTCCCCCCTTCTCCTCCTTAGCACCCACTGTAGAAAACTGCGGGCGGAGAAACACCCCACCCTCGCCAGCGGCTGCTGCCCCCAGGGCAAAGCCTCGGGAAGACCAGCCGAAAAATCAAGCCAGAACAACCCCCCTTTCCTGCAGAAAGGGCCCCAGACTCCAGCGAAAGGGCCCCGACTGCTGAAAAGCCCCTCCCGCCCTTGCCTCATCTTTCCGACTTCCCTGCCTGCCACGTCTCCTTTCCTTTCAAGCAAGGTCGGTCCTAGCTCGGTAACCCCTCACCCGCATCTCTTTTTCCTCTTTCTCCCCTTCACCTACCGCCCCCCCCACTCCAGCTCCTAATTCACCTTTCTCAGAAGCAGTGTGTGGAACCCTCATCCATTCCCAGCTGACAGCAGAGCCTGGTCTGTGAGTCCTTGACACCCACACACCCTCTTCCACCACCGCGGGCAACATCTGAGCTCTCCGGGGGAGGGGGGAGGGGGCGGGCAGCCTGACAGCCCCGGCTGGATTCCCTCCCCGGCGTCCCCAAGCCAGAATGGGACCAAGCTTGGTCACTTACCTGGCTTCCCCCTAGACCCCGAACGCTGTGGCTCCGTCTCACACCCACAGACGTGCCTTTCCAAGCCCAAGCACGCTCGCGGGGTCAGCGGGGTGGGTGGGCACAGCAGGCTGAGGTCACACGGAGGTGTGGGAGGTCCCTGGGAGGTGCGGGAAGGGCTGTGTCTTGGGCAGCTGGTGTCGCCTGAGTCCGCACAGGGCTTCACTTCAGTGAGCGCTGCCTGGGCACATAGTAGGTTCTTGAGAAATGCTGAGTCCACCCCAGAACAAAGCCTCATTCCCAATTCTGGCGGGGGAGGGGACGTTTGGGAGGTAAAAGGAGCAGCAGCAAAGACGGTAGTGTCAAGTCACCGGAGCGCTGGGAGCAGCCCAGGGAGGGGCTGGGCCGAGGACCGCTTCTGGCAGAGAGAAGCACCCCGAGTGCTGGGGCAGCCTGGGCTTAAGGAGAAAGCCAGCCTCAGAGTGTGGCTGAGGGGCTCCTCCTGCACCACACATGCTGCCTAGCCTTTCCTAGACCTTGAGACTCTGGCACTCAGAAAGGCAGCCTTTAAGATCAATCAGGGCTGTTAGCCTCTATGGTGGGGAAAGAGAACTCTAGAAGATGGTTTCCCCATCTGCCTCCAGAGCTGTCAAGAGGGCCCAGCCAGTCTAAGCTTTGTGGGAAACACGTTTAAAGGACATGGTCACCCAGCAGGGGAAGTGTGTGAATGAGAGCTGAAAGCTAAGACCATGGCACAGAAACTTCTCAAAGGGCCAGCTTCTCCTAGGACAAGTCTCTCTACTTCTCCTACCTCCCACCCTAAGGGAAAGCTGATTCCCCAAACCTATTAAAAAAAAAAAAAAAAAAAAAGTAGGGCACTAAAGGATTTCTCCCCTCCCTGAGCCTCCCAGGACAAAGATTCCTAGCAGATCCCCCCCCACCACCACCACTAGGTCAGCCCTACCCCCCCCCACCTCCCCAAATGCCCCTTCTCCCTGTCCCAGTTCCCCTCCGGGGCTGATGTCCCCCACCCTTCACCAGAGAGGGTAAAAGCAGCAGTGGCCGCTGGAGCTGAGCCATGCCATTCTGGCAGCCTAGAGCCAGAGCAGAAGAAGGGACAGGGCTTCTGTCAGCAGCCCAGCCTGTGCTGACCTTGGCTTCGTGCCCACTCATGGGCAGGGATGGAGGCCAAAAGGGTCAGAAGAGAAACGTACCTAGTCAGAGGGAAGGAGACCCAAGTGGCAGGAAGCCCATGCTTGGCCTAGGAAGTAGTTGCAGGATGAGGTTGGAGGACTGGACTTTCCCCCCAATATCCAGGAGTGAAGATCCATTGGCTCTGGGAAGGGGTGTGTGTGTCGGGGGTAGGGGGAAGAGTTGTCTTTATTTGGGGTCCTGGTGGAAGGGAGAGAAGGGAACATTGACTCGGTAGGGGGCTAAGTGGTCATGAGAGCCCATGTGTTCCTGCCCAGCCTGCCCAGCATCTGGAGGAATTCTACTCAGAGCGTCCCCCTTGTGGGTGGCTGTCTCCTTTGCCCCAGGAGGCTCTGACTGAGTGGGCTACAATCACAGGCTGGCTAAAGGCACTTGGTGTTCCTCCTGTGCCCGCCCACTCATCTACCCCAGTACCCTGCCTCCTTTGTTAAATCTGGTCAGCAAACCCCTGAAAAGAAGAGGCCAAGGACTGCGCACCCCTGCCTGTCCCCCAAGGGACCTTTTGGCCTCTCCTCTCTCCACCCCACTTTGCCAGGACCTCTTCACCTGGGCCTCCTTCCTTCCCAGTCCAGAGCCTTTCTACACCTGGAAAGACCTCCACCTCTTCCTCTTCCAAGCTTCCTTCAGCTCCCCTAACCCTTCCTGAGTGAGTGCTGCTCCCACCCCACCCCACCAAGGCGGTGGTGCTAACACCTGGGCCCCATCACCTCTCCTCACTCCGGCACACACCCAGCAGCCCAGCCGTCCTCCATTGCAAAGGACTTTCCACTTGGTCTGGGGACAGGAATGGATCCATCAGATCTCCTGCACCACCTCTCCGTACTTCCAGACAGGGAGCTCTCCCTCCCTAGATGCCTTCAGACCTATCCGGAAGGGTTAACTGCCTCTGAGCGGGAGAGCAGAGGGAGATGCAGAGAGGAAAACAACTAGGGCTGAGAGAAAACACGCTGCACACCCCTCCCCCACGGTGCACGACCAGACTGACAGCCGGGACAGACTGGCTGCTCCGTCATCTCACCGCCGGGCACCTCCCCCACCGCTCGCCGCAGTCCCTGCAGACCGCCTGCCCTCGGTTGCAGCTACCTGGCACCGGGCAGGGCACCTCAGCAGGGCAGTTGAGTCCTTGCAGTGATGGTAGTACCCACTTTCCCCTTCCTCCATTCCATGCCCGGGTCCCCTCTCCCCTGGGAGTGGGGCGGCTGCTCCCCTGGCCCCCTGAAGTGCCTGAACTTTAGGTCCAGGGAACAGTTGCTGAGCCACCTGGTCCCTCAGCCCCAACAGACTAACTGGAGGGCACAGCTCCTGGGGGAGGGACACCGGGGCACCAATTAAATGTGGCTGCATCACTTGCCCTCTCCCCCATAATAGGGACCCCCCCAAGGGTGGGGGAATAAAGAAAGCTGGACTTTTATAAGTCCAGCTGGTCCTTTTATCTGACCCACTCCCTCTTAAAGGGATCGGGACCCTCTCCTTAAAGGGATCTCCTGAAATTATTTGCCCCCAAGCAAATCCAAGTGCAAGCCTCTGTTTGGTCTTTACCTGCTGGGGCCCCTTTCCCAAGAGATGGAGGAGGCAGAAGTGTTCTCCCTGTGACTCTGAACTGGAGGGACAAGGCCCCCTTCTGCCACCAAGGAGCCAGCTGTTGAGTGCCCAGCAGAGAACAGGACCCCACTCTCCTCTAAAGGCACTCACTGCCACAGCATAAGGCCAGGGTTAAAGTCAAGGTGAGGTGGGGTCCTGTGTGGGCGCAGTCTCTGCTAAGATGGGATAAGGGGAGCTATGTGCACTCAGACTTTGGGGAACACATGTCCATGGTGCTGTGTCCAAAACCCCCATCTGTCCAGTACGAGCCTCCAGATTGCTGACAGGAGAAGTCTTAGCAGGCTGCCTTTCCCCGAAAAGCTGCATTCTCCTTTCCTCTCTCCCAACTCCTGACTCTTACTCTCTTTGGGGCCCCTGGCTTTCCCCTTGGGGTGCCCTCTCTGCCCCTTATACAAGTTGCCTCTACCGCAGCCCCAACAACTGTTTCAGGCTCTTTCCTGCCCTAGGGCTCATCCCTGGGGTATGCCTCACCCTCTGCGCCCTCCCCCCCTCCCCGCCACCAGCCAAGGGGGTGGGGGATGGGCACACCTCGGCTCTCGGGAGCCCAGCAGAGCTGCATCCTCTCCCTCTAGCTTACTCGGCACCTGGTCTCACCCAGCCCTTGGGGTTCAGGGTTCCAGGGAGGGTGGGTGTGAATGGGGTGCAGAAGGGTCCGAGGGCTCTCCAGGCCGACAGAGGGACAGAGTCGGAAGCACTCACTGAAGCCACCCCTTCTTCCCCTCCTCCCTTCGCCCGTGGAGGGTCGACGCTGCCAAGGGAGGGCTTCCCCAGGCGCTTGGGAACTCGCCAAGTCCCCCACGGCTGCCACTCCCTGAAGGAGAGGCTCCCCCCAAGGACTGGAGCTTGGAGGCCTTCCCCACCCACCCCCCCTCCGGCAGCTGCTGCAGCCTCCGGCTGAGGTCAGGCTCCACCTCCTTTCTCCGGAGGGAAAGCGCGAGGGTTGTTTGTTGTTGAGGTGTGTGAGGGAGAAGGTTCGAGATCACCTGGCTGGGTGGGCACGGGCTCTGAGGGAGGGAGCGGGGCTGAGTGGGCTGGCTTCGGCAGGAGCCTCCTGTGGTGGGTGAAATGCTAACCTCACCCTACCCACCCCTCCACGGGTTTTGAAAACCAAGCCCGGTCCTCTGCGCTAGTTCTTCCATCTAGCCGCTCACTGGCCCGTGCCCCCGCCCTGCTATCCGTCCCTGTCCCTTCCGGAGTGGCCAAATGCACCCCCCCCCCAGCAGAAGGGCAAGCCCTGGGGTTACCACGAGGAACAAGACTGTTCCTGCTCTCAAGAAGCTTCTAGTCTGGGGGCTGGAATGTGTTGGGGATAGAGGGACCAGTAGACATAAGACAGCGTGATAAACATAACTTCATGACAGCAGCGGGTAATGGCTGCTGAGGAAGCAAAGGGAAGGGTGCCACGGTCTGCCCCTGGTGTGGGGCTGGGTGGGGTGAGGTGAGAGAACGTTTGATGAATGGCTAAGCTGTGCCAAGGCTTTCTGAAGGAGCAGGCATTCTTCCCGTCAGACCTACCCTTGGTAGGAGGGGAAGTTGAGGAAGCCTCCGGCGGGGTGCTGACGTTAGTGAAGGTAAAAGAGCTGTGAAATAGGGGGTGAGGCTGGATATGAGATTGGAGAGTGGTGGGGGCCACCCAGGCTTCATAAGCCTTGTCAGGGAGCCTCGTTCCAAAGGCATTGGAGGGTCCTGGAGGACTTTAAGGGAAGGAAGGTCCTGGTGAGTTCTATGTCTGACAGGGATCTGGGGAGGTGGATTGGGGGGAGCAGAAGAATATGGCTCATGGGGGGAGAATGTTGCACCTCCCTTTCCACCCAGCAGACTGGCGGGCATCCCAAAAGGATGTGTCTCTACCCTCCCTCTCAGGTCCCGAATGGGCTGTAAAGGGTCCATCTTTGGGAAAGAATCCTCTCTCAGCACCGCTCTCACTGCCATGCAGGGTCTCTACCTTCTCTCTCTCCCCATGGGAAGGGATGGGTGGCCCCAGTATCTGCATCTCTCTCCTTCTTGAGAGTTCTGCCCTTTCAGAGTCATTGCTATTTCCTAGAATAGCGACAGGAAAGAAGTCAGCAAACAGCAGGATCAACTTTTCCCTGCAGGTGTTCTTTCTGCACCTCACTTGGGACTAGAACCCTCAGGTAGTGGACATTAGTGATAAAAACCATATAGAGTCCCAAGCAAATGCCCCTCAATGGGGCCCTTGGGCTGGCATCAGACTGAGCATTTGACTTCCGGGAGCTGGTGCTGCCCTCACCCCAGTCCCAGAAGGTTGGCATGATTACTGTCACCATTTCACAGATTTGAAAACCGAGGCTTAGAGCGGTTAATATCTGTCCTAGCTCACACAGGCAGGCAGACTTAAACCCCAGCCTGCCTGATTCAGGTCAGGGTCAGATTTCCTGGCCCCACTATACAGCATTGCCTTCTATGAGCCTGAAGAACCCTGCCCTGCTGGCTTACCTGTTTCCCTTTGACCATGACCACATTTGGGATTGCCAGGGGAGTAGGACGGGGTGTGGGTATGTCAGTGAAATCTCATACTTTATTTTTGTTTTTAAAGATTTTATTTATTGGGGTGCCTAGGCGGCTCAGAGGGTTAACCTTTTGCCTTCAGCTCAGGTCACTATCTCCGGGTCCTGGGATTGAGCCCAACATCAGGCTCTCTGCTCAACGGGGAGCCTGCTTCCCCCGCCCCCCCCCCCCGCCTGCTTCTCTGCCTACTTGTGCTCTCTCTCTCATCACAGTATGAGACTATAGACCCCTGATGGACACCACTACGGTTTTGTCTTCCTCTTTACGGCTTCCTATGTGTCTAGCACCTCCCTGGACCCAAGGAGGCATTCTAGATCCCTCAGAACCTAGTCTCAGGACACAAAACCCTCTGCCTCTCTCCTTCCATAGATCAACTCAGGAATCCCAAACTAGCAATCATCAAACACAATTCAGCAGGCAGACAAGTTCTGTTTGACAAGTTCCTTCTTTTTTTTTTTTTAATTATTCATTATTTTAACTAATCTCTATACCCAATGTGGGGCTCAAACTCATAACCCTGAGATCAAGAGTCTCACACTCCTCTGTCTGAAACAGCTGGGCACCCCGGTTTGACAAGGTCTTATCCACAGGGATTTCAAGAAGATTAAAATTAGGAATCATGCTGAAATTTCTGGAGATTGAAAATAAAAATTCGGATTCCCAGTTTCTCTTGAAAAAAATCAGAAAGTCTGGCTCCCTTTGGTCCACATCTCCACTTACAACAGTACACTGCTGCCAAGTAGCAAACATTGCCTTTACAGGACAGGCATGCTTCGGTTTGCAATGGTTCTGCCTGGCCCTGTTCAGGCACTTGTAAGACCTGCCTGATCCCTGAAGGTTTTCAGTCTTGTAATCCTTGTGCTGTGGCCACAGAAACACAGATGGATATTACGGTACATGTCTTTGGAGTGTCTGCCTTCCTTGGACCTACTTGGAGTACCTTGTTCTATTCTCACGGGCCATCTCTAATAGCATTTTTATTATTGCCCCATGTACAGAAGCCACAGACCCAGGCTGAAGATGAAAAGGGGTGTTCAGGGTCTTTCGGCTTCTCTGAATGACTACTCCTAAGAGCATGGCTTAATGTCTTGCAAATAGTAGGTGCCTAATAATGTTTGATGAACTGAACAGTAAGTGATCAGTAAGTAGTAACTAAATGAATACATTGATGGAGAAGGAAAGACCTTTCCAAGAAGCACAATGTCTGAGATGTTCTGGGGGTGGGATGTTGCTTGGGACTTCGGCTTCCTCGGGGTTACCGTTCTCATGAGGCTTGTCTGATGATATCAAATGGGATTATTTTAAGGGAGGTCCCTCCCTTGAGGAACCCCATGGGCTGTGGACTAGAAGTTTGTGGGGGTGCACCTACTGTGGTTCCTTCAACCCAGACCTGCAGACGCCTGGGATGAGGAGGAAACTCGTATCTGGAATGGGCTGGGTCCCCAGAGCCTCCAAAGCCAGGGGTCTTAAACAGAACGCAGGGGCAGCCGCTCAACACCTGTTTCTTTAATCCTCAACAACACTATTAGGAAAATATTCTCAAATTTACAAATGAATGAGGAAACTGAGACCTGGAGCCTCTAAGTAACTTCTCAAGATCACACAGATTTGGAGTGACTCCAAACCTCTGCCTTTTTAAGTACAGCAGTTAGCATAAAGGTTAAACTGAGGTCTAACCCTTGGTAGGTTTAAAACCTTTACTCCTTCTACATTTCACCAAGCCTACTGTTTAAGAATAAAACTCTTTAGCCAGGCTTCCCGAGTAGAAGTACTCTACAGACTCCTAAAACATGCAGAGTCCTTGCAACAGCGCCCAAACCATGGCAACTGTCCCCAAAGCATTAGCAATTATGAACCTACTTCATCACGCTTTCGTTGGGCCATTCCTGCCGCCTGCCCTGTTACTGTATTCGAATCTGGTCCCGCAACCCCGTTTGCCCCCTGTCTTCGAGACGGAGTCCCTACTACGCTGTGCCTATGCTGTATTCTGTCCACCCAGCTGCAGCATGTCCCATTCTGGCTTCAGCCAGGCTGAATGTCTTCCTTTGCTGGGTCTGAAGGAGGGACCAGCCTCTCTACCCAGGGCTTATCCACTACACCATCCTAATACCAGGACTGTCTCTGTGACCCCAGCCAGCCTCCTCTGCCTTTGGAAAGATCTCCCCTGACATCCCTAATCCCATTTCCCAAGGTGTGGGTGACTCCATCTCCTCCAGGCTCCCAGCCACAGCCACTGACCTCTCTAGTCTTCCAAAACCAAGAGCAGAGGGAGAGCCAGCTGTGGCCAGGACAACTCCTCCCCAACCCCCCAGCAGAGACATTCCCTGGAGAGGTCCCCAAACTACAGTCTGGGCCACAAGTACTGTGTACCAACCACAGAGAGCTCTACTCAAGCTCAGCACCATTCAGGCACCAGTGGGACCTAGAAGGTGATGCCAATCACAAGGCTTCTGACTTTGGAAAGCTTCCACTCCACTGGGCAGAGGACCCTCTGAAACTGAAGAACCTGGCCAAGAGTCAAGGGTTAGATGATAAATGGCTGGGCAGGTGACACCAAGACTCAGGCACGAGATCTGACAAATATTGCTCCCGATTTGTGAATATTGCTGTATTTAAAAAAAATCTTATAAGGGGATTTATGAAATTCATACCTAGCTGTATGGGCAGCTCTGCTCTATTCAGACGCATACAGGGAAGTCAGCAACTGCCCTTTTCATCGGTTTCTCTCTGTTGGAGTGTGTTCTGTGGCCATAGGTAACATTCCCAGAGAGATTTTGTGAGCCAGGTGCTGTACTAAATTCTTTTTTTTTTTTTAAACAGTTTTATTACTTTTAACTGGTCTTTTTTTTTTTTTAAAGATTTTTTTATTTATTTGACAGATCACAAGTAGGCAGAGAGGTGGGCAGAGAGAGAGGGGGAAGCAGGCTCCCCACTGAGCAAAGAGCCTGATGCGGGTCTCCGTCCCAGGACCCTGGGATCATGACTTGAGCCAAAGGCAGAGGCTTTAACCCACTGAGCCACCCAGGCGTCCCTGTGCTAAATTCTTTATATGCTCTCATTTAATCCTCAACCTGTCTTATGAAACAGGTTCTGTTATTGTTCCCATTTTACTGATGAGAAAATGGAGGCACAGAGAAGTTCAATAACTTGTCCAGAATCACACAGTTAATAAGTAGGGAGCCAGGCTTCAGATCCCAGCCTTGTCACTTCTAATTGTTCCTCTATCACTGGTTCCTAAACGAGCTTCCCCAAACAATTCTCTATTACGTTTTCCAAACGTCTGTTGACAACTCATTTGGATTTTACACATGAAGTTGCTGTGAGTAACGTTCATCTCAGTATTAGATTGGGGGCAAAATGTTGCAGGCGTATTGTCATATTTCTTTATAAAAAGAATATTCCTTTTGCAAAGCTTCATCAAAAGTACCCTTTCCCTGCCCTCTGCACTCATTTTGACACTGAAATAACAATGTGGTCTTTCAGGAACATCAGATACGCTACAACCAACTTCCAGCTACACGCGAACTCCGTGCTCTCCCAGGGCTTTGATTTTGGGGTAAACGCACCACCTCCCACCCAGTCTCCAAAGTCAGGAATATTCCAATCTTCCTTGGTGTCTCCCTTTCCCTTGCCAGCCACCACCCATAGCTAATCCATCACCACAACCTGTCATTTACCAGCACTTCAATCACCCCCTTCTTCCCCACCCCAGGAACCATAGCCCAGTCATGCACCCCACACCACCCCTCCATGTCTGTTTTCTACACAACAACCAGAGGAGTTTTCCAGAACAGAACTGCATCATATCATTCTACTGGAGCCCTTCTGAGGCTGTCGGGATAAAGACCCAAACCTGGACCCGGGGATGACCGGAGGGTGCCCCAGCGGGGAGGCTCCATGATCCCAACCCCTCCTCCCCCCAATCACACTCCTGGACCAGAGATGCCCCCTCTCTCCCAAGCATGGCTGAGCAAGTCAGTGGTTCCTTGGTGAGGCTTGTCTCCCTGGCTAGGTGAGGCGGAGGACCACATCTGCTTTGGGTCCCACTGGTTCCCCACAGCCTGGCGGGGTAAGTGCACATGTTGGATTCTCAGTAACAATTACTGAATGGTGAATGAATAAATAACAGGCAGAGGATTGAAGCTTCAGCTGCTTTGCCAGGTGACTGTGGCACTGGACTTCTCTATCAACTTAGCAGACTACGTCCTATAGGCACACTGTGTGCTGGGCCCTACCTGCTGCCCCAAGACTCACTCCTCCCAGTCCAGTTTGCCTGGTTTCAGGACTAATTATGATGTCACCTTGGCCTGTCTCCACCTATGGGGGAGGTTTGTGATTTGTGTACATTCTTACTATAAAATTTACTGACTTGATTAATTCCGTGACTGGATTATAATAGTTACTGTTCCGATTGGGCAGACTCTGAAACACAGGCATAAAGTCACGGTTCTGGCTTTGGCAGTCCAGATGGCTTCTACAAGAAGTGAGGGTCTGTGACCCCAGAACCCTGTTCCTTCCGTTGCTACTGAGAAGAATGGGAGAATTTAGTTCAAGGCAAAGCCTTGGGATTTCACCTGCCCCCTTCTCTCCCTCCCCCTGTAAGTCTGCCCTTTAGGTTTCAGTTAAACCTGATCTCATTTAGATAAGCTCAGTGGAGGGCGACAGGAAAAGAGGGGGTCTGCTCCTGCAGCCCCCAGGGCAGGCATTCATTGGATGGGCACCTCTACTTAGCCAGGTTTCATGCTGGGAATAGAGTGCAGAGCCGGGGACAGCACCAGTGTTTGGGTGAGCAGTGCTCAGCGCTGGGGCTTAAAGAATAGAAAACATTAAAAGTGGCCGGGAGTGATGGAAACAATTGGGTTTATGTCCACTTCCTCAACTGAATTGTAAGCTCCTTTGGCTCCACAATTCTTACACCCCTGGCACACAGTGGTCACTCAGTAAAGGCAGGTTATTCTTAACTGGGGATTGGCAGGTGAAGGGGCAGCTCACTCAAGTGGGCTGAGCCTGGGGTGTACTGGCTGGGGGGCAGGCAGGAGGTTGGAGGGCAGAAGGTCCATCTGTTGACTGAGGGCTGTGTGGTGGGCCCCAGGTAACCCACAGACTCTGAGGAGCAGAGAGATGAAGTTTCCAGGAGGCAGCATGGAAATGAATTGGGTGATTGTTCCTGGTGAGAGGAACAGGCTGGGGGTAGGGTGGGGTAGGGTGAGTGGCAGGAAGGGGCTTATCAGGGGACCTTGTGGGGAAGCCTAAGGTGCTTGAGTCCCCAGGAGTGGCCCCTTGGGGCTTCCAGCCTTGGAGCAGAGGGGACATAGAAGTTTGAGGAATATGGGACAGGAAGTGTACCCTTTAGTGAGAAGGGGCTCCAGAGCTAACACTGAGAAGCCAGTGTGTCCCTGTCTGACCCTTCTCGGGGAGGGTTAACACCCTCACTTACACATTGTCTTGTTGCCTTACTGACAATGGACTCCACACTCCAGAGGCTCTTGCCCATCTACCCCCTTCCAGTCCCCCCCACACACACCAAGGGTCACTCCAGGGCTCAGGAGTCCTGGACAAGAAGCTCCAGCCCCTTGGTGGTGTGGGTGATCAGGTGAAGACAGCAGAAAAACTGCAGCCCGAAGCTCTCCAACAGGCTCCTAGGGGTCAGGGAATGGGGCACAGGGGTATGTGTGTGGTAGGGTTCCAAGCACCCAGAGGCTCGCACAGAAGGAGAAGACTAAGGAAGGTCTTTCCAGGGAGACTTCACCTTCCTTCACTCTGGAGCCAGGCAGCCTCCCTGGGAGCTGAGATACCCTGAGTACCCCAGGAGATAGAGAATCCAAAGGGCAGTCTACTTCCCATCCCCTCCTTCTCAGCTTTGCAGGACTGCACAGTATACTCTGCCCAGGTATACCTGGGAGGGGGGACCAGGGAGACAGGTGGGGAGTGGGGAGAGGGGCTGGATCTGAGTAGCTGGGGGGGGGGCGGGATTCTTTAGTCTGAACAGTCCCTCAGCTCTGGTGGCCTCAGCCTAGGGAGCAGTTCCCCGCTGCCCCAGGCAAATGCGGTTACAGAAAATTCACATACCTTCAGCCTTAATTGGCGATCTTGCAGTGGCCCCAACCTCCCCCGCCCTTCCACTCTGGGCCAACGGTGGGGAATCTGGACAGCAAGGAAAGACTTGGCAGGCTGAAGGAGAAGGACAGCAAGTCTCACCTCCATCCAGCCTGTTCTCCTTTCAGATACTCCCTTCCCCTATTTTAGTTCATTTATTTATTTTTCTTTAAGATTTTAATTTTAAAGTAAGCTCTACACCCAACATGGGGCTTGAACACACAATCCCGAGATCAAGAGTCGCATGCTCTATGGACTGAGCCAGACAGATGCCTCTGTTCTAAATCTTGATTCACCCCACAATAAATTTTATTAAATACTTTTACTTCCATGAGTAAAGGGACCTAAGGCATAGCCAACCCTGCCTAGCCTGGCAGCATCAGATGGGGCTCGAGTAGGTCTTAAGACTCTGGTCACCCATTCCCATAAACAGAGCAAGAACCTGGGGCCCCCAGGTGGTCCCGAAAGCGGCACTCTATATGCTGAACCTGCTGTTAGGGAGCCCAGGCCCATGTGCCTCCATGTTCCTCTCTTCCAGAAAACTCTCACTTGCCTGTCTGGCCCTCACTCTCCCATGTCTTTTGGGGCAAAGTTGTGTCACATGGCTTGGCAGAGTAAGTGGAAACATACTGAGGCTGATCTGTGCTAACTCAGTGATGTCTCCCAGGCCCTGGCAGGTGCTCAGCTCAGAGGTTGTCTTTAAAGATTCGTTGACCATGTGGTTTATGGGCCTGGGCAGGAGAGCAGGGATGGACACTTTTTCACCAAGTTCTTCCCCTTGTTGAAAATAAGCTCATTACAGTTGGCTGACCCTGGGGCTGGACATGCCGCCTCTGTCCCAGGTCCTCTCTGGTGGCACCAATCTAAAAAATATAGGCACACAATGACTTTGGAAAACAGTTGGAATTACCTAGTAAAGTTGATCACATGCACACCTGACAAGAGAGAAACACCATTCCTGGGAACACACGTAGAGGGATTCCTGCACACGGAAACCAGAAGTTGCATCCAGAATGCCCCAAACTGGAAACAGCCCAAACATCCATCCACACTAGCACAGATAATTAACTTGTAGTATTTTCACACAATGGAATACTATACAAGAAAAAAAAAAAACTGGACCAATTACAGCTCCACCCCTTAACATGAACGAATCTTTTAAAAACCACACAATAAGCCAAAGAAGCAAGATACAGAGTATATTTAGAATGAATCTAACTGCAGAGAGAAAAAAAAAAAAAAAAAAAAGAACAGAAAACAGAAAAAAACCAGGCAATCCAAACAATGTTGTTTAGGGATATACACAGAGGCAGGAAACCGTAAAAGAAGGAGGGATATTGGGGAGAAGATTGTCATTAAATCGAGGATGGTGGCTCCTCTGGGAAGAATGGGTCAAGGCCTCGCATGCAGGCTTCTAAGGTACTTGGATGACTGACTGACCTGGGGGCTGGGTACACAGGCGTTTATTATTGTTTACACTGCATTTATGCATGTTACATACTTTTCTGTATATATCATACATTTTACACAAGAAAAGGAAAAAAAGGATGGTATGTACTCCACTCTGCCCCTTTTCTCCATCCAATCTCCATTCATGTCCTCTGCTGCCAGAGGCAGGGCCAGGGTCCTCCATCCACAGTTCTCCTCTGTTTTTGAGTGGGTCGGAGGAATATGGGGGTGAGGGCCTCCCCTCTGCAGCTGGGCCCTGGCTACTCCAGGGTGAGGAGGCCTAGGGAAAGCGGGGCCAGGCGAGGCCGGCTGGCTCCGCTCTTTCTGCCAGCTCTGGGGATTAGGCCAAGGAGCTGGCCCACCTGTTGTTTCACTCATTCAGTATGCACAGAGCCACGGAGGGGTTGCTATGAGCACTGAGTGTATGGGGAGGGTTCCGATAAGTGAAAAATGGTCTTTGACCTCAAAGATCTTACAATATACTCAGAGGGAACCATATACACAAATAATACAGTACCAGAAAAATGTGAGCTAAGTGTTACAGGACTACTTACCTACTCTCTCAATAAACATTTGTTGAGCACCCGTTACGTGCCAGGAACTGTGCTGGATGATGAGCATATAAGGGCCGTCAAATCACAATCCCAGCCCTTAAGTTCTTAGCCTAATTTGGAGGAAACACACATACAAGATAAATACAACAGGGGAGCAAGCCCACTGAGGCAGACAGGCTCAGGGAGAAGGAGAAGGCCACTCCCCTGACCCCTGCCCGCTTAGGATAAGTGAGATGGAGTGCGGAGGGCTGGAGTAGGGAGGCCTTCCTAAACATTCAGACCCTGAATTGAGACTTTCAGGATGAGGAAAATAAGAGCTAGGCAAAGGGCCAGAAGGTCATCTTTGGCAGAGGGGCCAGCTGGGCAAAGGTCAGGGGTAAGGAAGAGCACCTGAGGACTATTTGCTACCAAAACACAAGTACTCAGCAGGGATGGGGAGAGTAGCAGCTCGAGGGGACAGCCGAGGAGGATCAGAGTCATATTTGCCTTGTAAAACCTTGGATTTTATGGGTACTGAGATCTACTGAAAGATTTAGGGGGAGCTGGATAGTTCACTCCCACTCAGAATAGAGGAAGGGTTGAGGGACATGGATTGGAGGAAGGCAGACAAGTTGTCAGGTTGTTGTGGATCCAAAAAATATTTAGATAGGCCAGTTTAGATAGGCTAGATGGGTGGTGGGTGTGGGAGACACCAGCTCCCTGCCCAGCCACCAGGTGGAGCAGGGCTCCAAGCCAGAATAGTGTGGCTCTCGGCTCTGGGTACCAAAGAGCACTAAGTGTGGGCAAGAGGAATGTGAACAGGATTCGGTACCATTTGGTCCCAGGGTTCCCGAAGGCTGGCTTGTGGGACAGGACCGGGCTGAGGAAGCAAGGAAAATACGGCATGTCATGAGCTGTTTGTAAGAGCAATGTAGGCACAGTGAAGAACTCTCCTTGGAAGTGTTTGCAAGCCAATCAGTAAAGAAGCACATCACTTAGAGGCATCAAGTACATTACCAGAAGAAATTGCTTAAACATTCAAGGGTGGTTTTGTCCTGGGGAGGAGGGACTGGGGATAGGGGTGACTTTAAAAAAAAATGTTAACATGCTAAAAACTATCATATTTTAAGACTCACGACATAAAACATACGAAATTAAAAAAAAGATTTTATTTATACATTTGACACAGAGAGATCACAAGTAGGCAGAGAGAGAGAGGAAGGGAAACAGGCTCCCCGCTGAGCAGAGAGCCCTACTCAGGGCTCCATTCCAGGATCCTGAGATCATGACCTGAGCTGAAGGCAGAGGCTTTAACCCAGGTGCCCCCAAAACATACGAAATTTTAAAAATAAAAAAACACTGGCTTTGTTCCGAGTTTACATCACGTATATTTTTAATTGCTAAAAGTGACTTTTTTTTCCTCTTGGTATTAAACGATACAAGATAGAGGATAGCCAGCGGCTCCCCCGCTCCCCTCACGTTCTCATTAGGCAAAACAAAACAAAACAAACAAGACCTTGAGCCCTGTGCATCCTGAAATCAGAGACTGGGAACCGCTAGTCCGGAGCACCGGGCTTAAAGCCGGAGAGCAGCGACTCTGCGCGTCTGCAACCCCGCGGGCGGCCGGCAGAGGTCAGGCGAGTTCCACGCAGGCCCCGCGGAACGAGTCCCAGAAGCGCTCCGCGGGGCGCGCCCCCTCGGCGGCTGGGCGGGGTACAGGGAGGACACGCGGCCCGCCGTAACCCAGGGGTCGCGACTAATGGTCACCTGGGATCTGGGTCCCGGCTCTGCCGGGCGGACGTAGGCTGGGCAACAGCAGCGGAATTAAAGAGGATTCTCCCCCCCACACCCAAAACCACGCCGCGCGTACACTAGCTCTGGCTCCACCTCGCATCTGGGCGTGGCTGGGCGCCTGGTTCCCTGCTGAGTTCCATGGCCCTGGGCCGCGTACCTAATGCTTCTGGAAGGCTGCCCTGCACAATATTGTCTCCCACGGGGTTGTGAAGACCAGGGAGCTACACTTACCAAATCCAGACTGGCCACATAGGCAAAGCTGTTTTTTTTTTACTAGAATTAGGATTCAAGCTTCTGGGGAGGTGTCCTCTAGGTCCCAGGTCAGTTATTCTAAAAGGCTGCCCTACCTCAGAACTGTTCTTGAACATATTCGGTCTGGGGTTGATAAAGGAACCTGCATTTTACAGACAGCACCTGGAGAACCCGTCTCAGCTCCTTTTGCCATCCACCAGCGAAAACAATGTATGGGACAGTAGTCAACAGCAGGTCTGGGCTGATAGTGTGACCTGCCTAAAACTGGAGCGGGTGGAGTTAGAAGCAGCCCCAGGACTGATTAGTGCTGGGAGCTGGTGCTGTAGTTACCAAACGCATGGAGACCAAAAACCCCAAAACCACCAAAATGAAGGGTCCCTTGCTCTTCCATTCAGGACTCAGGCTACACTCTTTGTTTTCAGCTTTACTTTAAAATATTACTTTTCATATATAGCATCAGGAAAACAGTCACATTCTCCCCAAGTTGGTGGCAGGGCTCCGTAACGTACACAGACTGGAGGTAACACTCCATCCTGTCACATTCTGAATGTCTCCAGGCTATATGTGAGCAAGACCACTGTTTTGGCCACATTCATCTCCAACATAGCAGGGGGCAGGCTGGAGGAGAGTAAAGGGACAGTGCCGCAAGCCCTGGGTTTCCCCCTCAGGATAGAACTGGGGTAGGATTGGTGAGGAGCTAACTGCACCTGTCTCAGACATCAGGCTGGAACAGCACTTGGCCACTGGCCAGGACCTAAATAAAGTCAGAAAGGCACCCCTGGGCCGAGAGCCAAGCAAACCAGTTCTTAGGGAATTTAGATACAGCGGAACAACCCAAACCCATTCCACTGGACTGTGCAGTGGGGCTGCAGGCTAGCATTTTCATTTCTGTTGATCTGCATCTAACCTTGTTCCAGTTCTGACCTTGGGAAAATCAAATTGTCTTAATCTTTAAAGATTTGATTTATTTTTTTGAGAGTGTGTGTGTGAGAAGGTGGATGAGCAGAGGGGTAGGGAGGAGGTGGGGAAAGATTCCTGAGCATATTCGTGCTGAGCATGGAGCTTTATGTGGGGCTCGATCACATGACCCTAAGATCATGACCTGAGCCAAAACCAAGAGTCAGAAGCTTAACCAACTGAACCACCCAGGCAGTGCCTCTGTCTTAGTCTTCTAAAAGACTAAGGGGATGGTGTCCTTCTACCTCTAAGACTCTTACCTTTCTGGACTCCCTTCTTCCTTTAAAAACCATTGGGAGATCTGGGGAAGGGAGGCTGAAACCTCTTCTGTCCTCAAGGCAGATAACATCTCTTTGTCATGCATCACCAATGAGTAGGTGAGATGGCAGAGTAGGACCTGGACTAGTTATCCTCCAAGGCCACAGGCTAGCGCCGGACAGGAGGCAGTAGCAAGCACATTGCTCCCCAACCCCCTGCCAGAAACACCAGTTAAGAAGCAGATGGGTTTGCTTCCTAACGCTTAATACAAAATGGCAGCAGCCACGGAGCTGTTGTAACAAAACTAGCCATAGGGCATCCAGAGAAATGTACACAGGCGTCCTTGGCTGGAGTTGTGCTGCCAGCCAGGCCTGCTGCCTGGTCAGCTGTAGGCTGTCATCCGGCCAGGACTGGACGGTGGCGGCGGCCAGGCAGGGCTGAAGGGCTCAGAGATGCTGCCATGGAGGCTGGCGCCGAGCTGATCCCTCACAAGCACACAGATCTCTGCCACGTAGTGGAGTCTGGGTGGCCCAGGTGTTCTGAGCTGCCTCTTCCTGGAGCTCCACCCCAACACCACGGGATTTCAGCCCTAACGAATAAAGCCCTGGGGGGGCCCAGGGCTGAGAGGGTGCCTGCTCACCAGCTATCCAGAGCTGATGCCTCTAGAAATCAGCAGAAACAAAGGCTAGGTTTGGGTTTTTGTTTGTTTGTTTGTTTGTTTGTTTTCCCTAGAAAGACGAGGCTGCCATGTTCAAATACATGTAGAGGGGCAATGCCTCTAGGGTACTCGGTTCCTTGCAAGAGGCATAGCCCCCCTCCTCCTCCAAAAAAAAGGGTGGCTTCTTGCCTTCCCAGAAGCCCCAGAACAGCCAGTATGCTTCCTGCTGAGTCCATTTTAAGCCACTTTCCAGGAAGGCCCTCCACCCACCACAACCCTCATTCATGTCCTCCAGCTTCTTCAGACCAGAAGGTCTAACTAGAAATGCTGCTCCCCAACCCCCATGTCTGCCTTCAACTTGTGGCATCCTGGGGGACGGGCTCTGAGGCCCACAGCACTTGTCAGCCATGGTAGAGACCTCACGCAGAAGCCAAGGGCTGATGTGAGTGCTGCCAAGCAGCAGGAGAGCTGCCATATCTCTATGTCCAAAGAAAGGCCTCTCGGTGCTGAGAAAGGGGGCGAAGGGTCTTGGGCTTAGTGGAAGTCTGCATTGAAGGCTCTGCCGATGATCAACCGTCTCACCTCACTGGTCCCAGCCCCAATCTCATACAGCTTGGCATCTCGCAGAAAGCGGCCCATGGGAAAGTCGTTGATGTAGCCGTTGGCACCTGTGGCCAGGGTTCGGGCAGAGAGGAGAGGACAACAGGAGGTGAGGGGCAGTGAGGAAAGCAAACAGAGAGCCAAGTATACAGAAAGAGGCCAGAGGAGAGGCTGATTAAAGACAAGCAGCAAATGGAGCTGAGAGGGGAGGCTGTGGGAAACACCTAGCTGTGGGAGTGGGGACAAGGGACTGGAAGGCCACCCAGATTGCTGAGGACACCAGGCAAAGATGGCTACTGCCACTGGTAGACCTGGAAAGGCGGACAGAAAGGTACTGCACAGCGCTCACTGGGGGCCGGACCCAGGGAAGGGTAAGTCTTTTGCATGCGTCATAAAGCCAGCCGGTGGCAGGGTTAGGGTTCAAACCCAGGCCTTCTGGCCCAATTCTGGGCTCTTAAGGCCATCAGCCTCTGAGGCATCCCTCCCTCCCCATTTCCCAGTGTTCACGGGACCAGGCAGGGAGTGTGAGAGAGAGGCATTGCTGATGGGATGAGCCACTCGTGGCCTCTGGCAGTTTTCTCATTTGCTTTAACATGTCTTCCTAGTAACAGGAGTTAGAAGGAGCTTAAAGGTGGCAGCTCAGCAGCAGCCGAAACACAGTGTGAGGAGTGAAGAGGAAACTTTCTGGGGTCAGGAGTGGGAAGTGGGGGCCACTCACCGAAGCACTGAATGCCGTCCAGGGCAACCTGGGTGGCGCACTCAGCTGAGTAAAGAATCACCCCCGCGCAGTCCTGTGGGAGGGGGCTTGGGGTCAGAAGGGCCCTGCCGGGGGCCACACAGGGAGGGAGTCCCCACAGCCCGCCCTTACCTTGGCAGTACAGTGGCCCTGATCACAGGCCTTGGCGACATTGTAGACATACTGCCTACAGGCCATGAGGCGGGTGTACATGTCGGCCATTTTCCCCTGCATCAGCTGGGCACAAGGAGGGGGTCAACAGGTCAGCACGCCGGAGCCATGTTCCTCTCAGACACTCCCCCTAGTCACCCAAAGCAGGTCAGCAGTGGCCATCTGAGAGCCAGGCCCAGGGACGCGAGGGCACAGCTAGGAGGCTGACTTGCCTTAGATGACAGAGCTGCCCAGAGAGCGGCCGCTGCACGGTGAACCCCACGTGCTGAGAGGTGACTTCACACCAGGATACATGACCAGAAACGCTGCTCTTTTCCCTGGGCCTGCCTACAGCCTGCTCGCTTCCCCCACCAGCCCTACAAGGTCAGGTTCATTCATCTCAAGTAGGAAGTGAATGGACACGAGGGTCACTTCCTGACAAGGTCCCAACCCAGGCAGCATGCCAAAAGAGCCTGCGTTCCAAGCCTCCAGGCTCATTTTGGTGGCAAAAGATATGGAATGCCCTGTTCGCTCATTTGATAAAGACAATCTGGACCCTGTCAAGAAAGTACATTTCAGCAGAAGAATTCCACTCACCTGGAAGTGCCCAATCTTCTGGCCAAAGGCTTCCCTTGTGTGTAGGTAGGGAATGGTGTGGTCGAGGACAGCCTGCATAAGCCTGCCAGGAAAGAGGACGACACTGGGGAGGCGCCTCGCTGTACCCCCACTGCCAGTGTGGGGAGCTTGCGGGGAGGCGGCTTGGCAAGATGAGGAACTGGAGTCCCAGGGAGGAGACAAGGAGCATGAGGGTTCTGATCACCCCCGCTCAGTCACTGCACCAACTGCCCAGGATGTGTGCCCCTTTCCCGGACACCAGATGGAGGAGCAGGACCCCTGTGCAGAGAGGTCTTAGTGCCTGAGTGTGTTCTGTTTCATCCTGAATAATTAAGTAGAAGTGCAACTCAGGCCTTAGGTCTGTCATCTGATAATATCTCCCTCCATTGTGAAGAAAAGTACATGGCGGCGGGAGGAGGTCTGTTCATTTTGTTTCCAAGAGAAAAAGTGCATCTCCCTGGAGGCAGGTCCCATTGGCCCCCACCAAGGTGAAGGCTGTGATGTCACAACTTGCCAAGGAAGCTGAGAGCCCAGCTCCCCTAAAGCCTCACACTCACCCAAGGGGCCCACCAGCCAGCACCAGCCGCTCCAGGTCCAGCCCACTCATCAGCACGTAGACGCCCTTACTTAGATGGCCCAGGATGTTGGCAGCTGCCGGGAAAAAGTGCCAGTCAGAGGGAAGAGGGCTGTCCACAGCCTCCTCAATTGTATAAAAGCTGCTAGGTTTGATATCGTGGCTTTCACGCAGGCCCTAAAATGTCACCTGACCTTTGACCACCGACTAGGGTTCCAAGTGAGAGACAAACATGGAGTTTACGACTTCCAGCTGGATGTAGGGCTTGTTTCAGGGTGCCTGGGTGGCTCAGTGGGTTTAAGCATCTGCCTTTGGCTTGGGTCATGAACCTGGGGCCCTGAAATTGAGTCCTGCATCCAGCTTCCTGCTTAGCGGGGCGTCTGGCTTCTCCCTCTCCCTCTCCACACTCTGCTCATGCTTTCTCTCTCAAATAAATAAATAAAATTTTTTTTTTAAAGATTTTATTTATTTATTTGACATAAGTCACAAGTAGGTAGAGAGGCAGGCAAAGAGAGAGGGGGACGCAGGCTCCCTGCAGAGCAGAGAGCCTGATGTGGGGCTCGATCCCAGGACCCTGGGATCATGACCTGAGCTGAAGGCAGAGGCTTTAACCCACTGAGCCACCCAGGTGCCCCAAATAAATAAAATCTTAAAAAAAAAAAAAAAAACACCTTGCTAGAGGGACTCCCCAACCACCACACTACCACATACACCCCACTCGTAAGACACAAAGGCCCCATCTTTAGACTTTCCCTTTCTCTTCCTTGACTCCTTTGAATGGCAAAGAAAAGCTAATTTGGTCTAGAAGCCATCCAACCCCTCCCTAGTCTTTTTACCCATGCCCATAAAGGAAACTGAGAATTACTCTGTCCCCCAGGTTGAGTCTGCTCCCTGCTCCAGTATCACCAGCCCCCACCCACGACAAAAGTAGTCTCTGGAGGAATTTTTGTCTAAGAGATGGGTCATTCAGTGTCAGTTATGCAATCTGCTGACTACCTCCCTAGCCTGGAAGCCAGGGCACTGGAAGGCCTTGGGAGGTGTGGGTAGGACACTCAATACAGCGTAGACCACTGACTTAATGATGGCCGTTGTTTCCTGCTGATCAAAAAGGATCCACATTGATCTGGCCTCCCTAGATGCTCCTTGTAACCAAAGCCTATTGTTCTGGGGTCCTGGGTAATGGGTAAGAGGGAATGGTCTATGGCTGAGGTGCAGAGCAAACCTGGCTGGTCCTCAAAGCAAAAATACTCCAGTTGAATTCTCTTGTCTTCACTGAGCCTGGCTTCCATCAGTTTATCTGAATGGTGTTTTTTTTTCCCCCCACATCATTAATGAATCTCACGTGGGCTATTCAGGGACATGCACAAACAGGGCAGTCTGGAGGACAGGAGAGGGTGAGGCACCTCCTACCTGTCTATTCCGGGTACTGGCATACCCCCCAGACCCAGTGTATTAGTAACATAAGAAAAAGGAGCCTTCATGGTGGCCACAGGCAGGCATGCAGCTCTGGCCAGAAGGACAGCTGCCTGGCAGCCTAAGGCCCACATGTATGGGCCCAAGGGCAAGCACAGTAGACGGAGGCACACCATCTAGACACGTCATCGGTAAGCTGATGATGGTGAGCTTCTCTTACCTGAGATGGACTTTCTCAACTTATGAAAGGGTCACACAGGCACTTGCCCATTCTCAGGGACTCACCAGGAACCTCGCAGTCTTCAAAGATTAGCTCACAGGTGTTGGATCCCCTCATGCCCAGCTTGTCCAGCTTCTTGGAGGTGCTGAAGCCAGGCATACCCTTTACAGGGGGAAAAAAAGGTGGCCCCAATTACAGACTAGTCCTCAAGCAGGGCGGCTAGTAAAAGGCAGACCCTTGAGAAATGCCCACCCTCCCATCTGGTCCCGAATTTGCACAACACACTGCCTCCTGCTCCCAGGGTGCCCACTCTGTAGGACTGCCCCACTCCTATAAGCTCCAGCTAATACCCCACCCTCCTCTGCCTCTAGGTGCATTCTCCCCACTTCTCATGGGAGCAGTATTTTCTCAAGGAAATACCCACACCCTGGGCAGCCCCTGACCTTCGCTGGCTTTGTTTCCTCTTCTCAGGGGAAAGCACTTCTGGGACACTCTCCAGGTAACTCCATTCCTTTCCTTCTGAACGTCTCCCATCTGTATCTGAGTCCCCCCCAGGATCAAATTCAGCCATCTATGTACTTTGGCCTGAGGCTAACCAGATGCAGTCTGCATTGCCAAATGACTGGCAAAGTATATGGCCGGGCAGGCTAATGCGGGTCGTACCACATGACCATGAGATTTCCAATCTCTGCCAGACTCTTTGGGCTACCTTCTTTTCTTTCCTCTGGTCTTAGGTCCCTCTTTCTATAGAGGGTATTGCAAACCTTCAGGACACTTAATTCCCGGAATTCTCTCTCAGCCTCCTAACCCCCACGGTTCCCAGCCCTCATGCTGCACAGTCATGACTCAGGCGGCTTCTCCACCATCACCTGTAATCCAGCCCTACCTTTCCCACGGCTTACTGTTGGGTTTGGCTCACTTGCTCCCACACACCTCAATTTTTCCCTCTCCTATATTCCTTTCTCTCTACCAAATAATTATCTCTCTACCAAATAAATCTCTCAGTTTTCTCCCATTCTTTTTCTTTTTTTTTTTAAAGATTTTATTTATTTATTCAACAGAGATCACAAGTAGGCAGAGAAGCTGGCAGAGAGAGAGGAGAAGGCAGGCTCCCTGCTGAGCAGAGCCCAATGCGGGGCTCGAACCCAGGACCCTGGGATTATGACCTGAGCTGAAGGCAGAGGTTTTAACCCACTGAGCCACCCAGGTGCCCCAGTTTTCTCACATTTTTTTTTTTTTAAGATTTTATTTATTTATTTGACAGACAGAGATCACAAGTAGGCAGAGAGTAGATAGAGAGAGAGGGAAGCAGGCTCCCTGCTGAGCAGAGAGCCCGATGCAGGGCTCGATCCCAAGGACCCCGGAACCATGACCCGAGCTGAAAGCAGAGGCTTTAACCCACTGAGCCACCCAGGTGCCCCAATTTTCTCCCATTCTTGAAAACAAACTCAAATGTCCGCCTTTTCATTCCAACTCCTGCTCCATCTCCCTCTTGCTTCGCTGCAGCCTTCATCCACCACCTGGCCACCCCCGAAGCTGTTCACATGTTCAGAACTTGCTTGTTCTCCACAGCCACTCTCCCCAAGGCTGGCAGGGACACTGTGGTCATCAGATCGAGTTGCTTCCTTCTAGTCCTCATCTTCCTGGACCTTTCTGTGTGGCTCAATCATGCTCAGATCTGACTCATCCTTCTTGGGCTCCAATGTGGCCCTTCTCCTTGCAGTCAGCTCTTCTATCTCCACCCTCCCCGCCCTCTCCGGAGCCTTGGCCTAGCACACACTGATTGTGTCTATGACCAGCAGGAGAGAGCCTTCTGTAGTACTGACTTCAGGAGATAATAGCCTCCTGGCATGCACTGCCCTCCACTCACCTTTTCCACAATAAAGGCCGTGATGCCCCGAGAGGCTGGCACGGCAGCGGGATCTGTCTTGGCGTAGATAATAAGGATGTCAGCATCAGGGCCATTGGTGATCCAGAACTTGTTCCCAT